>NC_137904.1:30604473-31204473 GCF_963455335.1 Martes martes | reverse complement strand
TCTTTATTTTTGGGAGTGATTATAATTCTTTTCTGATAAATGCTTTCTAGCTTTTCTGGCTTTCCTAAGAAGATCTCTGCTGGAGATATTAGTCCTTCCTTCTGAATATGGTCTGAGTATGCAGTGTAGTTCTAAATATGTACAATGATGTCTTCACATATGTATGTGTATGTATAAGTATATGTGTATGCACACACACACATGTGTCAGGATATGAAATTTCTTTATTAAGCTTGCAGGCTTCCTTTTTCCTTCCATTGACTTTGGTATGGTGGAATTATTTTATTCTTTATTTTAAGTGGTCGTAAAGACCTTAACTAAAATGTTTGGAGACTGTTTTAATGTTATTGATAAACTATGTGCTATATAAACTAGTTGATAAACTATATACTGTATGAATTGTAATGCTGACTTGGGAATTTCAATATTGATAAAGTTGGCAGAGCATTTGAACAGACCATTCCCCCCCCCCGATTTCATGTAATACATTTTGTAGAATCAAAGATAATTTTAACAGATGTGTAGTATTTAGTTTTACTGTAGTAGGACTGTTCTTTTCAAAGCCTATTAAAATTAAATGTGAGCTGTCTTGGTATATATTAAAACACTGTGTGGATTTTCCCCCCTAAATTGTGAATTAAATATGTTTTCTCCTAAAACTGGGCTACAGCTTAAAAAATTGCTTCTGTGGTTTAACTTTCCCTTTTTGCATAATTTTAAAAAAATGGTAATATCTATAGTTTAAAAAATTTATCTTGAATGTGAATGAATATAATTTTGGAAGATTAGGTTTTAATTGTTAGATTTTGCTGAATGCCATTGAATGATAATTAACTTTAAAAAACTTATCAGAGTGAAAGAATTGAAATAGCAAAGCAAAATATATTAGGAGTAGTATATATAATCGTAATTACCATTCCAAAGCCTGTTCTGTACTGTTTTAAACAATGTGTATAGTCAGTAGTATTTATGTAATGTTTTAGCTTTTTTCCTCCCTAACTTGTCATTTACTTTAGAATGTTGTTACTTATATCAGACCTATTTTAAAGAATAATAAGGTCTTTTCAGATGGAGTATATTTGTCTCGCCCTTTTCTTTGCTCCAGGGATACCGTCTGCCTCCCTTTTGGGATAATTAGTCTGCCTCTGTCTCTCTAGCTAACCCCTTTTTCATTTCTTCCCATCTGTGGCACTCTATTCCCTTCTTTTAAGCTCCCCTGAGAAGAGAGCAGCTGGACAGTAGGGGTGGCATCAGCTGCAGGAGGCAATCCTGAGTTCCAAGTGGAGGTGTAGCACTGAGGAAAGGGGAACCGGAAGGACCCAGGTGGTAACTAAAAAGCTGGTTAATTTAGTTTGAGCTTGCTTTTTGCAGGCACAGGCAGTGCCATTCTGTTTGGTTTAGCACCTACCACATCTTGTTACTGAAATGTTTGTGATTATGGTGTTATTTCCCTTCTTGATGAGGGAAAGAGGGAAGGCATTCTATTTTGCAAAGATTAGAATTCTGTTTTTCTTATTAACTGAAATATCCAGTAATAAAAGTATAGAATTGCTTTTGCTCAGCCCCTTTTTTCATGTCCCCTATAGTGTATTTTAAAAAATAAGCCTTTGATTTTAAAATAGTTTTAGATTTATACAGAATTTGTGAAGATAGTATAGTGAGTTCCTGTATAACCCTCACCCAGCTTCTTTTATTGTTACTACCATATATTGTGTACATTTTGCACAACTAATGAACCAATATTGATATGCTGTTATTAACTAAAGCCTGTACTTTATTTGGATTTCCTTTATTTTTACCCAGAGTTCTTTCTCTATCCTATGTTCTCATCCAGCATACTACATTTAGTTGCGGTGTCTTCTTAGGCTATTCCAGATTGTGATATTTTCTCACACTTGCCTTGTTTTGATGATCCTTGATAGTTTTGAAGAGTCTAAACAGGTTCTATAGTGCATTCTAAATTTTGTCTGTCTGAATATCATGTGGCATGTGTTTCCATCATTTTCATTTCAAGTGTAGATGAGGTATAGAAACAATGTAAACTTAACCTTATTGCTAATTGGTGAAAATCTGTTAACAGGAAACCAAATTTAATTTGATACATACTTTAAACCCCCTGTAACTTGTTTTGTAGCAGTAGTAGTCAGTACTGTTTAGTAATTTGCAAAGACCTAATGAATTTTGGGTTAGAAGTTTTGTTAACTAGTAATAGCTTAACTATAACATTCTAGGGAGAGATTTGTTCAGAATATCCCTTGAATCCCAAAGCCAAAAACTTCTTATTATTTTTTTTAACTTTTTGCTTTGCTTCCTCTAAGAGAATGGTTAGTTGAATCAATATCATTATGTTTTGTAGAAGAAGGATTAGGGAACAAAGCTCTCTGATTATAGCTTTTTAAATATTATTTATTTATGCATATTTTTTAATTTAAAATTTGTAGCAGACCTCATTTAGGGGTTGTATGATAGAGGTATAAAATCGGTGCTGGGAAAATTTTAACTTAATTCCTCTGGTCATAACTCTCTGTATAATAGAAAGGACTGATTGGTTCTTTTAAGTGTACTATTAGTTTTCATCAAAGCAAGATTGTTTTATTACCATTAATGTGTCCTTGAACGAGAAGAGTTTTCGGGTATTTTTCTTTTGTACCTTAACCTTTTTGGAATTTTATTGCTGTCATTATTGGCTTTTAGTCCTCCCCTTAAAACAAAAATAAAAATAAAAACTACTCCCTCTCATGAGGTTGCATCTTTAAAAAAAAAAAAATGATAGCATGCTAGACTGCGATGAGACTCTTTGAGAAAACTGATACCTTGAGAACTAAAAAAACAGACTCAGGCAGGGCTAAAAATATTTGTTATTTTTTCTGGCTCCTGTGGTGTATATATGGGATTTTAGTAACTTGTCCAAATACTTTGATTATACCAGAATTTCATCATAATACTTTTAAACTAAATGTGCCATTGGTTGCTCTTAGAATTTAATTTTAGATTTTTTTATTGAAGGATGTTAATTATAGTGGAATTTTAACCTTAAGTGGCAGCTTTAAGAGGATTGAGAAACAGATAAATAGCAGCCAAGTATAGGAATCTAGTGTCAGCCAAATTAAAAAAAAATTGTTACGTGCCCCAGCTGGCCTAAAGGGAGTTAATTCATTTCTGTCTTCTGTTCTGTAGTTTACTTGTGACCCAACTTTTTGTATTATCTAGTCTTCTAGGGACAATTTTGCTTGCCATATTTCTTCTATGTACTGCCCATTTTGAGCAAAAACATACATCTTTTAAATTTTCAAATCAAAGATAATTATTTTATCAACATATATTCAGGGGATTTTTAAACCAGAGGTTTTCAGGTTTTGCCATAGATTAGTGGTGCTGCCAGCTTAATGCTCTGAGTAATAATTTGTTGAATGAATGGCTTTGGTAGAGCAATTATTTAAGACAAACACTGATTTAGATATTTAAACATTTCTCTTTTTTCTCTGAGGAAATTCATGGTATTTTCTATAATTTTTGACCCATTCATTATTCATTAGTATATGTTGTGTTTTAAAAGCTTGGCAGAATTATTTAGGAAAAGATAACCTTTTTTACTGGTTTATTACTGTGGAGATATTTAAAGATGTCAGTTCTGAGAAAAATGTTGAATGCGAGTAATGGGTGTATCAGCTTTTTTGTTTTTTCATTTTTTTTTCCCACTCAATTATTTTGTTGACCTATCACATAGTTTGTGTCATCACTATAATCTGTATCCTTAGGAAGATTTTTACGGTAATCAAATTTAGCATTTGAACTTTTGTATTGTTCAAATATTTTGTAAAAAATTTTCAGGTAATGACGACAAAGAGTTCTAATGCTAAGAGTTCTAATGGAAAAGTACTATGAACAAAATTGAATCTATTATCTTTGGGGATACAGAGACAAGGGGAGAAAAACATTTATTTAAATGCATTAAGTAGACTTTTTCCATTAGGCTATGGTTGATTAAATTCAGAAGAGCTAGGTAAAGATTTGCCATGTGTTCCGTCTATTCTGTTCTCTGTTATAATACTGGTGTTGAAATTTAGGGACTGGTTTTAATTAGTGTAAGAGGTGCATATCACTGTTTTGGGTGTGTTGATTGTACCATTTCACTTTTCATATCTGAATACACACGTAGAGAAGTAACTTTTGCTATGCTTATTATAACATCAGGATATTAGAAGCTTGGCTAAGGCAGGCTCTTATTTCTAGGTGACCTCCCCAGCCCCCTCCCCCCCCCCACCAAGAACAAAACAAAAAAATACTCAGGCATTTCGTTGAACATTATTAGGACTTACTTCTTTAGCAGTGAAAAATGAAATTGTTGCTTAGTGTAATAGTTGCTTAGTTACTTGCTATAGGTGAAGATACCAGATATTTGTTGGCTTAGAAAACCCTAACAGGTGGTCCCTTCTTCATTTTATGCATAACTCCCATTTAGTGTTAATGAAAATTGTGGGTGTTTGAGGGTATAATGTAAAATGAGGATTAAGTTAACCTAAATTTCTCTAGATAAAAGCATTAAATTCACCTGATTTCTTAGATAAACTTTAGAGCAATGAGGGAGAAATGCACGAATATTAGTACTGACTGAATTTTTAAATTATATTAGTATTCTTAAACTTTCAGCTTCAGGTTTAGCTGAGGTAGACTTTTAAAATAAAAATCTTCAGAATTTTATGTAAAAAATGTATGTAAGTTACTGTATTACAGACTTTTATTATTCCAAAGACTTTTTTATTTACTCTTTGTGGGAAGAAGACAGATTCATTCTCAAGTTTTGAATGAATAATTTTCTGGTATTCGAAGTTTATAGCAACTGAACAACTCTGATACGTAATGGTAACAACTCTGTGTCTTGGATATTTGTGGCTTTAAAACTTAAAACTAGTTAAAAATATTTTGGCAGAGTTTTCTTGTGTAGGACAAATGTTATAACCATTGTGCTTCTCAGAAGGTAAGGAGTTTCGAGGTAAAGAGCAATAAAAATAAAGTATACTTAATAGATTACAAAGAAGTGAAGAACTGGGAGATATTCCCAGCATAACTGGAAATTAAAAGCATGTGTATTTTTGATCATAAATCACAATTTGAGGTAAAACTCTTAATGTGACTAATTTTGAAATGACAGAATCTGATTAGGTTGAAAGCAGACTCACAGATATACTTGTGATATAGACCCTGAAATAATTAAAGTGAAGTCACTGTGTGCCATGTCCCTTTTCTTCTAGCCTACTGTTTTCTTTAATAAAGTGAAACTTGTTAAGTTTTGGCTTTATATGGACATATATAAGGTTTTCTACAATATAATAGAATATAAAACCTTTTTCTCTTTAATATTAATGACTTAAAATTATTCCAGCCCTCAAGTATTGTCACTTTTTGAAGTTTACATCATTTTTTTAAAGCTTACCTTTTTGGAAAAACAATTAGTTGACTTGAAAGACTTGCCTAATTTAGGAAGCAATTTAAAGAACAGCATAAAATCAACATTAACCTTTGTAGTTGCACAAATTTCTAGTGCAGTTAAAGTCCACCATCACTATGCTTTTTAGTTAGTCTACCCATTTGTTGTGTAGATTATGAATATAAACCATGTGTCCCTCTTAATACATGCTTCTGCCTTTATTCAGAAGGATCATAGTTTATTATTATTCTTTGGGTATAGTGGAGACATTTTTAGTGTTGAATTAAAGATTTTATCATTTATTTTTTACTTATATTGAAAGATGACCTGTATTTATAAAATTTTATGCATTTATATTTATATTTATAAAATTTATAAAAATTTTGTAAAATGTTTATGAAGTTGTATAGGAATGATATAAATTATATTTGAAATAATAAGTTAAAAGCTCGAATATCATTTGTAGCAGGATTCATTGGATGGTTTGTTAAAGATACGAAATGGATAGAGAATAAATTTTTTTGAACTACATCTAGATTTAATTGAGAAATAACTATGTTAACATTTTTTTGTTACGTTGAAGTGGTTAATAGATGGGCTGGCAAAATTGAGGCTGTATAGTTAGTAGGGTAGTTATAACTTTGTATTGAAAGTTCTATTTATTTATTTTTTTTTTTTAAGATTTATTTATTTGAGAGAGAGAGAGAGAATATGACCATGGGGAGGGGCAGAGGGAGAAGCGGACTCTCCATTGGGCAGGGATCCTGATGTGGGACTCCATCCCAGGACCCTGGGATCGTGACCTGAACTGAAGGCAGATGCTTAATGACTGAGCCACCCAGGTGCACCAAGACTTAAATTTTAAATACAACGTCTGGGGTGCCTGGGTGGCTCATTCGGTTAAGTGCCTGCCTTTGGCTCAGGTCATGATCCCGTGGTCCTGGGATGGAGTCCTGGGTCTGGCTCCCTGCTCAGCGGGGAGACTGCTTCTCCCTTTCCCTCTGCTGCACCCCCTGTTTGTGCTCGTTCTCTATGTCAAATAAGTAAATAAAATCTTTTAAAAAATGTAAGTCTTTATATTTTAAAATTCTTCAGGTGGTGATCCTATATTGAATAGTAATCATGGGACTCATTTGGTTGAAATGAGACCTAAGGTGGCCAATAATGCATCCCTTGTTGGGCTCTGTGCCACAAGCTTCCTTTTTATTCATCACTTACTTTTATAGTTGAGTCATGGATTAGAATGCTGATAGACCTAAAATGTTTTGAGTTAATTATTAACTGGCTAGGTTTTTTTGGCAGGCTGAATGACTGGAGGAATTAGGACAAAGTAACTATCAAGTGAGCCAACTTAGAAATTGGCATCTTAGGTAGAGTACCTAATGTTTCCCAGCTTAATACAGATGTTCTTTGCATTGATACAGAAACCAAACCAGTATGTTTGCAGTATATCATTGACTTTTTACGCAGTAGGAAAATAGTTTTCAGGTCCTTTAATGGAATACATGACACTTAAGTGTTTTGCTCCTTATGGAGTAACTTTGAAACCTGATATTTTAAAGTCTAGAGATACATTGAAGTTGTGGTAGCTCAGTATTCTGAGGTTTAGTAGGGTTTATGAATTTAAACCATAACACTTTTTACTTGGCTCTGAGTAGTTATAGTGCCACTACTTTACTTTTTGTTTCTTTCATTTCTCTTGTAGAAGAGGAAGATGGAGTGTGGGAGAATGGACTTTCCTATGAATGTCGTACTCTGCTGTTTAAAGCAGTTCACAATCTGTTGGAACGGTGTTTAATGAACCGGAACTTTGTACGCATTGGCAAATGGTTTGTAAAGCCTTATGAAAAAGATGAAAAACCTATAAATAAAAGGTAAGTTATCTTATGTAAACTCTTAACATTTTTTGGGTTTGTTAATTTTTTTAGCTTTACAGAAAATGTAGACTTAAAACAAGCTGTCTTATAGACATATGCAGGAGGTTAACTTCAGCAGAGTACTGTAAGTGTTCAATTTTCCTTGACTACTTCATCCTTTCTTTTATGCATTTTAAGAATTCTCTTGAAGTGGGAATAGGCTGTGTGTCTGAAGACCTAAATTTTGGTTTGGGATGATAGAAAAAATGTGGAATGAAAGCAGAGGCTTAAGCAATGAATATACCTTTTTAGTAGTAGTGCAAATATATTTACAGTACTGTTAAAATTAAGTAACATTAATACTTATTAAAGATAGTGATCTGTAGTTGTGTTTTGGATTGAGTTAACCCTCTCATTCCCAAACCTCTAATTTTGCTTTAATTAAAGTAATTTAGATTTGTGTTTTTCTATATAAGATATATTTACTCTTAGAGTGTAATTTTCTTGAACTATGAGTTAAGCAAATTTATGACACTAATTTGTAGAATAGTTGCAGATAGAGACACAGAAGACTTTAAGATAATTTCTTTTCCTGTGTAGTTAAAAGCTTTAGATTGCTGGAATGCCTGGGTGGCTCAGTCGGTTAAGCCACTGCCTTTGGCTCAGGTCATGATCCCAGGGTCCTGGGATCGAGTTCGCATCCGGCTCCTTGCTGGGCAGGGAGCCTGCTTCTCTCTCCACCTCTGCCTGTCACTCTGCCTGCTTGTGTGCGCGCCTTTGCTCTCTCGCTCTCCCTCTGACAAATAAATAAATGAAATCTTAAAAAAAAACCCCAAGGGGCGCCTGGGTGGCTCAGTGGGTTAAAGCCTCTGCCTTCGGCTCGGGTCATGATCCCAGGGTCCTGGGATCGAGCCCCACATTGGGCTCTCTGCTCAGCGGGGAGCCTGCTTCCTCCCCTCTCTCTCTCTGCCTGCCTCTCTGCCTACTTGTGATCTATGTCTGTCAAATAAAGAAATAAAATCTTAAAAAAAAAAAAAACCCAAAACTTTAGATTGCTACCGTTCTGGTTTTTTTTATTTATTTACTAATTTGGGGTGGGGGAGAGAATGTGTGAGAAGGGGGAGGGGCAGAGGAAGAAGGAGACAGAGAATCCCAGGCCGACTCCCCACCAAAAGCACAGCCTGACTCAGGGCTCTGTCCCACGACCCTGCGATCATGATCCAAGCCAAAATCAAGAGTTGGATGATCAGCCAACTGAGATACCCAGGCTCCCCAGTTCTCTCTGATTTAAATATGATACAAGATATATAGTCTCTTAGAAGATTTGGTCTTAAACACTAGTTAAATTAGTGAGGCTTTAAGAAAGATGAAACCATAAGATGGCATGTGAGAGAAAAGGCAGTTTTTTAGTTTTCCCTGAAAGATGTGAGGATATGAAGGAAACATTTGGTTATGTTGTATCATTGTTTTTGTTTTTTTTTTTTAAGATTTTATTTATTTGTCAGAGGTATCACAAGTAGTCAGAGAGGCAGGCAGAGAGAGGGGGGGAAGCAGGCTCCCGGCCGAGCAGAGAGCCCAACAAGGGGCTCCATCCCAGGACCCTGGATCATGACCCAAGCTGAAAGCAGAGGCTTAACCCACTGAGCCACCCAGGCATCCCTATGTTGTATCATTGTTGAGATGCCATCTTTTATGTCACTTTTTAAAGTATTTTTTTGAAAAGATTTTATTTGAGATAGGGAGCACTTGGGGGGTGGGTAGAGCCTGGGGAGGGAGGGGCAGATGGACAGGGAGAACCAGACTCCTGTCTGAGTGGGGAGCCCAGTGTTAGATTCGATTCCAGGACCCTGGGATCATGACCTGAGCTAAAGGCAGGTACTTAACCTGCTGAGCCACCCAGGTGTCCCATCTTTTATGTCTTACGTACACACTGTTTTCAGTGTGTATGAGTCTTTTCAAACTTCTCTTTTTAGTTTTAAACAATTTTTTTTTCATATTTTATTTATTTATTTGACAGAGAGAGACAGTGAGAAAGGGAACACAAGCAGGGGGAGTGGGAGAGGGAGAAGCAGGCTTCCCACTGAGCAGGGAGCCTGATGACCCTGGGATATGACCTGAGCTGAAGGCAGATGCTTAACGACTGAGCCACCCAGGCGCCCCTCTTTTTAGTTTTAGTAGGATGGATGAGTAGATAAGCCTGGACAAATCAAGGCTCTTTCATTTTCTTTCTTCTTGAAAATGAGCATAAATCTTTATTGTCAACAGAAATATTGTACAAGTTAGGAATGAATTCAGTTGCAAAAGAGAGAACACCTAACTACTTGGCTTATGTAGGAATTGATTTTTTTTGGTAGCAAGGAGTCTGGAGATAGGTAGCCCAATACTGGTGGGTCTGTTCAATAATGTCATCAAGGACTGGTATCTTGGAGTTTTCTGTGATGTATCTTTAGCCTTTAGCTTTTGTCCACTTGGTCCCCAGGAGTGTTGCCTTTCTGGATTTCACTCACAGTGAAATGAGATAGGAAGAAGAAGGGAGAAAGCAAGAAAGGGTGACCCTTGGATCAGAAAATAGGTTCTTCCTTGGAGACTTTAGCGGACCTATCTTTGGCTACACCAACCAAGAGAAACAAATATTTTTTATGTGGGAGGGAGCATTGCCTCTCTGAACAAAATAAGGCTTCTGGTTTGTAAGAAGAAATGGAGAAGAGACATTAAGTAGGCAATAAGAAGAAGGGGAAATAAATGTCAGGTTGGTAATTAGCAGTATTCACCATATACATTAATACAGTTTTAAGAAGTCAAGCAGATAACTGAGATTTAAAATGTTAAAAAGCTGCCATCTAAGCACCAAATACTAGATGTGCTCCTCAGAGGCATTCCCTTTTAATTCTTTTAACTTAATTTACCTATTTAAAAATATAAAAGTGGGGCTCCTGGGTGGCTCAGCTGGTTAAGCGACTGTCTTCAGCTCAGGTCATGATCCTGGAGTCCCAGGATTGAGTCCTGCATCAGGCTCCCAGCTCCATGGGGAGTCCATGTCTCCCTCTGATCTTCTCCCCTCTCATGCTCTCTCTCTCTCTCAAATAAATAAATAAAATCTTTTAAAAAAATAAAATTTGGGCACCTGGGTGGCTCAGTGGGTTAAGCCTCTGCCTTCGGCTCAGGTCATGATCTCAGGGTCCTGGGATCGAGTCCCGCATTGGCATCTCTGCTCAGCGGAGAGCCTGCTTCCTCTCTCTCTCTGCCTGCCTCTCTGCCTACTTGTGATCTCTGTCAAATAAATAAATAAAATCTTTAAAAAAATAAAATTTAAAAGTAAATAACATGCTGATTCTTGAGTTTTTAATTATTTCAGTTATTTAGTATTAACCTATTGACTTTTTTTAAAAAAGATTTTATTGATTAGAGAGTGCAAGCAGGGGGAGAGGGATAGGGAGAGAGAATCTCAAGCAGACTCTGTGCCAAGTGTGGAGACCAAGTGCGTGGAGCCCAACGTGGGCTCGATCCCATGAACTTGAGATCATGACTTGAGCTGAAATCAAGAGTCAGACGCTTAACCAGCTGAGCTACCAAGGTGCCCATAAATATACTTTGATGGTTTAACTATTTTACATTCTTCCCCCTCCATGCCAGCCACTTGTATACACTCCACTTCCTTTATTTCTTATCTTGCCAATAAGTTTATAAGAGTTGGTAAAAACAATATCTGTTGTTTATACTATGATTATGTAAATACTATTTATAGCCGAGCCATATAGTGTATTAGAATTATGTTCCACTTCCTCTGTATCTTTTTGTTTTCTTCAGTGTTAACGATTATCTTTTTTTTTTTCACTTAATTATCTATCTCAGATGTGGTGAACTATCACTCCACAGGGTAAATATAGCCTGCCATGTGTTTTTGTAAATAAAATCTTACTGTAACACAGCCATTTTCATTCATTTATAGATTATTTTATGCCTGCTTTCATAGTACAGCAGAGTTGAATAGATGTGATAGGACAGGTGGACCCACAAAGCCTAAAATCGTTAGCCTATAGTATTTACTCTCTGGCTCTTTGCAGATGAAGTTTGCTGACCTCTGATCTAAGTACCTATTTGTGATCTAAGTACCTATTGGTGATTCCTAAAGGATCTACCAGAAAGAAAATCTCGCCTCTCTACCTTTAAGGAGTTTGTGTAATCTGTTGGTTTCTTTTTTGTTTTATCTCTTGTTAATTAATATCTCTGTTTGAGCCCTTCATTCTTCTGTTCCAATTTGGACTGGTTGTTTTATATAGGCTTGTCTCACAGCAGTCATTTTGGAAATTCCCTTTGCCTCTCTTTGTTAGATTCCTTATTTCCTAGATCTTACAGATCTCATGTTTGCCCTTTTTTTTGGGGGGGGGGTGTCTTACTATTTTGGTAGTGCTCATCCACCAGTAGTTTCCTGAGAAGGGAATACATGACAAGTAATATTTTGGGATCCTGAATATACGAATTACCTCCTTTTTTACTCTTGAGGCTTCTGGGCACTAAAATGGCTGGAAATTCTATTTGTATGTGAGTAGCTATGAAGTAGCAGGCTTTAGTAGATTGATTGGTCAAGGACCAAGCCATTTTATTGGGTGCCTGTTGCCCAACTGTCTGTCTGTATGTGTCCCTCCCCACTCCCATCCTCTTAAAGTTAATCATTTTTCCCAGAGGAGTCCTTCAGGATCCTAACTAGGAAATATAAGTTTGGCTGTCAACATTTAGGGAGCCTACTAGGTAAAGCAGACTGTCCTGAATATATTTATATTAGGGAAACACTATACTTCTATGGTATTTAGATTTTCACTTAATTCTTTTAAATACATCATTTCAGCTGTATTTGGTATCTCTTAAGTGCCAAGTTCCGGTTTCATCCAATTTAAAGTGAACTTCTAACTTTTCTGCTGATAGGAAATAATGTAAAGAACCTGTCTGCAGGATAGAGAAGTGGGTCTAGGAGTCTGACTTAAGAACTTACTCATGAACTTTCATTCCTTTTGTTTTTGGTTGCACCATGCATCCACTTTCAGAGATCTACCAGAATCTTCACTTTTGTGCCTTTATGGGATTTTGTGGGTTTGATTCAATTTGCATCTTGGTTTTTTCCCCCTTAGGCTTTATCTACTAAGCTAGTTACTATTTTTGCCTTTCCTTGTTAGCTCCCCAAATTTTGGGGCCAGTATTGGTCTGCTGCCTTCACTTGTACCATTCTCTTTTTGCTCTCTTGCTGTCTATATGGAAGATGTTTCACAGAGAAGTAGAGGTAAATGAATGTGTTCAATGAGCCATGTAAGATACTGGAAGTATCTTTATTTCTCTTCGTGGAGGAAGCTTTCTTTTTTTTTTTTTTAAAGATTTTATTTATTTATTTGACAGAGATCACAAGTAGGCAGAGAGGCAGGCAGAGAGAGGAGGAAGCAGGCTCCCTGTTGAGCAGAGAGCACGATGCGGGGCTCAATCCCAGGACCCTGAGATCATGACCTGAGCCGAAGGCAGAGGCTTTAATCCACTGAGCCATCCAGGCGCCCCGAAAGAAGCTTTCTTAATGGGCTTTTACTGATAGAACATGGAACTTTTCATATTGGGGATTTCCATGAATCCAGTAGATTCTACTTGTTATCTACTTAGCGTAATTAAACACTAGGGTGTTCCTGTGGGCTGACCCATTTAGAAAGGGAACTAAATTCAAGCTGTGTTTTATTAGAGGAGTGGTACCAGAAATAGTGTATGCTCTTCTGAGTTACTCTTGGAGGATTGTTGTGCTACAAAACTGATTTTATCCAGGGCAGATAAATGCTGTTCCTCAAATCTTTTTGCGTAGGAACTGCCCTCCTACCTCCCCTCCCTTTAGAGAAGCAAGTAGAAAAATCAAGCAGATAAGCCTCTCAACTGCTTTTTTTTTTTTTTTAAGATTTTATTCATTTATTTGACAGAGAGAGATCACAAGTAGGCAGAGAGGCAAGCAGAGAGAGAGAGAGGAGGAAGCAGGCTTCCTGCCGAGCAGAGAGCCCGATTCGGGACTCGATCGCAGGACCCTGAGATCATGACCAGAGCTGAAGACCCGAGGCTTCAACCCACTGAGCCATCCAGGCGCCCCTCTCTGAACTGCTTTTAATTACGGTTTGGGACTACATACTTTTCCATTGAATTCAGTGGAATGATAATAGGCATGTAGATAATGACTGGATTATAAATTACATTTCTGTCCCATTATGAGGTGAAACCATTAAGGGCCATATATACTATTTTTGTTTACTGATCCAGTCACTTTCTGTTGAACTTGCATAAGCATTTTTTTTTTTTTTTTTTTAATTTAAAGACAGCATATGGGAGTAGGGGGAGGGTGAGAGCGAATCTTAAGCAGGCTCTAGGAGCCTGACACAGGGCTCCATCTCACAACCCTGACTGAGATCATGACGTGAATCCAAATCAAGAGTCAGATGCTTAATTGATTGAGCCACCCAGATACCCCAAGAACTTGTATAAACATTCTTAAAAAGAATTAATACAGTTGTCTGGGGCAGTGGGTGACTCAGTAGTTAAGCGACCAACTCTTGATTTCAACTCAGGTCATGATCTCAGGGTTAGGAGATTGACCGCTAAGGTTTCACATAAGGCCTTCGTGCTCAGTGGGGAGTCTGAGATTCTCTCTCTCTATCCCTCTGCCCCACCCCCCACTCATGGGCTCTCTTGTGCGCGCTCTGTAAATAAATAAGTAAATCTTAAAAAAATACAATTGTCAAGGAAGGAAGTTGGTATTGTGAAACTGGTTTCATTTGAACAAAGGAGAAAATATTTCTGACCTTTTCTTTCTTCTTCCTTCCTTTATCCCCCTTATATAGATTCTCATCTAATAATGTGGATTTCAGTATAGCTAGTTGTCTGATTAACAGTTTTCAGGGACTGAAAGAGAGGAAATGGAGTTAAATCTAGTGGTATAACTAGGTTAGCTGTAAAGAACCCTTCAACTGTATAGGTAATTAACCACAGAAATTTAAGAAGTTATTAGGGTAATTAGCACTAAGAAATTTAAAAGAATTGCTTTTAAATCTGCCATCTTCAGGTATTATTAAAAGAATGACCAGTGTTTGTCTTAACAGTTTTAGATGTTTTCCTGCAGTGTAGGAAACTAGATCAGATGCAGTTGTTGTGTTTGCTAGTGAAGCCACAGGTAAATTGCTGTAATAAGTACCAATGACTTACTGTAGGTTTTAAGTATTAGTAAAAAGGCATCACAAACTTGTGATGTTTGAGTGTACATTAGGATAAGATTATTTTGAAGAACCTAAGTTTGTGCTTGGTTGGCTTTTTGTCATTTAAATTTATTATAGCAGTTTAGCTAAATGGCCAGTTAAGTTTGTTTATTTAGTAAGAGTTAAATGCTTATAGGAAGGTACACAGAGTAGAAAGATATTAATAAGGATTTTTTTTAAGACTACTGTTTTATGTCTTCCAGTATGAATTTACATAGGAGGTCTGGTAATTAAGTGGCAGTTGAGATTGTAAAGGAGAGTTAATAAGGGACATTTATTATATAATTTTACTCTGTTCCCTCAACTACAGATAGAGTCACATAATTAATTTCTGTGGAAAAAGTGTATTGTTCCGTTGGTAAATCTGCTTTGAGATTTTTACTCTACTATTTAGCCTCAATTTTATTTATTTTTATTATTTTTATTTTTTAAAAGATTTTATTTATTTATTTAACAGACAGAGATCACAAGTAGGCAGAGAGGCAGGCGGAGAGAGAAAAAGGGAAGCAGGCTCCCCGCTGGGCAGAGAGCCTGATTCAGGGCTTGATCCCAGGACCCTGAGATCATAACCTGAGCGAAAGGCAGAGGCTTTAACCCACTGAGCCACCCAGGTGCCCCTAGCCTCAATTTTATTTTATTTATTTATTTTTTTAAAGATTTTATTTATTTATTTGTCAGAGAGAGTGAGCACAGGCAGACAGAGTGGCAGAGGGAGAAGCAGGCTCCCCACTGAGCAAGGAGCCTGATGTGGGACTTGATCCCAGGACGCTGGGATCATGACCTGAGCCAAAGGCAGCTGCTTAACCAACTGAGCCACCCAGGCATCCCTCCTAGCCTCAATTTTAAAAGACAGTATAGGGTATCTGTATATATCTGTGTGTATACTCACATGTCTATGCAAATAGGGTAGAATAAATTTTTGCTGAATATAACAAAGGAGTTTGGATCAGATGTCTGGTTCTGTATTTTTTTTTTATTTTTAATATTTTATTTATTAGAGTGTGTGTGAGAGAGAGAGAGAGAGTGTGAGAGGACAGGGAGAGAGAATCTCAAGCAGACTCGCACTGAACGTGGAGCCCCATATGGGGCTTGATCCCATGACCCTGAGAATATGACCCGAGCCAAAATCAGGCGTTGAATGCTTAACTGACTAAGCCACCCAGGTGCCTCAGGTTCTGTATGTTCTATGCCCTTATTTTGGGTTCTGGAGTTAAGGGCTAAGTGTTAGCAAAGAGTCTGGCCCACAAGAGGAGATTTTGGTCTTGTGGGATGAAGCCGGTAAAGTTCACAGGAAGGAGAGGAGTAATTCCCAAATATTTATAGAGTTAATTGTAACTAGAATATTAGGGCAAAATAAGGACATTTAATCCTTCCCTATTTATTTATTTTTTAATTAATTTATTTATTTAAAATATTTTATTTATTTATTTGACAGAGAGATTGCAAGTAGGCAGAGAGCTAGGCAGAGAGAGAGAGGGGAAGCAGGCTCCCTGCTGAGCAGAGAGCCCAATGTGGGGCTCAATCCCAGGATCCTGAGATCATGACCTGAGCCGAAGGCAGAGGCTTAACCCACTGAGCCACCCAAGCGCCCCTGTTTATTTTGTTTTTAAAGCTCTTACTTGTTTGACAGAGAAACAGCAAGAGAGGGAACACAGGCAGGGGTAGAGGGAGAGGGAGAAGCAGGCTTTCCGCCAAGCAGGGAGCCCAATGACAGGGCTCGAGTCCAGGTGCTGGGATCATGGCCTGAGCCGAAGGTGGACGCTTTAACAACTGAGTCACCCAAGCACCCTTTTTAAAAAAATTTTTATTTTAATTTTAAAGATGCTTTAGAACTGTGCTGTTCAGGATAGTAGTCACTATTTAAATTTTGATTACTTAAAGAAATAAAATTACAATTCAGTTTCTTAGTTTCACTGGCTACATTTCAAGTTCTCCTGGATTAGTGGCTATTGTATTGGGTAATGTAGATATACAGTATTTTCTTCATTGCCGAAAGTTCTTTTGGATGGTGTTATTTACAGCAGAGCCTTTACCCTTATTATCAAAATAATACTTTAGGAGCTTTACTAAAGAAGTTGGTCAAGGTTGTTTTGTTTTTAAGGCACTAGATGAAAGACTATACTTTAAATTTCACCCATAGAACTGTGTTTATCTTCCACTACACTTTTGGCTTTTACACAGTTCTTTTATCTCTAATATTTTAATTAAAGCAATACAAGATTTAAGTTTCCTCTAGTTATATTATTAACCATTTTTATATAGCTTTAGAATTTCCTTTGGTTGGGTCCCTTAATACCTCTGAAAACTTGAACTTCTAGGGAAGCTAAGAGCAATCATTATGTTTTCTAAGGACTCATTTTCTTTCTTCTTGCCTTCTAAGGTAGCAGTGTCCTGTAGAAATACAATGTGAATCACATATGTAATTTTAAATCTTCTAGTAGGCACATTAAAAAAGGTAAAACAAAAACCCAGCTGAGATAAATATATTTAGCTCAGTATCTAAAATATTTTAGCATGTAATTAATTATGCAAAGACTATTAGTGAGATATTTTACTTTTTTAAAATAAGTTTTTTAAGTTTAATGTATATTCTTTACTTAGAGTATATCTCCATTTGGATTGGCCGCATTTTATGTGCTCAGTAGTCATGTATATATTGGCTGTTGCATTAACAGCATATTCTAGGGCTTCAAGCCCAACTGAGCTTGTTATAATGTTTATTGGTAAAAGATGTTTTCTAACCGGGGCACCTGGGTAGCTTAGTTGATCAGGTGTCTGCTTTTGGCTCAGGTCATGATCTCAGGGTCCTGGGATTGAGCCCTGCGTCAGGGTCCCTGCTCTCCCTCTCCACCACCACCACCCTGCTTGTGCTCTCACGCGTGCGCTTTCTCTGTCAAATAAATAAATAAAATCTTAAAAAAAAATAAAAAAGATTTTCTGGGGTGCCTGGGTGGCTTAGTCGCTAAGCGTCTGCCTTCGGCTCAGGTCATGATCCTGGGGTCCTGGGATCGAGCCCCACATCGGGCTCCCTGCTTGGCGGGGTGCCTGCTTCTCCCTCTCTCTCCCTCTGCCTGCTGCTCTGCCTACTTGTGCTCACTCTCTGTCTCTGTCAAATGAATGAATAAATCTTAAAAAAAAAAATTTTTTTTAAAAAGATTTTTAAACTGGTCTTCAAGTCCTCTTGGAATTGTATGCTAATATTTTAAAAGATTTTATTCATCCATTTATTTTAGAGAGTGAGAGCATGAGTGTGCAAGCAGTGGCAAGGTCAGAGGGATTGGGGAGAGAGAGAATCTTAAGCAGACTCCATAACCATGAGGAGCCCAGTGTGGGGCTTTATCCTATGACCCTAAGACCGCCACTGGAGCTTGAAACTAAGAGTCAGACGCCCAACTGACTTGAGTCACCCAGGCACCCTGTATGCTAAATTTTGAGTGTGATCTAAACTCTAAAAGATAGGAGAGACCTTCACCTTATGTCAAGATACCCACTATTTGCCCAGTTGGGCATAGCTGCTTTTTTTGCCTCTCTGCAGCCTATCTCTGTTGGTTTATTGTTAATGTCTTATCAAGATTATTATGCTTCCTATTTTCTGAAACCTTAAGTGATGATATAATAGTACTTATGACCCATGAAATTTCTCTGATGCTTGAGTCGTGAGGATTTGCATGATCAGTTGTCTACATTCTCATGCTTTCCAGAAACATTTATGAGAAAAATTAAGTGCTAAGACTTCTTTCTTTTTTTCCTCCCTGTTAAGCTTTACTTACTATCATTTCTTACATGATTTTTGCCATAGACTCCTGTAAATTTGTCCTTTTGAACTATTGGTTTTAGATATGAATAATAATAGGGAGTTTTGTCTCTGAAGGGGAGAAGGTAGTGAGAAACCTTCGCTTAAGCAGAACTGGCCAGTCTCTGTTTAGAATTAGGGCTTAACATTAACTCATTTCTTACAACTTTGTTCCTCCAGTTTTACAGTTGGTAAATCTAAAGCACAGAGAGGCTATGTCACTTATCCAAAGTTATATAGCTTGCTAATAATGTTGGAGTAGGATGGTAGGGCATGAAAAATGAAACAGATTTTGGACCCTGTAGACCAACTGTACCTTCTCTTCCTACATCTTTTTTTTTTTTTTTTTTTTTTAAAGATTGCAATTTTTTGAGAGAGAGAAAGGGAGTATGCATGCCCACACATGACTTGGGGGAGGGGCACGGGAGGAGGAAAAAGCAGGCTTCCCCCAGAGCAGAAAGCCCAATCTCTGACCAGGGGCCTGGGATGATGACCTGAGCCAAAGGCCGATGCTTACCCAACTGAACCACCAGGTGTCCTCTGCCTACATCTTTTTAAAGTGATAGAAAGTAGTAAAACAGAATACTTAAAAATTTCTTATATTGGGGAAATACAGGAATATAAAGAGTACTTGCAGAACACTTGAAGCTGTAAGCCAGGATATCATTGCTTTCTAAGGGTTCTTTACTGTGTAGTTTAATATGTTCACTCAGTGAGCAGAAGTATATCCAGAATTCACAGATGAGGTGTTCTTCTGGATTTTAATAAAGATCTCTTGTTCATGGAGGTATGTTCAGAATACCTAATGTTGAAGATAGTAACTATAAAAAATAAAAATGTTATGAGAGGTACAGAAATATAGATGAATGCAGTAGTGAAACTTGTTGCGATGTGGAATACTTTTGAGATTCAAAAATACTGATGCCCTTTTTAAAATTTTGGAGTAGAGCCTAGGCTTTAGAATTTTAAAAAGATCTCCAGGTGATTGTGATTAAAAAGAGGTTCGGAAACTATTGAAATTAATGGGATCGTATACCATTTTTCATTTTGTTCAGTGGCATTAAGTATATTCACCTTGTTGTCCAGCCATCACCACTATGTACAGAACCTTTTTTCATCATCCCACATTGAAAATCTGTCTGTTAAAGAACTCCTTATTTTCCCTTTCTTTCAGCTGCTGGTAACCACCATTCTACCTTGTGTCTGAATTTGTTTTAGTTACTTTATATAACTCGAGTTAACATAGTATTTGTCCTTTAGTGTCTGGCTTATTTCATTTAGCATAATGTTCTAAGGTTCTCATTCTTGTTATAGTACACACCACAATTTCATTTCTTTTTTTCATTTTTGGGGGATGGGGAGGGACAGAGGGAGAGGGAAAGAGAATGCCAAGCAGGTTCCACACCCAGCACAGAGCCCTGGCATGGAGCCTGACACAAGACTCTCTATCTCACAAATCCAAGATCATGACCTGAGCTGAAATCAAGCGTTGGACACCTAAGCAACTGAGCTATCTAGGGGACCCATAATTTCATTTCTTTCTAAGGGGGAATAATATTCCATTGTATTTTTATATCACATCTTGTTTATATATTCATCGGTCAGTAGACGATTGGGTTTTTCCACTCTTTGTTATGAATAATGCTGTTTTGTATATTGATGTGCGAATTTCTTTCAGATCCCTGCTTTTAGTTCTTTTGGGAATATATCTAGAAGTGGAATTGTTGGATCATATAGTAACTCTGTGTTTGATTTTTTATTTTCTTTTTTAAGGAATTGCCGTACTTTTTCATAGTAGCTGCACCATTTTACATTCCCACCAGGAGGGTTCCAGCTTTTCCACATCTTCACCAACACTTGTTTTCTAAAATGTTTTATTTAATAATAGCCATCCTATGGGTTGAAATGGTATATCATAGTTATGATTTGCATTTCCTTACTGATTAGTGTTGAGCATCTTTTCATGTGCTTGGTGGTCATTTGTATATCTTCTTTGGAGAAATATGTGTTTAAGTCCTTTGTCCATTTTGGTTAGGATGACTATGGTTTTTGTTTTGTTTTTGAGAGAGAAAATGCTCTAGCAGGATTTGGCGATTGAGGGAGAGGGAGAGAGAATCTTAAGCAGCCTTGATGCCTAGCATAGAGCCTGACACAGGGATCTCATGACCCTGAGATCCTGACCTGTGCTGAAATCAAGAATCAGACACTGGACCAACCAAGCCAGGCAGGAGCTCCAGGAAGACTAGGGTTTTAAGTCAGCATTGTCTTTAGTTTTATGATTTAAGACAAGCCCTTTAATTTCTTTGTGCCTTGAGTTCCCTAACAGCAAAATGGGATATCATCTTTCTGTATCTACCTAATAAAAGTACTAAAAATAAATTAGATATGGCCCCTGCTAAAGCAGTATACATATTAAACTATTGTATGCATAATTGGGTTCTTACAAAACCCCTTGGAGACATATTTTTTGCTTTACGTCGGATTTAAAAGTTATGATGGCACTTATTTGTGGAACATAAGGAATAGCATGGAGGACATTAGGAGAGGGAAGGGAAAAATGAAGAGGGGAAATCAGAGTGGGAGACGAATCATGAGAGACTATGGACTCGGGGAATCAAACTGAGTGTTTTAGAGGGGAGGGGGCATGGGGGAATGGGGGGGATGGGTAGGCTGGGTGAAAGGTGTTAAGGGAGGGCACGTATTGCGTGGAGCACTGGGTGTCATATGCAAAGATTAAGTCATGGAACACTACGTCAAAAACTAATGATGTACTGTATGGTGACTAACATAATAAAAAATTATATTAAAATAAGACATTTCAGTATACAGTAAAAAAAATAATAAATGTTCTATGGTCAAATACTCATTGGGCATATGGAAAGGCTATATTGGACCTTCATGTTAATGGGCCATGGTGTTCATATATACCAGATTATATTTATTTTCCTAAATAATATTTACTAGACTCTAAGTAATGTACTTTAAAAAAGATTTTCCAAATTATAATAATCTTTTTACGAAAATTTTTAGTCACATTATTTGCTTTTTATGTCATGGCAAAAATCTATTTTGAATATCCTTTTTAATTCTCATTCAATATTTTACATATGAAATGAAACAGTTGGAAACTGTATTTTTAAGAACTATACTTCACTGATTAAAAGCAGTAAATATGAAGATACTAGATTCAGGTTTCCTAGCCTCTTTGTCTATTAAAGATAAAGAACATGAGACTGTTTTAGGTGGTTGCTTATACTTGCAAATGTTCTTGGAAATATTTGCAATTCAGATTTTAAAATCTATTCAGTTACTGAATAAGCACACAGCACTCATAATCATTTTTATAGAATACTTGATCCCTAAAACCAAGTTATAATTTCTCTGTGTAATAGGTTATTCTTACTGGAGTCATTTCTTAATAAATGTTTTCTTTTGACATAAGTATTTTTAGTTAGTAATTCCCCTTTAAACTCAGAATTTTCCCCTTTATTGAGAAATACTTGTCTTCTGAAGTTTCCTGAAAAGTTTTTTACCATTGTAATGATAAGAAATACATAGTCATTCTAACCAGTTGAGTTTGAATTTTTCTTAACTTTTTTTCAGCATTTTTTCAAAATTTACTACCTTCTTTTTGTTGTTCAGAGAAAGAAATGCTTTGAAAATTGATTTCTGCTTGTTTTATGTCAATACATAAAATGGGCATATCCCTCTCAGAAATTAAACATTAGTGGTTTGCTAAGACAGAACTACTAGTTAGGAATTATATATTTATATGCTCTATTACTCAACCTTAACAATTACAGAAGAACTGTGTCAGAAAAGAGGACATTCAAAGAAAGATAAGTACAAATATGACTGTGCATTTCCACATATAGTAACAAAATTTTTGCATATATGCTTGTTTACTTTAGATGCCTTTTTTGAGAAAAATGTATGGAGGCTTAGGAGTAATATTTGAAAATCCTAATGTTACAGCTAGTACATGTATTTTTAACAAAGGGTATTAGAATCACACTCTTGATTTGTTTTTTTTCCTTGAAGCTGTTACATATAGGCCATACCATCACTTTGTTGAGAAATAGTATTATTTTCTACCCTACAGGCTGACTGTATTCTCTCTAAATTATGTTTATAAATCAGGTTTTTTTCTTAGTTCATCTCTTTTTCTTTTTAGTACCTATCAGATATAACTGGTAATAATCAAATTACATTTTGACTTGATCTTTGTTCTCCAACTCTGTAAATTCATTAGGCACATTTTCTACTTTCTAGATTATTTCAGGCAACAGTTCTTTTTTTTTTTTTTTAAAGATTTTATTTATTAGAGAGAGTATGAGCTGGGGGGAGGGACAGAAGGAGAGGGAGAAGCAGACTCCTAGCCGAACAGGGAATCCAGTGCAGGGTTTGATCCCAGGACTCTGGGATGACCTGAGCCGGAGGAAGACGCTTAACCTACTGAGCCATCCAGGAGCCCCTTCGGGCAACTGTTCTACGATGTATTTCTCCATTATATAACATGGGTCACAATATAATAATTTCCTCATCACTTTTTAGTGTCTTATGTTCTTTGCTATCAATCATCAGGTCCCCAAACCAGTGCCACATACTTATATTTTTGTCATAGTAGACCTTTTTGTGCCATTTTCCATATTGGCCACTGTTGTGTAACAAAGTCCTGCCAAAACATGGAGGCTTAATACAGCAGTTATATATTCTCATTAATGTATCTGCTGGTCAGCTGGGGGTTAGCCAGTTTAGTCCACATTGTAAACTGTAGGTGAGTAAAGGTATATTTCATATGATTCTTGTGGCAATGAAAGGAGCATTGGAAGGCAATCCAGATTGTATAAGCATGTTTTAAGCTTCTGCTTGGCCAAAGCAAGTCACAAAGCAAGCCTGAGTCAAGGTTGGGGAAATATATTTCACCTCTAATGGGAGAAACTGCAGTGTTACACCTAAGAGCCTTAATGAAGAGAGGGTGAGCAAAACACAATTACAAAGCTACAGTAATCAAACAGTATGTTACTAGCATACAGACAGGTAAACCAATGGAGTAGAAAGTCCAGAAATTAGTGTGGAAGAAAATGTTTGCAAATTATATATCTGATAAGGGGTTAATATCTAGCCATGTGCAAATAACTACAACTCAACAACAAAGTCAAGTAACCCAATTTAAAATTGGGTGAAAGACTGAAAAGATTTCTTCAACGATATAGGGATGGTCAATAGCATATAAAAAGATGGTCAACATCACTAATCAGAGAAATGCAAGTCATATCTGTTAGAATGGCTACTATCAAAAAAAAAGAAAACTAACAAGTTTTAGGATAGAGAAATTGGAACCCTTGTTCATTGTTGATGGGATTGTAAAATGATACAACCACTGTGGAAAACATTTATGGAGGTTCCTCAAAAAGTTAAAAATAGAACTACCATATAATCCAGCAGTCCTACTTCTAAGAGAATTGAAAGGATCCTTTTTGTTTCCTTTTTTGAGTTTTTATCTAAATTCTAGTTAGTTAACATATAGTGTAATATTATTTTCAGAAGTATACTTTAGTGTTTCATCACATGTAACACTATCACAAGTGTCCTCCTTAATACCCATCACCCACTTAGCCCATCCCCCTCCTCACCACCCCTCCAGCAACCTTCAGTTTGTTCTCTGTAGTTAAGAGTCTGTTTTATGGTTTGCCTCTCTACCACACACCCCCTTAATATGTTCTGCTTTTTAAACTCCCCATGTGAGCGAAATCGTAGGTATTTGTCTTTCCCTGACTGACTTATTAGCATAATATACTCTAGCTCCATCCACCTTGTTGCAAAGGGCAAGATTTCATTCAGTTTTATGGCTGAGTAATAGATTCCATTGTGTATGTATACTACAACTTTATCCATTCACAGTTGATGGATTTTGGGCTCTTTCCATAATTGGCTATTATTGATAATGCTGCTGTAAACATCAGGTTGCGTGTATCCCTTTGAATCAGTTTTTGTATTTTTTTTTATCCTTTGGCTAAATACCTAGGAGTATGATTGCTGGGTCATAGGGTAGTTGAATTTTTAACTTTTTGAGGAACCTCCATGCTGTTTTCCAGAGTGGCTGTACCAGTTTGCATTCCTACCAACAGTGTAAGAAACTTCCCCTTTCTCGGCATCCTCACCAGCACCTGTTGTTTCTTGTGTTGTTAATTTTAGCCATTCTGACTGGTGTGAGGTGGCATCCCATTGTAGTTTTGTTTCTATTTCCCTGATGTTTAGTGATGTTGAGCATCTTTTCCTGTGTCTGTTAGCCATCTAGATGTCTTCTTTGGAAAAGTTTGTTCTTGTTTTCTGCCCATTTCTTAACTGGATTGTTTGTTTTTTGGGTGTTCAGTTTGATTAGTTCTTTGTAGGTTTTGGATATAAACCCTTTTTCAGGTGTCATTTGCAAATATCTTCTCCCATTCTGAAGGTTGGTTGCCTTTTAGTTTCGTTGATCATTTCTTTCATTGTGCAAAAGGTTTTTTTTAATCTTGAGGTGCCTGGATGGCTCAGTGGGTTAAATTACTGACTCTTGGTTTGCTCAGGTCATGGATCTCGGTCTTGGGATTGAGCCCTGCGTTGTGCTCTGCACTCAGAAGGGAGTCTGCTTAAAGATTCTGTCCCTCCCTCTGCCCCTGCCACCTGCTACTGCACCCTCTCTGTCTCTGTCTCTCTTATCTGTCTCAGATAAATAAATCTTTAAAAAAAAAAAAAAAGCCTTTTACCTTGGTGAAGTCTCAGTAGTTATTTTTGCCTTTGTTTCCCTTGCCTCTGGAGATGCATCTAGTAAGAAGTTGTTATAGCCAATGTCAAAAGAGGTTGCTGCCTGTGTTCTCTAGAATTTTGAAGGATTCTTGTGTCACATTTAGGTCTTCCATCCATTTTGAATTTATTTTTTTGTATGGGGTAAGAAAGTGGTCTAGTTTCTTTTCTATTTTGCATGTGGCTGTCTAGTTTTCTCAACACCATTTGTTGAAGAGATTGTTTTCTGTTGGATATTTTTTCCTGCTTCATTGAAGATGAGTTGACTATATAGTTGAAGGTCTGTTTCTAGGTTTTCTCTTCTGTTCCATTGATCTGTGTGTCTGTCTTTGTGCCGGTACCACACTGTCTTGATGACTATGGGAAACCAGGATCTTGAAGAGATTTGCATATCCATGTTCATAGCAGCACTATTCCCAGTAGCTAAGAGGTGGAAACAACCCAAATGTCCTTTGATGGGTGAATGGTTATGCAAGCTGTGTTATGTACATAATGGATTTTTATTCACCTTTTAAAAGAGGAGAAATCCTGTCACATGCTACACCATGAATCAACCTTGAGGACATTATGCTAAGTGGGAAAAGCTGGTCACAGAGACACAAACTCTATGACTTTACTTACGTGAGGTAGATCTAAAATAGATAAATTCATAGAAACAGAAAATATAATGGTGATTGCCAGGGGCTGGAAGAAGTAGGAAGAAGGAATTGTTGTTTAATGGGTATAATTTCAGAGTTGCAGTATGAAAAGTTGTGGTGATTTTTTTCAAAACAATGTGAAGGGGCGCCTGGGTGGCTCAGTGGGTTCTGCCTTGAGCCCAGGTCATGATCTCAGGGTCCTGGGATTGAGCCCCTTGTCGGGCTTTCTGCTTGATGGGGAGCTTGCTTCCCCCTCTCTCTCTGCCTGCCTCTCTGCCTACTTGTGATCTCTGTCAAATAAATAAATAAAACCTTTAAAAAATCAGTTTCATAAAAAAATCAATTTCAAAACAATGTGAATATACTTAACATTACTGAACAATACACTTAAAAATGATTAAGATGGTAAATTTTATATTGTGTTTTTTTACCATGGTTAAAGAAATGAGAAAGAAGGGGGTGAAGAATTGGAACCAATAACTCAATTTTATGCCAATATTAAAGTTATAATTCCTTTTATTAAGGAATTTACAACTTGGCAGGGGAGTTCAATTAGTTAAATAATAGTGTGATGATAAATATTAGGATAAACATGGAGTATTATGGGAGCACGGAGATAATGTTTAAAGGAGTGTTGAAGTGGAGTGCCTGGGTGGCTGAGTCAGTTAAGCATCCAACTCTTGATTTTGGCTCTCATGAGTTCTGAGATCAAGCCTGGGAAGGGCTTCTCACTCAGTGGGGAGTCAACTTGAAAGATTCTTTCTCCCTCTGCCCCTTCCTCACACTCCCTTGGGCTCTCCCTCTCTCTAAAATAAATAAATCTTTAAAAAAAAAAAAAAAGAGTGTTGAAGAATGCTTAAGAAGTGGGGAGGAATTTGTAGTAAACAAAAGGAGTTCTTGGACTAAGTACCTCTGCCTGGAAAGATTAGCAAGGATCAGATAACAAAGGGTCTAAAGTGCTGTACTATGGGGTTTTTGTTGTTTTTTTGTTTTTGTTTTTTTTTTCCTTAGGGCATTGGGCAACTATTGATTTTGAGCCGCCAGTTACATGATCAGAATTAATTTTTAAAGAGATGCCTGTCAGCAGTGAAAAGCGAGAAGATAAATTAGAGATTTTAGTAGTTATTCAGAGCTTAAAAAGACAACTGACGAATCATGGATATTTAAGAACTAGAATCAGGAGTTTAGGAAAAGAGTTGAGGATGATTCACTTTTCTAGCTTTGGACAACTATATAGATACAGACTTGATAAGAAAAGCAATGTTTGATTAGAAATAAGTTGCTCGGATACAGATTGTATCCTACAGTATTTAGTGCGTACCTACTATGTGTCAAGGACCTATTCTAAAATCTGTGGATACAACCTTGAATAAAGAAGACACATTCCTCCTCCAGTAGAGTTTACATTCTGGGACAGCTATAAGGAAAAAGTAAATTAAAATTTTAGATTACGATTATTTAGCCAAAGGAAACCTATCCCAGAATAGGAATTAAAGGACAATTTAAAGTAGGGTGATTGGTAAAAACAGCACCTACAAGGTATCTGAATAAAAAACCTAATGAAAGTGAACGTAGATAGGTGGAGTGTTTCAGATTGAATAACAGTAGGTATAAAGGTCTGGTGTGTTTAAGGAACTGCAGAGAGGCCATTTGAAAAGGAAAAGTAATAAAGGAAGACTTACTAGTAAGAGATGAGGTTGGAGAAGAAATACGTATCTGGGGTAGGCTGATGTAATGTACCATGAGATATAAGGATAACTTTTGTATTGTTATCCAAGTTTGATTCTTTTCCACTTAAGAATTAAAGTTTGTTATCATTATCTAGGTCTTGTTGAGACAGTCTCATAGATCCTGTACCTGGTTTTTAAATAGCACTAAACGTAACAGTAAATAAGTGTGTATTTAGTATAGTGCCATGTGCTTAGCCATAAAATACTTGTTGAATAAAGGAATAATACTTGCTTTCATCTGGTGGCTTAGTATATAGTTCATTTAGATTTGAATATAATACTAAGTTTAATGCAGAGTTCTTTTGAATGTGTGTACATGTTCTGCTTTAAGCATTTGGAGTTAGGTAAATCTATATGTTTGGTACTTTTTTCTCCCTGTTTTACAGTATGGGTGTCTTACCATTGCTTGAAAGCAAAGATAAAATTGTCTTTATTTTACTTTTTTTTTTTTAATGTTTTATTTATTTATTTGACAGACAGAGATAGGCAGAGAGGCAGGCAGAGACGGAGAGGGGGAAGCAGGCTTCCCGCCAAGCAGAGAGCCCGATGCGGGACTCGATCCTAGGACCCTGGGATCGTGACCTGAGCTGAAGGCAGAGGCTTTAACCCACTGAGCCACCCAGGCGCCCCAAAATTGTCTTTATTTTAAATGGGTACTAGAAATGGTCTGCTTTTTGATGGACAGGTCTCAAAGTTAGTAGTTAAGTCTCTTGACGATTATTTTAGATTTTACTCTTATACCTAAGCAAATGTCTGTAGGCTTTGTAATTACTCAACCAATAGCTGTTCCAATAGGATTGGTCTTTGATAAGTAACAAGTTTAATATATTTAATAAATAATTAAAATAATTTTATTTCATATTTAAAAACTATTTGGCTTTATCATTTTATGGTTCAGTAAACCTGAAAGGAAACAATCTATTGGCTAAATGCAGGGTGGTATCTTGGATTGGATCCTGAAACCGAAAAATGGTCAAGTGGAAAAGCTAGTGAAATCCAAATAAGGACTGGAATTAATGTACCAGTGTTAATTACTTGTTTGACAGATGTAGCATTGTTATGTAAGGTGTTTAACTTCAGGGGAAACTGGGTTGGGTAAAGGATATATGGGAACTATGATACCTTTGCAACTTTTCTGTAAATTTAAGGTTATTCCAAAAATAAGTTTTTTATTTTTATTTTTATTTATTTATTTTTAAGAATTTTATTTATTTACTTAAGGGAGAGAGAGAAAGAGACCACAAATAGGCAGAGGCAGGCGAGGGGTGGGGGGAAGCAGGCTCCCCGCTGAGCAGAGAGCCTGATGTGGGGCTTGATCCCGGAACCCTGAGATCATGACCTGAGCCGAAGGCAGAGGCTTAACCCACTGAGCCACCCAGGCACCCCAATAAGTTTATTTTTAAAAAAAAATGGGTAACAAAATCTGCTGGGGTGGGGAAAGATATAGTAAGCATTGATTAAATAATTCGTAATTTTTATAAAAGATCGTATATGCATTTATTTGAGAGGGAGAAACAGAGACTCCCTGCTGACTGGAGAGCCACGCAGGGCTTGATCCCAGGATCCTGAGATCATGACCTGAACCGAAGGCAGATGTTTAACCAAGACTGAGCCACCCAAGCACCCCAAGATTCATAATTTTTAAAAATTTAAAAATAATACACTTAAAGCAGTATAGAATAATATAAATTTCGAAAACCTTAAGATCCCTGCTTAATTACTTTAGCCCCATTCCCTAGAAGTAACCAGGTTTAGTTTTCCATCTTTGTGTTTTAACTTTTTTGCTTACTACTTATAGTGGTTATTGCCATAATTACAGAGGTGCTTATACCTCTAGACCTTGATCTATCAACTTTAGACAGTATCTACTGATTCTTTACAATGAAAGATAAGATTTGGTTTATTAGTGATAGCATTGTCAGTTTTTCTGTTGGTTATCTTTTTAACTTGAGAGATAGCTTAAATTTCAGTTTCTTAATATTTCTATCAACTTCAGACAATCTGTTGGCTCCCTGATACATATGAAGTGAAGACATTCTCAGCTCTGCAGTACTCTTCACCTCTTTCTGACATTTTATTTTCCCACTTTTGTTAGCTGTAGTATTACTTTTACTGTAACTTTTTTTTTTTTGGTGCCCTTGACTTGTCCAGAAATAATTCAAGAGGGTTTATATATAGATAGATAACAATAGTATTTTGGCTTATTAATGGTTATATTTTAAAGAACTGGTTCTTTAAGACAAATTCTTTTTTTTTTCCCTTTAGATTTTATTTATTTATTTGACACAGAGAGAGATAGCGTGTGCACAAGCACGGGGAGAGGCAGGCAGAGGGAAAAGGAAAAGCAGACTCCCCACCGAGCAAGGAGCCGGATAAGGGGCTCGATCCCAGGACCTTGGGATCATGACCCAAGCCAAAGGCAGATGCTTAACCAACTGCACCACCCAAGTGCCCCAGGACAAATTCTTAAAATAAATGTGTGGAGAAGAAATAAGAAAAGTGGTTTCTTCTTAGTGTACAGTTTTCTCTTCTGGGCCATTCGACCTGTCTGTATTTTATTCTGAGGATCTTTGTGCTTTCCTTCTGGGAACTTTTATTTTCTCAGCCATATATAAGTTTCATAAGATGTTCTGCTTTGCATATAGCTTGGATTCTAGGATGCCTTCAATTTTAAGATCCTTCATTTCTTTAAAATAACTTACTGTTAGGGGTGAGAGGAGGGCAGTACAGTAAATGCTTGACTGAATGTAGCCCAATTCCAGAAATAATAAAATGAGAAAATATAGTTGTATTTAATTTCTTAATTGTAAGGGAAAATAAACATAAACATTAGGTCATCCTTAATTCAGTTGCATACCTAGATTTTTTATATATTTTGGTGGATATATTATAAGGGTATGTGTGGGTGTACCTAACTTGTTTACTGGTTCCTCTGTTTGCAGCTTTTTCTGCTATAAACAGTGCTGTGAAGAACATTTCTTAAAACTAAATCTTTGCTTATATCTGTGATTTTTTTTTTTTTCTTTCAGGTGGTGAAGTAGAATTTCTGGGTTAAAGAGATATGCATTTTTGTAGTATAACTTTTTAATAAAGAAAAGGAAGTTAACTTACATTTTGGCTATTAATCATCACTAAAATAAAACTTTTTCTTCTTTACTAGTGAACACTTGTCCTGCTCTTTCACCTTTTTCTTGCATGGAGATAGCAATGTTTGTACCAGTGTGGAAATTAACCAACATCAACCAGTATACCTTCTTAGTGAAGAGCATATAACCCTTGCTCAGCAGTCTAATAGCCCATTTCAAGGTAGATTATTTTACTATCTTAGATATTTGATCTCTTATTGTTTCAAGAAAACTGTATTGCAATTGGTAATTTTAAATTTTGGTGTTAATGAGATTTCTCTGTTCTTTAGGCTAGCAATTATTCTGCTGTAGTTTATTTTCTTTTTCCCTTAGAGTTTTAAGTCAATGAAATAAGCTTTTTAATACAAATATTATTTTTAAAAATTCTTGTACATGAATGATAACATATTTTAAAATGCTCTTTTAAATAGCACTTAGCAGATATATATGTTTATGCTTTCAAGGTCATCTTTTGTGTCCAGTCATGTAAGCCATTTTTAACGTTGGTACATGGGGATTTTGATATTTACATGAAATTGCTAATTGGTTTTTGAAGACTGACAGTATGTTCTTGTTTTAATTCTAACCCTAGTATTTGCTTTTTAAAAATTTACATAGCAGTGCATAATAAAAGTACTTAGATTTATAGACACATGCACACACACAGTTTTTCCTTAAGTTGCTTTTTCTTACTGGAAATGAAGAGAAGTTGAAGGATATACGTAACACCCCAACTCATGTTGAAATTCTAACCATGTGAGATATTTTGGGTGAACAAAATTTTAAGATTTTATAATAAATATTGTGCTTTATCTTCACAATAGTGAACTATAATAAATTTTTCTCTGAAATGACTATTAATATGAGTTTCCTTTTATTTTTTAGATTGCATAATTACTTGTCAAACTATTCATTGTGATCTTACCTGGCGTACCAGTCTTTACTTACTTGATGTTTCTTTTGGGTTTTTAGTAATCTTAAGCCCATTTGGACTAAATGGCACTCTCACAGGACAAGCATTCAAGATGTCTGATTCAGCTACCAAAAAATTGATTGGTGAATGGAAACAATTCTATCCTATCTCATCTTGCTTAAAGGAGATGTCTGAAGAAAAACAGGAAGATATGGATTGGGAAGATGATTCTTTAGCTGCAGTAGAAGTTCTTGTTGGTATGGATTCTGAGTATTAAATTTAAGGGGAAAGTATGTGACCGTATGTTGGTTATATTTTGTTGAATGATAATTCCAATACCTTAGTGCCTTTCAGCATTAAACATTTATTTCTTTGTTTTCTCCTCACATTACATAAGGGCTGCAGTATGATTGTGGTTTGGCTCCTCGTATCTTGTCATTCTACAACCTAGGTTCAGTAATTACCCACTCTCAGGGACATGCTGTTCTTAAAGACCAGAGGAATAATAAGTACTGAGTGTAACTATGTAAGTGTATTTAAAGCTTCTGCTAGGATATAATGTATGCTACATCTGCTTACACTGCATTAGACAGAACTAGTCACTTTGTCATGCCAGAGTCATTGGGGCAAGGAAGTATATTTCACCTAGAGGTAAGCATGCTAAAGATGGAAGAAGATAACTGTGAATGAGTAACATTTGGAAGCCAGAAAGTTGACCACCAGTGTTGTGTAGTATTTTCACATTCGGTAAAACTTGCCTCTGGTAACTTTTAGAAGGTAGAAGATATACTTAAGAATTCATGGCTTTGATCTGCTCTGCCCAGGTCAGCTCTTTTCATATTGGCTCTTCTCTATGGTTTTCTCATTCAGGGACCCAGATTAACAAGGTAAACTATATTTGGGACATGTGCATCTTGAGGGAAAGGACAGGAATAAGAGAGGCTGGACTGATCTTGCAAGCACATTTAAAGCTCCTGTTGGGATCTGGTGTATATCACATGCAGGTCACACAGGCAAGCCTAACAATGGAGAGAATAGGTATTCTCCATATTAGAGAGATGGGGGAGGTGTGGGGAATGTATAATTGAGCAGATAATTAGGATTAGAATCTGTAGCAGTGTTTAATGGAATCATGTGGCAATGTTAGATACATGAAGAGTGCCTTATTCACTTTTTTTTTAAATGAAAAGAATACCAGTATTGAATTTTAATAAATGCATTACTACCAGGGTAGTTGTGACAAAACCAGGAACAAAACACAAACATATTAAGCTTTCATAAAAAGACGTATAAAGAAGAAAGCAGAAAATGGTCCTTAATTCTAGTGTCCAGATTACCTTTGTTAAACTTAAAAAAAAATTTAAAAATATACATTATACTTTGTCAGCTTTACAAATAAAGATTTAAAAGTAATACACACTCATGGTTAGAAAATCCAAAAATGAAAAGAGAAAGCTGCTTGCTTCTCAGTCTCTCACTGAAGGTAACCATTAAAGGTATTAACAGTGTCTCGTAGTTTCTTCCAAAAAACCTTGTGCCAAAAGGAGCATATATTTATAAAAAATACATTAAGGGGGCGCCTGGGTGGCTCAGTAGGTTAAAGCCTCTACCTTTGGCTCAGGTCATGATCCCAGCCTGGGATCGAGCCCTGCATCAGGCTCTCTGCTCAGCAGGGAGCCTGCTTCCCTTCCTTTCTCTCTGCCTGCCTCTCTGCCTACTTGTGATCTCTGTCTGTCAAATAAATAAATAAAATCTTTTAAAAAAATACATTAAGTTTATTTAATTAAACAAATATCATATAAACTTTTCCATTACAGTACTTTTGAGTGAAACTAATCCCACTATAGTCACAGTGGTAATTTATTTTCCTGTCCATTATTTTTTCCTTTCAGCTGGTGTTCGAATGATCTACCCAGCATGCTTTGTTCTAGTCCCTCAGTCAGACATTCCTACTCCTAGCTCTGTGGGATCCTCTCACTGTTCAGCTTCTTGCTTGGGTGTCCACCAAGTGCCTGCTTCCACAAGAGATCCTGCTATATCTTCAGTTACTCTTACACCACCTACATCTCCTGAGGAAGTCCAAACAGGTATTGTATTAATCTGTTTCATTAACACCAGTTATAAATCTGTTGTTTTGAATATGTCAGCACTTAAAAAATAATTATTTTGAAATAATTTCAGACTTACTGAACAGTTTCCATGTATAATACAAAGAACTCCCTCATCCAGATTTCCAAACTGTTAGCATTGGTTCCATCACCCTCTCTAGATGTATACATTTATTATCATTGGTCTTTTTCTGAACCATTTGAGAAGAAGCTGCAGACACAATGCCCCATTAGCCCACTGACTCAGTGTTTTTCCCAAATTTAAGAACACTCTCCTGTATAACTACCATTTAATCCTCAAAGTCAGGAAGTCAGCATTGATAGAACACTACCACCAAGTTTACATCCTCTGTTTGGATTTTTTGCTTTCTGTGTTTTTTTTTTTTTTTTTTTTTATGATTTCATTCATTTATTTGGCAGAGATCACAAGTAGGCAGAGAGGCAGGCAGAGAGGCAGGCAGAGATGGTGGGGGAAGTAGGTTCCCTGCTGAGCAGAGAGCCCCGTGTAGGACTTGATCCCAGGATCCTGGGATCATGACCTGAGCTAAAGGCAGAGCCTTTAACCCACTGAGCCACCCAGGCGCCCATGCTTCTTGTATTTTAAGTAAAGTAACATGCTTTTTGCTTCAGAATATATGGAGACAAATCAGATAGCTGTGGAATACACTGCATAACAAATTAACAAGAAAAAATAAACCAAGCCCAAACCCAAATAATGTTACTTTAAATGTACTTTTATTCTCCTATAGCCTATTCTTTTTTGTTTGTTTTCAGTGGATCCTCAGTCTGCCCAGAAGTGGGTCAAATTTTCTTCAGTGTCTGATGGCTTCAACTCTGATAGTACTAACCACCATGGTGGGAAAATACCCAGAAAATTAGCAAATCATGTGGTGGATAGAGTTTGGCAAGAATGCAATATGAACAGAGCACAGAACAAGTATGTGTTTTCATTTTCAAGTTTAAAATATTGCATGTTGGTAGTTATTTGCACATAGATATTTATAGAGTCATTTGTATGACTTTAAAAGTCTGACTTTTGAACTTCAATTTTAATGCTTAATTCATGGTTATAGAAAACCTTATGATTTCTAAAGAATTTTATAATTCCACATCTTAGGAGGAAATATTCAGCTTCATCAGGTGGTCTGTCTGAAGAAGAGATACCTGATAAAGTAGCATCCTGGGATTTTGTTGAAGCCACACAAAGAACAAACTGCAGCTGTTTGAGGTAGTTTTGCTTTTTTTTTTTTTTTTTCCTGTTGATGGATGTCTATATACGTGTGTGTGATAGTGTCTTATGCTGTTGAACAGTTAGGTCTCACTTCGAGCTAGCTTACCTAAGCACAATTTGTGAGGATTTTTTTTCAAAAGAAAATTTGAGGGAAAAAAAATTCAGTGACTGGAGGTGATTATAGAAGTACATACAAATGTGTGCCATTGTCTTTGCACAGTTACCAGAGCTGAACTGTGAAGGCTTGGTTTTACAGCTAAATAAAAGAAAATTTTATACCAGAGTATAGTATATGTAGTGTCTATAAGGTAAAAGACACATAAGTCTCTTGAGAAAAGAGTTCATAGATGGCACTGTGCCTGAGAAATTTCTTCCATAGGTTCTCATAAAAAAGGTGATAGATGATATACTAGATGAAAATTTCTGCAGTCCTTTTTGTTTTTTACATTTTTAAAGATTTTATTTAAGACAAACCATGAGAGACTGAACTCTGAGAAATGAACTGAGGGTTTTGGAGGGAAGGAGGGTAGGGCGTTGGGTGAGCCTCATGATAGGTATTAAGGAGGGCATGTATTGCATGGAGCACTGGATGTGGTACGTAAAGTAATAAAGAAAAAAAGTGTCAGAAAATATGAAAAAAAAACCCAGCAAGTAGTCAATAGTCAATAATTTTTTAAGTAAAAAAGAGCTATCTACCCTCAAAAAGAAAAAAAAAAAAGATTTTATGTATGTATTAGAGAGAGAGACAGTGAGAAAGGGAACACAAACAGAGGAAGTGGAAGGGGAGAAGCAGGCTTCCTGCCGAGCGGGGAGCCTGATGTGGGGCTTGATCCCAGGACCCTATGATCATGACCTGAGCTGAAGGCAGACGCTTAATGACTGAGCCACCCAGGTGCCCCTAGCAATCCTTTTTATAGTAAATATGGTATTAGGTTTTGCCCAGCAATTTCTTGTAACATCCTTTTGGGCAAAGTCTAGGGAAATGTTGAAATAAGATTCAGAAGGAACAATTTTACAAGGGGTTGAAGCTACACTATAAAAACACAAACTTTCTAATAGCCTATATTGGTTAAAGATTAGTAGAAGAATGGATGAACTTGGAATTCTTTGGGCAATTGTATTTCTGTATTGGAGACTTTGAGATTTGGTTATCAGAGGCATTTGGATTATATTGCCTAGATTTTATTATTTTATTCTAAAATGAAAGGCAGATCATAAGCTTTTGCAGTCTTGTAAACAAATAATAGCACTGACATCCCTTACCAGAACTTGTGAGCTAATAGTTGGTTACTCTTTTGTCACAGATGTGAGCCAAAGGAATGGAGTGCATGTATGTTAGGGCCAAGGTTTTTCTTATATTAGCTTTGTTTGATTGAATACAGTGATAGAGGGGCACCTGGGTGGCTCAGTCGGTTAAGCGGCTATCTTTGGCTCAGGTCATGATCCCAGGGTCTGGGATTGAGCGCCTCATTGGGCTCCCTGTTCAGCTTGGGTGGAGTAGGGGAAGTCTGTTTCTTCCCCTGCCTCTGCCTCTACCCTTGCCTGTGTGCACTCACTCTGTCTCTCTCTCTCAAATAAATAAAATCCTAAAAAAAAAAAAAGAATACTGTGACAGACTCTCAAGTGTTCTGGTTTGTTTTTGTGTAGGTTAAATGTACTTACATAGATTCTTTGCATTAGAGACTGTATAATTTTTTGAAGTCTGACAACTGTGTTGAAAACTCGTCTCTTGGGGCACCTGGGTGGCTCAGTGGTTAAAGCCTCTGCCTTCGGCTCAGGTCATGATCTCAGGGTCCTGGAATCGAGCCCCACATCTGGCTCTCCGCTCAGCGGGGAGCCTGCTTCCCTTCCCCTCTCTCTGCCTGCCTCTCTGCCTACTTGTGATCTCTGTCTGTCAAATAAATGAATAAAACTATTTAAAAACAAACAAACAAACTCGCCTGTTGCTGATAGATTGGAATAAAAATTTGAATAGATTAGCCCTTGTTTAATAGTTTAAAATAGTTTAACACCATAACCATTTGGACAGAGGCGACCCAAACCTAATCTTCAAAATGTAGAGCTCCATGATGTTATTTGAGACCAGAGATCAGCAGCTATGATCCATTGGCCAAATTTGGCTCACTGCTTGTTTTTATATGTCCTGTGAGCTGAGAATGACTTTTATATTTTTAAATAGTTGGAAAAAAATCAAAGAAGAATATTTTGTGACATGTGAAGCTTGCATGAAATTCAGATTTTAATGTCCATAAAGATGTATTGGAACAGAGTCACATCTGTTCATTTACATGTAAACTGTGGCTGCTTTCACAGAGTTGAGTAGTAGTGGCACAGACTACATGGTCTCTGGAGCCTAAAATATTTACCATCTGGTCCTTTGCAGAAAAAGTTTACCAGTTCCTAGTCTAAGATCAGTAGAATGCTTAAATGAAATTAGGCTTTTCTTTCCATATTGGTATTTTTATCAAGCAGCTCTTCTTTTTCAGTTCCTAACCTAGATTTTTGTTTTGTTCTTTTTGAAAGATGCAAGTTTTAAGTGTATTTGTTTAAAATGGTTTGGTTTACTTATTTTTAAGATTTTTTTTTGAGTTTTAAAAGTGTTATTTTTAAGATTTTTATTAGAGGATGAGCAAGGGGGAACGGCAGAGGGAGAGAGAGAAGACTCCCCACTGAGCAGGGAGCCTGATGTGGGGCTGGATCCCAGGACCTTGGGATCTTGACCTGAGCCAAAGGCAGACATTTAACTGACTGAGCCACTCAGGAACCCCTAGAATGGTTTTAGAGGAAGACCCTCAAAGTGCATATTGGTAAACATAAGTTTAAGTTTAAATTCTTGGTTTCTAAGCTGAACTTTTATTTTTCAAAACTTACTGTGTCTCATATTTCCAGAAATTCCTCCAGGTATAGAGAGATTTGATATAATGAAATTTTGTATAATGTATATATGTGACTGACTTTGGTATATTTGCTCCTCTAGGAAATAAGTGTTTCTAATCATTTACTTTTTTCCCCCCCCTGTTACTGCATTTTGTACCTCTAATTCCTCCTCCACTTCCCTCAAATCAGCTTCTCTTAATTCTTTAAGGCTTAAAATAGATGTTGAGCCACCATGTGTATCATCTGCTGCCATAGAATATAGGAAGTAGGGCACACATTTGATAACTTGACTGTGCTAGTCAGCCAGTTTGCTGTCAAATCTATCCTGCCTTTTCCCTGCTCTGTTCTGTGTTGCAAGGGATTACATTTCCTAGGCTCCTTTGCTTTCTACATGTGTTTGTTGTTGCTCCCACCCCCCAACTTTATTGAGATACCATTGATAGATAACATTGTGTGAGTTTAAAATGTACAACATGATTATTTGACTAGATCAGCCTGCTTTCTGGATTTGGTAATGGTAGGTACTGTCGGAAGATTGGTTGATGAGATGAGGAAAGAAGCCAGCGTATTTCTCCACCCCTTTATTTGAGTCAACTCCAGCAGCAGTTCTCTGTCCTATTAGTGGCCCCTTCCGTGGTCCAGTTTACCACTGAAGACATCCCACTGTGGTTCTATTCTAACACCATCCCAAGCTTCTTTGATCAGGTGATACTATTTTGTTGTACTACCCTTTTAGTTCAAGACGTCACAGAAGCTCTCTGCTGTTGGTAATCTGTGAGTTGCCTCATTTTCCTCTTTTTTTGGTAATGGATTCTCTATAGTAGATTTCCTCTTGGTAAGACACAGGACTGGACCCTGAACGACATGTTGATTTCTCTTAGAAATCAATTTGAAAAAAAGAAAAATGCACAGTTATATAAGCAATTTGAATGAGTATGTAATGTATGATTTGAAGATTTAAATTATACAAATAGAGCTGAAGTTACCCTTGACCACTCTCAGTCTCTTTCCAAATGCTACTACTTTTCCCTAGAATTGACTACTGGCCAATTAGGTATTATATTTCCATAGTTTTTCTGTAATTCTGTGTATGTCTTTTTCCTCTCAACACAAAAATATGATACAGGTGTATTTGACAGCTTATTTTTTTCATTTAATGTGCCTCAGATCTTTCCATTCTAGTTACTTGTAGATCTGCCATATTATTGTTAAAAACTTCTTGGTATTCCACTGAATGAAGTACCATAGTGTATATAATCATTCTGGGTTTGATGGACAAATAGGTTGTTTTCAAAAGTTTTTGTTTGTGTTTACTTTTAAAAAAATAATACTTCTAGGACTGTCAATTATTTATCAGACTTTTTTTGAACACTTACTCTATGATATATGTCCTAAGCTCAGATACAGTCATGAATACGGCTCCTGCTATTATGAATCCTATACAGTAATGGGGTAGATAATTATTTAAAATGAGAATTTTTAATCTTTAGATTTTTAAGAGTGATGAGTGCTAAGAGGAAAAAAATTAGGTGGGTGATGTGATACAGAGTTGTGCGAGAGGGGGCTATTAAATACTTGCAAATTCAGAATGATCCTACCAACTTTATTCCCACTTTTTATATAAGAAGTGCTGGTTTTTCTTGTGCTTTCACTGATCTGAGAACAGTCCTTAAAATTAATTTTTTGCTAGTAGAGTAAATGAAAAGCATAAAATTGTTTTAATTGGCTTTTTTCAGTTATTAATGAAATTAAATATTGCATATTTATTGAAATTAAGCTTTAGTGTGATAGTGTTCTTAAGAAAATTAGCACTACACAAGCTGTATAAATAGAAAGTGATACAATAAATTTCAGATGTTAACATTAAAATATTAGGAACTTTATCAGTAGGATAACAAATCTAAAGGAATCTTTCTGTTGGATTTTTCTTTAAGAGCACAACTCTTTTGGGACAATTCCCCAAATTAGTTGAGTTCTTTTATGAAATTCACTTGTTTTTTATAAAGGAGACTAGCTTTTTTTTTTTTTTTTTCCTCCCTTAAGATTTATTTTTAGACAGGGAGAGAGAGAAGAGCGGGGGGCCTGACATGAGGCTTGATCTCAGGAGCCTGAGATCATGACCTGAGCTGAAACCAAAAGTTGGAAGCTCAACCGACTGAGCCACCCAGGTTCCTCTAGAGGAGACTAGCCTTAAGGAAAGTGTTCATACTGTGTATTGTGTAAGACTGATAAATCTACAGACCTGGACCCCTGAAACATACAATATATGTTAATAATAATAAAATGGAAAGTGTTCATATAGAAGAAAGGGGCTGTGATTTAATGTTACCAAAATTTTAGAGAGCCACTGCTCTTAGTATATGTACCAAATTAATAGTTTCTTATCCTTATAAAAGGGTAAATGAATCTATGGCTGTGTACTTTTCACATCCCTTATATACTTGGAAAATAACCTAATAGTTCCCCTCAGACTATTAGAAATACTGTATTTCCTTAGTGCCTTGCATAACTTGACTAATCTTAACTTTTGGTCTCATCACTCCTTTACACTCTTAAAAATTATTGAGGATCCCAAAGTGCTTTTATTTTTGTGGGTTACATCTGTTTACATCTATTTTAGTGAAATTTTATTGATTTCTTTAATTTTTTTTCTAAAGATTTTATTTGATTTGACAGAAAGAGAGAACAGGTAGCGGGAGCAGCAGGCAGAGGGAGAAGGAGAAGCAGTTTCCCCACTGAGCAGGGAGCTGGATGCGGGATTCCATCCCAGGACCTGGGATCATGATCTGAGCTGAAGGCAGACGCTTAACCGGACTGAGCCACCCAGGCGCCCCATATTTTAGTTAAATTTTAAAGTTCTATTTAATTTATTTAAAAAAAACCAATAAACCCAGTACATATTAATATGAATAAGAGACTTGTATAGAAATCAGTTGTGGGGGCACTGGGTGGCTCAGTGGGTTAGAGCCTCTGCCTTCAGCTCAGGTCATGATCTCAGGGTCCTGGGATCGAGCCCCGCATCGGGCTCTCTGCTCGGCAGGGAGCCTGCTTCCTTCTCTCTCTCTGCCTACCTCTCTGCCTACTTGTGATCTCTGTCTGTCAAATAAATAAAATCTTAAAAAAAAAAGAAATCAGTTGTGTTTTCCGAAGCAAACAAAACTGGAAGAGTGGCATTGTTGTACAGTTCTGCAAATCTTTTCAGTATTGAGCTTAATAGAAGATACCCGGATTCTCATCTCCTTCTGCACAGTCTTTTGTGTATGTTGTCTTAGTTGAAGTATGTGAAGAAAATCCTGCCTCACATAGCTATGCATTTGGAAGAGGGGGAGAGTTTATTTTAATAGCTTTATCAGGTAATTGTGGATATGCTTTGATACTACACCAAAGTTTGACAAGTGGTGGTTTCTAAAAGATTAGTTTAAATGTATAATCTGAAGCTATATTAATCACATTCCTGTATCCCATAATAACTAGATGAATCTTTTACTTATGCATGATTTGGAAAATTCATTTGGTAAATATGAAGTCACTGAATTATGTGGATACTTGAATGTTAACATATTTTGTTGTATGGTATAAAAAATTTGCATTTGTGGGACGCCTGGGTGGCTCAGTTGGTTAAGTAGCTGCCTTCCGCTCAGGTCATGATCCCAGCGTCCTGGGATCGAGTCCCACATCGGGCTCCTTGCTCGGCAGGGAGCCTGCTTCTCCCTCTGCCTGCCACTCTGTCTGCTTGTGCTCACTCTCGCTCCCCTCTCTCTCTCTCTGACAAATAAATAAATAAATCTTTAAAAAAAAAAAATTTGCATTTGTTAATATCACCAGTGATCTCATTAGAAAAATCTTTTTAATATTGGAAAGTTGTGGAGCTTGTCGCAGATAAAATTTCCAAATTCTAAGTCTTGCTTAAAAGCTCAAATTTAATTATTTGTTTTTCCTTAAAGTGATAAACTCCTTTTGTTCATTTTTGAGACCCAAATAACCACGTCTGGCAGATAACCAAATCTAGGTAACTAAGGTTTATCAGTTAATTATTGGTGTATTTATTTATTTATTTAAAAAATTTTTAAAGATTTTATTTATCCATTTGACAGATCACAAGTAGGCAGAGAGGCAGGCAGAGAGAGGGGGAAGCAGGCTCCCCGCTAAGCAGAGAGCCCAATGCAGGGCTCGATCCCAGGACCTTAAGATCATGACCTGAGCTGAAGGCAGAGGCCTAACCCACTGAGGCGCCCAGGTGCCCTAATTATTGTCTTTTTGAATGAAAACAGTGTTCTATGAAAAAAATGCCTAGTTTAGCTTGCAACTCAAATATATAAGGACTTTCCCTTAAATCAGCCATTGTTTTTATTTTTTTATTTTTTATTTTTTAAAGATTTTATTTATTTATTTGACACAGAGAAAGAGATCACAAGTAGGCAGAGAGACAGAGAGAGAGGGGAAAGCAGGCTCCCCCACTGAGCAGAGAGCCCGATGTGGGGGCTCGATCCCAAGACCCTGAAACCGTGACCTGAGCTGAAGGCAGAGGCTTAACCCACTGAGCCACCCAGGTGCCTCAGCCATTGTTTTTAACATGTAGCAGAAATGCTTTATGTGTATTTCCTTATTTTTTTTTTTTAATGAGTTTTTGTTTTTTAAGTAAACTCTACACCCCAGGCAGGCCTTGAACTCATGACCCTGATTGAGATCAAGATTCACATGCTCTGCCAACTGAGCAAGCTGGGTGCTCCTCCTATTTCTTTACGTAGAATATGAAAAGCTGTATATGCAAAGATTGAATTTAATTAAAATTACTTTTTTAATCTTTGGAAGGACATTCTTTTTTTTTTTTTAATTTTTATTTATTTATTTGACAGACAGAGATTACAAGTAGGCAGAGAGGCAGGCAGAGAGAGAGGAAGAAGCAGGCTTCCTGCTGAGCAGAGAGCCCGATGCGGGGCTCGATCCCAGGACCCTGAGATCATGACCTTGAGCCGAAGGCAGAGGCTTTAACCCACTGAGCCACCCAGGTGCCCCTGGAAGGACATTCTTAAGTGAAACTGACTTTTTAAAAAATTGAGTGTATGTTGGTAAAGAACACAGTACTACTACTAATAGTGTCACTGTCTTGATTCATGTTTGGTTGCCAGCAGTTTCACTGTCCCTTGCTTTTGTAACTTCATTGTAAATATCACCATTGTAAATATCACCATTGTAAATATCACAATAATGAAAAAGGCAAATAATGTCTTGATGCTATTATGATAATGGTTTGAACCCCAAACAACCCCTGAAAGAACCATATTTTGAAGACTTTTGTAGTAGACACTAAAATATTTGAATAATTATTAAAGGAATAAAAACTGTCATGATATCTACTTATTCTTGCCTTCTTCGGTTTTTTTTTTTTTTCTGTTTCTTTTTTTCTTTCCTTTCCCTTTCTTGGTATTACTGTTGACTGTTGTCCTTTTTTTCTTTACCTGGCTTAGAAGTTAGATACTCTTATTTTAATTCTTCTGTAAGTTGAATCAAATATTGATTGCATTTGTTTTCTGTCAAATTGAAAGTTAATCATTATGTCTGTTTTCCTTATTGCATTGTGTTCTGTCAAATCAAAAGTTAATCTTTATGTCCATTTTCTTTATGGAATAGACAAGGACCTTTGGACATGTTAATCTTGCGCCAGTTATTTTCTGTGTTGTTGTTTTTGCATTTTAGTTCTACCTTGTTCTGTTGTGAAAATATTCAGACATGCAGAAAAGTAAGAAAATTGGACTGTGCACTTTTATGTAGCAGCCATCCATATTTACTTACTACATTTGCTTCATTTAGACCTCTTCTATTGAAGATTTGTAAAAATTTTAACATTTTATTGAAGTTGATTCATCTAAAATGATTATTTTGACATATCAGTATAAAATTTTGAGATACTTGGCATCTTTTTTTTCATGTCTTCAAAAACTGGTTTACATTTTACACTTGAAGCACATCTCAACTTGAACTAGACACATTTTGAGTTTCTAGTAGTCACATGTGATTGTAGATATCATTGTTAGGCAGTGGAACTTTAGAAATAGAACCTAGGACTAATGACTGGAAGATACACAAAAGGGAAGTTTCCATTTAGCATAAATTATTTTTTATCAGGATGCCTGGCTTGCTGTCTGGGACTCTTGATCTTGGGGTCATGAGTTTGAGCCCCACACTGGGGATAGATTACTTAAATAAAAATTTTTAAAATTCTTTTTTAACAACTGGAACTATTTAACAATGGGGTGCATTTCCTTATAAGGTAAGTGGGCCTTGTCATTGAAAGTATTCAAAGATAGGATGATCAGAGAAGGGATTATTCTACATTGGGATAAACTACTGCTTGTTTTTTAATGACCAGTTTTTTATTAAAAAATTTTTAAATGCTAAATTTGAATAATTCAAATAATGCACATGAAATAAAATTAAAAACTGAATTTCCTCTCCTATATACGTATGCAGATCTGCCTGCTTTCTTTCATACAAATGACATCATGCTATGTATACTGTTCTGCAGCTTTCTTATTTTGATAAACAGTTATCATGGGTATTTTTCTATGTTAGCACATATGGACCCCGCTCTGTGTTAATACTGTGTTTATACCCAGCTCTGTGTTTATACTACTCCATAATACTGTGAAGATATAATACTTTATTTGGGCATTCCCCTATGCTGTACTCTTGCTGAAGATTTTTTTTTTAGAGTTTTATTTATTTGAGAGAGCAAGAGACAGAGCACTAGCAGGAGGGGGAGGGGCAGACTCCCCGCTGAACAGCGAGCCCCATGTGGGGCTCCATCCTAGGACCCTGAGATCATGACCTGAGCTGAAGGCCGGCGCTTAACCAGCTGAGCCACCCAGGCACACCTTGCTGAAAATTTTTAAAGCAAATACTGAGTATCATTTCACTCCTTCAGTACACAACTCTAATAATTTATTATTAATTATCTATTAATATTTTATTATTTTCTTATATAACTGTAATTTCATTATCACACCTAATAAAAAGAATAGTATTTTCTTAGTATCATCTCATAACCATCTACAGATTTGTCTTCAAAATATCTTTTTGTAGTAGGTTTGTTTTGACAAGGATCTGAACAGGGAGTATACATACATTTGGTTAAGTCTTCTAGGTCTCTCTTGTAATCCCCTACACCATTTTTATGCCATTGACTTGGTTGGAGAAGCTATGTCAGTTATCCTGTGGAATGTTCCACATTCTGGATTTCTCAGTTTGTCATATATATTATAACTTGTTCTTTAAGTGTGTCATTTAATTTCTTCCTTTATCCCTTGCATTTCTGTAAATGGAAGTTAGTTGTAGAGCTGTGCTGTCCAGTTCTAGCTATGTTAATAACCACTAGTGGCTATTTAAAGTATTTGGATTTAATTACACTTAAAAATTCAGTTTTTTCAGTTGAACTAGTCACATATCAGGTCCTCAGTAGCCACATAGAACATTTCCATTATTACAGGAAGTTTTGTTGGACAGTGCTGATCTAGAGGCTTAATGTATTCATGTTCAATTTTTAAAAATTTTTAAATTTTATTTTTGAGAGAGCAGATGTGTGAGCCGTGGGTTGGGGGAGAGAGAGAGGATCTTAAGCAGGCCCCACGCCCAGCACACACACCCTGACACTGGGCTCAGTCTCAGGACCCTGAGATCTTGACCTGAGCTGAAATCAAGAGTCAGATGCTCAACCCACTGAGGCACCAAGGCATACCTCAGGCTCAAAATATTTGAGGAGAATACTTCGTAAGTGGTACTGTGTTGTTTTGTATTGTGTCACATCAGAAGACAAATGTCTGTTTATTCACTTTTAATAATTAGTTGAGATTGAGGAGGTGATGATCAGCTTTGACCTCTCATTGTAAAGTTTACCATTTTTACTATGAATAATCTCTTTTTTCTTACTACTTTGGCTAAAACTTTCAATAGTTATTGAATAGAAATATTGAATTAATATTTTTGCTTTGTTCCCAGTTGTAGGGAATTTTTCAGTCTTTTATCATTAAGTATGATATTAGTTGTTTTTCATAGATGTCCTTTATCAGATTAAGTTTTAGTCTGCATTTTGAACCTTCTTATAATGAATTATGTGTTGAATTTTGCCATATGTTTTTCTGTACTTACAGAGATAACTATATGGTTTTCTCTTTTATTCTGTTAATGTGATGAATAATACTGATTTCTGTTGAATGTTCTACCTTCTTTCCTGGGACAGCTATCATTTGGTCATGATGTATTATACTTTTATAAATTACTGGATTACTAATATTTTAATGATTTATATCTATATTCTTGAGGGATATTGTTCTATGATTTCCTTTTCTTATAATGTCTTTCATTTTGTAAACAGGTTAATGTGGATTTTTTTGTGTGTGTGTCTTTTTGACATAATCCTAATTTTCTTTGATAACTTTCATGCTCTTTTCCTCTTATGCATATAATTATGTCCTAGACTCTTTACGGATAAGTGTTCAGCATGTCCCCTGAATAGAGACGGTTCTTCAAAAAAGCACCTACAACTGCTTTTTCATACTTTTTGGTTATCTCTGACACAACAAAACAAAATCTAATGAATACTGAATGCTTTTACTTTTTATTCCTCCACATTTTTTGCTTAGTTTCTTAGTTTAAAAAATAACATTATATACATCATTGTCAGTTGAGTTTAGAAATCTCAAGGTGCACAGTATTTTTATTACACTTAAATCTTAAACTCTGAACAAAATTGCTAGGTTTTTAGGTATATAGTTTTAAGTTTTTCAGTTTCAGAATTCCTTCACATTATGAGGAAAATAATTCTTTTAGTCAATTTCTTTTCTAGTTAGCTGATTCTTTACTTTGTAGTGGTAAGATTTGGGAGAAGGAAGGTAGGTGCCATGTGTGGTCCATCAAGCTGTTGCAGTGCTATCCAGAATGATTTAACTTCATTTCTGTAGAATAAGTTTTTTGGCTGTTTGCTGTAGGATTGTAGATGATGTTTGAGCTCAGCCAAGCCGTTGATTTATAACAGTTATTCTGAAATATCAGGTACATTCATGAATGAATGAGTTTCAGATCTTTCTATACTTTTTTATCTTAAAATAACTAGAGTTTTATCTCTGTGTATTCACATACTAGAATATTTAGGTTGTGCGAGGCTCCTGGGTGGTTCAGTTGGTTAAGCATCTGCCTTCAGCTCAAGTCATGATCCCAGGGTCCTGGGATCAAGCCCTGCGTCGGGCTCCCTGCTCAGCAGGGAGCCTGCTCCTCCCTCTCTTCCCTCTCCCTCTGCCTGCCTCTCCCCCTGCTGTGCTCTCTCGCTTTCTCTGACAAATAAATAAATAAAATCTTTAAATAAAATAAAATATTTAGGTTATGTAAGGTAAATCATCTTTGTTATCTGATCACATAATTATTAAATGAGCAGAAGATAATTGGCTCTTACGAATCTTTCTGAAGTTCGTAGTTTCAGGTTGCTGAACAAAGTATTTTTTCTGTGTAAATTCAAATCATTTACTTTTAGACTTATATGTAAAAAAACAAATACATGAATTGTCTAATAGTGTTAACTTGTGTACTTTGATGTAATAGCTATACTATAACCATTCTTCTAACTTTTTAGGCACAAAAATCTCAAACCAAGAAATCCTGGACAACAAGGACAGGCACCGTCTTTAAGTCAGCAACAACAAGTACTTCCTAAGCACAAGACCAATGAAAAACAAGAAAAGAGTGAAAAACCACAGAAACGCCCCTTGACTCCTTTTCACCATCGTGTATCTGTTAGTGATGATGTTGGCATGGATACAGATTCAGCTAGCCAAAGACTTGTGATCTCCGCTCCAGACAGTCAAGTGAGATTTTCAAATATCCGAACTAATGATGTAGCAAAGACTCCTCAGATGCATGGCACCGAAATGGCAAATTCACCTCAGCCACCTCCACTTAGTCCTCATCCATGTGACGTGGTCGATGAAGGAGTGACTAAAACACCTTCAACTCCTCAAAGTCAGCATTTTTATCAAATGCCAACACCAGATCCCTTGGTTCCTTCTAAACCAATGGAAGATAGGATAGACAGTTTATCCCAGTCTTTCCCAGCTCAGTTCCAGGAAGCTGTAGAACCTACAGTGTATGTTGGTACAGCCGTAAACTTGGAAGAAGATGAAGCTAATATAGCCTGGAAATATTACAAGGTCCCAAAGAAAAAAGATGTAGAGTTTTTACCACCTCAGCTTCCAAGTGATAAATTCAAGGATGATCCAGTTGGACCTTTTGGACAGGAAAGTGTAACATCAGTTACAGAGTATGTATTTTTTTAATAGTCGCTATTTATAATTTAAGGGTAGAAATGATGTAAGTTCTTGATACTAGGACTCCAGAATTGGTTTCAGGATTGGATTTATAATAATAATCCTATAAGTATTAGTTTTGCATAATTTCTTTAGTGTGTTTTTTTCCTCAGGGAACCTCTTTATTGTGAAATATTAGTAACAAAAAAAGTGGAGAAAGTAATAGCCCTGTCTACCAACTTAACGGTTTTGCATATAATTAGAACTCCTGTGTACAATTTTTCTTCCTCCGTTTTTCCTTCCTCTGTCCTAGATTTGGTATTTATATCATTTCTATAGATGTTTTTATACATGTAGTTCTAGTTCATTTTAATTGCTTTATAGTGTTTCTTTGTTATGAATAATACATAATTTATCCACTTTCTTTAAGATGGACATGTTATTTTCAGTGTTTTTCCAGTTACATAGGATGTAGCAGTAAGCTTTTTTGTACATATTTCCTTGTGTATTTGTATAAGATTTCTCCAGGGAATACATTTAAAAATGGAATTGCTGGGCCTTGGGGTCATTGCCAGGTTTGCTCTCCACCTATACCAGTTTATATCCTCATCAACCAGCAGAGTATGAGAATGGTATTTTCCTCAGTGTTTGGTATTACAAGACTTTTAATTTGGCTAATCTTCTGTATACAGATTGGCATCTTACTGTCTTAATATGTGTTTTCCAGATTCCTAACAAGATTAAACATCATTTAAAATGTTCACTGGACATTTAGATATCGTCCTTTGTGAACTGTCTGTAGTCTATTTTTCTTTCACTTTTCCCCCCAGTTCTTTGCATGTTCTGGCTATTAATCTTGTGCTGTTCACTGGACATTTAGATTTCGTCCTTTGTGAACTGTCTGTAGTCTATTTTTCTTTCACTTTTCCCCCCAGTTCTTTGCATGTTCTGGCTATTAATCTTATATTAGTTTCATTTGTTGCAGATACCTTCCTCCATTCTGTGGATTGTCTTTGTCCACTTTCTGTGTGACATACTTGGGGTGGGAAGCTTTTTTGGGTCGCCCTTTATTATGTTATCCTGATTACATTTATATTCTGTCCCATAAATCTTTTGCACTTTTATCTATAAATTTTTCTAAAAGGTGAAAATCAACCAACAAAACATTATTTTCATTATGTGCAGGTATAGTGATCCTTTGTTGTCTTTATTGGGCATTTGCAGTGAGCTCGATCAGTTTGAATTCTTTTTTTGTCCTTCTGGGAAGTTCTTATCCCCCCCCCCCCCATTCTCTATGGAACCTCTGTAATTCATATGTTGGATTTCTATATTTTCTCTCATTTGCCATGTATTTTTTTCCTTTGTATTCTAAGAGGATTCCTTAAATTTCTTCTAACGCTTTCTTGAAGCCTTAATATTTGTTGCTTATGTTTTCTTATTTCTAAACTTTTTAAAAAATAACATCCCCTTCTTATTTAATGTTCTATAATTTTTTCTTTAGAATTACTTTATTTTCCTTTTTTTAATAATTATTTCTTCATACACTTATTTTTTTCTGTTTTGAGAGAGATGTACTGAGAGGGTGGAGGGGAGAGGAAAAGAGAGAATCTTAAGCAGGTTCCATGCCCAGCATGGAACCCAAGCCCAGTGTTTGTGGGGGGGCGGGGGTGCAGAGCTCATTCTCTCAATCCTGACATTATGACCTGAGTTGAAATCAAGAGTCAGATGCTTAACTGGCTCAGCCATCTGTGCCCCTCTTCATACATTTTAGAATGAAGGAATAGGGGAGCTGATTGGCAGGCCTTACTCATTTAGTAAATAATTTAGTATATTCTTTGTATTAATTCTGTATACTGCTTTATGATAACTGTGTTGGGGATGATTTGGAGGGGAGGCCTGGTACCTAAATTCCAGAATAAGAAGATGTAAGATCTTCATCAGGTAGCTTATTCATTTTTCTTAGAGAAGGAACTCTTAACTCCTCCATTTTCAGCTCTTATTTTTCAATTCTGTCTGGAGATACAGGTCCAAATTTTCTCTTTTTTTTTTTTTTGAGAGTTTGGCTCTCTTGTTTATATAGGTTGCCTATAGCCCCCTTTTGCATATTCTAGGCCATGACCTTTCTCTGCTGTGTTTTATTGATTTTGAGCTTCTCTGAGACTAAGTAAAATGTGTAGCCCATTTGTAGCCTCAGCCTGTCTTATTTTCCTTACTGTTAAAGGTTTATTCTCTTTTTATATTCTTTATTATTTTAGTGAACAAACCTGTGTGCCTTATCTAGCTCTTTGAATCTTAAAGATACTCTAGTATTTTTTTTTTTAATTAAAATTAATCTGGATTTGAAACTTAGGGACTTCAGGATACCCTTATGATCATGGAAGAAACCTAGCTTATTAGTTTTTAGTAAGGAGATCTCATGAAAGCAGATGATGTCTTGGACACAAATCTCAAAAGATCTGAGTACTGGAGGTATTACAAAAGTCCTCAATTCTTGTCTGGAACTACTGTTGGTCTTTCTGTTTCTGTGCTTCTCTACATACATAGTAGAGTGATCATTATAAGTTAAATGTTACGTTACTCATTTGCTTAAAACCCTTGAGTAGTTTTCCTTTACATTTAGAATAAAATCCAAACTCTTTCCTTATCTGAAAGATTCTGCCCAGTTCCTGCTAGTTCTTCACTCTTATTTACTAACTCTCCTATTTGCTTCTTGATTTCATGACATCAACTTTCTTGCTATTCGTTCAGAAAGCCAACCTCATTCCTAATGACCTTTAGAATTGAATTACAGATAGGGAGACAGTTCACCTCTTCTTATTTAGCCCTGTTGAAAAAAGTTACCTTCTCAGGAAGTATTTTCCTGACTATTATCTAAACTATGGCTTTTCTTCACTCCCCAAATCACTGCCTATCTTGTACACTGCTTTTTAAAAATTTTTTATTTTTTCTTTATTTTTATTTTATTTTTTTATTTTTTATTTTTTCTTTATATAGGTCATCTGAAATTACATTGTGTATTTGTTAATGATCTTTTCATTAAAATGTAACCTATATGAGGGCAAGGACTCTCTGTCTTGTTTACTGCTGTATTTCTCCAGCATGCACACACACACAAATGTACATGCCTAGAACAATTCTAGGTCCATAGTAGACATGGGATATGTTGGGATAAATGAAACAACGGTATGGCCCTAGGGTTACTGATTTTAGAACTTGTTTTCTTTCTAGATTTTATTTTCTTATTTAATGTATGTGAAATGTAGCATTGTGAATATTTTTAGCTTTACAAACTTAAAGGGTGAGTTTTTAATGGGCACATCGTATTCATAAGATCCAAGAGTCCTAGCCATAACTTTAAGTAAGTGTATTAGCTGCTTGTGTGCATGAATGAACATCAAGTGAAATGAAATGAAGGTCTCTTAGAAGTTAATGCAGTTTAATCTTAGAATCTGTTCTGATAATATTTGACATTTTTCTCACTGAATAAGAATGAGAAGGAAGAAGCATAATGTAGAAAGGTAGCATGCAGAGTAGAATGGTGCTAGGTCATGATTATGTAAATTAAGGAAATGACATGCTTCTATCTGTTCCTGGTCACCATTTTTTCTACTTCATAAAAAAGGAAAAGAATGAATAAAAGGTTTTTGTTGTTTTTTTTTTTAAATTCTGTGTCTCATGTAAGTATTGTTTTGGTTTTACTAGTTACTAAATGTATATTGTGTCATAATTTACTTTTAGATGAATCCTTTTTATTGTTATAGTAGAATAGAATATGAAAAATACCACAAAAAAGTAAGCCCTCAGCTTAGCTGCTTGAAACATGAACCAAAACATTTATGGAATATAATTATTCTGTACTTGATAGGTTAGAAGTTTTTTGGTTTTATTCTTTCCTTTTGTAGTTAAGTGTTCTATGGCTGTAGTTCTCAGTTGGGGCAATTTCTTATTTCCCCACTTACACCTTCAGGTGACATGGGGTAGTGTTATCACAACATGGGGCTTGCTAAATATCCTACCATATTTATAGTATGGTCCCCAACAACAAAGCCCAAAATGTTAGTAGTGTTGAAGTGCTTTAATATCATGGATCATTTTTAACAGAAATTTGAACTCCAGGATAGATTACTAAATTAGACCAAACCTGTTTACTGATTAGTTTTACTAGGGAGATTCCCCCATACTATTTTATTATCCAGTAAAATATCTGACATGGGCTTTAGTGTTAGCATTATGCTAAAGCAGAAGTTTTGGTTTTTTGATTTGTTTGTTTGTTTGTTTCCATATGTTAAAAGGATCTTGTTTGGGTAATTTAGTGATTCTGGTCCAGCTATTAATGTTACTTGAGATAGGAAGCCATGAGGATCATCTGTCAGATGATATTCCCTGTCATTAAAGTAAGTTCTGTGAAATAAGTTCTATGCCACTCTCAGTGGCATTTAAACAACCTTAAATTTTTAAAAGAAGCATTGTATAGCTTTAAATATAGGATCTTTTCAGGGCGCTTGGGTGGCTCAGTGGGTTAAAGCCTCTGCCTTCGGCTCAGGTCATGATCCCAGGGTCCTGGGAGAGAGCCCTGCATCAGGCTCTCTGCTCATCAGGGAGCCTGCTTCCTCCTCTCTCTCTCTGCCTGCGTCTCTACCTACTTGTGATCTCTGTCTGCCAAATAAATTAAAAAAATCTTTTTTAAAAAAGATTTTTCTAGTCAGAGTAATCCATTCAGAAGTCTAGATTTTTTATATAAATAAATTTTTGAATTCTTACTAGACATTGTAAATTTTAATCTTTTTCCATACTCTCAAGTTTTGAAAGCGTATTTAAATATATGGCAGTTAGGGGGCTGTTGTAACTCTTATGTTCTTTCACCCTTTTTAAAAGATCATACTCCTCAAAGATATATTTTATCAGTTTGAATAAAACTGAAGTTTCTCTAATATGCAAAATGCTATAAGGCACTGTTGGAGTATAAAATAAATTTGGTCCTGGCCCTAAATAAAATTGTAATCTAATGGAAAATAATGTTAAATTTTCTGATAGAAGTATACATAAAATATGTTAGGGATGGAGAACCAGAGTAAAGAATAATTTCATTCCATTTATGAAGATCCAGAAGCTTTATGTAGTTTGGTATGGCTAGATTATCTGGTGTTGCTTACTAGTTTGCTATGTCATGATGAGTAAGGAGTCGTGAAAGGTGGGGTAGGACTGTATAATGGAATAGCAAAATATTGTTTATAAGCTTATGTATTAATGTATTATCCTTTAGATGATAGGGGCACTGGTGGAAGCTTTTTTGAGGTAGATAAAATAACAGGTTTTGGAAGATAGGATTTTAGAAATACTAACCAAGTAGCATTATTGAAAGACTGTTTAGGTGAAGAGAGATGTATGAAAGGACATCAGTTTGGACATCTTAAATAGCTCAGATACAAGGTAATTGACGGCCAAAGGAAAATTAGAATGAGATCATTAGAGATGTATGGATTTTGTGGATGTAGAGTAGGCTGAAGAACTTTACAGCCCATTGGATAGTAAAGTAGGGGAGTAATAGAAGAGTTAAAGACCAGCGTATTTATTTTATGAGGGAAAGGGGAAAAACAGATCTGAATGCTGCTTTCCTACTTTTTTACTTTGGACTAAATCTTAAGCTTAATTTTTGTAATTTTTTTAAAGCAAAAGAAGCTGTTAATCTCTTGTTATCTTGAAGGAGAGGGATTGGGAAATTTTTATGTCTCCGTTATGTCTTTGTGTAGAATATGACTTTTAAATATGTGCATGTAATACATATACGTTGTAAATTTGTGAATTCAGTTTTAGGAGCCTGCTTAAAGATTCAGTCAGGCAGGTGTCAAGTGTTTGAAACTTAGGAGAAGACTTATATTAACCCAGTTGGAGTAATATAGAGGCATAGAGGGGCAAGAATGTATCAGTAGAAATTTAAAAAGAAACTTTTTAAATAAAAATAGACTTTGACAGGTGTGTGTCTTTTTAGAAAGTGATGAAGGAGGAACTTGGATATTTGATTTATGTTAAGTGAAAACTCAATTTCCATTTGGTGTAAGTTAAGTTTTCCATTGATTGCTGTTAAAAGGTGGCATTGTGCTTCCATAATAGGTGAATAAACAAAAGAAAGCAATACTGTTGGTTTTTCTAATTAATTTTAGGTGGTGTTGGCTGCCTAGCTAGGACAGAGTAATAGGATTCATCATTTTTAAACACCTTCCTAGTGTGCAGCAGTTGATGCCAGATTTTTCAGCAACTACTTTAAAGCAAAATTCCTTTTTAAATGTCTTAGTATTTGTTCAAGGAGAAAGGTTGGAGTGGCACATAGCATATCCTACATACGCGATATGCACATCTGTGGCTATCCTCTTTTTGCTTCTAGTTATTTTTAGTTTCTCTATTAGTTAATGATAGCATCTATTTTAGAATAGTGGCTTTTAAGACCTTGTAAGTTTTAAAGATAGCAGAGTTTCTGCAAAGAAACATGACAGTTTTTAATACCATTTTTCAAGGGCTTAGCACTTAATTCTAGTAGTATTTGTGATTGCTTAAAATGGTCTTCTGTTATGAATCAGAGGGAAACATTTCTAAACCCTGAGCAAGGAAGAACTATACTTGAGCATATTTGTATCATGTTTTGTTTGGTAGTAAGGCCACATATATCAGGGTGTTTTAACCATAGCATTCATCAATAGAACTAGCTCCTATGTTGTATTAGTGATATATCCAGTTTTTATTGTATATATTAAATGGTTTATAGAGTGCGTTATTTGACCTTTAAAAGTTAGTTTTAGTTATTTTGTTTCATGGAAGTCTATGATGAAATAAACTTTTGATTTAACTGTATTCTAAATCTTTTAAGTAAATCTTATTTGATAATACAATAAAGCTTTACTTTTGACAGCAAGCTTGACTCAGTTTAAGGATTGATTCTGAAGATTGGAGATGATATTAGAAAAGGTACAATTAAAGAAAATAGGGGATTTTTTATATTTATTGAATTCATTTATTCCTTAACATCTCCTTCTATAGTTTATCTCCTTTTATAAATGTCAATCTTAAATATTGTCATATCTTGTCTGGAAAGAATTTTATTGAATAAAGGCTTAAAAGCATGTGCTACTCTAAGGTATGTTAAATTCTCTACAGTTGTATTTCAGGAGGGGCATCTGGGTGGCTCAGTTGAGTGTCCTGACTCTTGATTTTGGCTCAGGTCATGATCTCTCAGGTGGTGAGATCAAGCCCCTTGTCAGGCTCCATGGTCAGTGGGGAGTCTGCTGGAGATTCTGTTCATCTCCCTGTGCCCCTCCCCCTGCTCATGTGCACAGGCATTCTCTCTCTCTCTCTCTTAAATAAATCTTATGTAATTATTTTTAGGATGGAATGTTACTGTTGTCATAGTAAAAGAAAAGGGATACAATTAATGAATAAAAGTAATTTCAATTTGCTTTGGGCTTTGCAAAGCTTCCTGTTCATGGCTGTACCTAATCCTCTTCCAGCTGGTCTGTATTTAGCTTTATATCTGATTGAAACTATCTCTGTAGTTAACCATTTGGCTGTATGTCAGTTTCTTTTAGAAAAGGAGAGGTGTTATTCCTGTTTCACAAAGGTGTGTGTATACTATATAATTGGATAGTGATGAAGTGACTGAGTTTTTAATTTGGCATCTTTTAAAAATCACAATTTTTTCTATTCTTAATTATTTTTAAATATAGAAGGATGTGTAATGTAAATAATTTATATTTTAATATTTGTTGTGACTTGATACTCTTGCTACTATTAACTACATTTAAATTCTTTGCATATCCCAATGTCTGTGATAACCGTTCAATAAAATAACAAGTTGTCTTTAGGCACTGCATTTGCTTTACTCATTTTTATTCTTCATAGAGCCCTATGCAGTAGGATTGGTCCTTTTAATGTTACTGCACACTAATTTAACTACCTATGTAAACAGTGTGGCAGTTTTTCTGCTTCTGCTAGAGGACAACTTAATATGAAAAACAGAGTTGTGTTATTCAGCCCTTCACAGAGTGGTGTTGTCTTTCAGGTTGGTGGTGGAAAGGGGTAGGGGTAGTGGGATTTTACACTTTTACCCTATGAATAGTTAATTTGAATATACATACTTAAAATCTGTCTAGCCCAACTTTGCTATATATTATCTTAGAAAACCATTTTTTTCTGCATAGTTTGCACATCAAAGAGAACATACCCTTCATTTCCTATCTTATAATGTTAAATGTAAGTTTTAAATAAGAAAATCTATGTCAAAATAGATGAAAAACTATTTTCACAGTATGTTAAAATCGAATAGTTCAAAAATAGTTATTTAGGCTCTAACATGGTAAGGTATAAAGCTACTCTTAAGAAATAAATGTTCGTTTATAGAACGGTACTATTCTAAAAATTGTGGTGTTTTTTTTTTTAAGATTTTATTTACTTTTTTGAGATGGAGACAGAATAGGAGCAGAGGTAGGGGCAAAGGGAGAGGGTGAAGCAGGCTCCCCAACAAGCAGGGAGACCAACACACAGGATCATGACCTGAGCTGAAGGCAGACACTTAACAGACTGAGCCACCCAGGCACCTTGTCCTAACAATTAATTGTAAAACATATCCCTGTTGACTAGATAGCCCCATGTTCTCATGGAAGAAAGTCTTTGTAGACTTGGGATTTTAGTTTTGGGGATAAATCTAGGGCATATTAGGAATAAAAATGGCATGTATGATATTTGATAGCAGGTTTAGAAAATACCAGTTATCTTTTTTATGGCTTCTGTTTCAACCTTAGTTTATGGAGTATAGAGTGCTTTTAGTGCTGGGCATTGGTGAATAGATTTAAAAATATATCCCTCTCATTCCAGGATTTTCTGAACTAGCATATGCTTTCGTCATTCCAGATCTTAGATCTCTTGGGATTTTTTTGTGTTAAATTGTTGGACAGATAAAATGGTAGCCATACCACTTTCTGATAAATAAAGATGGCTTGTTTCAAAGTACAGGATTTAGGATTATTAGTGCAACCCCAACATCTCTATCCTATATGGCTTTTAGATTTGACATTCATTTAGGAAGTACTTACTGATTTACTTTAACATGCCAAGTGCTGTTCTAGGCATTTGGGATATTTCAGTGAACAGAGACAAGATCCTCATCATTTAGGGACTTACATTCTACTGAGAGTGACAGTCAGCTACAAACATAAGCAAGTTCAGAAGTATGTTAAAAGATAACTGCTAAGGAAAAGTAGAGCAGGGCAAGGGTGTTCAGTGTTGAGGTAGTTGGGCATTTTGCAATTTTAAATAAGGACTCATACATAGGGTGACATTTAAACAAACTTTTAGGAAGTGAGGGAGATGGCCATGCTGATATTTCAAGAAAGGATGCTCCAAACAAAGGAACAGTCAGCAGTGTATCAGGCCTGTTTGAGGAATATCAAGAAAGTTCTTGGAAGCAGAGTGAGAGAGGAAGGAGTAGAATAACAGAAGGTGAAGTTGGGAGAGGAAAAGAGAAAGATCATTGAAAGCTATGGTAGGATATTATAAGGACTTTAGTTTTTATTCAGAATAAAATAGTCCTGCAGGATTTTGACCATGGTCTGACTAGAAGCTTAGCTGCTGCTTTCTGGCAGCATGGGAAACTCAGCTTTACAGACAACAAAGAACATGAATTTGGGAGTCAAAAAGTGTCTTACACAAACCAAAATCAAATCATTTAGTATTCACACTCACCAAGCACCCCCGTCTTCAGAGATGGAAAAGTTCTGATGCTTTCTAGGATTCTGGTGTGCAAATCAGCTTGTTGTGGCTTCTTTTCTCTTAACCTTAGATGTCAGCTTTCTCTGATCTGTCAGTTTCTACTAGTCTGTCTTTCCAACTTCACTGTTGTTTCTTCTCTTGTTCTGTTGTTCTTTGTCATTTTATTGGATATTTATTGGAGAATATAAAGAAACATGTTTATTACTCACCATGTGAAACCATAAGACTGATAATATAAAAATAAATTTTTCAGGATGATCAGAAAAAACCTTTTAAGTACTTGTGCTGAAACTTGCTATTATAAAACCTCTTGTCTGAATTAATAATAGTTACAACGTTATTTTTGGAAAACACAAACTAGGTCTTTAAAATATTTTGTAACTATCCACTCATGGGGTGGGAAGATTATAATCACTTTCACTGTATAAATGTATAAATTGTATAAACTTGTCTCACCATATAGTCCACATTTTGAGAGTTCCTGTCTTGGAGCAGTTGCAGTTTAAGTGTCCCTTTCAGTGAATGGATTTGGACATGTTAATGCATTTGAGGATTTGGGAAAAAAGTGGATTACCAAAAGAGTATATTTTGGTGAAAGAACATAGCAAGAAGAGGCCTAGATTTTAGCTTCATTTCTTTATTGCTAAATTTGAAGGTTTACTAAATCATATAACCTTTCTGTGCTCCGGTTTCTTCATTTATATAATGAAGGATTGCAGGTTAGATGATCTCTAAATAATCCTGAAAACTTTTTGATTCTTAAGTCATATTGTAATTTTTAAATGATTTTATGGAAAAAAAATACTAATTTTCTAATTTTGTTTTTTTATGCAGGTTAATGGTGCAATGTAAGAAACCTTTAAAAGTTTCTGATGAATTAGTACAGCAATATCAAATTAAAAATCAGTATCTTTCAGCAATAGCATCTGATGCAGAGCAAGAATCTAAAATCGATCCATATGCATTTGTTGAAGGAGATGAGGAATTCCTTTTTCCTGATAAGAAAGAAAGACAAAATAGTGAGAGAGAAGCTGTAAAAAAACACAAGGTGAGTAAAAGAAATCAGAGTACACTAAAGGGTCACTGATGATTTGTAACACTGCATATAGTACCACACTTCTCATTATTGTCTTTTAAAATAGAACAAATTAAAAAACATAGAACAGATTTATCATTGTAACTTCGGAAAACTTTTTTTTTTTTTTTTTTTTTTTTTTAAGAGATAGAGCAAGAAAGACCAGGGTCGGGGGAGGGCAGAGAGAGAGAGAAAATCTTTTTTTTTTTTTTTTTTTTTTAAGGTTTTATTTATTTATTATAGCAGGAACAGGGAGGGAGGGGCAGAGGGAGAGGAACATGCAAACTCCCTGCTGAGCAGGGAAGCCTGACACAGGGCTCAGTCCCGGGATCCTGAGATCATGACCTGAGCTGAAGTCAGACGCTTAACCAACTAAGCCACCCAGACGCCCTGAAAGAGAATCTTAAACAGGCTCCATGCCCAGTGAAGAGCCCAACATGGGGCTCAAGCTCATGACCCTGAGATCATGACCTGAGCCGAAATCAAGAGTCAGATGCTTAACTAACTGAGCACCCATGTGCCCTAGGAAGATAAGTTTTTTTTTAATAGGTACATCAGGCACATTACACAAAATTTAAGAGCTTGTGTGGACTTTATAGCTGGTCTCTCATAATGAAAAGATTCTTACTGTTTAAGAGTTTTTGGATTAGAGAAAGTACATTAACTTCTGTGATACTGAAATCAGGGCATTTAAGTAGATAAACTATTTTGATACTGAATTAAAATATGCTATAGGTAAATTGCCAGTTTTCAAAAATACAATAAAATACACCATGCCTAGTTTATAAAATACATGATATTTTTTAATGTGAGTTAAGAACTTATAGTGTCCCTTAAAGTAATGTATTTTGTGTAGGATATAGAAGTATTTATTAAAATTTAAAAGAATCCAATATTAGAGGATCTGTTAAGCACAGGATCATGCTGTTAAGAATTTTGCCTTAAAAACGAAATGTAGAGGGGCGCCTGGGTGGCTCAGTGGGTTAAAGCCTCTGCCTTCGGCTCAGGTCATGATCCCGGGGTCCTGGGTCGAGCCCCGCATCGGGCTCTCTGCTCAGCAGGGAGCCTGCTTCCTCCTCTCTCTCTGCCTGCCTCTCTGCCTACTTATGATCTCTGTCTGTCCAATAAATAAATAAAATCTTAAAAAAGAAGAAAAAATGAAATGTAGATATTAAAAGCTATAAAATTGTGAAAAGGATCCAATAATAAGTGTAATACAGAGAATTCATTTCCCAAAGTTTTTAGCCTTACTGTGTGGCTGGTACATGAAAATTTGTCCTTTTGTAAATATGAGAACAGTAGTAGCTAGGGAGGCTATAAGGTGCTGTAGAAAGAATGTGGACTTTGGAAATTGAGAGATTTATGTTGGAATCCCAGCTCCACTATCTATTTACTTATCGGGTATATTTATTTATCAGATATATTTCCTGGGTTATCTTTAACACTACTTTTTGCCTGTAAGTTGAGCCTAGTACTTACTTATCATATAGGTTAGTTGTGGGAATTAGTGTGTCTGTAGAACACCTGGCAGGATGCTTGACATGACATGTAGTTACTCAATACTTGAAAGATTTTGTTATTTTAAATTATATGTTTTAATCTAATATGTAATACTGTTTATAGGGAGAAGATGGGCCATCTAGTGTAACAGTTTTATCACATGAGGAAGATGCTATGTCATTATTTAGTCCCTCTATCAAGCAAGGTAAAACTTCTATTTCCTAATAAAAATATTGCATTGCAGGATTATTACTACAAACAAACTAATTTGATATTATTAGACTTCTGTTGTTCCTTTTTGTGTAATTCATAGGTTTCATAGAGAGGTACCTATCTTAAAATGATGGCTTTATTGTTTATTTTGTACTGGGAGAAGCAAGTTGAGATGGTAAAAATCCTTTGTTTTCCATTGTTGGAACTTTGCTTTCTCACAAATAAAAATAGTTCTCATCTGTAAAATGAGATTTTAGAGATCATCACCTAAGGTCCCTCTCAGATCTGAAAACTGACAAATTAGGCATCACTATAATTTTGTTGTCCTTTTCTGTCAAATTAGGAGAACTTTTGCTGAAATTATTAATTTAACAAATAATTATCAAGCAGGTGTTACATTTAGGCACAGTTCTTGACACTGAGGCCAAGGCTCCACTATGAAAGTATCTGAAAGTTTTGTTGTGCTTGGAATAGGCATATGACAGCATGTTCTTTTACTTTTACTTTAACTTTTGATGAAAGCAAAATAAGTTGTCCTTTGGCAGGTATTTTTAGGGACAAAGTTTTGTTTTAATATTTGAAATAGAGAGGGTCAGGCTCTCAGAAAAAGGAAAAAATGGTCTTTAATGAAGTAAATTCAGTTGATAATTTTGAGTAGCTTGATAGGTTAACAGTTTGGGTTCTTTGAGCTATTTACCTACCCTAGGATGTAGAGAATATATAATTGCTATCTTGTACTTTCTCACAATATGGACCACATACTGCATTTTGGATCATCTTTTGAGGTGGAGATTGCAAATCTTGATTTTTAATAAGTACCCTAGATGATTTTTTTTACGCCAAATTTCGGAATTACTGTTCTAGTGAATTTTTAGAACTGACATGCAGAGGTACTTGGAAAGTGGCTTTTATGTTTCTGAAAATGAGGGCTATTTCAAGTCATTTGATACTCCAAGGATGCTTCAGAAGGTTATATATCAAACTATAAATTTGTTTTTTGTGTGTGGGAATGTAAGAGGAGTTTAACTTCTATTGGTATTTGTACTTTTTTCTTAAGTAATCATGTATTTTCCCCCCTGCAGCTGGGGGGAAAAAGGGGGAAAAGGGAAATAAAATTCTAGAACTAAAAGGAAGCTTAACCAAAAGATAATATTTATTGAGTACTTAAGTGCCTAGCACTGGATAAAGTATTTTAGCTACATCCTTTCATGTTTAGTTCTTGCCATTACTAAGGTACAGAGAGGTTAAGTAACTTGCTCAGGGTCATTCTATTAGTGTGAGTTGGGAATTCAAATTAATAATAGTCCATCTGACTCAAGAGCCAGAGCACTTAGTCATCATACTATGCTTGTTTTACATTTCAGGAAGATAGAAAAATAAGAATGTGTGTGTGTCTACTATAGTTCTAGGACTGTATATCTTTTTATTTGATATATGAAATTGGAGTACTTAGCCATGTTATGGATTACATAGCGTTTGGTGAGCTTCCTGGAGAAGTTAGTACTGTTATGTTTGCAACTTTATTTCTATAAAAAATTTTTTTAGATTTAAGCAAATCACAGTTTTTTATTGCATGATACTCTTACAAGTTTGAAGTTAGATGTCTAGTTTAAATTAATAGAATAATACTCATTTGGTCAGTTGTAGAATTTTTTATTTTGTTTTTCTGATTGACATATATAGATGCTCCACGCCCTACTAGTCATGCCCGTCCTCCATCAACCAGTTTGATTTATGACTCAGACCTGGCTGTCTCTTATACTGACCTTGATAATCTCTTCAATTCGGATGAAGATGAACTAACAGTGAGTATTCTGTTAATGGTTAAGATTACAATTTCTTTTCCTTGATCTTATATAGACTTACTTTTCAGAAGTGATGTGTGACTTGAATAGTACGTTTTAGCCCTGAAAAATAGGAAATATTTTGAAATAATTTTATTAATTGTTTTCTTTTTTTAGATCTTGCCATAGTGTCACATATAAACTGTAAAGGTTTTTTTCTTTATTTTTTTTATATTTGAAGGACATGTGTGATTAAGCTTAATTTCTACCATATATTCTTTTTCTGCAGTCTTTAGGAAGCAGAATTATTTTCCTGTTCTTTGATCTCTCATTTGAGAAATGACCCTGGAATTGACTCATGCATAAAATAATAACATTATAATTATGTGCCTTGTCAATTTATTAAGGAATACTACTCCTTTGAGTATGTTTGATATTCTAGCCATTATTATAAGACAGCTATATACTATAATAATGAAAGAGGTAGAAAAAGAAATATTTAACTTTGAACATCCATTTGCAGAGGAAGATGATTATAAAAGAAAGCTTAAAATGAGATTTGCTAGAATATCAAGTCTCTAGCAAATTAATGAACTGAGTGCTGCATTATTATAAAAAGAATTCCATTTTCATCTGCATAGAGGTAGCTTAGAAACCTCTATAGTACATTTGGTCATTCTTGTTCTATATAATATGTACTTTTAATCCTCTCTATGATACACACATACACACTGCATATGTATATTTATGTATATATGTATATACACATATGTGCACATTTGGTGTCTTCATTTAAGTGACCTAAGGTAGATATAGCTATACATAAACTTAAGTTCTATATCCCTGAATACTTGTGTAGTTTTATGTTTTCTCTCTGTTACCATTCATGTATCAGCTGTGGCTCTTGTGAGGTAAAAAGGTTGTAATTAGAACTCAGTCTATATATTATGACAAAGTGGCTAACAAGAGGCTTGGAACCAAGTTGTCAGGTCTGAAAACATGGGTGACAGATTGGAGATGGTAAAATGACTTGTTCAGTGTATTATAATTTTTAGTTAGGTATCCTGTTACTTATCATATGAGATTTTTCTGAAGTTTGTGCTTTGTTTTACATGTTATAACATTTTTGTAAGGGTAAGGAGATTATTAAACAAGATAAAAGTGTAAATTAGATTTCAGAGGGGTGATTTATACAGGAAACTTCATTGTGTTTTATTTAAGGGGACAAATGCTTTATGGGTATCTTTTACTAAGAAGCAGTTCGGATATTACAAATCCTTATTGCAGATTTCCTTTTCTTTCATTCTTTTTTTTATTTTAATAGGCTTTAAGTGGTAGGTTATTTTTGCTTCTGTGTGTTCTGAAAGTATTGGTCCTGTGTTTTGGAGGAACTTTTCCCTCTGTTAATTTTTAGGATTATCAAATAAACAGAGAAATTAATCTGGATTCATTGATTGCCTAAAAAGTGTTCTACATCTTTATGAATTGTTTCTAATAAATAATATTTGGCTCTAGCACAACCAGAATAATATATTTGATGAATAGGGTTGACTTTCAAGTTATATCTTAATGATTACCATCTTGAATCACATTGGTCTTAAAATTTTAGATAAATAATGTGTTTTTGTTTTTGTTAATAGCCTGGATCTAAAAAGTCAGCAAATGGAACAGATGATAAATCAAGCAGTAAGGAATCAAAGACAGGAAATCTGGATCCACTGTCTTGCATAAGTAAGCTTCCCAAATCTGCTCCAGATAAGTTTGCAAATTTTTAATCTGAATAAAATTCCCCACCCCTTTCTTTTAAACACAGATTTACTTCTTTTTAGTTTTATGTTAAAGTGTGTGTTTTATTAAATATAGGTACTGCAGATCTTCATAAAATGTATCCTACACCACCCTCGTTGGAACAACATATTATGGGATTTTCCCCAATGAATATGAGTAATAAAGAATATGGTAGTATGGATATAACACCTGGAGGAACTGTTCTAGAAGGAAATAGTTCTAGTATAGGAACACAGTTCAAAATTGAGGTTGATGAAGGATTCTGTAGCCCAAAACCTTCTGAAATTAAAGTAAGTATTTTATTTTTTCTAGAAAAATAATTGACTTCCTATATATATATTTTGTATATAGGGGAAGGGAGAGGGGAGGCTGGGGAGGAGCAGAAGGAGAGGGAGAGAGGTTCTTAAACAGGCTCCACGCCCAGTGTGGAGGCTGAAGTCGGGCTCTGTCTCGCAACCCTGAGAGAGTGACTTGAGCTGAAGTCAGAAGTCAGACACCCAACCAACTGAGCCACCCAGGTGCCCCTCCAGTATTTTCTTATAGATTCAGTATATTGCTATATTAAAAAATCTGTTCATGGTGAATACTATTTTGTGGTTGACAAATTTGAAGACTAAGTAGTAGTTACACTATTAAGAATGCATTTAAGAACACTTAGGCTGCTTCCATTATTTGGCTATTGTAAATAATGGTGCTATAAACATAGGGGTGCATGAATCCCTTTGAATTAGTGTTTTTGTAATTTTTGAAGAGATTTTATTTATTTATTTGACAGCACAAGCAGGGGGAGTAACAGGCAGAGCAAGGTGAAGAATCAGACTCCCTGCTGAGCAGGGGGCCCAACTTGGGGCTTGATCCTAGGACTGTGGGCTGAACTGAAGGCAGCTACCTAACCAACTGAGCCACTCAGGCGCCCCATGTACCTTTTGAGTAGATATCCAGCAGTGTAATTATTGAATTGTAGGGTAGTTCTATTTTTAACTTATTTAGGAACCTTCACTGTTTTCCACAATGACTTCACCAGTTTGCATTGCTACCAGCAGTGCAAGAGGGTTCCTTTATCTCCATCAACACCTATTGTTTCTTGTGTGTGTGTTTTTTTATTTTTTATTTTTTTAAGGATTTTACTTATTTATTTGACAGAGATCACAAGTAGGCAGAGAGAGGGGGGGAAGCACGCTCCCCACTGAGCAGGGAGCCCGATTCGGGGCTCGATCCCAGGACCCTGAGATCATGACCTGAGCTGAAGGCAGAGGGTTTAACCCACTGAGCCACCCAGGTGCCCCTATGTGTTTTTTTAAACATTTGATTTATTTGACAGCATAAGTAGAGGGAGCAGCAGGCAGAGGGCGAGGGAGAAGTAGGCTCCCCACTGAGCAGGGAGCCCAACATGGGGTTTGATCCCAGGATCCTGGGATCATGACCTGAGCTGAAGGCAGATGCTCAACTGACTGAGCCACCCAGGCTCTCCACTTGTGTTTTTTATTTTAACCATTCTTATAACTGTGAGGTGATCTTACTGTAGTTTGTTTGTTTAGTTTCTTTTTAAGGCAAACTCTGTGCCATACACAGGGCTCAAACTTAAAATCCTGAGATCAAGAGTTGCATGCTCTACCACCTGAGCCAGGCAGGCACCCCTTTCATTGTAGTTTTGATTTGCATAACCCTGATGATGAGTGATGTTGAGCAGATGAATGGATAAAGGTGTATGTGTATACACACACACACACACACACACACACGAATATTATTCAGCCATAAAAAAGAATGAAATCTTGCTATTTTTAATGACATGGATAGAGCTAGAGAGTGTAATGCTAAGCAAAATAAGTCAGACAGGAAAAGACAAATACCATATGCTTTTATTTATATGTGGAATTTAAGAAACAAAGGGGAAATGAGAAAAGGAAAAAAAAAAGACAAACCAAGAAACACTTGACGATAAAGAATAATCTGATGGTTACCGGAGGGGAAGTTGGTAGGGGGATGGATGAAATAGCTGATGGGGATTAAGGAGTGCCCTTGTGATGAGCACTGGGTGATGTACAGTATTGTTCAATCACTAGTGTACACTTGAAACTAATACAGCACTGTTAATTAACTGGAATTAGAATGAATGCATTTAAGAACAGAATGATATTGGGTACCTGGCTGGCTCTGTCAGTGGAGCATATGACTCTTGGTCTCAGGGTTGTGAGCTGAAGACCTACTTTGGTCATGGAGCCTACTTTAAAAAAAAAAAAAAAATTTTTATTTGTATTTTTTTATTTTGTTTGAAGAAAGGGGGTAAAAGGGCTGGAGTTAGTTTGCATTTTTCCCCTGGAAGATGAGTTGCTGAAAGTCATGGTCTTTGTATTATAGGATTTTTCTTATGTCTATAAGCCTGAAAATTGTCAAGTTCTGGTGGGATGTTCCATGTTTGCACCTCTAAAAAGTCTACCAAGCCAATGTTTGCCTCCTATCAAATTGCCTGAAGAATGTATTTACCGTCAGAGTTGGACTGTTGGAAAATTAGAATTGCTTCCTTCAGGGCCTGCGGTGCCATTCATCAAAGAAGGGTATGATTTTGATTTATGTTACTGGTATAGTGTAGGTGTGCTTACCTAGCTTTAATTTTTTTCATAGAAGTACCTGCTTTGCTAGTACTTAGAAAAAGATACTGGTTTTTGAAAATTCTAAAAATTGTTTTTTGATCAATAAATTATAATGGTGTTAGTTGCATGTGGGTAAACTGTTGGAAAACTTAAGACCATTATGCTTTGATTATTTGTCTTCGTTTGGAGGGGTTGTCTTCAAAAGTACCTTTTATTTTGTTCTAAAATACTAAATCCCATTTGTTTATTTGCCATATCACACACTTTTAATATTTTGGTATTTCTGGAATTGGGATGTATTATACTTGGTAGCCTCTTAAAATTGCCTTTGTCCCTTATTGTATGTAAACATCTCTAAAATCAGGATTTTTAAAAAAATAGTAACATTTTAGGATCAATGAAATTTGATTATTTGTAGTATAAGAAATATAGATAGTAAATGTGGATGTCTAGGTATGGATAAATGTAAGTAGATTTTATTTGCAGTTTTGGAACTAGTTGGTTGGTCCACAGTCTGTAACAGTCACTAGAGTGGATATTATAACCAGAAATATGTTTTAGTTATACTTGTAGTTTTTGCACTACAAAAAAATACTGGGACATTTTTTAGTTCTGTTTCATATTGTTAATATGTTCCTTTATATATGTGTTTAATTTTCTTTTACCCCGGTGACACTAGTGATGGAAGTACTATTGATCAAGAATATGGTCCTGCTTATACACCTCAGACTCATACTTCTTTTGGGATGCCTCCTAGCAGTGCACCTCCTAGTAACAGTGGAGCAGGAATTCTTCCTTCTCCGTCTACGCCTAGGTTTCCGACTCCAAGGACTCCAAGGACTCCAAGGACTCCTCGAGCTGGCGGACCTGCTAGTGCTCAAGGTTCAGTCAAATATGAAAATTCAGACTTGTATTCACCAGCTTCTACCCCATCCACATGTAGACCCCTTAATTCTGTTGAACCTGCAACTGTTCCCTCCATCCCTGAAGCACACAGTCTTTATGTAAACCTCATTCTTTCAGAATCAGTTATGAATTTGTTCAAAGACTGTAACTTTGATAGTTGCTGTATCTGTGTCTGCAACATGAATATCAAGGGTGCCGATGTTGGAGTTTACATTCCAGATCCAATGCAGGAAGCACAGTATAGGTGTACCTGTGGCTTCAGTGCTGTCATGAACAGAAAATTTGGAAACAATTCAGGATTATTTCTTGAAGATGAACTAGATATCATAGGACGCAACACAGAATGTGGCAAAGAAGCAGAAAAACGTTTTGAAGCTCTCAGGGCTACTTCTGAACATGTTAATGGAGGACTAAAGGAATCTGAAAAATTCCCTGATGAGTTGATATTATTGCTACAAGATCAGTGCACTAATTTATTTTCACCCTTTGGAGCAGCAGACCAAGACCCTTTTCCCAGGATTGGTGTAATTAGTAATTGGGTACGTGTTGAAGAGCGGGACTGTTGCAATGACTGCTACCTTGCATTGGAACATGGGCGTCAGTTCATGGATAACATGTCAGGAGGAAAAGTTGATGAAGCACTTGTGAAAAGTTCATGCTTACACCCCTGGTCCAAAAGAAATGGTAAGCATCCTAATGGAATAATTTTTCTGTTTATCTTCCTTTAGTTGTAAGACTGCTTTTCTTTCTTAGGAAAAAGTGTTAAAGGCAGTTTTCCATGTAGCTAATAGAGACATTGAAATTTGGACTTAAAATTCCTCCAAGAATGACATTTTTAGAGGGAGAGTTCCCTAGCAGTTTAGTTTAATTTCACCAATAAAAGTATGGTTATTGTAAATCTGTAATTAGCATACTTACGTAGGAGTATAAAAGGCACTTTGCAGATGTTAATTAGCAGAAAATTGCTAGTTGTCTGCTTTATTCAACATTCTTTCACTCATTAAATATTTACTGAGCACCTGATATGTGTGCCACACAGTGTTCCTTTATAAAGCACAGCATTAAATGAAGCAAACATACTTTCTGCCCTTTTTGAGCCTGTAATTTATGAGAGAAGACATTAAAAAAGTAATTATATAATGTTAGATAGTAACAATTGCTTTGAAGAAAAAGGTGAAAGAAGTGGAAAAAGAGTGTACTATTTTAGATCTATGGTTAGAGAAGATATTATGGAGGCACTTGAGCAAAAACTGCAGAAAGTGGGAAAATGGAGCTATGTGGCTAACCAAGGGAAGAGTGTTTCAGACAGTGCAAAGACCCTGAGGGAGTAGTGTGGCTAATGGGTTTGAGGAACCGTTAAGAAGACACTGTTGCAGGGCCCCTGGGTGGCTCAGAGGGTTGAAGCCTCTGCCTTCAGCTCAGGTCATGATCCCAAGGTCCTGGGATCGAGCCCCGCATCGGGCTCTCTCCTTGGTGGGGAGCCTGCTTCCTCCTCTCTCTCTCTCTCTGCCTGCCTCTCTGCCTACTTGTGATCTCTCTCTGTTGAAGAAATGAATAGAATCTTTAAAAAAAAAAAAAAAGAAGAAGAAGACACTGTTGCTGGAATGAACTGAGTGATGGGAGATTGGTCAGATATGATATCTGAGAGCTGGCCAAACACCAGATGTAGGGATGGTAAGGACCATGCAAGACTTTTATTGTTTATTCTAAGACTGATGGGAAGCTATCAGTTTTGAAGCATCTGTTTTGAACAAAGAAATAATATGGTCTTTTTATGTTAATTTTTTAAAAGATCATTCTGGCTGTTGTGTTGTGGATGGTGAAGGTAAGAATAGAAGCAGATAGAGTAGTTAGGAGGTAATTGCAGTAGTCCAGGTGAAAGATGATGATAATTTAGAGAAGATTGGAAGCAATAGAGATATGAGTAGTGGGTTCTAGGTATTTTTGGGAAATAGAACCTACAGGATTCATACAAGAAAAGATGGGGCATCACAAGTAGCTTGAACTTGAGTTGATGGTTCCATTTATAAAGGAGGGAAACTTTGGGGAAGGAGGTCAAGTATGCAATTAGAGATACAGTTTTAAATTCAGAGGAGTGGTTGGGGTTGTAGAATAAAATTTTCTTGTGTAAGTTATCAGTATTAAAATCTATGGAGCTGGATCAAACAACCAAGAGAGTGACTAGAGAGAACTCTAAGGATGGAAGTGACGTTTAGAGGTGGAGAAGAAAGGGAGGATCCAGGATAGGAAAACAAGGAGGTGGGAGGAAAACCAAGAGAGTATGGTGTCCTGGAAGCCAAGTATAGGAATTGTTTGAAGGAGAGAATTGTCTCAATGCCAAATAATGTTAAACAGATACAATGTCAGATACTTGTATAGAGTTCTGAAGATCTAATGTGTTAGGGCTTAGTGCAGTGCTTGGAACATAGTACTGAACTAATATAAGCTGCTGTTATTACTAAAATAATCGATTAGATATTTTTCTTTCAGGCACAACCAACCTAACACTTTCTAAAAGATGTCTCAATATACCACTAACTTTTCTAACTTTCGGTTATTATACAGAAAATTAGCCTCCTTCAAAATGTGGTTTTGGGTAGGGATCTTTTCTAAGGTGATATGTTCCATATAATAACTTTTCATTGGTCCATGTGTCATTCGCTAATTTGGTAATTTTTTTGACACATATGCAGAACAGTGTGCTTAGTATTCTAGGCGATATGAAGACACCTGACCCTTAAATTGCTTATGTAGTACTCAGAGAACCGAAACTATAGTTCAGGGTTAAAAGAAGTAAAAACACCCTAAATACCCATTGATGGGAGAATGGATAAATGATTTTGATAGTACAGATAGAATGTTGCATAGTTCTAGACATAAATAAAACTATATAGAACAAACAGGTGAATCTTGATATTGAGAGGAAGGAGAGTAGAAACAAGTCCTAGAAGATTATATATGGCAAGTTATCTTTTTGTAAAGTTTTAAAACAAGCAAAACTAAATATTTTTTAGATGCACATAAAATTCAGGGCAGTGGTTAATTTTTAAAAGCTGAAGGAGGGTTAGGATAGGGAGAAGCGCTAATAAGATTGTTGTGGTGGTGTTCTAGTTCTTGGGCTGTGAGATCATAGTTGTTCATAATGTTGTTATTATTAAAGAAAATTTGTGATGTGGGAGGGCAGTACATGGACCAGTGGTTAATATTTTGTTCATGACATAGTTTGATGATTCATGGAACTCCTTATACTCAAAGACCAGGTTAAAAAAGAAAACAGTATAAATAAATGCCATAGATGTTAAAAAAAAAAAAAGGGCAGGATTGTTTTCAGCCATAGGTAGTAGCTAAGAACATGTGCTGTGGAGGCAGATGGCTTGAGTTTGAAATATGGCTTTATCACTATATACTATGACATTGGGCAAGTTACTTAATCTCTCTGTGCCTCAATTTTCTTAAATTATGTCAGTAGTAATATTTACCCCAGAGGGTGTTGAAATGATCAGTGTTCAGTGTAACAGAGAGAGTGGTGCCTGGCACAAAGTAAGAACTCAAATATTAGCAAGTTGGTAATAGTAAGAGCAGAAACAATTGCATTAGTGGTATTCTTTTTCTATTACTTGTTTTTAAGAACCAACTCATCCTGGAAGTTTTCATCACAAGAAAAATAGTATGTAACTATGTACGGTGATGGATGTTGACTGGACTTAGTGTGGTCATCATTTTGCAATATATACAAATACTGAGTCATTGTGCACCTGAAACTAATGTTATGCTGGTTTTACCTCGATAAAAAATGAACCAGCTTATGCTAATTGTACCTCAAAAAAAAGGACCAACTTCTCTGCCAAATAGAAGACATTGAGCCTCAGCATTTTCTGTGTAACAGTAAACACTGATGTAAACAGGAAACTTTACAGCCATAAGGATAAATTTCATCCTAACAACTTGTATTAAAATAATTCAGAACAGGGTGCCTGGGTGGGCTCAGTTGGTTAAGCAACTGCCTTTGGCTCAGGTCACGATCCTGGAGTCCTGGGATCAAGTCCCACATCAAGTCCCACATCTGGCTCCCTGCTCAGCGGTAGCCTGCTTTGCCGTGCTCCTATCTTCTCTCACTATCTCTGTCAAGCTCTCTCCAATAAATAAATAAATTAAATCTTAAAAAAAAAAAAAAATTCAAGGGACGCCTGGGTATCTCAGTGCCTTTGGCTCAGGTCATGATCTCAGGGTCCTGGGGTTGAGCCCTGCGTTGGGCTCTCTGCTCGGCAGGGAGCCTGCTTCCTCCTCTCTCTCTGCCTACTCCTGATCTCTCTGTCAAATAAATAAATAAAATCTTAAAAAAAAAAAAAGATTTTTTTAATTTATTTATTCGAGAGAGAATGAGAGTGAGAGAGCATGAGAGCGGAAAGGGTCAGCAGGGAGAAGCAGACTCCCTGCGGAGCAGGCAGCCCAGTGTGGGACTCAGTCCTAGGACTCCAGGATCATGACCTGAGCCCAAGGCAGTTGCTTAACCAACTGAGCCACCCAGGTGCCCAGTATGGGAATTTCTTAAAAGAAGACAACAATGAAGTTTGCCACATTGATTCTTTCATGAACAATTTCTCTGTAGTATGAGGTGCTATCTGATAGCATTTTACCCACAGTGGAACTTCTTTCAAAATTGGAGTCAATTCTTTCAAATTCTCCTTCTGCTTTATCAACTAAGTTTATAGATATTCTGAATCCTTTGTTGTCATTTCAGCAGTTCACAGTGTCTTCACTGGAAGTAGATTTCATCTCAGGAATAAGAAGCAACTTACCATCCATTAAATTTTTATCATGAGATTGAAGCAATTCAGTCACACCTATTTCCGATTCTAGTTCTTTCACTATTTCTACCACATTTCCACTGAAATCTTGAATCCCTCAAAATCATCCTTGAGGGTTACAGTCAGCTCCTTCCAAATTTCTGTTACTATTGATATTTTGACCTCTTCCCATGAATCACAAATGTTCCTAAATGGCATCTAGACTAGTGAATCACTTCCAGAAGCTTTTCAATTTACTTTGCCCAAATCCATCAAAGGAATCACTATCTATGGCAGCTATAACATTATGAAATGTATTTCTTAAATAGTAAGACTTGAAAGTTGAAATTGCTCCTTGATCCATGGGATGTAGAATGGGTTAGCAGGCATGAAAACAACATTAATGTCATTGTACATCACCATCAGAGCTCTGGGATGACCAGTGAGCGGTCATATTTTGAGGAGATTGGTCACGTTTAGGGTGGTATGGCCATTGACTGAGCAGTCATATTTTGAAAGGAATCTTTTTTCTGAGCAGTAAATCTCAGCAGTGGACTTAAAATACTCAGTAAATCATGTTGTAAACAGATGTGCTGTCATCTAGGCTTTGCTGTTCGATTTATAGAGCAGGGGCAGAGTAGATTTAGCATAATTCTTAAGGGCCTTAGGATTTTCAAAATGGTAAATGAGCGTTGGCTTCAACATAATGTCGCCGGGTGCATTAGTCCCTAACAAGAGAGATAACATGTCCTTTGAAGCTTTGGAGCTATGCATCAACTTCTCTTCAGCTGTGAAAACCCCTGGATGGTATCTTCTTCCAATAGAATGTTGTTTCATTTCCATTGAAAAGTCTCTTATTTAGTGTAGCTATCTTCATTAATGATCTTAGCTTAATCTTCTGGATAACTTGCTGCAGCTTCTACATCAGCACTTATTGCTTCACTTTGCACTTTGATGTTACAGAGATGTCTTCTTTGCCTAAATATCATGAACCAGCCTCTGCTAGCTTCAGATTTTTCTTCTGCAGTTTCCTCACTTGTCTCAGCCCTCACAGAATTGAAAAAAGGTCTTGCTTTGGATTAGGTTTTGCCTTAAGAAAATGTTCCGTTCTGTCCAGACCATTAAAACTTTCAGGCTGTTTCACTTTTCTTATCATTCATGTATTCACTGGAGTTGCACTTCTGATTTTCTTTGAGAACCTATCCTTTGCATTCACAACTTGACTATTTGGTATAAGGGGCCTAGCTTTCAGCCTGTGTGGGCTTTTAACATAGCTTCCTCACTAAGCTTAATTATTTTTAGCTTTTGATTTAAAGTACAACTCTTTATTCACTTGAACACCAGCAAGGTTTTTATTTGGCCTAATTTCAATATTGTTGTGTCTTGGGGAATAAAGAGGCCCAAGGAGAGGGAGAGGGACATGGGGAATAGCCAGTTATGGAGCAGTCAGAACACACACAGAACAACATTTATTAAGTATGCCATCTTATATGAACATGTTTCGTGGTGTCCCCCAAAATTTACAATAGTGACATCAAAGATCACTAATGGTCGCAGATCACCATAACAAATATAATAATGGGAACTTTGAAATACTGAATTACCAAAATGTGACACAGCGATATTAGAAAAATGTTACTAATGGACCTGCTTATTGCAGGGTTGCCACAAACTATCAGCCCGTAAAAAAAAAAAGGAGTATTTTTGAAACAGAATAAAGCAAGGTATGCCTGTATTCACAGAGTTGTGTAGCCATCACTGTGTAGCCACAGTCAATTTTAGAGCATTTTCATCACCATGAAAAGAAACACCATGCCTCTTAGAGGTCACTCCCTATTCCCTCCAAACCCTCCCTCTCGATGCCAGTCAACTACATTCTCTCCATATAGATTTTTTTTTTAACATTTTACATTAATAGAATCATACACCATATGGTCTTTTATGATTGATTTCTTTTAGTTAGCATTCTCAAAGTTCATCCATGTAGCACGCATTAGTACTTAATTGCTTTTTATTGGCAAATAATAATCTATTGTATTGGGTATACCACACTTTATTCATTCATCTGTTGATGGACATTTCAGTTGTTTCTGCATTTTGGCTGTGATGAATAATGCTGGTGTGCATTTGTGTACAAGTTTTCATGTGAACATATATTTTCATTACCCATAGGTGGACTTGGTGGGCTGTAGAACTCTGATTTACCTTTTGAGGAATTGCCATACTGTTTTCGAAAGCAGCTGTACCATTTTATATTCCCACCAGCCATGTGTGAGGGTTCTGCTTTCTCCACATCTTCATTAACACTTGTCCTATTGTCTTTTTGATTATAGTCATCATAGTGAGTATGAAGTGTCCTCATTGTGGTTGATTTGCATTTCCCTAATGGCTTTTCATGTGCTTATTGTCCATTTGTATATCTTTGGAGAAATGTCTTTTCAGAACCTTTGTCCCATTTTTTAATTAGACTTTTTTGTTTATATCATTGAGTTGTAGGTATGACTTGCAAAGATTTTCTCCTATTCTCTGGGTTGTCTTTTCACTTTCTTGATGGTCTCCTTTGAAGCAGAAAAGTTTTTAATTTTAATGAAGTTCAACACCCTTGTTGCTTGTGCTTTTGGTGTCATTTTTTTTTTTTTTTTGGTGTCATATCTTAAAAGGCTTTTCCTGGGGCGCCTGGGTGACTCAGTGGGTTAAGGCCTCTGCCTTTGGCTTGGGTCGTGGTCTCAGGGTCCTGGGATCGGGCCCCACGTCAGGCTCTCTGTTCGGCGGGGGGCCTGCTTCCTCCTCTCCCTCTGTCTCTCTGCCTGCTTGTGATCTGTCTGTCAAAAAATAAGTAAACAGGGTGCCTGGGTGGCTCAGTGGGTTAAAGCCTCTGCCTTTGGCTCAGGACATGATCCCAGGGTTCTGGGATCAAGCCCCGCTTCGGACTCTCAGCTCAGCAGGGAGCCTGCTTCCTCCTCTCTCTCTCTCTGCCTGCCTCTTTGCCTACTTGTGATCTCTGTCTATCAAATAAATAAATAAAATCTTTAAAAAAAAAATAAACAAATAAATAATAAAAAGGCTTTTCCTAACCTTAAGGAAGTCTTGAATATTTACTCCTGTGTTTTTTTCTAGGAGTTTTATAGTTACAGCACTATTTAGGTGTATAATCCATTCTGAATTAACTTTTGTATTAGGTGTAAGAAGGGGGTCCAGCTTTATTCTTCTGCATGTGGATATCCAGCTGTCTTAGAACCATTTGTTAAAAAAATTATCTTTCCTCATTAAATTGTCTTGACATTTTGTCAAAAATTAATTGACTAAAAAAGAATTAATTGACTATAAATGTGAGATTTCTGGATGTTCAGTTCTGTTCTACTGATCTCTGTGTCTGTGCTTCATGATAAGGATTTTAAAAATATTTACAACCTTTTAATCATTGCTTTCCACCCAGTTTTCAGCTTCATAGAGACATGGCAGCTGTTGCTGTATACAGTTATAATTCTTTTCCATGTCAGTCTCCCCCACAAGATAATAAGATCCTTCAAGATACGAATAAGAGGGGTGCCTGGGTGGCTCAGTGGGTTAAGCCACTGCCTTCAGCTCAGGTCAAGATCTCAGGGTCCTGGGATTGAGCCCCACATCTGGCTCTCTACTCAGCAGGGAGCCTGCTTCTCCCTTTCTCTGCCTGTTTCTCTGCCTACTTGTGATCTCTCTCTCTGTCAAATAAATAAATAAAATCTTTAAAATAAAAAAAAAGATACGAATAAGAATTTATTTACGCAATATTCCCCACAGCTAGAACAATTCCTGGCCCATGGGAGGTCTTCAATAAATATATTTTCTAAAGAAATGAAAAAGTATTTAAGATTCTTTCTGAGTTAAAATCAAAATACAAATTCCTGAGCTAAACCCATGCCAGATTTTCTCATGGTAGCTCTGCATATATGTCCTTATAAAGTTCCCATGTGATTATGATAAATAACCTTACCCAACAGCAACTTTTTCTGGACTTCGTTTTATCTGAATATTCAGATATGAATACACATAATTGTATTTTTTAAAAGATTTTCTTTCTTTATTTGACAGAGATCACAAGTAGACAGAGAGGCAGGCACAGAGGGAGAGAGAGAGGAGGAAGCAGGCTACCCACTGAGCAGAGAACCCGATATGGGGCTTGATCCCAGGACTCGGATTATGACTTGAGCCGAAGGCAGAGGCTTTAACCCACTGAGCCACCCAGGCACCCCCCACATAATTGTATTTTATACTATTTGTGTAAAATATCTTCTACAGATAGTTTTATAACTTGTTTTGGTTTACCAGTCCATTTCAGATAGCTCTGTTGTTAACTTAGTGACTACAAACTCTATTATGTATGAGGCAGGTTACTTTTTTTTTTTAAGAGGGAGAGTGGGGGAGGGGCAAAGGGAGAGGGGTAGAATTTTTTTTTAAAGATTTTATTTACTTCTTGAGAGAGAGAGAGAAGAGGCAGAGGGAGAAGGAAAAGCAGACTCCCCACTGAGCAGGGAGCCCACTGTGGGGCTCCATCCCGGGGCTACAAGATCATGACCTAAGCTGAAGGCAGACACTTAACCAGCTGAGCCACCCAGGTGCCTGGGAAAGAGGGAATCTTAAGCAGGCTCCACTCCCCAGTGCAGAACCCAATGTGGGGCTTGATTTCAGAGCCCTGAGATCATGACCTGCATTGAAATCAAGAGTAGGATCTCAAACCAACTGAGCCATGCAGGTGACCAGCCCTATAGTAGATTATTTAAATGTAATATTGATTAAGCAGTATAGCTAAAATTAAATTACTTAAAATTCTGTACACTATTTAGATCTAGGGAATGAAAGGCAGAAATAATAAATTAGGCAGTAATAATAATGAATTAAAGTTGAGTGATTTAGGGCCATCTGGGTGGCGCAGTCAGGTAAGTGTCCGCCTTTGGCTCAGGTCATGATCCCAAGGTCCTGGGATTGAGCCCCTTGGTCAGATTCCCTGCTCAGCAGGGGAGTCTGCTTCTCCCTCTCCCTCTCCTGGTGTGTTCTCTCTCTCTCTCTCTCGCTCAGTCTCTCAAATTAATAAATAAAATCTTTTTTTAAAAAATTGAATGATTTAAGGTACAAGTGCTCAAACACGTTTAATTGTGCAACTGAATGTACTGGGAGCACGGATTAATTATATCAGTAACATATAGTGATTTTTTTCTTTTTTAAAGCCATTTGACATTTAGGAGTAGCGTCTTTTATACCTATTCTGATAGTTGGTCAGAAATGCAGGTCATAGTGGGGCGCCTGGGTGGCTCAGTGGGTTAAGCCACTGCCTTCAGCTCAGGTCAAGATCTCAGGGTCCTGGGATCGAGCCCCGCATCGGGCTCTCTGTTCAGCGGGGAGCCTGCTTCCCTTCCTCTCTCTCTGCCTACTTGTGATCTCTGTCTGTCAAATAAATAAATAAAATCTTAAAAAAAAAAAAACCAGGTCATAGTAATATAATCTATAAATCTAGGTTTATAAAGTATCTATGGATATTATAACACCTTTTATAGTGTGAGCAAGTTTATGTTATGTACAAGTACTATATTTCAGAATTGTTACAGTCTATTTTGCCCAAATTAAACCTTAATCAGTAATTAAAAACCAGTCTTATCTATCCGATCATTTTACCATAGTGGTGGTTAATAAGGTGCAGTTTATAACTCACTTCAATGTGAGGTAGAGTTCTTTCTGGGAAAATACCTACAAGCACCAAAAATAATGATAACAAATGCAAAAAAGGAACAAATTTATTTGATTAATTTAATTGGTTACTGAGGTAATGAGTGACATTTTCATGGAGAGGAGTTACAGTAACTTTTTTATTATGTCTATTCTACGTAAGTATCTAAAGGAACCATTTCTACAGATCATTTGAAATTGAACCTAATACAGTTCTCTGCACAGGCAGATGCTTAATCTTGATGATTGAAGTTGAACTTTCATGTATTTTGTTATAAATTTTATTTCTTTGTGTTGGCAATAGCAATTCTTACCTTTTTTTTTTTTTTTTAATGGTTGTAGATGTGAGTATGCAGTGCTCGCAGGATATACTTCGAATGCTCCTATCTCTTCAGCCAGTTCTTCAGGATGCTATTCAGAAAAAAAGAACAGTAAGGCCTTGGGGAGTTCAAGGTCCTCTCACTTGGCAACAGTTTCATAAAATGGCTGGCCGAGGCTCTTATGGTAAGTAATTTATTGTAATGTGTATTGACTGATTTTATATCAGCCCTTCATTTTTGTGCCCAACTTGGAATAAGGACATTTGTCTTCCTTAAATATTTTTGTGGCATATGCTTGACTTAAGGCCAGTGTGGTCATTCTTAGCCTTCATTACTTGAACATTTCCAACATTCAACTTACTACGTTCTCCAGCCTCTCTTTAGACAGAACAGCTTCACTTAGATCTATTTTTACAGATCAGATTGACCAGTAAGATTTTATTTGAAGAAAGAATCATACCGCCAAAATTTTTTAAATGAATGAACACTACTTTCATTGTAAATTACCATTTTACAAAGTTGAATGAAGAATGGGGCAAAAAGAAGGGGATAATACTAGTGATGAAAGACCCCAATTCTTCATTAAAAAAAAAAAAAAAAAAGAAAAGTTTGCTGGTTGTAAGAGTAGCAAAGGAATACTCTAAATATGGTACACAATAGAGGGGTGCCTGGCTGGCTCAGCTGCTGGAGCATGTGGCTCTTGATCTCAGGGTTGTGAGTTTAAGCTCCATATTGGGTATAGAGATTACTTAAATAAGAAATCTTTAAAATATATGTATATGGTACACAGATTTATGGTCATCAGTCCAGGCAAAGAACATTCAAAATACTTGAACTATCTGTTGAAGATTCTCTCTGAAAGGTGGGAGCTTTTAAAAATATATTTGGGAGGTGCTTGGGTGGCTCAGTCAGTTAAGCATCTGCCTTCAGGTCATGTCATGATTCCAGGGTTCTCAGGTTGAACCCTGCAGTTGGGCTGCTTGCTCAGCAGGGAACTCTGTTTCTCTCTCTCCCTCTGCCTCTCCCCCGTGCTTGTGCTCCCTCTCTTGCTCTCCCTCTTCCCCCGCCCCCCCCCAAAATATATATATATATGGAATAATAGTTTTTTTTTTAATAATAGGTTTTAACATTGAAATTGTTGACTTCCAATGCATGCATGGTTTTAGATTGTATTATGTACAGAAGTAGTAGATTTGTTCATATTTTCATTTTCCTCCTTTTATTAACGGCTAAATAATGATCATTAAAAGCTTGACATTTAGTGAAAAATGCAGGTTAATTATATTTTTACATTCTTTTAAAAACCAAATAGTGTACACACACACACGCATGCGCGTGCACAGTTCTGCACCTTACTGACCAGTACATACAGAGCTATCTTTCTTTATTTTTAATGGGTTCATGTATTGCATTGTTCTTTACATGTGGTATTATTTTACCAGTCCACTGTTTATGGACATACGTAATTGTTTCTGTCATTGCCATCACAACTGTTTTTCTGTAATGCACAAGTTTCTGGCTTAAAGATTGTGTGGTTTTTTTTTGTTGTTGTTGTTGTTTAATGTTGCTAAATTCTCTCTATATACCAATTTAAACTCCCTCCAGCAAAATGCCTGTTCTGCAAACCCTTGCTGAGTAGATGGGTGAAAATGGTGGTTTTATTATAGCTTGAGAAATAACAGTACAGACCCTAAGAGTAGGTTTCCTGGCCTCTAATGCCATGTCTTTCATTTCTTGTGTGATTCTGGACGAGTTACTTAACTTCTTCATTCCAGTTTTCTAAAATGAGTTTAATATTAGTATCTGCCGTATATGGTTTTGTGAGGGTTAAATGAGTTAGTATGTGTAAAGTTAGCATGTGTAAAGATCTTTCAACAGTATCTAGCACATAGTAAATGTTACAATTTTTCACCATTAATTATTTTAAATTGCTTTCTCTTAATGAGATTGAGCAGTTTTTTATGTGTAAGGTATTTCTATTTCTGTAAACTTAGTTCATATCCTTTACCCATTTTTCTGTTAGGTTGCTGATCATTTTCTTAGGGATTTATATGTTCCCTTTATATGGTAAGGAATTTAACCTTTTGTCATATGCATTACAAATCTTTTTTCCAATTTGTTGTTAATCATTTGGCTCTTTTATAATATTCTTTTATGCCAAATTTTAAAATTTATATAGTCAGATTGATTAGCTTTTAGATGGACAGGTTTTATGTTATGCATAGAAAGGCTTTCCCCAGTCCAAATTTATAAAAAATAAAATATAACTCCCCTCCCATGTTTTCTATTGTACTTCTAACTTTTCATCTGAATTAATTTTTCTTAAAATTAAATGATGGTATAGGTCATATGTTTCCTAAAGACCATTTAGCAAATTCCTAACTGTGGAAAAGTCTCAGACATTGATTGGCTTTAGATATTTTTGTCTTTAATCAAATATTTTTGCTAATGATTTCAGTAACTTTGACATTTAAATAAAAGGAAGACATGTGACTGCTTTAAAATATTTTCTTAAAATATGTTTTTCTTATTTAGGAACTGATGAATCCCCAGAACCACTGCCAATCCCTACGTTTTTGTTGGGTTATGATTATGATTTTCTGGTGCTTTCTCCATTTGCGCTCCCTTATTGGGAGAGACTTATGCTGGAACCGTATGGATCTCAAAGAGATATAGCCTATGTTGTATTATGTCCAGAAAATGAAGCCTTGTTAAATGGAGCCAAAAGCTTTTTTAGAGACCTCACTGCAATATATGAGGTAGGTGTTTAAAAAGAGGTAGCATTCCGGGGAGGGAGTCTGCTTCTCCCTCTTCCTCTGCCCCTCCCGCTGTCTCTTGAGCACATGAGTACGCTCTTGCTCTCTCTTAAATAAATTAAAAACTTTAAAAAAAAAATAAAAAGAGGTAGCATTTAAAACCATAATGTGTATATTTATATACAAATACTGGGCAGTTCAGGGGCGCCTGGGTGGCTCAGTGGTTTAAGCCTCTGCCTTCGGCTCCGGTCAAAGGCAGATCCCAGCATCCTGGGATCGAGCCCCACATCGGGCTCTCTGCTCAGCGGGGAGCCTGCTTCCTTCTCTCTCTCTGCCTGCCTCTCTGCCTACTTGTGATCTGTCTGTCAGATAAGTAAATAAAAAATCCTGAAAAAAACAAAACAAAACAAAAAAAACAAAAAAAACAAATACTGGACGTGATTCTGGACGTGATTCTCTAGGACCTCAGGTGCTGACACTAGGCCTCACTTTCATAAAGTAAAGCTGTGCTTGGGTTCTCTATGAGCTATATCATTTCTGAAATTCTTGACTGATCTTTTAAATTCTTAGCTGATGTTATAATACTGATGTTGTATCCATCACTGAGTGCAATGATTACAAATTTTAAGTGCTTCAGGACATAAAGTCTTAACTTCATTATATTTTCCTTTCCCCGTAAATGCTTAGAAATCCAGTCTTTAAAATTTAATTTCTTCTACAGTCTGAGTTGTTAGTTTGTGCTGGTTTAGCTCCTTATAAATATTCTCCTTAATTACAAGGTATCTGCCTGTAGATTTGGGAAATAAATATTTCCTAAAGAGTGTTACTTGGAACTACTAGTTCTGCAAAATCTTTCCAGAAAAAATTCCATAATTAAACAGGCTTGGGGAAACATGTCTTACATTACTAAGAGATTCGGTATTCATCCTGGATTATTAAAGCCTTTGAAAGTTTTTGTTGTTGTTGTTCCTTTTTCTTAAGCCTTTGAAAGTCTTAACAGTAAAGAAATCCCCTATCTAAGGGTGTCTAGCTGGCTCAGTTGGTGGAACTTGTGACTCTTGATCTCAGGGTTGTGAGGTCAAGCCTCACCTTGGGTGTGGAGCCTACTTTAAAAAAAAAAGAAAAAAAAATCCTCTGTCTAAATTTTCTTGATTTAGTATTACAAACTTATTTGATATAATAAACATTCTTATAATAAACATCAGTGGCCTACAGAATTAGAGAGTGAGCTGACAAATACATAGTATATTCATAGAACAATTTTTATTTTGATTTGACTTGGATATGTGTGCATTTTTTTGCTCACTTAGATCTGAATTCTGTAAGTTTTCATTGTTCATACCACATGGTCCTTGTGCCATTATTATTTAGGTGTTGTATTTCATTGGAGATAGTTTAATTTTGAAAAAAAAAATTTAATGGATTTCTAATGTAAAAAAGAAAAAGATGGACCATTTCACGTGATATTTTTATCTCAAATGTTAATTATAAATTGTAAGGCTTAGTTTAAGTAGCTTAAATGCCTGGGACATCTGTCTGCCTTAGTTGGTAGAGCATGCTACTCTTGATCTCGGGGTTGTGAGTTCAAGTCCCATATCGGGTATAGAGATTACTTAGAAATATAGCTTTTAAAAATACATAACTTAAATGCTTTATTTTATAATGCATACTCAGATACTATAATAAATTCACTAATTCTGCTTTCTGTATGTATATCTGTAGTCCTGTCGATTAGGTCAACACAGACCTATTTCTCGACTGTTGACGGATGGAATCATGAGAGTTGGATCTACTGCATCAAAGAAACTATCAGAAAAGTTGGTAGCAGAATGGTTTTCTCAGGCAGCTGATGGTAACAATGAAGCATTTTCTAAACTCAAGCTTTATGCACAAGTCTGCAGATACGACCTAGGTATTGAATTTGTATTTTTTTTATAAAACCAGTGGTCGCAAAATATGGCCCAGTGTATCTGCTGTTTTTGTAAATGAAATTTTATTGGAATCCAGCCCTGCTCACTTATTTACATATTCTCTGTGGCTGCTTTTGTGCTATAAGATTAGAGCTGAATAGTTGAGACAGACTGTGTGACCCACAAAACCTAAAATATTTACTGTCTGACGGTTGACAGGAAAAGTTTGCTGATCCTAAAATAGGGATCCCATCAGGTAAGAAGAAATTGTGGGTATAAATAATTATACTTCTGTAGGATCTGATGAATTTGTGTTTTTAATTAAGCTTATTAACATTAAAATTTTTGATTTCTTAATGGGTTAGAGATGAAATAACTTGTAGTTACTTCTGCAGCATTAAGAAACAGTTCTTTGTTGGAACTAAGAAAATGACAACTATTTAAGACTTGCTTTTAACACCCTTGAATTAACATTGAATTAAATATTGATGGACTTTAGTAGACTTAATCCAAAGAAACACAGAACCAAAATATTGACTCTCCTTAGGCATCTCTATAATATGAACCCCATGATAACATTTTTCATTTTATATCTAGTTAACTCTCAGTTTAGGCCATATTTATAAAACTTGTGATTTAGGAACCTTTGAATTGTTTGATAAAAATTTGCTAGATATTATTTTCATTCAACTAATTATGTCTAGTAAATATAATTTTGTTATACTTTCATGGGACCTGTTTATTTTGTATGAAAATGCTATTTACTTTTTCAATTCCATTTAAAATTTGTTTCTTCAGTTTCTGGGCAAAATAAGAAGCTTGTATCTGCTACCTTGTTAGCATGCAACTAAGGGAGGGTAATTACCAAAAAGCATTAACTAGATTATTATTCATATAGTAGAATGAAAAAAGAACCAATCTTAATAAAGAATTAAATATCCTGCCTGTTTTGTTATCTTTAGGTCCTTATCTTGCTTCCCAGCCTTTGGACAGCTCTCTACTTTCCCAACCAAATTTAGTTGCCCCTACAAGTCAGTCTTTGATTACTCCACCTCAGATGACAAGTACTGGAAATGCTAATACTCCATCTGCCACCCTAGCATCTGCAGCAAGTAGTACTATGACAATGACATCAGGGGTTACCATGTCTTCTTCAGTTGCCACAGCTAATTCAACTTTGACCACAACTTCAACTTCATCTTCATCATCCTCCAACTTGAATAGTGGAGTATCATCAAATAAACTACCTTCATTTCCACCCTTTGGCAGTATAAACAGTAGTGCTACAGGATCCATGTCTACACAAGCAAGTACAGTTCAGAATGGCCAGCTAGGAGGGCAACAGTCATCAGCTCTACAAACAGCTGGGATTTCTGGAGAATCACCTTCACTTCCCACTCAGCCTCATCCTGATGTGTCTGAAAGGTACCTTTGAATATACTATTCTTTGCAGAAATGTAAATATATTATGCTTCTTTCTGTCTGAGGTAATCCTTGTGAATGAACATGGAGAGTTTTTTGACCTTGTCCTTGAAAAATTTTAGTTTTTGTTTTATAATTAATTATTTTAGTTTTTGTAATGTTGATTATTTTATCTTTATAATGTAGACTCTTCATAAAGTCTTTAGTATAGAATCCTAAAATCTCATCATGGTTATTAGGACCTTGAAAACCATTTAGTTCAACTATACTGTGATGTTTGAATATGTTCTGTGACATGACTGTTAAGTAAATTTTCCTTTGCAAATCACTACTTTGATTTAGAAGTCACTACTGAACCAGTCTGTTCAGAGCTTATTAAGAACCATACAGAGATTTGAATCTCAGCTCTGCTATTTACTGGCTATGTGACTTTAGGAAAGTTGTCTGACTTTCTGAGCATTTTATCTGTAAAATGGGAGCAGTAGGACAGTAATGTACACTAAGTGCTCTATACATTGTTTTCAAACACGTGTGATGATTGCCGCTCTTTATTCCTTTTATGATGAAGGTATTGAGTAAGCTTCCTTTTTGACTTATAGGTTAGGTTAACATGAGCTTGGTAATATCTTTCAGCTATCCAGATGCATTTTGCTCAAAGTTAAACTTATTTATGTGAGTAAAAACAAACTATTAATTTACCCAGATTGATGCATTCATCTTGAACATCTAAATAGATTTGGAGTTTAAAAAAATCATATCACCATCCAGGAATGAAGCTTGTGCATTATTAAAGTTATGAAGTGTGAAATGAATGTGTATAGGCTATTAATGTAATAGATCATTGACTAAGTCTGAAAACCTGGTTTTTTTCTGGTCTAGCTCTGCCTTGTGATTTAGCAGCTGAGTTAACCTATCTTTGTCTCAGTTTTATCGCTTAAGCACTAAGCTTTCTAGTGTTTCTGGGTATTCTGTGGTTTTTGAAATTCTATCCCCCTTTTTAATACAAGCCCTCTTAACATAAGGGTATTTGTATACCATGAAATTGTGTGTACAATGTTTACTATTCTATTTGGAGAGAAAGAGATGTCCCCAATTTTTAGAGAAGGTCTCTGACACCCCCCACCAGAAAAAGAGGGGAGGTTATTAAGAACCTGCTTTTTGATATCACCTCAGAAAGTAATGGTACAACTTTTCTCCTAACTGTATATTTCTACCTTAAATTTTAGCACAATGGATCGGGATAAAGTGGGTATCCCCACAGATGGTGATTCACATGCAATCACTTATCCACCTGCAATTGTTGTTTATATAATTGATCCTTTTACCTATGAAAATAAAGATGAGAGCACTAATTCTTCTAATGTATGGACTTTGGGGCTACTTCGATGCTTTCTGGAAATGGTCCAGACTCTTCCTCCTCATATTAAAAATACTGTTTCTGTACAGGTAAGAATGATCACCTTTGCAAGTTGAATTTATATAAAACAGTTTGATGTAGACAGAAGTTTCGGAAATACTAATTAGTATCAAAGTTTTTTTTTTTTAAAGCCAGGTTTTGTTATATTTCACTTTAAGAGATATTATAATAGAATCTTTAGGGATTTTATAAAAGATAAACATAGGGGTGCCTAGGTGGCTCAGTCGTTAAGTGTCTGCCTTTGGCTCAGGCCATGATCCCAGGGTCCTGGAATCAAGCCCCACATTGGGCTCCCTGCTTCTCCCTCTCCCACCGCCCCCTGTTTATGTTCCCTCTCTCCTCTCTCAGTCTGTCTCTCTCTCTCTGTCAAATAAATAAAATCTTAAAAAAAACCAAAAAACTTAACAATCATACCACAATAATAATGGAAAATAAAAAGATTGCATTTAAGTACATTAAATATTTCTCTTGTGTTATTTTTATAAACCAGTTTTTAAATTCATAAGCTTAAATAGAAGACCAGAGCATGGATCTATATAAACTAAAGTTCTAAATAAGATAGATTGCAAGTAAAAGTAGAAAGTAATGATATTAGGGTGCTAGGGTCGGTCAGTTGGTTAAGCTTGTGGCTCTTGATCTTAGCTCATGTCTTGATCTCAGGGTCATGAGTTCAAGCCCTGCATTGGGCTCCGGGCTGGGAAGCTCAGTTGGTTAAGTGCCTTATTCTTTTTTTTTTTTAAGATTTTTACTTATTTGTTTGACAGACAGAGATCACAAGTAGGCAGAGAGGCAGGCAGAGAGAGAGGGAAGCAGGCTCCCCGCTGAGCAGAGAGCCTGATATGGGGCTCAATCCCAGGACCCTGAGATCATGACCTGAGCCGAAGGCAGAGGCTTAAGCCACTGAGCCACCCAGGTGCCCCTAAGTGCCTTATTCTTGATTGCAGGAGTTCAGATTATGTTCTCAGGATCCTGGGATTGAGCTCCTTGTCGGGCTCTGCTCAGTAGGGCATCTACCTGAGGATTCTCTCTCCCTCTGCCCTTCCTGCCACTCACACGTGCTCTCGTGCACTTTCAAAATAAACAACTCTTTTTAAAAATAAAAAAAGAAAAATTAATGATATTAACTTACTTGCAGAGATTCTGAATTATTTCTTTACAGACTCTAGTAGGACTAATCAATGGCAATATTAATTAAGTGCCATGTGGAAATTTTAAAAGGTTTTTACATAAACTGTTAGTAAAATTGATTATTAAAAACCTATATAATAAGAAAATTCTTTAGAATATAGTTTTAATTACATTTAAATTTTACAGTAAACGTTTTTAGAGTTTTAGACCCATGATTCTTTTTATTTTTGTTTTTGGAAGTTTAACCTTTGTAATATTTGCCTATAATTCTTAGATTGTTCCTTGTCAGTACCTGTTGCAACCTGTGAAACACGAAGATAGACAAATCTATACCCAGCATTTAAAATCCCTGGCTTTTTCGGCCTTTACCCAGTGTCGGAGACCACTTCCAACATCAACCAACGTGAAAACATTGACTGGCTTTGGTCCAGGTTTAGCCATGGAGACTGCTCTTAAGAGTCCTGATGTAAGTGTGTTTTCCATGACTAGTTATTGAATGACTATACATTTTTCTGATTTTATACAAAACGAAGTGCAGTTCTCTGTTTAGTTCTCATTTTCCAGTTATCTTATAATTGGGTAGAGATAATATATCACATTTTTAATAAAATATTTTTTATGATTGTGTAGTACCATAGTACCTTAATTTTTTGTTTTACAGAGACCAGAGTGTATTCGACTTTATACACCACCTTTTATTCTGGCACCAGTGAAGGATAAACAGACAGAGCTAGGAGAAACATTTGGAGAAGCTGGACAGAAATACAATGTTCTTTTCGTGGGCTACTGTTTATCACATGATCAAAGATGGATTCTTGCATCTTGTACAGATCTATATGGAGAACTTTTAGAAACTTGTATCATTAACATCGATGTCCCAAATAGGTACCTCTGTTTCCTTAAGTGTATCACTGTATCATCCATTTAAAGAAATTCTCTGACACACACAGTGTTTCATTTTTAATGAATAGAAAACTGTTTGGAGGGTCATGTACATTAAGTTTTTAGATTGTGGGTGCTTTTTACTTTTTGGGATGGTGAATATATTGTATAATTAGAAGTAGAAATAATTGTGAGTGATCTTTATTACACAGACAAAAGAGATTAAAGTCTCTAAATTCTATGTAATGAAGTTTGAGGCAATAATTTCAGCCTAAGAAATTTTAACGAATGGAATGAGAGAGCCCTCTTCATTTAAAAAAGAGCGTCTTATAGCATTTACTTCTCTTAAGTGCCATCTGAAATACAGTCCTGAATTAATTGAGTTAACCTCCTTTACTAAAATTGTTGACTGAAAATGTTCCTTTTAAATGTTGGAATGTTTTCTGAAAATGGTGGCCTTGTTTTTAGAATTCTTGGTGGTAACTAGCTGTAATACACAGTTATTTATGAGGGCTGTAAAAAATCACAACAGGTAAGCCTCATATTAACTTATAACCTATAACTTACATTAACTTATAACTTAAAATCTAATAGACATTTCTAGTAATGTGTTTCAAGGGTAGTGAAACTGAAAGGCAAATTCATGAAGTAATGTTCAATTTTGAGGTTTGGTTCCAGCCCTTATGTTTTTATTATATAAAGATCAGTTTCTTTAAGTTCAGAAATTAATTATATGCAGAAATGTTTAATGAATATTAGGTTGTAGTGGTGCTGAAGAAGTAGAATAGAGAAACATTAATTTTATATTATTGGTTATAAAGATTTATAATAAATAAAATTTATTGACCATAATAATAACTCTGATAAACCTTAGAGAAATACTTCATACCTTATTTCCTTGAAACAATTTTGATTTTTTAAAATGCTCATTAAGTGAATTTTGGAAATATTACACTTATCTATGAAGGGTGAGAAAGAGTAGAGAACGAATAAATCACCTTTCTAATACAAAGACAGTATTGCCATTTTACTGAAAGTAGAAGTGAGGTAATGGTTAAAAGGTCCAACTCCAGAGTTGTGATGACATGGGTTCAAATCCCAGCTCTTCTGTTTACTGGGTATGTGATCTTGAGAAAATCAGGTTAGCTAGCTGAGCTTCAGCTTGCTTCTCTGTAAAACTGGTTGAATAATTTTATCTGCTTCATAGGGTTTGTTAGGCTGAAATGAGGTATTACATGTAAATTGACTGGGCATAATGCTTGCTACGTATTAAGTACTCAGTAAATCATAGTTACCATTGTTAAGCCACAGAGTGCTTAGGTCATGTATTTGCCTAATAAAGGACATGCATGCAGAAAACACAGCAGTGTTGTTTGGTCTGAGAAGTATAGTATTTGTTTAATATTCTTTAATTTAAAGTATAGAGCAAGGGTTGGCACAACATAACCTGTGGGCCAAATCTGGCTACACAAATTTGTTTAAGTATTATGTATATCTGCCTTCATGCTATAGAGCAGAATTTTTTTTACAACAGAATCTTGATGGCCTGGAAAGTTTACTGTATTGGCCCTTTAGGGAAAAAGTTTGCCAGTCTCTGGTGTAGAACTGTGTTTCTGATGAATTTCAGTGGTTCATGGACAATTTTTCTTTTTAAGTTAAGAATCTGTTTTAGTGTGTATTATGAAAAACACATAGTAGCATGCAAAACCTATGGTTTTATGTATATTCTTGCTTAGGACTTAAATAAAAAGTGTCAAGCATTAAAATTAAGGGACTAGTTTTGCACCAAATTTGAGCTCTTTTAAAATGTTCTCATATGAATTTTAAAATACTCAATTATCTATTTACTTACAACAGGGCTCGTCGGAAAAAAGGATCTGCTAGGAGGTTTGGTCTACAGAAGCTTTGGGAGTGGTGCTTAGGACTTGTACAAATGAGTTCATTACCGTGGAGAGTTGTAATTGGCCGCTTAGGAAGGATTGGTCATGGAGAACTGAAAGGTAAGGTTGTGCTTCGATTGTCAAGTATTTCAACTTCTGTTTTATGTTACTTAATACACCATCATACTACATCTAGATATATGTACTGAATAAAATGCAGAGGTTATAAAAACTAGTTTTTTGTTTTCAAAGAGGAATCACATGTGTCTAGGTCACAAATGGCCTAATTCCAATTTTAAAAGGACATTTTACTATATTTTGACTTTAATACCAGTGTTATTACTACTGTTCTTATTTATTGTCTTCCATTTTTCCTCTTTCTGCTTATTACTCAGCTCATCCCCTGTTTAACAGATACTAATTGATGTTGATACATTAAATTTGGGGGATAAAGGATATTGAGTAACATCAGCAAGAAGAGATTTTTGGCTTGATGAGTACTCCTTTATGAGGAATTGACTAACTTTAAAACGACTGTGTTTTAACTTGGGTTTTAGAGGGGCTTAACAATGCTGTTACTTTTGATATATTTTTTTTTTACTGTTGATACCCACAGATTGGAGCAGCTTGCTGAGTCGTCGAAACTTGCAGTCTCTAAGTAAAAGGCTCAAAGACATGTGTAGAATGTGTGGTATATCTGCTGCAGACTCTCCCAGCATTCTCAGTGCTTGTTTGGTCGCAATGGAACCCCAAGGCTCTTTTGTTATTATGCCAGGTAGCTATCCTTAGTTTATGTCAGATTTAATTCTTCATGTGCTTGTGTTCCTAGTATTATGTAAAGTTGATTCTTTTTTTATTGAAAGAAAAAATAAATTCTCTTTATTTTCAGATTCTGTGTCAACTGGTTCCGTATTTGGAAGAAGCACCACTCTAAACATGCAGACATCTCAGCTAAGTACCCCACAGGATACATCATGTACTCATATACTTGTGTTCCCTACTTCTGCTTCTGTGCAAGTAGCTTCAGCTACTTATACCACTGAAAATTTGGACTTAGCTTTTAATCCCAACAATGGTAGGTGAATTGTTCTTTAAAGGTTTGCAAATATGAAATAAGTCTTGATGCTTGTGGCTGATTTTAGGCTGAAGAGTGCCTCCCCAATCCTATCCTTGTCCGGTAAATGTTTCGGAAACCTATGAATGTTAACCTTAGATGACCAAAAAAGACTTTGCATATGTGATTAAGTTAAAGATTTTGAGATGGAGAGGTTATCCTGGGTTATGCAGGTGGGCACTACATGCAATCACATGTATCCTTATAAAGGGAAGTAAAGGGAAATTTGATGATGCACAAAAGAGGAGAAAGTCACGTGATGGAAATGGAGGGAAGAAAAGTCAGAGAAATGATGCTTGCTGCTGACTTTGAAGATGGAGGAAGGGACCATGAGCCAAGGAATGCAAGGAATGTAGTGCTAAATGCTGGAAAAGAGAAGAAAACAGATTTCCCCTGGAGCCTCCAGGAAGAACATAGGCCTCCTGGTTCCTGATTTTGACCTAATGACCAGTACTTTGATTTCAGCCCAGTAAAACTGATTTTGGACTTTTGAACCCCAGAACTGTAAAAGAATGAAGGTGTGTTGTTTTGAGTCCAAAACTTTGTGATAATTGGTTAAAAAGACAATAGGAAACTAATACAACCATTCTTCTACCTTATTGATATTGGAACTAGTGCTGTGAATTATCTCATAAATATTTACTTATTTTAAAAGGCAACAGTTGATTGTAAAATGCACAGGTTTTTGTCTGTGCTGCTTGCTACCTGTGCATAGACCATAGACTTCGCAGCACATTTTATATTCCTTTCTAAATTGATTTGCCATATTTATATAAACTGCCATGGTAGGGAATAACTCTTACAGATAAATTTACAGATTACATTTTATTAGAAGAGAAAATAAATGGTATTCCATTGTTGTTCTGAGGTACCTTAGAAAATGGTACATGACACCTGGGTGGCTCAGTCATTTGAGCGTCGCTCTCTTAATTTCAGCTCAGATCGTGATCTCAGGGTCCTGGGATCCAGCCCCATGTCAGGCTCTGTGCTCAGCACGGAGTCTGCTTGAGTTTCTGTCCCTCTGCTACTCCCCCCACTCTCTCTTTCAAATAAATAAATCTCAAAAAAAAAAAAAATCACAAGGAATATTTATTTTCTTCTTTCAGTGTGTTATACAATAACTTGAATATATTTTACATAATAGTTAGACTATTGTGCATAGTCCCACTTCAAGTACATTTTCATTTCTAGCATATTACGTTTGTTTTGTATTCATTTAATGTTGCTGCTGTAGCAAATTGATGCATGTTTAGTAGCTTTAAACATCACATGTTTATTATGTTACAGTTCTGGAGATCAAAAGTTTAAAATCAGTCTTAACTGGGCTAAAGTCAGTGTGTCTGCAAGGTTGGTTCTTTCTGGAAGCGCTAAGGAAGAATCTGTTTCTTTGCCTTTGCTAACTTCTAGAGACCACCTGCACCTCTTGCTCATGGACCCTTCTTCCATCCTCAGCAGCAGCAGTGTAGCATCATCACATCTCCATCACTGACTCTAACCCTACTGCCTCCCTCTTATTAGGACCCCTGTGATTACATTGGACCCACCTGGATAATCCAGAATAATCTCCCCATCTCAAGATCCTTAGCTTGATCACATCTGCAGAGTTCTTTATGGTAACATATTCACACATTCCTGGGATTAGGATGTGGACATCTTGGGGGGGAGGGCATTATTCACACTACCACATGTTTGTTTATAATGTATAATTGTTTGTATGGCTCTTAAAACAATACCTGGCACATGGTAGACATTCAGTAGATGTTAATTAAATTAACCCATTTTGGTTAAAATTCATTAATTTATTTTAACCCTCCTATATGACCGCGAGATGTGAAAAATGGAGGATTTATTTTTCTTTCTCCTATGTAGATGGAGCAGATGGAATGGGTATCTTTGATTTGTTAGACACAGGAGATGATCTTGATCCTGATATCATTAATATTCTTCCTGCATCTCCAACGGGGTCTCCTGTACATTCTCCAGGATCTCATTACCCCCATGGAGGTGATGCTGGCAAGGTAACCCTGTTACAAAAGTTTAGTTAGTCTAACTGTCATTCATTAACTTATTAATGGATTGATACATGAGCTCAAACAGTATTTTTTCCTTGGAAATTAGTGAGAAGTGAGATTAATAGTACATTCTTGCACTTCTGTCTTACAGATATTACTTTGAATTGTGCATTATAAAGAGAGTCTCTTAAGGTTCTTCTGTCCCTGACTTTGTTTTCTAGACTACTTAGCTTTAGTACTGCTTTTGTAGTTTTCCTGCCACTTTACCATACCTTCTAATCAGGTAGAGGATCAGATTATCTGCAAATTAGTATATTCTCTAAGAGGTACCATTCATATCAGGGCTTTTTTGGAGGAATGTAATAGAAATACTGATTTTCGGGGCGCCTGGGTGGCTCAGTGGGTTAAGCCTCTGCCTTCGGCTCAGGTCATGATCTCAGAGCCCTGGGATTGAGCCCCGCATCAGGGTCTCTGCTCAGCAGGGAGCCTCCTTCTCCTTCTCTCTCTGCCTGCCTCTCTGCCTACTTGTGATCTCTGTCTGTCAAATAAATAAATAAAATCTTTAAAAAAGAAAAAAGAAATACTGATTTTCTCCTAAGAACAGAAGAAACACTGACCATCTTCCTACTTTCCTCTATGTTAATTTTCAACATTTGGGAAGCAAGCTGCCTTGTCCTTCTATTGGAACTCAAAACTAATGGGGCTTCATTTGAATAACATCTTTATTTGAGTGAAATTATATATAGTGGTTATTTGATTGTTATAGAACACACATGTTTAGAACCTGCCCTTTTAAAATAAGGATCTTGGGGCGCCTGGGTGGCTCAGTGGGTTGGGCCGCTGCCTTCGGCTCAGGTCATGATCCCGGGGTCCTGGGATCGAGTCCCGCGTCGGGCTCTCTGCTCAGCGGGAAGCCTGCTTCCTCCTCTCTCTCTCTGCCTGCCTCTCTGCCTACTTGTGATCTCTGTCAAATAAATAAATAAATAAAATCTTTAAAAAAAAAAAATAAATAAAATAAGGATCTTTCTCCAGTTTTACTTGGATCCTTTCCTTCCCCCTTTTTTTTAAACCTGGACAGAAGTGAGATTATTGTAGTGCCTGGTTGGGTCAGCTGGTAAAGTATGCAACTCTTGATTTGGGGGTATTAAATTTGAGCCCCACGTTGGGTGTAGAGATGACATAAAAATTTAAAAAACAAAACACAAAAACTTGGGGAAAAAGGTGAGATTATTGAAAAAAATATGTATACAGAATAGCACCCATAATCTCACCACTTTAATAAAATTGTTTTTTACTTTTAGCAGATTACCTTCCTTTCACATGTATTTATATTTTAACTTTTCAGTACATAAAATTTAAGTATTATGAGCTTTTTAACGTTTTCCCGTAATTGTTATATCATTCCCAAAATGTTGGACATTTAAATATCTTATTTTTTTCTGTTACAGATAATGTTGCAATGAACATTTCCTTGCATATCATTTTCTTCTTTTTATTTATTTCCTTAACGTAAATGCCAAGAAATACATGGACTAATGTAAAGGATATGAGCATCACTTGATAGTCATCCCTTCCTGTTGTCATAGTGCTTTCCAAAATACTAGTAATTGCATTTTATAGTGTTAGATGAACAAAGCTAAATTTAATTTACCTATTGGATTGAGGTGTGGTAATCAGGAATTAGTTGAGGGAATAATTAGGAAGTGAGTTAGGAATTTCATTGAACATTTTGTATTTTCAGTTGGCTGGAAAGGTTTAAACACACATATACTGAACATGGGCTCAGCATCATAATACAAACTTACTAAACAGTTGGTATATTTATTTCCTCATATAACTCTTAAAACTCATTCTTTTAATATTGTTACTAATTATGATCTTCTAAGTACATAGCAATTGATTTTTTTCAATATCCTTTAGTATTTTTTTTAAGTTGATATCATAAGATAGTGAGACTGATTGCCATAAACCATTCTGTATATCTAGTACCAAGGTGTATCAAATGAACTAACATACTTTTAATTTTCTCTCTTTAAGGGTCAGGGTACTGATCGGCTACTTTCAACAGAATCTCATGATGAAGTAACTAATATTCTTCAGCAACCATTGGCCCTTGGTTACTTTGTATCAACTGCCAAAGCGGGTCCATTACCTGACTGGTTCTGGTCAGCATGTCCTCAAGCACAATATCAGTGTCCCCTTTTTCTTAAGGTATTTCCATTTCTATGCCACTTCCTAAATAATGCTGATTGATGCCTTAGTTCCAAAGAAATATAGAGGTGTCTAAGGTCTTATTAAATGAATTGTGAAATATGACAAGATCACAAAGAAGTTACCTAATTATGAAACAGCTGTACTAAGTTCGAACTTTTCATTTATCTTTTTATATTTCTGGGACCCTTGCTCTTAATATTTGCAACTGCACATATGAAGTTTAGAGCTGGGTGAACCTTGTATTACTTTTAATCTAACATTTTCATTTTCTAGGTGAGCATATTAAAGTTTAGAAAAACTTATTTGTCCAAAGTCATAAATTGGTAGTAGACCCAGAACTACAGTCTGGGTCCTTTCATGATTATACTATTATTCTTTGAATTACATCTTCCTGCTATTATGCCACAGTATTTTGGGGATTAAAGGATTCATAATTTTCTAAGAATATATTTGATATTTAGGTCCATTTACTATCTCCTTAAAATTTCTTTCTAGCTTTGTGTAAATTGCTATGTTAAAACTATTAAGTGGTTTCCAAGTGCTAAGATTCTCAGACCCATACTGACTTATTTATCAAAACAAGTTCATTAGCAAGTGACATAATGAGGTTGAGATACATTGTAAAGTGGTGAAATGAGATGTGAAAGCCCTATCCAGGATTTGTTACTTCTGTAGCTTACTACTATTCCAAAATAGGAAATTCAGATCTGATTCACTTTTTCTTACATACCTGCACCAGAAGTTGACTTTTATTCCACAAGTCATGCTAATCTCACTTCTTGCCAGTTGATTTTTACTCTTAGGGTAAAAGTTGGATACTATGCTTTAGTTTTGGGGGATTGTATTTTAGTGGGTACCTGAACCAATAGGCTTGCCCTCTCTTAAGCCTGTTGCTATCTTGATACCCCTGGCCCACATACCATTGAGTCAGTGACATTTGAGCCTAAGCATTGAACTTCTGTAGCACATTCATAAAGAATACAACAGCTCTTGATCTGAATTGACTATTGATGCAATAATATATTTAGGGAGTGTCAGCCAGTTTGATCATATATGACTTTTCTTCCCCTTCCAATATATGTACAGTAGTCTATACAGATCTTATTACAAGAACATATTCCCAAGAGTGTTTCTGCAAAATAGTAGTCCTTGGTGTTTCTAGAAAACAAAGGGTTCTTTGGTCCTTTGGGAAATGTTGCACATGCTTTCTGCCCCCCTTTTGTTGTTATAAGACATGTATGCACATTAAAGTCTTTGAAAAAACAGCAGTAAATAACATTGTATACTTACTATTTCCCAAACTTACTTTAATACACAAAAAAGCAATTGTGTAACACCAATTCATAGTTCATGACCTTAGTGTTTCACAGAACATTTTTTTAGGAAACACCACTTTACAAAAAGTCCAAGGGACTATCCAGATTCTTTTCTACTCAATATTTATTTGCAGAGAGGATAGTGTAAAGTGGGCATTCACCCTCAGATACAGTGTAACAAGATTAGGACTTCTGGTCTGAATTACCAGGTAAGGCATAATTTACCGTAATTTTGTTCACCTTTTGTTTTCATACATTCCATTTTATTTCCTATACCATAGGCAATAAAATCACCTGATGTGTTTTTCTTTACTTGGAAAAATAATGGATTGTTACCTTGATGATTAAAAAATCTTTTTATCATAGAAATTAAATAGTAATTTCTAGTACTGACTATTCATCTAATTTGTAGTGATCTGCCATATGAGACTTCTTATGACTTATAAATCAAGAGTTTATGGGCAGTTAAAATATATATATATATATCTTTGGTTATATTCTTGAATATATAACACAAGAATATAAATATGTATATATAATTATATTCTTGAATATATAACACAAAAATATAAATATATATATATAAATATATATAATTACAATTGTAGAGGAGAAATCACCTAAATATGAAATAATACCTTTTACAGTATACAGATCTGCTAGAAGAGTTTCTCCATCTCTCATAGTTTTTTTTTTAAACACTTTATATATATTGACTCAATAAACAAAAAATGATTCACTTTATTTGAAATTCCTTTTTTCCACTCTTCATTGTCATACCGAAATGGGTGTGACAGTTGTCACCAAGCCTCCAGTATGAAATTGCATGGGCAAAAGAAGGCATTCTATGCACTGTACTAGAGTGCTCACAATTCCACCATAGGTAGGTTTGTTTAAAATTATAGATTCGTAAGCAGTATATTTGCATATGCTTACTCCTCATATATTTTTCAGTGCTAGATCTTCATGTATGTGTATAGTCTAAAGTTCTAAGTAACCTGTAGACAGACTGTTCAGGTTTATCAGCTTAGGGCTTCTTTAAACATTTACACATCTAGGTATGTTACACTCAGAAAATAGATGACTTTTAAAATACCTTTTAAATAAGTTTTTTAAGGATTATTATGTGGTCTCAAAAGCAGTAGAGCTTATGAAAATAAAGTAAGATTGAATGTAAGTTATGCACTTAAAAATTAATTCTGTAATAAGTTGGTTAAGCAAGAAGAACAAGCATCTTTATAGTGGTGCCCATTCAATACATAGGTCTAAAATGTATTTCATCAAGGACGAGACCTTGGAAAAATAAGGTAAAACCGACAACTTTTCCATTTGGCTGACTGATTTCCTGTTTTTTTTTAGGCCTCTTTGCACCTCCACGTGCCTTCAGTGCAATCTGATGAGCTGCTTCACAGTAAACACTCCCACCCACTTGACTCAAATCAGACTTCAGATGTCCTCAGGTATAACTCTTTTTTTTTTTACCATTAAAGGTTCTCCATTGCATCTTTGAAAGAATATAATGTTGATTCTCATGTAGTTTTCTCATATTTGGCAATAATTTACAGTCGTGTACCCTTGGATCTCTAGATGAAGTACATCATTCAGAATGAGTGCTTTTCTTCCTAGCATGTGCAATCTACTTTTGAGAGTACTTTTTATGAAAATTAGTTAATCTTTAATCTCCCCTAGAACTCTTTATTCTATACCTTCCAACATTTTTTAAAGTGGCTTTGAATCTTAGATGCCATAATTGGGAACTGCTTCCAAAATCTACAGTGAAAATAAATACATGACTTATACTTTTCAGGTTTGTTTTGGAACAGTACAATGCACTCTCCTGGCTAACCTGTGACCCTGCAATCCAGGACAGACGCTCATGTCTCCCAATTCATTTTGTGGTGCTGAATCAGTTATATAACTTTATCATGAATATGCTGTGATCTTCATTCAGTGGAACTGTACAAGAAAAAAACAAGGAAAATATTTCGCTGCAAGATTAAGTTACAGTTATCTTCTCAGTGAAAGTCATCTGTGATGGGGTCTAATTCTTATTACTTCAACAAATATTGTTTTGACTTGGGGGGAGGGGCTATAACCCTGCTATTTTTCACTGACTATACTGAACTCTTTAGGATGATGACTGATCATACAAAACGTATTATAACATTTTCGTAGCAAAATTAACCTTTTTTTTTCCAGTCACAGTATTTGTGAAAAGTAATGAGCCATAGTACCCAGTCATGTTAAATGAATATTAAAAGCATGGAGAGGAAACATGAGGAACAATGTATTTCAACATATGGCTTCAGAACATCAAGATGTTCTTGTATTGGATTATAGTATCTAGTATTCAAAAATGCCTGCATCTCTTATTTATTGTAAGTTTTTAAATGTATAAATTGTCTTATATTTCTTAACCTCTTTTATAAAAATTTTCCTAGAAGGTTTATACTGCCTTCTTGCTTTAAAGCAATTGGTCTAAAATATATGTAATCGTCTTAATTAAAAAGTTGCAGTAGGGTTGCTTTTAGAGTATTATTTTTTTGTAAGGGGGTGGGTGGGACGGACAGTAAATTTGTATTGTCTCGATGTACAGTTTAATGGGGATAGAGGGGGAATAATGTCCATACCATTGTGTGTGGAGGATTTACAGCTAAGCTGTAGTTGCAGAGTACATGTACAGTAATGAAGTTCACTGTGTTTATAAATTAAAAAGGTACCAGGTCTTACAGCATTTTATATATCACACCTTTACAGAATAACATGATGGCAATATACAAGTGATATTGTTGGGTGGTTTAACTTAGAATAAAATGAGAATTCTTCAGTTATATTTTGTACTATGGTTTAGGGCTATGACTAATATTTCAGGCCATTTCCAGTGAAAGAAACTTAGTTTTACAAGAAAAACATTTGCTACTGAATGCTTAAACTAATTTTGGTGTTTAATGTTACATGCTTAAATGTTTTTTTTTTTTTTTCAGTTTTGACAGTGGCACATCTAGGCATGGGAGTATTATTAATTATGAAAATTATCTTCAGGATCTGCTATAAGGTTGAAATTTAGCCCAGCTCTAGGCATTTTACAAATTATTTTAAGAACAGTCACTCTGATTGTTTGACTTTTTTTGTTTTTTTAAATTAAAGATTGGGAATGTGTGTGAGAGTATGCATATGTATGGGTGTATGTGTGTGTGTGTGTGTGTGTGTGTGCAATCAAACTGTGGTGTAAATAGATTCTCAGTGAATTCTGGTATTCAGACTCTATTCCACTAGTTAAAGAACCATTTTCTAAACTTAACCTGTTTCCTTTTGCCTTTTTTATTTATTTAATTTTCTTGGTTTGGAGATGGCAGTCCCAAACACCAGAGTCTGTACTTTACTGTAACACAGCTCAGATTAAGGCAGGGCATATGCCAAGGAGGTTCTCACCTCCCTAAAGAAGGGACTTGAATTTTAGGGACTTTAATTCACCCCTTCCTTCAATACAGCTTTCCCCCTTCTTGTTTGCACATGCCAAGAGAAATGCTTTTATGCAGGCTTTACCCCGTTAAAACGTTATTTCTACAGTGCTGCTCACAAGAGAGTCCAAGTTAGCCTCCTCCCCGTGTTGCTGACTTGAATTCACAGTCACCAAGTCTATATCTTTCTTGGAAGCAGTCTAGCAAAATTCTGAATTTGTACATTCACTAATTCTCCACAAAGACAAAATCAGTTGTATTTACAAAACTGTAATTCGGTATGTTTTATTTTGTTTTTACTGAAACTTGTTTTGTAAATACTATATGCTTAGCTTAAATATCACTTTCTTATGAACAATATAACTTCTTCAAATTGTGTATATTAAAACATTAGCAAGTCTTGTTTTTTCTATAAAGAACACAACTGGTGACAAAGGTTTTCAATCACTTCTTCAAAATTACAATGCAATTCCAGTGGTCAGCATTTTTGAAATTAAAATTTAAAGATCACATCTCTGCATTCATTTTTAAATTATGCTAGCACACTACAGATTATGTTGGCATGTTTTGTTCTGTACTTAACTTGTCTGAGATTTGAGGGAAAAAATGTTTATTTGGAATTTCTATAAAAAGTATCCTTTTTTATATATTTAGCTCAGTAGTGACTTTTAAAAATAAAAGCTATATTCCCAGTTGTTTAGTATCACTAGCTTATAGTAACCACACCTCAGTTTGAAAATAGATTTTTAAAAAATTATTCCCTGACAGTTTCTTTTATATGGAGCCATAAGGAAGAAACCCAGTATACAATTCCTTTTTATCTGGGCATCAGGGAGTAGTTCCCAAATATACAGGATTTACTGATAAGATTTTTTTTTCTTCCCTTCACATACAAGTTCACACTTAAATAGAACATTATTAAATAGCCATTAGAAAAGGTCAGGAGACTTATTTCAGAAAAAAATTAAGCCTTTTATGCAGGATGATGGATCTTACTAATGTACTGTCACAGACAAGTATGGGTAGTTTTTTTGTTTGTTTAAATGGTAAAGCAAAATAATACATACTTTATACCAGTTGATCACCAACACCTTGACTTCTTTGTTATAGTGCTAATGTGTTTTTTGTGCAGTTATCCATTACCAAGCAGGGTGGAAGTTCAGTATTTTGGCATTTAAAAAGATTAGTTATATAATGTCTGCTTCCAGCCAGTGAGAAACATCTAGCCATACTTTCTTATGCAAGCCATTCAGTTATCAGGACTGTGAATTAACACTGTATGAATAAATTTCTGTACACCTTATTGTTTGGCCAGAAGGCCACCAAGTGTACTTATATGTAATCCTTAAATTTTAAAGTAGCTGTAATTTTTAAATCTTTCTAAACTTTTCTTAAACCACTAAAATTAAGCTCTTACTACTTAGTCAACTATCCTCAGCTGTATTCGTACTCAATTGTCAGTATGGCACAGATTACTGTATTAAAATATTCTTTTCGTCTTCATATTTACCTTCTGAGGTAATTTTTTAACTTAATGTGTTACTACAAAGATTTGCAGATCTTTAATCAAGCACTATGTTAATACTGTAATATCAAAATACTATGTTGCATTATTTAAAATGTTCAAATTGAATACATTAAAAGGAAGTTTTTAAATGCTGTTGCATCATATAATTTGCTATTCATCCACTATGGCATCACATATCAGTCTATTAATACATTTAATGTTGCATGAGTAATGTTTTGGTCTGGGTTTCCTCTTAAGATTTTAGTTTGTCTAAATTAAGGAAAAATGTTTTTGACATACTTTTTTTTTGCACCCCCCACCCCCCAGTGAGCTAGAAATCTTAACCTTCCGGTTTTTCTTGGTGTTTTAATGGGCCCAAGAACTGTGGTTTAAATTTTCATATGTTTTCTCTTTTGTGGAGTATGAATTAAAAACTGGATTTGGGACCTAAAATACTCCTCAGGTTGATGTATTCATGAAGTTTTAAAATAGCTTTAGTTTTCAAAGTAAACTGGATTTGTGGACCTTAAAGTTACTGAGTTTAAACTACAAATTGTAACGTCATTACTGGACATGTCAGCATCAACTCTCTCAAAATAGCTTGGTCACTTTATGAAGGGGTGTTTTAAAGTTGTTGTTTAGCAGTGACATTTAATATGGTCCAATTGTTTTTTTTTTTTTTTTTATGTGACAAAAAAAAGAATAAGGAACAAACACTATTGCTGCCGAATGCCATAACACTGAGTTGTACAAATTGTGATTGAGGAAATGAAAAGGTTTATACTTTTTAAAAAAAACAAAAAACAAAAAACAAAACTTCAAATGGAATAAATTATTCATGAAGCCTTCATTGTGGTGTCTCATTCTGTTAAAAATACTTCCATCTTAAACTTACGTAAAAATTAATAATTTTTTTTTCATTCTAAGTGGAAATTAATGGACTTTTAATTTCTCTATCTGAAGTATTTTATTTAAAAGGAGATTTTAACTATATCAGTGATTAATATACAAGAAAACTGTGTATGTACATACATATTTCTTTTAGACTGATCAGTTTGGTATCAGTTTTCTAGTCTAAACAAGTTACTTTCAAATATTTAAAGCTTAGTTCAGTCCTATTTGATCACATAAATGTTTTGAAACATAATATAGGGGTTCAGATATGAACAATCCATTAAAAATACTTTGTATAGGCACCCATTTTAAATATTTTTGTACATACTTAAGCTGAGTAAGGACGAACCCCCAAATTGTTGTGTTCATTTTGAAATAGTTTCTGCCAGCAGAAGTTTTAAAATAAGGCTTTAAAAGGAGGTGTACGTTGTTGGAACTTGTACCTTACTAAGTTATTCTACGTCTCACAGTTCATATTACCTGTGATTTTTTTTCATGGTAGCTTAAAATCCTTTATGGCTGCTTCTTGATCTAAATACCAGAAGTCTTGGGGATGCCTGGGTGGCTCAGTTGGTTAAGCGACTGCCTTTGGCTCAGGTCATGATCCCAGGGTCCTAGGATCAAGCCCCACATCGGGCTCCTTGCTCTGTGGAGCCTGCTACTCCCTCTCCCTGCTACTCTGCCTACTTGTGCTCGCTCGCTCGCTCTCTGTGTCAAATAAATAAATAAAATTAAAACCAAACAATACCAAAAGTCTTATCTATACCCTGCTTTCTTTTCACAAACCTCAAAATGGGTTTCTTTCGTATGTTTTCCTCCCAGTCTCTTAGGCATATGAAAGCCCTATGGTTATTTTTGCCTTAAGGCTTTCCCACTTTCCAAATACACCCTTTATGTTTTGTAGAAGGCTCAGATCCAGAATAATTAAGGCATGCCAGAGGAAAAAAATGCTTAAAGGCTGTAACAGGACTTTTTAAACATGCTTCTCGGGGTGCCTGGGTGGCTCACTTGGTTGAGTCTGCCTTCAGGTCAGGTCATGATCTTGGGGTCCTGGGATCAAGTCCCACAGAGATGCTCGGTGGGGATCCTGCTTCTCACTCTCACTCTCCCTCTCAAATGAATAAAATCCTAAGAAAAATAAAAAAAATATGCTTTTAGCAAGATCAAGGACGGAAAAAATGCAAAGAATCAAGTATTTAATACTTTTTATCTTCCTTCTAAAGGGAGAAACTAAAAACCAGCTTGAAGGGTCCTTAAGCTCTAAAATGTAAAATAACTTGACTATGATGAAATTAAAATCTGAGATAGTTAACTGACAAAAAGGACTTAAAGGTGCCAGGTTCAAGAAAGTTACATCCTTGGTACTAAAAGAATTTGTAGATAATGATTTCAGAAATTCTGTAGAAAACTGGAAGATGCCAGAGGAGTGGAAACATAGAACTTCCCCGTTTTTTAGTTTTAAAAAGTTAGAAACTACAGACAAATTTAGTTGAAGAAAAAGATCATTAGAAACCAGCATAGTTTCAGCACTCTGTTTAATAGACTATCTGCTGTACACTAGTTATGAGATATAACTCTTTGACCATTAGTTCTAGTCTACTGACAAACATACTTGTATATATATAATTATTACCATAGGCCTTCTACTGTAATATAATAATGCAGTGCATATACAAGAAAGAGTAGAATAGTTGAAATCAATCTCTACATTTTATTTTGACAGCATTAGCAAACAATACAGAGATGCATATTTAGGTTATTTAATAAGGTTTCATGGTATCATTACACTGAAATTATTAATCCAAACCAGTATCCAGTACCATACCGTGCCAAAGGCAAAAGAAATAAAATATAGTTCCTGCCCTCCAAGTACTTATATTCTGGTAGGAGGGATGAGGGGTTTTTGTTCTTGTTTTTTGTTTGGTTGGTATGTGTTTTGTGTTTTTTGGAGAGACAAGTTCAAACAATACAGTGCAACATGTGAAGTACTATGATGGAAGGGCAAAGGGTGTCTTGGGAACATCGATAAGGGATACTTTAATGAAGAGATAGGTGGTTTGTCAAGAAAAGATTTGGAAATACAAAGTGAGACTTAAAGGATACATAGGAATTATATAAAGAGAATAAAGGAATTTCAGACGGAAGGAACCAGTTGAGGGGGCGGGGAGAGAGCCCATGAATACCATGAAGGATTTGGGAAACAAGCAGTTCCAACAGACTAAAACAGGTGCTTATGAGATACAGATAATGCAGGAGTCCAACCCAGAATTAAGAAGTCAGACCATGAAAAGCTCTTAATTTTGAGCGCAACCTCAGGGAAAATGAACTTTATCCCAAAGCAGGGAAGTGTTTTAGTAGTTGGGATGATTAATAATCAATTGAACAATCATCCAAAAAGGCTTGATTAATGGAGCTGTATCAACCTGGAGGGTTGTCTCCAATCTTGTGCTATAGAATCTTGGCTGGACCTAATTCTATTCAATATTTTATTCATGAAATTAATGAAGATATGATTTGCATAGCCAAAGCAGACAGCCAGTGTAAAAGAAGAGTCCAAAAGATCTCAAAGGAGAAAACAATAGAAGGAATCTTAACGATATAAAATAGGACACTACTGAGGATAACTATAAAAGGAGTACCATGTTGGGACACTTGCCTGGCTCAGTTAAGCATCTGCCTTCAGCTCAGGTCATGATCTTGGGATCAAATCCCACATCTGGCTCCTTGCTCAGCGGGAAGCCTGCTTCCCCCTCAGCCTCCTGCTCCTCCTGCATACGCACTCTCTCTCCCCCTGCCCCCCAACACCGTGAATAAATAAATAAAACCTTAGCAAAGTCCCACATTGAGAAAACTGGAACTAGATGACTCCTGAGGTCGTTTTATTTTGACATTCTATGATTATATTTCCAAAGAATATTGGTCTTTAAATACAGAGATCTTCTAATTTCTTGAAGCTCCTTTCTTGGCAATAATCTACACCTAGTATACCTGAAACATCATTGTTTTTCTTTCTGTTTCTCCTTTTCTTTCTCTCCTTAGTCTTATTGAAAAATAGTTAAAGTGGAAAAGAGTAAAGCCAGTCAGAGGAGAATATTTACCTCACTTAGGAAGGAGTTGCTATTTTGACCTGAAGCATGTTTCACCATATCTAAACACCAGTAATTGTAAGACATAATTTTATGTACCACTAAAACATAAAAAATGCTAAGTAAATTACACTACTGATTTTGAGACATCCCAATTTCAGAGGCTCATTAGTGGCTCAGTCTGTTAAGCATTTGACTCTTGATTTTGGCTCAGGTCATGATGTCAAAGGTTGTGAGACTGAGCTCCACCATGGACTCTGCATTGGGCATGAAGCCTGCTTAAGATTCTCCATCTCTCCCTCTGCCACTTCGCCCCACTTGTGCGCATGCTCTCTCTCTCAAATATTTTTTAAAAAGACATTCCAATTTCATAAATGTTAAAAAGTAAAAAAATGGGGCACCTGGGTAGCTCTGTCAGTTAAGTGTCTGAGCGTCTTAATTTTGGCTCAGGTCACGATCTCACACTCTTGAGATCTTGAGATCAAGCCCGACAAGGAGCTCTGCGCTCAGTGCAGAGTATGCTTGAGGAGTCTCTTTATACCTCTCCCCCTGCCCCTCCTCTCATTTTCTCTCTCTCAAAAAAATAAAAAATTAAAAAAAATAAAATCTGGAAAAAAGTTATCACAGAGTTGATGAAATGTATCTTTTTGTGAGTAGAAATGGTAATGAGCTCAGTTCCACATTGATCTTAAAGGGGGGTTATTTCCTCAAGCATTTTCTATCACAAAGGGTACACCATAATTAGATAAGATACTCCTTTAATAATCAAAGTTTTGTGGTTTATAAGCAACTAAATGTTAGGGCTACTTTACCCTTCTATAAGTTCTTAATCTGTCTAAATACCACAGCTGCAAAATCTTTAAAAATTTATTTTAGTATAGTTTGGGAATGAGTGTCAGAGGAAGCAGATCTAAAACTCAGAAGTTCATGAGTAGTGGTATATAGATATCTACAATGGAATACTATACAGCCATCAAAATATGAAATCTTGCCATTTGCAATGACGTGGATGGAACTAGAGGGTATTATGCTAAGCAAAATAAGTCAATCAGAGAAAGACAATTATATGATCTCTCTGATAGGAATTTGAGAGGCAGGGCAGGGGGTCTTGGGGGGAAGGGAGGGAAAAATGAAACAAGATGGGCCCAGGGAGGGAGATAAACTATATAAGAGACTCTTAATCTCAGGAAACAAACTGAGGGTTGCTGGAGGGGAGGGGGTTGGGAGAGATGGGGTGACTGGGTGATGGGACATTGGGGGGGGGTATGTACTATGGTGAGTGCTGTGAATTGTGTAAGACTGATGATTCACAGAGCTGTACCCCTGAAGCCAATAATACATTATATGTTAATTAAAAAAAGTTCATGAGTAAATCTTTTTTTCCCTAAGTTCTATATGATGGTCAAAATTATTTCACTGGCAAAAATTGCAATGTAGATTTGAAAGACTGACTGTGTGGATGTAAGTGGGGAGAGGCCTGGAGCCTGGGATGACTTCCAGGTTTCTGGCTTGAGCAATTCTGGGTAGTGGGTGATACTCACTGAGGTAAGAATTGGAAGAGAAGAATGGGATGCCTGGGTGGCTCAATGAGTTAAGCAATTAAGCATCTGCCTTTGGCTCAGGTCATGATTCCAAGGGTCCTGGGATTGAGTCCTGCATCAGGCTCCTTGCTCAGGGAGCAGCCTGCTTCTTCCTCTGCCTCTCCGCCTGCTTGTACGCTCTCTCTGAAAAATAAATCTCTTTTTTTAAAAAGGATTTTATTTATTTGACAGAGAGAGAGATCACAAGTAGGCAGAGAGGCAGGCAGAGAGGGAGGGGGAAGCAGGCTCCCTGCTGAGCAGAGAGCCTGATGTGGGACTCGATCCCAGGACCCTGAGATCATGGCCTGAGCCGAAGACAGAGGCTTAACCCACTGAGCCACCCAGGCACCCCCCTGACAAATAAATCTTTAAAAAAAATTGGAAGAGAAAGGACTTAGTGTCAGCACTCATCACCTTTATACTCCAGCTATCTTATTTGGGCTGGGTGTGTTCTGCTGTTTTCTTCTTCTTCTTCTTCTTCTTTTTTTTTTTTTAAAGATTTTATGTATCTGTTTGAGAGAGAGAGCATGAGAAGGGGAAGGGTCAGGGGGAGAACCAGATTTCTGAGCGGGGAGCCCTATGCAGGACTTGTTCCTGTGATTCTGGAATCATTACCTGAGTTGAAGGCAGACACTTAACTGACTGAGCCACCCAGGCACACTTTTCTCCTTTTTTAAAATTTAAATTCAATTTATTAACATATAATGTATTACTAGCTTCAGAGGAAGAGGTCAGTGATTTATCAGTCTTTTTTAAAATATAATTAGCCTTCCCTTTATATATTATACTTTTTCTCATTTTTAAAAATTTAAATTCATTTAATTAACAAATAATATATTATTAATTTCAGAGGTAGAGGTCAGTGATTCATCAGTCTTATATGTAATACCCAGTGTCCTTCTTAATGTCCATCACCCAGTTACCCAATCCCCACCACCCCCACCCCGCTGGCCAACAACCCTGTTTCCTTCCTATGATTAAGAGTCTCTTATGGTTTGTCTCCCTCTCTGATTTCTTCTTGCTTTGTTTTGTCCTCTCTTCCCCTGTGATCCCCTTTTATGTCTTAAATTCTGAGTGAGATCATATGATAATTGTGAGTGAGATCATATGATAATTGTCTTTTTCTGTTTGGCTTATTTTGCTTAGCATAATACCCTCTAGTTCCATCTACATCATTGCAAATGGTAAGATTTCATTTCTTTTTTGATGGCTGAGTAGTGTTCCAGTGTGTGTGTCTGTGTCTATATACAGACACACTACATATTTATCTATTCATCTGTTGATGGACATCTGGGCTCTTTCCAGAGTTTGGCTGTTATATACATTGGGTGCAGGTGCCCCTTTGGATCACTACATTTATATCTTTGGGGTAAATACCCAGTAGTGCAATTGCTAGGTCATGGGATAGTTCTATTTTCTACTCTTTGGGGAATCTCCATACTGTTTTCCAGAGTGGCTGCACCAGCTTGCATTCCCACCAACAGTGTAAGAGTGTTCCCCTTTCTCTGCATCCTCACCAATATCTGTCGTTCCTGACTTGCTAATTTTAGCCATTCTGACTGGTGTGAGGTGGTATTTCATTGTGGTTTTGATTTGCATTTCCCTGATGCCAAGTGATGTGGAAGTTTTATTCATGTGTCTGTTGGCCATTTGGATGTCTTCTTTGCAGAAATGTCTGTTCATGTCTTCTGTCCATTTCTTGATTGAATTGTTTGTTCTTTGGATGTTGAGTTTGGTAAGTTCCCACGGATCTTGTATACTAGCCATTTCTCTATGTCATTTGCAAATATCTTCTCCCATTCTGTCGGTCATCTTTTGGTTTTGTCAACTGTTTCCTTTGCTGTGCAAAAGCTTTTTATCTTGATGAAGTCCCAGTCATTTATTTTTGCTTTTGTTTCCCTTGCCTTTAGAAATGTGTCTAGCAAAAAGTTGCAGCTGAGGTCACAGAATTTGCTGCCTGTGCTCTCCTTCAGAATTTGATGGATTCCTCTCTCACATTTAGGTCTTTCAACCATTTTGAGTCGATTGTGTATGTTGTAAGGAAATGGTCCAGTTTCATTCTTCTGTTTGTGGCTAAATGGGTTTTATTCCTGACTGTAAGGGTGGTTCAACATCTGCAAACCAATCAATGTCATACACTACATAAATAAAGGAAGGACAAGAATGATACGATCCTCTCAACAGATGCACAAAAAGTATCTGACAAAGTACAGCACCTTTCTTGATTAAAACTCTTCACAGTGTAGGGATAGAGGGAACATACCTCAATATCATAAAAGCCATCTACGAAAAGCCCACAGTGAATATCATTCTCAGTGGGGAAAAATTGAGAGCTTCCCCCCTAAGGTCAGGAACATGACAAGGATGTCCACTATCACCACTGTTGTTCAACATAGTACTAGAAGTCATAGACTCAGAAATCAGACAACAAAAAGAAATAAAAGGCATCTGAATCGGCAAAGAAGTCAAACTCTCACTCTTTGCAGATGATATACTTCATGTGGAAAACCCTAAAGACTCCACCCCAAAATTATTAGAACTCATACAGGAATTCAGCAACGTGGCAGGATACAAAATCAATGCACAGAAATCAGCTGCATTTCTACACACTAACAATGAAACAGGAGAAAGAGAAATTAAGGAGTCAATCCCATTTACAATTGGACCAAAACCCACAAGATATCTAGGAATAAACCTAACCGAAGAGGAAAAGGATCTATATTCGGAAAACTATACAACACTCATAAAAGAAATTGAGAAGACACAAAGAAATGGAAAAAATGTTCCATGTTCATGGACTAGAAGAACAAATATTGTTAAAATGTTTATGCAACCTAGAGTAATCTATACATTCAATGCAATCCCTACCAAAATACCATCAACTTTTTTCACAGAGCTGGAACAAATAATCCTAAAATTTGTATGGAACCAGAAAAGACCAAAGGAATGTTGAAAAAGAAAACCAGTACTGGTGACATCACAGTCCTGGACTTCAAGCTGTATTACAAAGCTGTAATCATCAGGACAGTATGGTATTGGCACAAAAACAGACACCTAGATCAATGGAACAGAACAGAGAACCCAGAAATGGATCCTCAACTCTATGGTCAACTAATCTTCGACAAAGCAGATAAGAATATCCAATGAAAAAAAGACAGTCTCTTCAACAAATGGTGTTGGGAATATCGATCTGCTGTTATCTTAGACTGAGACGGATCTGCACGTTGTTTCTCCATTAATGATCACAGGATCATAAACAACCAGAGTTGAAAGAAATCTTAAAAATCACTTAGTTCACATCCCCTTCTCCTCTTATTCACCTGTCAAAACAGTCTTTGATTTCTCTTCATACTCCTCCTGTGAAATGACCATCCAGGGAGATTAAATTGTTTAACCTCTCTTGGTCTCAATTTCCCCACAATTATAAAATAGACTATTACCTACCTCAGAGAATTAAATCGGATAATAGATATAAAATACTAGTGCCTAACAAGTATTCAATAAATGTTCTCATTATCAGCTTAAAAATGACAATTTACAATTTGTAAGCTAAGACACTGTAAAATCAATTTTAGTGTGTAGTGACTAGCAATTAAAAAATTTTTTTTTGAAGGTTTTATTTTTAAGTAACCTCTGTACCCAATGTAGGGCTTGAACTTCAACCCTGACTGGGATCAGGGGTTGCATGGTCCACTGACTGAGCCAGCCAGGTGCCCCGTGACCAGCAATTTAAAGAAATGAAATAGGGAGCACCTGGGTGGCTTAGCTGATTAAACCTCTGCCTTGGACTCAAGTCATGATCCCAGGGTCCTGGGATCTAGCCCTGTACTGGGCTCCCTGCTCAGCCCTATGTTGGGGAGTCTACTTCTCCCTCTCCCTCTGCCTCTCCCCCTGCTCATGCTCTCTTGGTCACACTCTCTCAAATAAATCTTAAGAAAAAAAAGAAAAAAAGAGAGGCGCCTGGGTGGCTCAGTATGTTAAGCCACTGCCTTCAGCTCAGGTCATGGTCTCAGGGTCCTGGGATTGAGCCCCACGTTGGGCTCTCTTGCCTGGCGGGGAGCCTGCTTCCCCCTCTGTCTCTGCCTGCCTCTCTGCTTACTTGTGATCTCTGTCTGTCAAATAAATACATAAAATCTTAAAAAAAAAAAAAAAGGAAAAAGGAATAGAACATATAACATGTAGTATATATATTATTTCATAAAAATTTTGTTCCATTTAAATGTTGGTACAGGGATGCCTGGCTGGCTCAGTTGGTGAAGCATGCAACTCTTGATCTCGCGGTTGTGAATTCAGACCCTGTGTTAGGTGTACTAATTTAAGAAAACAAAATCTTAAAAAAAAATGTGGGTATATATGCACATGTGTGTCCTGGGTCACAATATGGAATGTATTACTGTAGGTCAGGTGGAAAAAAGTTTGAGAAACATTGTAATACACATTAGTTCTTTTTTTCCTTTGCTGATTTTTAATGCTGCAAGCAGTGTTTATTAGATTATCATTCTATGCAAGCCTTAGTAACTATAGAGTATGAAGTTCCAGCTCTGTAAAATATTTTTGTTTCTAGCTTATAGCACAGTATCTGGTAAACAGAAGGAGCTAATGCACACTGATTGTACCAGGAATTAGAAATAGTATGAAAATATATAGAGATTAGTACTTCTTAATCTTTTCTAGGTGCTTAGACTGCGTTTGAAAGGTTGTTGCAAGTTTTGGGCCTTCTTTCCAAGCACTCACAATTTTGTAGGTTTCAGGGAATTCCTGAAACTCCATCCATCACTTTATAAGGATCTATGGACACTAAGTTTTTTATTTTGTTTTTATTTTTTATTAAAGATTTTATTTATTTGACACAGAGAGAGATCGCAAGTAGGCGGAGGCAGGCAGAGGGGGAGGCAGGGCGTGGTGGGGGGGAGAGAAAAGACCCTCTGCTGAGCAGAGAGCCCAATGGGGAGCTCGATCCCAGGACCCTGAGATCATGACCTGAGCCAAAAGCAGAGGCTTGACTACTGAGCCACCCAGGCGCCCTGGTTTTTGTTTTAAATTGAAGTATAGTTGATATACAATGTTATGTTAGTTTCAGGTGTACAGTATAGTGATTGGACATTTTATGATATATAGTCACAAGTGTAGCTACCATCTATTATAATACCACTGACTATAATTTCTATGTTCAAAGGGAGCTACTCATTCCATAACTAGAAGCCTGTACCTTCCACTCCCCCTTACCCATTTTTCCTATCCCCCAACCCCTGACCCTAAAGTACAGAAAACTGAAATTAAGATGTTTAACTTCTGACCATGAGGGTGTGAGGTCAATAGCGGAAGAAAGCTCAGGAAAAGATTAATTTTAAATTCACCTGTAAATCCTAGGATTCTAGAACTTTGGCGCTAGGAGGGCAGAGGCAGAGATGGAGAGAAGAGTACAGTCTGATTCCATTGGTGTTCCGGTCAAAGAATAGTGGAAACAACTTTAACATTTCTTTCACATACGTTACTTCATTCAAGTGCCGCAAAAATCCTAGGACGATGAAGCTGCAGCTCGGGAGGGCTTAAGGACTTAATCGAAAAGGACGCAGGTGGTAAGGACGCTTTGGAGAAGACACTGGAAGCACGTACTAACTCTCCGAGTGTAGAGCGGTGTGCTTAGGCTGGGCAACAGCGGGGAGGAAGGGGTGGGGCCGCGCACGCGCACCGTCGCATCAACGCCGACGTCTCTGGGTTTCCTTTCGCAGCCAGCGGTCCTCTCAGTTCAGTACGGTGGCCGACGGGAGCCAGGCGCTGGGGATGAATGAAGGTGCTGGATGAAGGTTGAAACAGCCCCCTCCGCTTTCCCTTCCCTTCAGTGCGGGTTCTTTCTTTGTGCTTGTGCGGTGTCCCCATACAGCCGATCGCACTGCCGACCCCACTGATCCCGGCGTCTGGGATTTTGGTTCCTGGGACGACTCAGGGCACAGCTAGGGTTGGCGAATCGGGATTTTCGCCTAGGCCCAACTTCGGATCGCGCTCTTGATTTCTACAGCGTCCCGCCTCTAAGGCGCGGAATCCGTGTTGGGTCCCGGGAGGTTGGAGGGCAAATCTGAAAGGTATGACAGAGCTTCCGCCTCTCAGGCCTTAGCGCGTTCCCCGGTTCATGTCGGTCACTGGCCTCACATTTCTCTGCCAGAGCGACTGGTTGGTTCTCGTTACGCTGAGGGCGAGACCTGTGAGCACACACAGGTCTTGGTGCCTCTGCTCCCTCAGCCCGCCCTTCCGTTAAAAGGGCAGCTCCTCTTGCTTAAAAACTAAGTAACTTTTCTGCTCAGGGCTCCGTTAACCCACGATTTTGCTAGTCTGTGGTTTTAGAGGGGGTAGCTTTGGCCACCTACTCCCTGCCTTTTGGGGGGGGGAGGGGGAGGAAGTCTTCTGATTACTAGTGAAGACAGAGAAGTGCCCAAGTGGAACTCCTCTTTCTCCCATAGCGAATTGCATCTCCACAGCTGTTTTTCTACCCATGCAACACAAGGGACATTAGGATAGTGTTATGATCTCCAGAACGTTGTATCTGGCATTGCTTTTGGCTAATACGATTTAGCTTCCATTGACTTGTGGAGGGTGGGAAAGAGAAGCCTAACAGTTATTTACATTTGTTGAGTAGGCTTAAGAAACTATAGAGGTGCGGAAGAGGAACATTCTTTAGTACTCATTTTTATTTGCATTGTGGTGCTCGGATGGTGGATGCAGTGGAGAAAGTCTTGGACTGAGATTTAACAGATGAGGGTTCAGCCTTGGATTTTGCCACTAGCTAGTCATCACTATATACCTGTTACTTAATCTCTCTGGGCTTCGTATTTCTTCTTTGCAAAATAAGTATTAGAACAGAAGATCCCTAGGGCTGGAGGAACTATTAATGTACTCCGTTTTCTTTCTCACTTTTTAGGTGGGAGTAAAAACATAGGGAGCCTTTAATTGTGCCAGAAACATAGCCAGCATGGGAACCTATTAAAGAAAGACCACATTTCACAGGGTTTTTAAAGAGGGGCTATTCATACATGTAGGAGTTATACCTACTTTCCTTTTTTTTTTTTTTTTTTAAATCATTAGGATCAACAGTGATAATGGCTGAGTGTACAAGTCTTCAGTTTGTCAGCCCTTTTGCTTTCGAGGCAATGCAGAAAGTGGATGTTGTTCGGTTGGCATCTTTAAGTGATCCGGAATTAAGACTTCTCCTGCCCTGCTTGGTGCGGATGGCACTCTGTGCTCCTGCTGACCAGAGCCAAAGCTGGGCTCAGGATAAAAAACTGATCCTTCGTCTTCTCTCTGGAGTGGAAGCTGTCAATTCCATTGTTGCGTTGTTGTCTGTGGATTTTCATGCTTTAGAACAGGATGCCAGCAAAGAACAACAGCTTAGGTAATGTTGTGTTATATAATATGTGGGTTGGGATTTACTTAGATTTGTCAAAGAAGAGGGAATCAAATATTTCTTTGGAGCTTTTAGGACTTTTTATTGGATGTATTCGCCCGGAAAAGATTGAGAATCTAAACTTTGGAGAGCATTTTACCTAGTTCTTTTCTATTCATAGCTACAATTCTAGAATCTTTTGAATTCTATATTCTAAAATGTGTAGAGAAGTTTGGCTACATATACTGTTGCTTTCATGCTAAACTGATTAGATCAGTTACTCAACGGAAAGTGGGAGGGTAAGTTCTCCTAGAATAAAAGTATTTATTGGAATCACCCAGGAGGCTTTTTGAGCTTAACATTGATTTCCCAAAATTCTGGGCATTTGTTTGGTTCTTCCCCACCCATTGTGAATCCAATATCGAGCCACTGTTGTTCATCGAAGTAGCTATCAACTATTAGTTGGAGTCTTTATATAAGTTGTGAATCCCTGAAATAGGCAAACTAAATAGTATTTCAGAAATATTACATTCATGAAATGTATGAAAAGAATTAATACATTCTTTTGTAGATTATTTCAACTAAAGATAATTTTATATTATTTCTGTCAGTGTTCTCATGATTGTTGTTTTACACATTTGTACCTTATTAGGCATAAACTTGGAGGAGGTAGTGGTGAGAGCATCCTGGTATCACAGCTTCAGCATGGATTGACCTTGGAGTTTGAACACAGTGATTCACCTCGTCGATTGCGTCTTGTGCTTAGTGAACTGTTGGCAATTATGAACAAGGTGCATTTATTTTAATCACACATCAGAATATGCATGATTTGATGTCTACACATAGAAAGTAGAAACGGGGGATGCCTGGGTGGCTCATTTGGTTAAGTGTCTGCCTTCAGCTCAGGTCATGATCCCAGAGTTCTGGGGTTGAGTTCAGCACGGGGCTCCTTGCTCAGCAGGGAGCCTGTTTTTTCTCTGCCTGCTTGTCCTCTCTCTCTCTCTGACAAATAAATAAGTAAAATCTTAAAAAGAAAAAAAAGAAAGTAGAAACAGCCTAGAAAACAGCCAAGTTGCATCCTCTTTTACACATATTTCTATTTGTTTTGAAAGTGTTTTCCTTTTAAAGGTTTAAAAGGATATTAAATGCCTACCTTTCTTTCTCTACTATTTTCTTTTCTTTTCTTTTTTTTAAAAAATATTTTATTTATTTGAGAATGAGAGAGAGAGAACATGAGAGGGGTAAGGTCAGAAGGAAAAGCAAACTCCCTGCTGAGCAGGGAGCCCCATGCGGGCCTGGATCCTGGGACTCCACGATCATGACCTGAGCCTAAGGCTGTCGCTTAACCAATTGAGCCACCCAGGTGCCCTCTTTCTCTACCACTTTCTCTCATTTATACAGACTCTGTATTTTCTACTGTAGAGATTTTTTTCTCTATGGACTCCATCCAATGACTTCTTGATATCTAGAAGGGTACATAGCTCAAGACTTCTACAAATTACCAAATTTGATAATATCTTCATAGGATATGATTTCCCTCATAAAATATTATAAAACATAACTGAAAAATTTAAGTGATTCCTTTAGACACTGAATGAGCATTCATTATCTTACACAACAGTGAATAGGGAATATCAAAGCTGAATTGGATGTAGGATTGTTGGCTAGCCTTGCTCTCTAGATGACTGAGTTGCTTCTATACTACAGAAAGCTATTCAACTTCGCATGTCAGCAAAAGATAGATTACTTAGTTCATGGACCTTTGGGTAATTATGATTAATTGAAACTCTGAATTTAAATTTTGTGCATGTCAGGGGTCTACTATAAAAAGAATTAAGCTGGATCTTCATATTAAGATGGCTTATATATTAAGCCCAGAGTTTCAGAGGCAAAAGTTTATTTTTTTACTTATTTACTGTTATTTACTGTTAGAATTTCAAGGTCAATTCCTTTTAATAATAAAGTTTAGTTTTATAAACTGTGGACCAAACAACTCTAAATTCTGTTTCCAAAGAAAATACTGGTGGTGGTTGCAGGGGTGCAGTTAGTTAGTTTTAGATAGTCTTCAGATACATTAGACATCTTTATTTTTTTAATTTTTTTCTTAAAATTTGTTTCTTTAATTCCAGTATATATGTTACAAATCTTTTAAAAAATGCTTTTCTATCACAAACAGTTATTTCTTTCAATTCTTTTCTACTGTACTATGGGCTTAATTTCAATCAGTATTTTTCCAGCATCTTTTTCTTTTATTTTTTTTTTAAAGATTTTATTTATTTATTTGACAGAGAGAGATCATAAGTAGGCAGAGAGGCAGGCAGAGAGAGAGGAGGAAGCAGGCTTTCTGCTGAGCAGAGAGCCCGATGCGGGGCTCGATCCCAGGACCCTGGGATCATGACCTGAGCCGAAGGCAGAGGCTTTAACCCACTGAGCCACCCAGGCGCCCCCCAGCATCTTTTTCTTAATATCTAACTTATTGATCTAGTAAAGTAAGAAAGGAAAAAGACCTTTCTCCTCTGGGAGGTTTCCAATATTTCAGTTCAGAACTCTTCAGGAAATGGGAAATGTGATGAAACTACTGTAGGAGATTTTTAAAAATTTAGTAGTTACTTATATTGATTTACATTTTTATTTTTTGTTTTTCCTACTGTTAATTTGCTATTGAACATACTTTATATTTGTTATACTGCTTTAAGGTTACCATTTCTTGCCTTTTTTTTGAGCTATAACTTTTGTAGGTAGCATTTCTAGGTCATTTGTTTGGCTTGTCTTACCTTTAATTCCAGATGTCTCCAAATGTTTATATAGAAATACATTACTGAGCCCCATATTGCTGTATCTGAATAATAATTAATGTCACTGTGATTAAAATGGCTCAAATTCATCAAATATTGCATATTCTGCTGCAGTATATTAATGACATATTTAGAGACATGGTCTGTAAACTCAATAATTATAAAAATACTAAAGGATTTAGTACATTATCTGAAATTAATAGAATTCATCATTTCTTTTTTTTCTTTTTCTTTTTTAAGGTGTCTGAGTCCAGTGGAGAATTTTTTTTTAAGTCATCTGAGCTATTTGAGAGTCCAGTCTATTTGGAGGAAGCTGCAGATGTACTTTGTATTTTACAAGCAGGTACTATAATGACTGCTAAATACATTATGTTCGTACTTTCTTATTAAATGATACCATGTAATTTCTTAACTTGGAAATTGTGTTATTTTATATAAACATTTTATATATTTAATAACAATGTACCTTAAAATGTTAAGACAAAAGTGGCTAGCAGTAGAATAGTGATTAAGTAAATTATATTATTTCCACAGTATAGCATGTTATACAGCCATTAAGTAGTATATTTGAAGGAATTTAATAATCTGTTAGAAAATGGTCATAATCTGTAAGTGAAAAAAGCAAAGGGTAAATGATAAGTAGACTATAATCCCAATTATCTTTTTTTTTTAAGATTTTATTTATTTATTTGACACAGAGAGATCACAAGTAGTCAGAGCAGCAGGCAGAGAGAGAGGGGGAAGCAGGCTCCCCACTGAGGAGAGAGCCTGATATGGGGCTCGATCCCAGGACCCTGAGATCATGACCTGAGCCGAAGGCAGAGACTTTAACCCACTGAGCCACCCAGGCGCCCCTATAATCCCAATTATCTTAAAGTTAAGATAATACTTGTGGGGGGATTGAAATATTTCAAATTACTAACTTTGAATGATTGGATTAGAAAGATAGAGTACATAAAAAAGCCAAGATTTTCATGAAAATCCCTCTTGCCCAGCACCATCCAGTGTAGCAGTGGCAGTGATACATGTTGGGCTTTCCAGTACAGTAGCTACTAGCCACGTGTGGTTATGAATTACTTGAAATGTGGCTACCAGGACTGAACTATTTTTAATTTTATTTAATTTAGATTAATTAATTAATTAATTTTTTGGAAGGATTTTATTTTTAAGTTATCTCTACACCCAGGGTGGGGCTTGAATTTGAATTTACAACCCTGAGACCAGGAGTTATCTGCTATATCCACTGTGCCAGCCAGGCACCCCAGTTAACTTAAATTACAATAGCCACATGTGGCTAGTGGCTATCCTCCTGGACTGTTCAGCTCTAGACTATGAAAAGAAAGTACCTTAATTGCTTTTAAATCGCATTTGTGAAATGTCAAAAAATGCTTATGTATAATATGATGAAATATCACTCCTTGATAGTAACATTGACTTTGTTCTCTTGTAGAGCTTCCTTCCCTGCTTCCTATAGTGGATGTAGCTGAAGCCTTGCTACATGTTAGAAATGGTGCTTGGTTCTTATGTCTGTTGGTGGCCAATGTTCCTGATAGTTTTAATGAAGGTAAATGTAATTTTAAAATAGGCTATTGAGATTTGCTTGTGCAGATACAGGACCTGATTTTTTGAGCTAAGAAGAAATATTTACGTGGTTTTTTTTTTTTAAAGATTTTATTTATTTATTTGACAGAGAGAGAGATCACAAGTAGACAGAGAGGCAGGCAGAGAGTGGGGAGGGAAGCAGGCTCCCCACTGAGCAGGGAGCCCGATGTGGGGCTCGATCCCAGGACCCTGAGATCATGACCTGAGCCAAAGGCAGAGGCTTAACCTGCTGAGCCACCCAGGTGCCCCTATATTTATATGCTTTTATTTGAGATTTTCTCTTTGGAAAGTTTATTAGTGAAATATTATTGTAGAAATACTGAGTTGAGAAGATTTCAAGATTGTTTTGAGATTACAAATTTAAGTACGTTAAGTGGACAAGAAAATAATTTTTTTGTCACTAGTCACCAGTGCTATAACAGTAAAAAATACTAAAGAACTAGAAGCTGTAATTCTATCCTCATGGACCAAAGGGAAGAAGACATATTATCTGTGAAACATCCAGCATGCAGTGCAAGTAACATGTAATTAGAAATAGCAGCCATTAAACCCTTTGTGTTTTAGCCTTATTTCTGTCAGTTTGCAGAAAAGTCGAAATTGAGAAAAATCAACTGAAATTTTCACCTCTATTTCAAGTGACTACTGATTGATTGAAGATTGTTGTTTGGGTCTGTGTGGTATAAAAATAAAAACATTTATTGAGCAAGGTTGTGAATTAGGAGCCAAAGAGGAAAAAGCAGTGGATGTGGTGGTCATAATTTCTAGCTTTGTCACTCACTTTTTGCGTCATCTCGATCAAGATATGAATCATGTATAAGGTGAGGATTACTAATAACATTTCCCTTACATTTCTGAGAGATTTATTAAATATCACAAGATACATAAAAGTCCTTTGTAAAAACTGTGCTATTGCTGGTTTTCTGTCTACATATTTTACCAGTTACTGAGAGAGGAGTGCTGATGTTTCCAAACATAACTGTGGCTTTGTCTGTTCCTCTTTTCATTTTGTCAGTTATGCTTCATTAATTTTGAAGCTGTGATTGGGTCCATGTACATTTAGGATTCCATTTTATCTCCACTACTGTCATATTAGCTATATGTTTTTGCTTAATCTTTTTCTTTGCATTTTTATTTCTTAATTTATTGTCGTCAGGTTTAAAGTATGCATCTTTGGGGCACCTGTGTGGCTTAGTCAGTTAAGTGTCTGACTTTTTTTTTTTAAAGACTGTTTATTTATTTGAGAGAGAGTGTGTGAGTCGGGGGGAAGAGCAGAGGGAGAGGGACAAGCAGGCTTTGTGCTGAGCGTACACTCCAAGGCAGGTCTCGATCCCACAACCCTGAGATCATGACCTGAGCTGAAATCAAGAGCTGGTCACTCAACTGACTGAGCCACCAGGTGCCCCAAGCTACCAACTCTTGATCTCAGGATCATGAGTTTAAGCCTTGTATTGCGCTCCACAGAGAGTCTACTTAAGAAAAAATAATTAAACAACAACGACAAAAATAAAGTATGCATCTTTAACTTATGGCAGTCTACTTTCAATGATTTTATACCTCTTCACATATAATGTAATATACTTCTCTGTTTTCCCCTCCAGTCCTTTGTGCTTCTTTAAAATTTTAGAGTCAGAGTGTGACTTGGGGGAGAAGGTTAGAGGGAGAGGGAAAGAAGGAACCCTAAGCAGGTGTCATGCTCAATGAGAAGCCTGACCTGGGGCTCAGTGTCACAACCCTAAGATCATGACCTGAGCCGAAATCAGGTCTAATGCTTCATGGACTGAGCCACCCAAGTGTCCCACTTCATTCTTTTTGGGGCTCCACATTTCCATCTGATATAATTTCCCTTTAGCTTCAAATACTTTCTTTAACATGTCTTGTAGTTCAGGTTTGCTGGTAACAAATTTTTCCAGCTTTTTAAATTTATTTGTTTTTATTTTTAATAATATTTTATTTTCTTAAGTAATCTCTACACCCAGTGTGGGCCTCAAACTTAACCTGGAAATCAAGAGTCACACACTCTACCTACTGAGCCAGCCAGGTACCACCTTTTTTTTTTTTTAATCTGAAAAAGCAAACAAACAAACAAGCAAAAAACAACACTCAAACCTGATTTTGTCTTCATTCTTCAAAGATATTTTTCGCTGGGTATGAAATATTAGGGTGACATTTTCTTTTAACTCTTTAAAGATGTCATTCTGTTGTCTGTGGTAGTTTTGATTTCTGTTCCTCTTTACATAATGTTTGGGGGTTTTTTGCTGGCTGCTTTTATTTATTTTTTCTTTTTGGCTACTTTAAAGATTTTCTCTTTTCTACTGGTTTTCAGAAATTTGATTATGATAGGTCTCGATATGATTTTCTTCGTGTTTATCTTGCTTGAGCTTCTGTGATTATAGTTTTCATCAAATTTGAAAAAATTTCTTCAAATATATTTTTGTCTTCCATTTTCTTTTTCTTTGAGACTGTAATTATATTTGACTACTTGATGTTGCCCCACAGGTCACTGTTCATTTTTTGTCTCTTTTCATTCTGTGCTTTATTTTGACTAGTTTCTATTGCTGTGCTTTCAAATTCCCTGATCATTTTCTTCTGTAGTGTCTGTGCCACATAAATGATTAATTAAAAGGCTGAAGAAATTGTTTCTAACATCTTACTTGAAAGCTTAAAGTAATAGCGGATATTAAATGTTCAGTTTGCAGGGGTCTGATTAAAAATGGAGAACGGCAAGATGAAGAAAGTCTTGGAGGAAGGCGCAGGACAGATGCCCTACGCTTCTTATGTAAAATGAATCCTTCTCAGGCCCTCAAAGTTCGAGGGATGGTGGTAGGAGATTTTATTATTTTTATGAGACAAAAGCCTTTGTATTATGATCAGGAACTTTCTCAAGGTAGTTTTGGAATCTTGTAGCAATTTGAAATTATAATTGTATATTGGGTTATATTATTATAATTATTATTACCATCCTCTCTGGGTTTTTATGTTTTGGATATGTCTTCTTCTAAACTTTAGAAGCTTTAAAACATCTAAACACTTAAGTGTCCTGGCCCTTTTCCTTATGATACTCAGTTCAGTTTGTTTTCTTCACTGTGTTAGGTGGAAGAATGTCACTTGCCAGGGCTTGGAGTGGCTTTGACATTGGATCACACTAAAAATGAAGCTAGTGAAGATGGAGTGAGTGACTTGGTTTGTTTTGTTAGTGGTTTGCTTCTTGGAACAAATGCGAAAGTCCGGACTTGGTTTGGAACTTTTATCCGAAATGGACAGCAGGTGAGGGTTTAAAGATCTAGGCTAAGAATCAGGTTATTTTGGCAACTAATATAAGAGGAAGAAACACTTCTAGAATGATGTCATTAGACCAGTGGTTCTCAACATTTTTAGTCTCAGGAACTCCTGACATTTTAAATCCTGGAGGGCACTAAAGAGCTTTTGTTTATGTGCCTTTATCTGTTGATATTTACCATATTAGAAATGAAAACTTTGAAATATTTACTTAATTCATTTATTTTAATTTTCTTATTTTTAAAGATTTTATTTATTTATTTGAGAGAGAGTCAGTGAGAAGGAGCAGGGGGAGAGGAGAGGGGTGAGAGGCAGAGGGAGAGGGAGAAGTAGCCTCTCTGCTGAGCAGAGAGCCTGACATGGGGCTCAACCCCAGGACTCTGGGTTCATGACCCGAGCCAAGGGCCGATGCTTAACCAACTGAACCACCCAGGTGCCCCTACTTAATTCATTTAAAAATAACAATATTAACCATATTAAATATGAACATATTTTTAATGAAAAATGAACATATTTTCCAAAAATTTAGTGAGAAGAGTACATTTTTGCATTTCTCTTTAATGTCTGGCTCAATAGAACCTTTGGAAAACTACATTGTACGCTTGTGAGAAAATGAGAGTAGAAACGGCCAGTAGTGTTTAAGGATATGTTTTTGACCTCTGGACCCTCTGAAAGAGTTTTGGGAATCACTTGTGTTCTGGGTTAGATTCGTTATCAAAATAAGTTATTATAGTCTGTAATTTTAATATATATTTTTTATTGTAGTAAAATATACATAATTTGAAATTTACCATTTTAATCCTTTGTAAGTTTTGCAACCATCATCACTGTTCATTTTCAGAACTTTTTCATCATCTTGAAAAGAAACTCTACCCATTAAACAATTCCCCGTTCTTCCTTCCTTCCAGCCTCTGGTAACTTTTTTCTACTTTCTATCACTATGAATTTGACTGTTCTAGGTACCTCATATAAGTGGAATCACACAGCAGTTCTCTTTCTGAGTTTGGCTTGTTTTAGTTATCATAATGTTTTCAAAGTCCATGCATGTTGTAGTGTATGTTTTCAAGGTTGAATATTCATCGTATGTATAGATCACATGTTAATTTGTTTATTCATCTATTGATGAATATATATTATATTTTGCAATGGTTTTTAAGTTACAAAATTTTTACTTTTTCAAAGAACATTTCTGGTGGAGAGGTGGAGTACCTGGGTGGCTCAGTTGGCTTTGGCTTAGGTCATGATCTAAGGGTCCTGGAGTTGAGCCAACTGAGCCACCTAGGTGCCCCTTAAGCCTTGCTTTTTAAGGGAAGTGAACATTGTTGTGTACTTAATATATGTCAGGCATTGTGTTAAGCACTTTGGGATGTTCATCTTGTTTGTAAGTATCCTTTGTGTGCAGTAAATTTCTTATTTGAACCTAATGCTATTAAAGCAGGTTTATCATATTTTAGTTAGAAACACTCTAAAAATAATTAACATTTGCCTAGTTCTTTACAGTTTAGAACTGCTTTCATATGTGTGATCTTTGTTCATTCATCTATTTAAATGATATTGAGTGCTTGCTGTATATCAGGAACAGTGGTAGGCCCTGCCAAGTAATAGATGACTAAAACATTATCCTTGCCTGAAGAACTGTGAGGGTGATAGACTTCTAAACTCCTAACTACAACAGCCTTGGGAGTTAAATATTATTAATAAAATATTTACTTCCTTGTCACTAAAAAAATGGGGTTTGGGGCGCCTGGGTGGCTCAGTGAATTAAAGCCTCTGCCTTCGACTCGGGTCATGATTCCAGGGTCCTGGGATCGAGCCCCGCATCGGGCTCTCTGCTTGGCAGGGAGCCTGCTTCTCTTCCTCTTTCTCTGCCTGCCTCTCTGCCTACTTGTGATCTCTGTCAAATAAATAAATAAAAATCTTTAAAAAAATTTTAAAAATGGGGTTCAGAGAGGTAAACATACATAATCAACGGCAGAGCTATCGTTTAAACCCAAGATGTTGTGTCTCTGTATCACAGATGACTATATCACAGATGACTCCTTTAGTCATTATGTATTTGAAAGTACCACTTAAGTGAAATTTTACAGTTCAGATTGTCATTAATTTAGTGTTTTCTGTAAAGCCAATCCATATTAAGGTGAGTAGAGTATTCTTCAAAGGAATCAGTGAATTTTGAGTTTGCTCATTTGGTTAAAAGAAGATTCTGCAGTTCTGACAGCCTCTTCAAATAGGTCAATTTTAAATGTTTAATGGGGGAGCTTTGTTTGAACATCCTTTTGATTTAGTAAGTGCTCCATGGTTCCTTCCTTTTGTGGTCCATATTTTTTACAGAGAAAAAGAGAGACCAGTAGTTCTGTCCTTTGGCAAATGAGAAGGCAGCTTCTTCTGGAGTTGATGGGCATTCTCCCCACAGTAAGAAGTACCCGCATTGTGGAAGAAGCTGATGTGGAGATGGAGCCCAATGTGTCTGTGTATTCGGGGCTGAAAGAAGAGCATGTTGTGAAAGCCAGTGCGCTCTTACGTCTGTACTGTGCTTTGATGGGGATCGCTGGACTCAAGTATTCAATAATTTGATATTTTATCTTTTTATCATTTTACTTTCTTGTTTCTATTCCCAAGAAAGTGAGCCAAAGGCCTTTAAACTGAGGATTTGGGTTTTCTGCTGGGCTTAGGTAGTGGGCTGGCCTATATCAAGAACAAAGTCCTAAGGCAAAAACATTCCCAGGTGGGATGTATCCATCTATTTTTGTTGGATTGTAAATGGAATTATGTGAGTGGGAGGGGCCAGAGCAGTTTAAGAAAACCTGTGACTTTACCACAGCTCGACAGGACTAGAGTGAATGATCTGTGAGTGATACTTTACCAAGCCCATGCACCTAGTTGAAGTAAATCTCTCCTGTCTTTCACAACTGAGATCACGGATTATTTAAAATTGACATGTTGTGATTATTAAGCACAGGGTTCCTTATGTAGTCACTGCACTACATCCTTTTGAATAATGTCCTCAACCACCATGCATACAGTCCTCACTTTGCATGTCTCTGATAAGTATGAATTTCACTAACCTGGGCTTGGTATTGGCTTAGTTATTAACACTACTCCCTCAACAACTAATGTATCAGTTACCGTGATACATTGACCAAATAATCGCATGAAGTACAAACTTTGCGAGAGCTTTTCAAGCCACAGGTCACTCTATAAATAACAGATGCACCTCATTTCTTTTAAAGTTGTTGGTGACTGGTCACTGCCAATCTATTAGTCAGTTGGTGAACAGAGAGGAAAGTGCAGAGTTGTACTGTTGCCTTGTCTCAGGGATAAACCCTTGTGTCATTTGACAAAAATAATTGAAAGAAGGAATTGGCCAAGAAGGATGAATGTGTAGCAAAGAAACAAAGGTGGTAACACTGGAAGTGGTGTTTGAACCAAACATAAATGTAGTAGTCGATCTTAACAATGTCAGCACTGCTGCCATTTGAGAAACCCAAGATAATGTAGCCGAAGAGCTTAGTGAAGGTGCCCTTGTCAACCTGATTGAGGAAAGTCATTGTGGAGAAAAAGATGAAGTTCCAGAGGAGGTGAAGCTGCCAAAAATCTTCGCATTAAAGGAACTCTCAGATATTTCATGGCAGAACGTAACAAAGGATAAAATGTTGGAATCAGAACCGAACTTAGAAAGGGGGATGACAGTTCTTCAAGGCTTAAGAAAGAGGTTCACTCCACATTCTAAGATATATAATGAGAAGAAGGCAAGGGCTTTTCAAACTATCCTTGACAAGTTTTTTTTTTACAAAGAAAACACTTTAATTTCCAATGTTTGTAATATTTTCAATTATAGAGCGCTATATAAATATTTGCTATTTTTTGCACCTCCCTATGCATTTTGACTGACAGAAAGTTTTTAATGTTTTGGCAAACTTTAAAGGTTAACTTTTAACTTTTAACAGTTAACTTTCCCCATTGATTATTTCGATCGTGATGCGTAGTTTCAGCTTGCGTGCTTATTTTTATAGTCTCCTGCTACTGTGCCAAGTGAGGATTGCATGTATTTGTGTCTGAGGAAAAGCACTGGTGGTAAGCGCAGCAGTTTTGCTTTTACCGACTGAAGATTATAAAGGTTTTATAAATAGGAAGGTATCATTATAAAGCTCAGAATTTCTATCTGAAAAGTTCAACTCTTGGGAAGTCCCTTTTTCTTCCTCCTTCTCTCAACTAAGAAAAGTAAAACCTAATAATCTATCCCTTTTTTTAGACCAACTGAGGAAGAAGCTGAGCAGTTGCTGCAGTTGATGACCAGCCGTCCTCCTGCTACACCAGCTGGGGTTCGCTTCGTTTCGCTTTCCTTTTGTATGCTGCTGGCCTTTTCTACACTTGTCAGGTACCTTCTTATAAAGCTTGCTCTGTTTTCTGAAGGTCTGCTTTTGCTTACTTATGAAAATACACATGTAGCATTAATCGGGAGCTTAGTAGAAAAATGGACGGTGGTATCACCTTTTAGTAAATGGTGTGGTAGCAGCTACTGGATGCCAGTTAAAGGAGTCATACTAGTTCTTCAAGATTTGGGAAGGTAAATAGCAGCCCCTGAACTCTTCCATTCTGTTTCCCCTTCCCTTGAGGCAACTTCTTTCAACTTCCTTCAAGTTCTTTTAGCCGACGCTTTTGGTTTTTTCACTTCCGCATCTTTAAATAACGTGTTTGATTTGCTGTATTTTTGATTTTTCAGTTTTAGGAGTAATTGTGGATTTCCTACAATGAAAGATGAGGAATTAGTTGTCTCTTTCTTGTCTGCCCCCCCCCCCCCACACACACAGTGCATCTCCATATCCTTCCCATCTCCCCATTGTCCCAGTACAGTTATATTGCAAGTTTGCTTTGACAAATATATAGTTGTTCATATTGCCTCTATTGGGAGCTTAGCCATGTAACAGATGATAACTTTTCTTCTGTAAAACTTGCTTTTGTCTTAATAATTATCCCGTGTTTTGTTTGTCTGTTTTTCATTTGCTCTTTGTTCTGAGTACTTAATGTTAATGCAACTTCAATATCTGCCAATCTGAACCTCCCTTCAAGATCTTCAGACTTATTATTCTGTCAACTTTATTTTCTTAAGGAAGCTCTCCTGACTATCTGAACTGGTTACTTCTACATCTGGTACACAGCTCTCATCCTGGAATTGCTCTTCACTATTATTTTCAGAACTTGCTTCACATCTCCTTTGTTGGATCTCCTGCTTCCTGCATCTTCCACCTCTCTTTCTCTCTCTCTTTTTTAAGATTTTATTTTAATTTATTAATTTTTAAAAAGATTTTACTTACTTATTTGAGAGAGAGAATGAGAGTGACACCACAAGCAGGGGGAGTGTCAGAGGGAGAGGGAGAAGCAGGCTCCCTGCTGAGCAGACAGCCTGATGTGGATTCCATTCAGGACCCTGGGACCATGACCTGAGCTGATGGCAGAAGCTTAACCTACCAAGCCACCCAGGCACCCCAGGATTTTATTTTATTTTATTTTATTTTATTTTTTATTCTATTTTTTAAAGTAATCTGTATACCCAATGTGGGCTTGAATTTATAATCCCAAGATCAAGAGTTGCATGCTCTACTGACTGAGCCAGCCAGGCATTGCAACATATGTCCGTTTTTTAAATTGCTTTCTGATTTTGCTTCTTTAGCATGGATATGTGGGAGGTCAGTTATTTTGAGACTGGGTATTTCTGAAAGTGTCTTTATTCTACTTTAGCACTTGATTGACAGTTTCATAGGGTTTAGAATTTGGGGTTGGAAATAATTTCCTTTGAGAATTTTGAAAATCTTGCTGCATTGTCTTCTGACTTCTAGTGTTGTTGTTGAGAAATCTGATGACATTCTGATTCTTGGTTTTTTTTTTTTTGTGCAGCCTGTTTTTTTGTTTTTGTTTTTGTTTTTGCTTTTTTTTTTTTTTTTTTTTTTTTTTTTAATATGGAGACATGAAGGATTAGCTTTTTGTCCCTAGGGTTTTGAAATTTTTGGATGGTATACCTGCTTTTATCTATTGTGGTAGATATTCAGTAAACGCTTTCAACCTGAGAACTCATGTCCTTCAGTTCTAGGAAATTTTCTTAAACTTATTTGTTGTTAATGTTCCACATGACTTTTTTTCCTATCCCAAACCTTCTCTTATTTGGATATTGGACTTCCTGAAATGATTATCTTATTTTCTTATCCTTCCTGTTTTCCTTATCTTTGTCTTATTCTACTTTTTAAAAAACAGCTTAGTTGAGAGACCATTTACATACCATAAAATTTGCCCATTTTAAAGTGTGCAATTCAACAGTTGTACAAAAGTTGTATACTTTTGTTGTTGTATAAAGTTGTTTTTGTTTTTGTTTTGAATAAAGTTTGTTTTGTTGTTGTATAAAGTTGTACAAACATTACCACAATCTAATTTGCGAACATTTTTAACACTTTAAAAAGATACTGCTTATTCTACCTTCAAAGGATTTGTTTTCAACTTCTAATCCTCTGTCATTTTTGACATCTAAGAGCTCTTTTTTTTGTTTTCTGGTTATTTCTTCTATACGGTAGCTGTTGCTTCATGGTGCCATGATTTCTCTGATATTAGTCATAATGATTGAAGAGGTTTTATTAGTACTGTTGTTTTCTCTGAGGTTTTTTTTTCCCTGCTTTTTTTGGGTCTCTATTTTTCAAGTTAGAAACTTTTTTTTCAGGGCTTTGATCATTCTAGATTGTTATATTTAAGAGTAGGAGGGGCGCCTGGATGGCTCAGTGTGTTGAGTGTCTGGGTCTTGATTTCGGCTCAGGTCATGATGTCTGGGTCGTGAGATGGAGCTCCTTATGGAGCTCCCTCTCTCTTTCTCTCTCTCAAATAAATATATATATTTTTTAAAGATTTTATTTATTTGACAGACAGAGATCACAAGTAGGCAGAGAGGCAGGCAGAGAGAGAGGAGAAAGCAGGCTCTCCACAGAGCAAAGAGCCCGATGTGGGGCTCGATTCCAGGACTCTGGGATCATGACCTGAGCCGAAGGCAGAGGCTTTAACCCACTGAGCCACCCAGGCGCCCCTCAAATAAATATTTTTAAAAAAGAGTAAGAAACTAAAAAGCAGATTGAGTCTTTTTATGAATAGGTGGCTCTTTGAGAAACTATTGGGCTTATCAGATTCTTAGAGAGGACTTTTGCCTTACCTGGAGAATAAAGAACTGACAAGAAACCCATAAGCAAAGTTAAGGGCTGGGAGATCTGAGTCTGCAGTATGATCATTCACTTAATTCTACTTTTAGAATGGTGTTGCAAATATCCCTGGTTGATCCTTAGTTCAGAGACACCCTCTTTCACCTTCTCCAGAGCACAAATCTCCCATCTTCTCTCTGCTGGGGGGTGGGAATTCATCTAATTGTGTGGAATGGAGGAGGTGATCTGGAGGTCTGCTACCTATATAGACTGTTGATCTTTTTAGTTAAGTCAGTCTTCACTCTCCCTCCCAGAACTCCCTGGAACTGTCAGTTCCTGACAGAATCTTTGGGGATTCTGTGGTGTAAAGTGGATTGGCTTTTCCCTCCTGCTAGTCTAGTATTCTGCTTTCTTGGGTCTGCTGAATTAGTTACCACTCTTCTCTATGTGCTCTTGCTTCCAGTATTTTGTGTTGTTGTCCCTCAGCATCATCTTATGCATTTATGCGTTTTTAGGAAAATCCCTTTAATGTAGTTTAGAGTTTTAGTAGGATGTGAAAATAGGTAATAAAATGAAGTGCTCTCTTTTCTCTTTACCTGAACTAATTGCTAAAATTGTAATCTTCATTGCTTCTAGAAGGTGCGTATTTCTATCTGTATTTTTGGATAGGAGAGTTGAAGTTCAGAAGGATCATTTAAAGTTCTTGTTTGAGATCACATTACCAGTCATTAATAGAGGTAGGATTCCTTCTGAGCTCTGCCATGCCCTAAAGGCTGTTACCTTTCTACTATATAATGCTGTCTTTTATTAGTGGAATGGTTTAGGTGTAGTTGAGAATGACCTTTTAAATTTTCTTAGCTTGGGATAGCAGGCTTTTTAGTTGCTTTTTGTTTTACTCATTTACACTGCAGTGAAGTAGAAGAAAATCAAAAATTATTTTCACAAGTCAAAGTTGACTTGTATCTTTCAAGGTAAGTCTAGGAATTCCCTATTAAAACATTGTTGGTACATTTTTATAATCATTTTTTATGTTTCATGAACCCATGGCTCTTTTTTCTTTTCCGTTGAATAGTGATCACATATTTCTCTTTAATTTTGAGTTCTGCTCAAAATGTTTCTGAAAATTAAAATTTATTTTCCTTGTTACTTCTCTAGTACTCAGTTTGAGACTTATTGATGAGTGTCTTAACTCTAGGTTTTTTTCTATATGAAATAATAGCTATTAATATAGTTCTTCTACCATTTTAATCCCAGAAGGTCTTTGCTTTTCTAAAAAAATAAGAGGAAGTTCACTCTCTCCAAGTTGCAGATGCAGTAATTAAGCCTTTGGAAGAGTTTGTTCACATTTATAAAAGCAAAGGGTCTTATTCTTCATCTCTGAAACTACCTCATATTTCAATGACAGTTAATGGCCATTTCAACAAGCAATTAATTTGAATTGATTATTTCAAAATAGGGAAGGAAAAAGTAATTTCTGCTAAAAATAATTCCAGAATGTTTTCTCATTCTTATGCTAGTATATCTGGCTTAAGCCAGTGACTTTCTTGTATGTTTTATATAGTACACCTGAACAGGAGCAGCTAATGGTAGTGTGGCTAAGTTGGATGATAAAAGAAGAAGCTTATTTTGAAAGGTAAGATGACTTCATTTGTTGCAGTTAGTAAGTGTTTCTTATCTTCTGTTTGGAAATTCATATTTTCTTTTTTGTTTCAACAGTACTTCTGGCGTCTCTGCTTCTTTTGGGGAGATGTTGTTATTGGTTGCTATGTACTTTCACAGCAACCAGCTTAGTGCTATCATTGACTTGGTCTGTTCCACTTTGGGGATGAAGGTAATTTTCTTTTATCTTCTTTCTAAGGAAGGGAGTTCTAAGCTGGGTGGTTTTTTTTGTAGTGTACAGTACATTTTTTTGTTTTTGTTTTTACAAAAACAAAATTTTACAAAAACAAAATACACATTTTTAATTTTATGTTTTATTTTCTTTTTATTTTATTTCTTTCAGTGTTCCAAAATTCATTGTTTATGCACCACACCCAGTGCTCCATTCAGTACGTGCCCTCCATAATGCCCACCACCAGGCTCACCCATCCCCGCACCTCTTTCCCCTCTAAAACCCTCAGTTTGTTTCTTGGAGTTCACAGTACATTTTGTTTCCATTTTGAAGTAATTTTAGTTTAATAGTTTGAAATTTTGCCAGGAGCTCTTAGAAAAAAAATGTATATTATGAAAACATTTATTTACAAGAATAAAATATGTTCAATATAGAAAGTTGGGAAACCCCAAAATATAGAAAGCTTGGATAACACAAAAGAAAGGAAAAAAATTATTTCATTGTTCAAGATATCAACTATACTACTGTTAAATTTTTCTGTCTGTTCTTTCTTTACATTGATATATATATTTTGTAATTTAAAGAACTTAACTAATATGTGATGACATTTCCTCATATCAATAAATGTCCTTTTTTTTTTTTTTTTAAGATTTTTGTTTATTTGAGAAAGACCGAGAGAGAGAGTAGAAGCAGGGTGAGGGGCAGAGGGAGAAACAGACTCCCCACTGAGAAGGGAGCTCAATTAAATGTTCTAATTCAATATAATGTCTCATTGACTTTATCTTGGTTCATCTTATGTACCAATCATGACTTTCTTAATGGATCCTTTCTTTTTGCCATGTAAGATTTTCCAGTTTCTGAATGGTGCTTAGATGGTTATCCTTATTTATATACATACATACAGAAGCACTCACGTGTTTATCTTTAAACAGTTTTTTTTTTTTAGGCCCAACGTGGGCCTTGAACTCAGGACCCCAAGATCAAGAATTGCGTTCTCTACCAACTGAGCTAGGCAGGCGTCCCCTTTAAACAGTTTTTGGATTAGCTCCTTAGGAATAATTCTAGAAGTCAGAATATGATGATGTTAAGGTGTTTAATGAGTATTGCCAGATTACCTTTAAGAAAGATTATACCAGTTTAACTGTTCCCGTCAGTGTATGAGAGGGCTAGCTAACTGGACTCTCACTACTACTGGGCATTACCATTCTTTTTTTTTTAACCATTCTTTTTAATCTTTACAATTTTGATTGATGAAAGATGGTCTCACTTATTTTGCTTTTCATCCATTACTAGTGGAACTATAGTTTTAATTATTCTGTTTTAGTTATAGTTTATAGTGGTTGTTTTTTGGGGGGGTAGTTTTAAAAATCTCTGTTTTGGCTGATTCCTTTTTTTTTTTTTTAAAGATTTTTAATTTATTAATTTGAGAGAGAGCATGAGCGGGGAAAGAATAGAGGGAGAGGGAGACGTAGACTCCCTGCTGCACAAGGAACCCAGTGTGGGGCTTGATCCCAGAAAACCGGATCATGTGTTGAGCCAAACGCAGATGCTTAATTGACTGAGCTATCTAGGGGCCCCTTGGCTGGTTTATTTCTTTTGTGCAGAAGCTCATCAATGTCCTAATTTTCCTATAGGGATTTTTATTGATTTATTTTTCCTCTTGCTGATCAAATGGCATATACATGATATGCCATTATGCCTTATATACCATGTTTCATTGATTTCAAGGCACGTATTTTATCTAGTATTGAAATGGGGCTTTATTTTATAGTTGACTTGTAATGTAATATGGTAATATTCCCTCCCCTCACTTTTTTTCTTGAAAAGTTACTTTTTTTTTTCTTAAAGATTTTATTTATTTGAGAGAAAGAGAGAGAGAGCACAAGCAGGGGAAGCAGCAGACTTCCCACTGAGCAGGGAGCCTGATGTGGGGCTTGATCTCAGGAGCCTGAGATCATGACCTGAGCTGAAGGCAGCCACTTAACCAACTTAGCCACCCAGGTGTCTCTTGAAATGTTACTATTAAATCAGCATATCTGATAGTCCATAGTGTCTTTAAAAGTGAGAAGTACAATATGTTGCAATTATTCTTCTCAGTCTTTTTGGCCATATGGAAATTATTTTTGTGAGTGTGTATAGAATATATAGTATTTCCTTTTTGTTCCTACTTTGCTGTTACACTTAGAAATGTTTATCTTAAAAAAAAAGTTGAGGGGGGACCCTGGCTGGCTCAGTTGGTAGAGCATATGACTGGATCTTGGGGTGGTAAATTTGAGCCCCACGTTGGGCATAGAGATTACTTAAAAAAAGAAAAAAAAATTTTAAAGATTTTATTTATTTATTTGATAGAGACACAGTGAGAGAGGGAACACAAGCAAGGGGAGTGTGAGAGGGAGAAGCAGGCTTCCCGCTGAGCAGGGAGCCCAATGTGGGGCTCGATTCCAGGACCCCGGGATCATGACCTGAACCGAAGGCAGATGCTTAATGGCTGAGCCACCCAGGCGCCCCCACAAAATTTTTTTTAATGGAAAAAAATGTTTCTCTTTCTTCAGGTTTAAAGAAACGGTTACCTATATTTTCTTCTAATGTTTTTGTGGCTTCATGTTTCACATTTAAATCTTTAGTACACTCAAGTTCATTTTCGGTATGCTATCATGTGTATAGATATATATATAGATATATATAAACATGCATATATATGTTTATTTATTCCCCAGAAAGGTAGCTATTTCACCTTCATTTATTGAATAATCCACTTCTTGCCATTGACTTGAAAGGCTGATAGTAATATTTACTAAGTAATTTTGTATGTTGATTCAGTGTCTGAGGAAAAACACTTTGATGTTGGGTTTGAGAAGCCACCTTTGAAATAGAGTATTTGAACATTAATTTTACATATCACAGCCATGTTAGAGAATACATTTATCAGAGAAAAGTGTGCTTCATGTATTTTTACTTGCTGTTAGAATTTTTTTTGGTTGTTTTAGATTGTGATTAAGCCAAGCTCCTTGAGCAGGATGAAGACTATCTTCACACAGGAAATTTTTACTGAGCAGGTACTTCTTTTCACTTTATCCTTAGGTATTTCTTTAACTTTCTTTTACAACATTCTTTGGGGGGGAAACTTGTATATCTCAGGTTAAGAGAATGCTATGGTTTTCTTCTATTCCTTTTTAGTTTCCAACGATAGTTAATTTAATCTTCATTTTTTATTAAATTTTTTTTTTTAAGATTTTATTTACTTATCTGAGGGAGAAAGAGAGAGAGAGGGCCTAAGTGTGGGGAGTGGGCAGAAGGAGAGGGACAAAGAGACTCTCTGCAGAGCAGGGAGCCAGATATGGAGGCGGGGGCGGGGGCGATCCCAGGACCCTGAGATCATGAACTGACCCCAAGACAGATGCTTAACTGACGGAGCCACTCAGGCACCTCAGTTTATTTATCTTTTAAATTTTCTATAAAGAATCATCCCATTTACTTATTACATACAAAAGCATGCTTTAAATTTATATATTTTGGAGATGTTGAATAAATGCTTAAGAATATGGTCTTTGGTATTGGTGGTAGGATCTCACATGGGGTAATCATTCGGGTTTGTCAGGAGAAAAATAAAACAGGCACTTGTTTAATATTTTAGGCTGTAACACTCATTTAAAAAAAAATTTTTTTTTTAAAGATTTTATTTATTTATTTGACAGAGAGATCACAGGTAGGCAGAGAGGCAGGCAGAGAGAGAGGAGGAAGCAGGCTTCCCGCTGAGCAGAGAGCCCGATGCGGGGCTCGATCCCAGGACCCTGGGACCATGACCTGAGCCAAAGGCAGAGGCTTTAACACGCTGAGCCATCCAGGCGCCCCTGTAACACTCAATTTTATATAAATTTTAAGCTAGGGTCTAAATTCTTTATTTAAAAAAAAATTTTTTTTAAGTAGGCTGGGCATGGAACCTATTTGGGGGCTGGAACTCATGACCCGGAGATCAAGACCTGAGCTGAGATCAAGAGTTGGATGCTTAACTCACTGAGTCACTCAGGCACCCCTGAATTCTTTATTATTATATTTACGTGTTCTTATTTTGCCTTAGCACTTTTGTCCATAAGTAAACCTGAGGATATTTTGTTTTTTCAGCAAAAGAGGCAATTCTGAAATTGAAAACTAATTCCCAGATTAGTCAGTTTAAACTTGGGATTACAAAAAGCATATATATTTCTGAAAAAATGAGGTATTTGAGAATGCTTATAGATGCATAAGTGTTGCTTCTTTTAGGATAATATTCTCATCCCTATACCAAACTTTACTTTCTTCCCTCAATACACATGTACTTCCACAAAAAAGACATAAATAGTGCATAGGAGACTCAGAAGTTATTTTTTATGTTTTTATTTGAACTCACTGGACTTTGGGGAGGGTCTTTGAAAACAATGAGAATAACAACAAAAATCCCTGTTTATATTTATGTGATCATTTATATCACATATAGAGAATTTATGTCACATATAAAGAATTGATACTTTATAATTCACATATGTTTTTCAAACATATTTTTCAATTTTTCCCCCTCACAAAAACTTTTTGAGGCAGGTGAGACTCTATTGTACCGTTTTATAGATGAGCATGAGGACCGTATTGTCCCATTTTGTAGATGTGAAAATAGGCTGGGAAGATAAAGTGACTTATCTGAAGTCACTGAGCCCAGATTTTAGAATTCCAAATTTTGTATGTTTTTACCTTACTACATTACTGTCAACATACCTATGTTTAAAAACAAATTTAAAAAATTAGAGTGTTTTACAAATCCCTAAATGTATGCTGCCTTATCATCTAGAAATAATTAAATCATGTAATAATTAGTTTTTCTCATTCATTCCTAAGGACCACATTTGTATTAAGTATTGACACTCTACCTGCTAATCCTCTCTCTTACAGAATAATTTTGTATTTGCTTCTGTCATATGTATTAATACTAATTTTCCCTTTTAGGTTGTCACAGCTCATGCTGTTCGGGTCCCTGTCACCAGCAACCTGAGTGCCAACATTACTGGATTTTTGCCTATTCATTGTATTTACCAGCTTCTCAGGAGTCGTTCCTTTACCAAGCACAAAGTGTCAATAAAAGTATGATCTTAAATTTATATATCAAGCTACAACCCAAGTTTATTTATTTTTTTCTAGCTCTTTTTCAGTTTATAGACTTCTACTGTTGGTTTCGTGTTTATGAAATATGTCTAATTACTAATCATTTATATGTAGTAACTAGAACTATAATTTCAGATTTTTTAAACAATATAACTCTTAAGTTATTGACAAAATGTGCAGTATTACTAATCCATTTAAAATTTCAGTAATATCATGTGGCTATTTCTTTAAAACTTGGTAAAAATTGCCATTTTCTTTTTTTTTTAAATGATTTTATTTATTTATTTGACAGAGAGAGAGAGATAGCAAGAGAGGGAACATAAGCAGTGTGAGTAGGAGAGGGAGAAGCAGACTTCCTGCTGAACAGGAGCCCGATGTGGGGCTCGATCCCAGGACTCTTGGATCATGATCCGAGCCAAAGGCAGACGCATAATGACTGAGCCACCCAAGCACCAAAAATTGCCATTTTCTATACTTTGGTTTTGTTCACCAAACTGAGAAAGTTCATTATCAGCCATGACCAGCATTTGTACTTTTGTCACAAGGACAGCTAACACCTAATATACATATTTGGACATATTTTCCATTAATTATAGTTGGCTATATCAAACAGTTAAAAGGCCCTCTAAAGAGACAGATAAGTCCCAAGAAGGTAAAGAAATCTGAGCCTTTTCTAGAGGCTCTTCTATTTATAAAGAACAATCAACAATATATGCATTGATATATCACCTTTAACTATCCTTGTTTTCATGATTTCATGGAGTTATTTTCTAGGTAGATTGTATCTTCTACTTCTTTATGTTTTTAGCACATGAAATAGATTGAGTCTAAATGCACACCCAATGTATCCACATGTCCTCTGTCCACGTGTAGTTAAGTGATGGTCTCCTGTAAGTGGTTGCCAAGGCCACTTTCTTAATCTACCTCAGGATTTGCTGTGAAGAACTATCCCTCTCCCTCAATTCCTCTGTGCTGTGGGGTCTTCTACAACACAGATGGTGCTCAAAATACAGATATAGTAGGGACTTAAAATATTTTTCTTACTACTTAAAAACTAATACATTAAAAATCTCAAATCCAAATTCAAAACCCAAATTCCTCATTATAGATTTATCTTCCACTGGACAATAGTCTTGATTAGGATATAAAAGTAATTCATATTTTTAGATCAAAGACAGTTGTGAAACTGGGTAATATATTTGTAGCTGCTAGAAGTTAATAGATTCACTGATTCATAAATCATGTAAATTGTATGTTCTTAATAAAGTTTGCTTTTTCTTATTGCCATAAGTGATTTACTGCCTATAACCTTCTTTTTTTAGGACTGGATCTATAGACAGCTGTGTGAAACCTCTACTCCACTTCATCCTCAATTACTTCCTCTGATTGACGTGTACATAAATTCCATACTTACTCCTGCATCTAAATCTAATCCAGAAGCCACAAATCAGCCAGTTACAGAACAGGAGATCCTCAGTATTTTCCAAGGAGTCATTGGGGTAACATAGTAGTTCTTGTACATTGATTAACTGATTTTTCCTTTATTCTTCTGACTTGTTCCGTATTTTTCCTTGGATTATAAGAGGACTTCTAGGTTGTTCTGACTTTGAAATGGGATTACATTTCTTCAGATCACTTATGAAATTACAAGTATGCTATTAGTTCCAAGTAGTTTGTTGAAGGGGTACTTTCTGAGGAAATCTTCGAAAGAGCTCCACTTTAAAGTCTAAAGAGTGTCCTGGAGAGTTGTGCCTAACAAAGGAGTATGTGACATCTCAACATGGTCAACAGAGGTTTATTTAGCTTCCTGGGAATCTAAGATCTACTTAGATTCAAATGGGAAATTTGAAGAAAATCTTTTTTCTCCATCTTTTAAGAGAGAAAAAGTAGTTGTATTTTTCACAAATGTATTCAAATACACACTATGTTTTTTTAGGAGTTATTTTCTTCCTGGTAATTCCAGGTAATATTTGAGACTCCTGTAAACCTTTTTCAGAAGCAGCCTGATGGATTTGCTGTTAAGGAACAGCTGAAGTCCTTTTTATAATCCTAAAGACCCTTAGGCATGTTGCCTTTGCTTTCCCATGCCACCTCAAATTGAAACTTCCAAGTTGTCTCTTTGAGTTTAATGCAAACATAGCAATGTTTCTCCTGTTTTAGCTGAGCTTGGGAATAGTAACTGAATAGTCTATTTAAAATGCTTTTACCATCAAGAAAGCACTCATGAAATTTAACAGTATCTTAAGTGTTTATAATCTTACTTCCAGGCTGATAGCATCCGCCTTAATCAACGTTTTAGCATCACAGCACAGCTCTTGGTGCTCTACTATGTACTGTCTTATGAGGAAGCTCTGCTAGCAAACACAAAGACTTTAGGTAAGTTGTACTTATACATAGGGGAGTGTTTCTAGTGCTAGTTCATTTTATTTGTTTACATTTTGTTACTTTCCGAGCTGTCATGTGAGAAAATAAGGTCAAATATTCTAACAGGCTCCAGTACCATTCTGTAGTCTTTGTAGCATGGGCACTGTGTACTCTGATGCGTAAACACATATATAGATGGGTACATAACCACCCTTTAAGTCTCAGCCCTCTTTTTAGCAGCCTAAATTAATAACTGAATTGTCTGTATTTTAATAATTTTAGGGACCTTAACTAAGTGCTGATAAATTAAGAGATAAACCTAAAGGAAATATAACGGAAAATTTATTTTTTTTGCTTGATTTCAGTCTTTGCCCTGCCTTCCTTCCATTAGGTGAAGAATAGCAATCTAATCAAAAACAGAAAAAAATAACAGAAGAGTTTCATTTTGCCATTAAAATTATCATTGAACTGGGCTTTCAAACTTAACTACTTTCTATAGTATCAGAAGATCAGATTTAACCTAGAAGATACCAGTATAAGGAGTGTGTTTTTCTATATTTGAAAAAAAAAAATAGGGTAGTTAAAAAACAATGTAGGAGCCGCTGGGCCGCTCAGTCAGTTAAGCATCTGCCTTCGGCTCAAGTCATGTTCTCAGGGTCCTGGGATCAAGCCCCGCCTTGGGCTCCCTGCTCAGCCTTGTGCTGGGGAGTCTGCTTCTCCCTCTCCCTGTGCCCACTGCTCCTCCTCCTTGTGTGTGTGCTTTCTACCTCTCTGACAAATAAATAAATAAAATTAAAAAAATATATATGATGGAGATGAGACAGAGAAAGATAGTGTTGATTGGCAGCTACCTTTACTCTGTGGGATATAAGAATCCACTGAAGGTTTTTGAACATGAGGTTTTTTATTTTTAAGTAATCTCTACACCCAATGTGGGGCTCAAACTCACAACCCTGAGAGCAAGAGTTGCATGCTCCACAAACTGAGCCAGCCAGGCACCTCTAAGATGGACTTGATTTTTTAATAAAGGAATTGTTGGGGCACCTGATGGTTCAGTGGGTTAAAGCCTCTGCCTTCGGCTCAGGTCATGATCGCAGAGTCCTGGGATCGAGCCCCGCATCAGGCTCTCTGCTCAGCGGGGAGCCTGCTTCCTCCTCTCTCTCTGCCTGCCTCTCTGCCTACTTGTGATCTCTGTCTGTCAAATAAATAAATAAAATCTTAAAAAAAAAAAAAAGAATTGTTTTCTGGCTGAAGATAGAAGTTGTGAGAGAAAGGAGTTAAATTCATATTGCCCAACTTCCTTTAAAAAGAGTCACTGCGATAATATATAATTAAATTAAGACTGTTGGAGTCACGAAGCTTTAAGCCATATGGTCATGACTGAATTTAGTTTTCCTAATTAGATTTGGGAGAGTCTTGAGTTACTTATCAGGGGTTTTGTTTCATTTTGTTTTGTTTGATTTTGTGTTTTAGTGTCGGGTCCTCCTGCAGATGGCTTCTCTCACTTAGGACTTTTCTCCTCAATGGTTTCAATTTGGAGGCATTTTCCAGATCTTGCCCTTAGATATGTTCTTGCTCTTCCTGTGTATCCATTATTTCTTCATTTTTTGTGAAGCATATTCATAGATTAAGTGAGTTAGAAGTAACCTAATGTTTTTGTTCCATTTAGGTTGAAGGTTAAGATTTCTATTGTTTATTACACTGTTCTTATCTTACCCTTTGTATCTTTGACTGACAGCTGCCATGCAAAGAAAGCCCAAATCATATTCGTCATCTTTAATGGATCAGATTCCCATCAAATTCCTTATTCGACAGGCTCAAGGGCTGCAGCAGGAGTTGGGAGGTATTTGTTTTGCTTGCTTTTTACGGCTGATGTTTATAGTTAAAAAATACTTTACTGTTTACAGTGTTATGAAGTATAATATGTGCTCGGTGGTAAAAACAAAAAACAAAAAACAAAAAAAAGACAATTCAGGAGTGAAATTCCTCTTTACCTTCCTCACTATCTTACTACTTGCATTCCTCCTTCCCCAAAACCAAGTTTTATTTTGGTATGTAATTTTAGACATTTTTTTCTATAAGTTGAATGATATGAAATTGCAGGTATTCAACTTTTTTGACCTGCAAAAATACAGTTTCATATAGTTGAAGCTAATAGATAAACACATGAATAAAAAATTGTTTTTTTAAACTATGAATGGCATTATACCCTATCTCTTCTGAGACTTTTTTTTTTTTTCTCTCTTGGACTCTTGGAAATCTTTTATGCCAGTACATGTAGATCTACCTTATTGCTTTTATTTCCTCCAAAATATTCCACATCTTGGAATTACTGTTTTTTCTATAAAATTGTCAGATAGATATATAGTAATATTTTTTGAAAAAAATTTTTTTTAATTTAACATCTCTTTTTTATAATGCTTGAATATGGGTTTCTTGTTTGTTTCTATGAAGTTGGAGTTTTCTTTTTCTTTGTTGTGGTTGATTTCAAGCAGGAATAAAGATGACCTTATTTGGTCACATTTAACCAGATATGTGCATTTATTTACTTACATCTTTGCATAAACTAATGTTGTATTTGGCAACGTTTGGTGACTAACATTTTATTGAAGAGATTATGAAGTGTAGATTAATTTTCACTTGGTAAGCAGTCATTTTGTGACTGTTTTGCGATAGTCTTAACTATACATGTAGTTGAGCATTTAGATATTTAAATGTTTAATACTACTTTTGATTGTTGCATCATTTTTTCAAACAGAAATATTAATTTTAATCAGTTTCTATGACAAAGGAAGTGGATACTTTCCCTACTGGGACTAAGTGGTATGATTTTATCTAAGTTGCATAATAAGGAGATAATTGGATGACAAGTACTTTTATTACAACTAATACTTTTACTACTACTCTTACAACTCTGGTGAGGATGATAATAATAATATAGTAACAGCAATATTTATTAGGTATGTACGTACCAAACACTTGGCATAGTGTATACTTCATATATCTATTCATATATACTTCATATATATATCATATATTCATATATCTAAATAGACATTTTTTATAGAATCATTTATCATTAAAAATAATAGTCATGAATAGCCAAACTGTGCTGTAAGCAAAAGGTTAGAAAGAATGCTTTGATTTAGTAAAAGGAAGTTTCCCATTTCTTTTGATCTTCCTTCACTTTCTTGAAGGAAGACAAACGCACTGTCTTGTAGGTATCATCCATACTGCTTTGGTTGGCTGACATACTTAGCTGTGTGACCCTGGGAACTTTAATAATGTCTTTCAGTCTGTTTCCTTACAGTAGAATGGAGACAATATTGCTTACCTTGAAGGGACATTAGGGAGAAATGAAAAAATGTACATAAACTGCCCGAGATCTTTTAGGCATTCCAAGTGGGCAACTTTGATTTTACCCATCTGCAACAGTGATTCTGAAGTGGGTTGGAAAAGAGCATGTGTTCTTCTGTAGAAGACTACCAGAAGTTTTGAGTAAGGGCTTTCTCAGACCATATATGATCCCCCCTAAATGGACATTCTTTTCTCCTTTTTTTCTTTCCTCCCCAGTCAACTCTTGAACTACTGTGATGTCAAATGTTTCCTGATGGGAGACTTTTATGTTGGGATAGGGTGGAAGGAAGAAAGTTTGAGAACTTTTGATAAAACTTGTAGCTTCCAGCTTTTTGTGTATCAGATCACTTGGGGATCTTTATTTAAGCAGATTCTCTGGCTGAATTATGCAACAGAAATTCTCAAATGGTAGTGCATGCACAAGATGTGCACATTCCTTTGGTTTGCCAAAAATGAAAGGGACAAAAGAGAGGGGAGTGAGGAGAGAAGTTTTGAGTATTTGAGAATGAAGAATCCAGTTGACTTCTTGTAAATTTTCAAGGGCTACATTCTGCTTTACTACGTCTCCTTGCAACTAATTACCCACATTTATGCATTGTGGATGATTGGATCTGTGAAGAAGAAATCACGGGGACTGATGCCCTGTTAAGGCGAATGTTACTGACTAATAATGCCAAAAACCACTCTCCGAAACAACTTCAAGAAGGTACAGTAAACTGGATACTCCTTTTACCCCTCTCCTAGGACAAAGAGATGTTAGGCTCCTTGAAATCTTAAAATCATGCAGAATTTTCCTGGCTGTGAAACAATGTTTGGTCAATATATTTTAAGTAATTTTCGAGTTGAGGGAGGAGCAGAGGGAGAGGGACAAGCAGAGTATGCACTGAGCACGGAGCCCTACTTGGGGCTTGATCTCAAGACCCTGAGATCATGACCTGAGCAGAAATCAAGAGTTGGACATTTAACTGACTTATCCACCCAGGCACCTCAGGCATTTTAACCTTTTCTTTCTGACATGCTTGTATCTTTTTTCTCATAGTTTCTATGTTAACATCACTAAACAGGTCATGTGGTTTTAGGAAGGTCCTAAACTGCTCAGGAATAAATGCTATGAAATAGAGCAGTGTACTTGTCGTTAATGGATAATGTTCAAGCACTGTCAAATAGAAATATGATACGAGCCACACATATAATTTTAAACTTTCTATAGCCACACTAAAAAAGTAAAACACAGGGGCGCCTGGGTGGCTCAGTGGTTTAAGCCTCTGCCTTCGGCTCGGGTCATGATCTCAGGGTCCTGGGATCGAGCCCCGCATCGGGCTCTCTGCTCAGCGGGAGCCTGCTTCCCCCTCTCTCTGTCTGCCTCTCTGCCTAGCTCTGATTTCTCTCTGTCAAATAAATTAGAAAAAAAAAAAAAAAAAAGTAAAACACAGGCAAAGGTAGTTTTTAAATAATTATTTCATTTAACCCAATATATCAGTGTATTATCATTTCATTATATAATCAATATAAAAATAGTAATGAGATATTTAACTGTTTTTCCATAGAAAGTCTTTGCAATCTGGTTTATTTTATTTTTTTTTTAAGATTTTATTTATTTATTTGACAGAGAGAGATCACAAGTAGGCAGAGAGGCAGGCAGAGAGGGAGGGGGAAGCAGGCTCCCTGCTGAGCAGAGAGCCTGATGCAGGGCTCGTTCCCAGGACCCTGAGATCATGACCTGAGCAGAAGGCAGAGGCTTAACCCACTGAGCCACTCAGGGGTCCTACAATCTGGTTTATATTTTATACTCACAGTATGTGTCAGTTTACACTAGCTACATTTCTTAAGTGTTCAGTAGCCAGATGTGGTTAGTGACTATTCTATTGAAAAGTACAGTTCTAGAAATTTTTGACTAACAGCAGCGTGCTGTATGCTTACATCCTGTAAAAGGGGCCATCCAGTTGGAAAATATCAAGAAATTTGAATCTTATTAAATGTTACTACTAAAAGCGATACTTGGGTATATTTTCATGTTTCAGTCAATTTTTAAAATTAGTCTGAATCACCAGGGAAATGACATTTGTCTTTGGGTCACTAATGTGTTTTTTAAAATGGGATTTTTATAACTTTTATCTTTATGACTATTTTTTTCTTTATCATATACATATACTTAACATGAATTTTTCTTAGCTCCTTATTTTAAGTGTAACCAAAACTTGTGGCCAGGATTCAAAGTTTTACTCTTTCTCAGCAACAGTGTTTCCTTGATTTGTGTGGTGTGAAGGAAAGTATTACCAAATATTGTTTGGTAAGCTGTATAGAATTTAGATCATGACTGCTAAGTTTTCCTTTTAGCATTTTCAGCTGTCCCAGTAAGTCACACACAAGTGATGCAGATTCTAGAACACTTGACTCTACTCTCTGCCAGTGAACTTATACCTTATGCAGAAGTATTAACATCTAATATGAACCAGCTGTTGAATTCAGGGGTTCCACGACGAATTCTTCAAACCGTCAATAAACTGTGGATGGTACTTAATACTGTGATGCCTAGAAGGTAAGTTCAGTGTATTGTTTCCTGTAATAAATAAGCATATAGCAGTGATTGTATACAATAACCTAAACTTAAATGTTGAAAAAATTGTTGATTATCTGACAATATAAGTCCATTCTGAAGACTATTAATTAAAGAGCTGTTATAATTTTAAGGAAAAGAATAAACTTTATTTTAAGAAACAGAGAAAACTTAAAGTATTTCCAACTTGAGAAATTTCTTTAAAAATGAGTTCTCGGGCACCTGGGTGGCTCAGTGGGTTGAAGCCTCTGCCTTCGGCTCAGGTCGTGGTCCCGGGGTCCTGGGATCGAGCCCCGCATCGGGCTCTCTGCTCAGCAGGAAGCCTGCTTCCCTTCCTCTCTTTCTCCCTGCCTCTCTGCCTACTTGTGATCTCTGTCAAATAAATGGATAAGAAAAATCTTTAAAAAAAAAAATGAGTTCTCACATATAGTCATTTGTGGCTAATTGTGATTTAGATCACCATGTGTCTTGCAGTCCTTAGCATGGCTTCAAATTTTACTACACATTAAAATCACCTGGAGAGCTTTTGAAACTCCTGATCTGAGAGCTGTAACCCATGCTAATTAAATCAGAATGTTTGTTGGTGGGAGTAAGCCATTAGTTTTTTTTTTTTTTTTTTTTAAGGATTTCCCTAGTGATTCTAGCACACATGAAGTTTAGAGAACACTGGATTAATTGTTTTGCCTTTAGGAAGATGAGTCTCTCCTGTTCCGTGTGTTGCATCAAAAACACCTGTTCTAAATAGGTGATGAGGATTAAGGAGTGCACTTGTGATGGGCACAGGGTATTGTATGTAAGTGGTGATTCACTAAATTGTACACCTGAAGCCAGTTTTACACAGTATATTAACTGGAATTTAAATAAAACACAACAAAACCCCCCTTAAACAGAAAAACAAAACAAACAAAAAACACCTAGTCTGTGCTTAAAAAAAAAAAAACCAGAATACTGGGCTGGACTTACCTGAAATTTTGATTCAGTAGTTCTGGGAATATTTATGCTTTTTATTTTATTTTTCAATTTTTTAAAAAAGATTTTGTTTATTTGAGAGACAGAGAGCTGCACAAGCAAGGGAGGGGGAAGGACAGAGGGAGAGGGAGAAGCAGACTTCCCACTGAGCAGGGAGCCCAACGTGGGACTTGATCCCAGGACCCTGGGATCATGACCTGAGCCGAAGGCAGACGCTTAACAGACTGAGCCACCCAGGTGTCCTATATTTATGCTTTTTAAATTTAATTTTATTTATATCAAATAAATAAATGCATATAACTTAAGAACTTAAATGGTATATTCCTTTCCATTTTAAGATTGTTGCTCCCCAGAGACAGCTGTTTTCAGTTCATTTGCCTTTTTATTCTGTCATTTATATCCCCCATCTATCTCAGTAACATACTTACAATTAATATGATTTCCTGACTTTCCCATTTAGAAATTATTTGTGACTTTCCACTATACAAGATGAAGAGTTAGTCCTCTTCTTTCCTCCCCTGTCCCTCTTCCTTCAACATTCACTTTCTCCCTTCCTCCATTTTCCCTGACAGGGTAATACCAAAATTTTTGGTTAAAACAGTATTCATTGTGCCTCTTATGACTACATCAGTGTGATTTTTATAGTTGACACATGCAGTATTCTTTGATTACAGTTTCTTATACGGTTGCCTTTCTTCATACCTCACACACAAACCCTGAGTTAATACTTCCCTCTTCCATTTGTTTTGTTTTTGTGTTCTTTTTTTTTTTATCAATAACTAATTTAACCTTAAACTCCATTATTGAGGGAACGTTTACTTTATAATTGTTATAACATATCAGATAATGTAACAGTGACATTTTTTTCTTGCAAACATTCCTTTTATAGCTTTCCATCGTCATGTTTTAGTTTGCGACATGCACAGTAGCCATCCTGGGATTGGTTTTCTCTCTCTTTGTTGAATTCCATGTTTTTCTCTGTGTTGGTATAATTCCTCATTTCAGTGAGTGGAATTCACATTCAAGTTGCTTCCAGAGAAAGGGTGTTCAGGGAACTTATTTATCATTCTACTGAATGAATTGAGCTCCGTTGTTGCTATTAATTAATCCAGTGATATATCAATTCCCACTCCTTTGCATGTGACCATTGTTTTTTCTCTTCTAAAATGTAGGTTTTTCCCCTTTCCCTACTTTCTGGAATTTTATGATGATGTATTTTGGTGGTTTTTTTTTTTTGTTTTGTTTTTTGTTTTGTTTTTTTTTAGTTCATAGTGTTGGGTACTTGGTCTTTTTTTAGTCTAGGGACCAATGCCTTCATTTCTAAGGACATTATGTTTTTTTCCTCCAGTGATTTCTTTCCCTTTGTTTTCTATAATTTTTTGTAATTTCGCTTTTAAGCCTCTTTTTTTTTTTTAAAGATTTTATTTATTTATTTGACAGAGAGAGATCACAAGTAGGCAGAGAGGCAGGCAGAGAGAAAGGAGAAGCAAGCTCCTGCTGAGCAGAGAGCCCGATGTGGGGCTCGTTCCCAGGACCCTGGGATCATGACCCGAGCCGAAGGCAGAGGCTTTAACCCACTGAGCCACCCAGGCGCCCCTAAGCCTCTTATTTTAAAACCACTGATTTTCTAGTTTTTTCCTGTTCTTTTTTAAATTTGTCTTTTGGATATACTTTGAGTATTTTCTCAATGTTATCTTCTGATCTTTCTTTTGAATTTAAAAAATGTGTGTTATATTCTTAATCTCTAAGAACTCTTTCTTACCTGAATATTCTTAGTTTTCTATTTTATTTTATTTTAAGTGGGCTCCATGCCCATATGGAACCCAACATGGAACTTGAACTCATGACCCTGAGATCAAGAGTCAGACACTTAACTGACTGAGCTACCCAAGTGTCCCTTGCCTGAATATTTTTAAAGGTCTCCTATTCTTGTTTCATATGTGCAGTATTCTATCCTTTAAGAATATAAATTATAGGCTTTAAAAAGTTTTTCATCCCTACATTCTCTGTTTCTTTGAAGTTTCTTTCTGTTTGCATATTTTAATCTTTTTCAAACTAGAGGCTTTCCTTAAATGTCTGATGACTCTTGGCTGTCTACTCATATTTAAGAGTGGGCAAGCTCTGTGTGCAAGTTGGGGCTGATGGACTCCTGGGCTTCACTGTAAGAGATCAGGTACCCTTCTTATTGCCATATCCCATAGTAATTCTGATGTGCAGTCAGGTTAGTAATCACTTTTAGAGTTTATGATGTCTAATCTCAAAGTGGCATCTCACATTGAGATTTTATGATGATACAGAATCATGGCTTATTTATGGGGCCAGATACAGTTTCAAAGTGCTAAGATTTTAATTCATACTTTTATATGCCATGATTATTCCATTACAACTGCGAATTTTTGAAACTACTTTGTGTTTACTGTTAATCTTCATTTGTTTTAGAGACATCCTAATAAGTTAGATTACTATAGTTCTTAATTTTTCCAAGTTAAATCCCACCTGTTTAATTTTTTCCTGAATATATCCTTCTAAGTTGGACTGGATGGCTGCGGGTTTCAACTAAAATATAGCTGTTTTTGAATATGTGTTTATTTTCTCATCAGGCTGTGGGTAATGACAGTTAATGCACTTCAGCCTTCAATAAAGTTTGTACGACAACAAAAGTATACTCAGAATGACCTGATGATAGATCCTCTCATTGTCCTAAGATGTGATCAGAGGGTACACAGGTATGTGTCGTTTGAGTTTCATTTTTATTCTGGAGTTATACTTCAGAGCGTCTAAAAGAAATGGAAGAAATTCAGTTTAAACGTCTGTCTTAGTGTTCTTGCAGGTGATTAGCGGTGTGCGCTATGAGGTTCTTTTTTTTTTTTTAAGATTTTATTTATTCACTTGGCAGACAGAGATCACAAGTAGGCAGAGAGGCAGGCAGAGAGAAAGGAAGGGAAGCAGGCTCCCTGCTGAGCGGAGAGCCTGATGTGGGGCTCGATCCCAGAACCCTGGGGTCATGACCTGAGCCAAAGGCAGAGGCTTTAACCCGCTGAGCCACCCAGGTGCCCCTATGAGGTTCTTTTTATTTTTGTTTTGTCTATATTCAAGAACTATTCAGTTTAATATTTAACATGTGATTAGTAAAATCTAGCAGATTCTTAAAAATGGAATTATGGGGCATGCTCATTAAGACTTATGACTCATATTTCATATTGCATGCTCATTAAGACTTATGATTCATATTTCATATTTCTCATATTCATATTCATATTTTTATTCATATTCATATTTTTATTCAGCAGAAAGGCTGAAGCAGTTTATACTCCCAAAACAGTGTTTGATATTGTACTTCACTACTTTGTATAATACTTTCCAATTTGATAGGTGAAAACTTGTTTCTCATTTTATTTATTAATTTATTTATTTTTAAAAAGATTTTATTTATTTATTTGACAGAGAGAGAGATCAAAAATAGGAAGAGAGAGGGATGTCTGGGGTGGCTCAGTCGGTTAAGCGTCTGCCTTCGGCTCAGGTCATGATCCCAGCATCCTGGGATCCAGTCCCGCATTGGGCTCCTTGCTGTGCAGGGAGCCTGCTTCTCCCTCTGCTTCTGCCTGCCACCCTACCTGCCTGTACTCTATCTCTCTGACAAATAAATAAATAAAATCTTTAAAAAAAAAGTAGGAAGAGAGGCAGACAGAGAGAGAGGGGGAAGCAGGCTCCCTGCTGAGCAGAGAGCCCAATGCGGGGCTTGATCCTAGGACCCTGAGACCATGACCTAAGTCGAAGGCAGAGGCTTAACCCACTGAGCCACCTAGGCGCCCCTTATTTCTGATTTTAATTTGTATTTTAGATTGAATATTTTAATATGCTTTTTGGCTATTGATCTCTCTTCTTTATATTTTAGTCTAGTTTTCTATTGAAATGCTTATCTTTTTTGATTTGCAAAGAGTTCTTCATAAAGGAAATTGGTTCTTTATATGTATATTGCAGTTTTTCCCTTTGTTCTGTTTTGCCTTTTAATTTTGTTAATTTTTTAAAATTTAGTTTTTTTACCAAGTGATCATCCACATCATTTTTAAAAATAACAAACAATATAAAAATATATATACATAGAGAAAGATATAATGTTTAGGATTTGCTTTGAACTAACTCTTTGGTGGTGATGGGAAAGTGGATGGGGGTGTAGAGGAAATGATTGGCCATGTGTCAATAACTGTGGAAGGTGATGATAATTTCTTGGAGATTCATTATCATATTTCCTTTGTCATGTATGTATGAAAGTTTTCATTGTATACATTAGTAAGTGAATAAACAAGAAGATCAACAGTAAGAAAAAGGTGTACAGTGAAAAGTCTTGTTCGCTCTCATGTCTACCATGTTGCTATGGCTAAACCAAAATTGCTCTTTGACCTCTTGATCAATCCCTGATCCATCTCCAGAGGAAATACTGGTGTGTATATAGCTTTACTTTCTATGTATTTACAAATTTATAAATAGGAATACTACTTCTTTCAGTGGTTTAAAAAAAATAAGTAGTATTATATTGTAGGCATTATTTTGTTCTTTTTTAAAAAAAACTTGATATTGTTCACATGTTCTCCATATTGATATGCATAGGTCTAACTCATTTGTTTTCACTGCTGCATTGTAATCCATATGTAAATTACTAGGCTTGTCCTCTAGAAACTCTGATTCAGAATTTTGGAGTGGAGCTTGAGATTTTTGGAAACATTGTCATAGTTTTTTAATAGTGATACATATTTTTTTCATTATAAATACATAGATGTTTATCGTACTAAATTTGGACATTTCAGAAAAACCATTGATATGTTGAGGAACATTTAAGCTGTTTCCATTGTTACAATGTTATAAACACAGCTATACTGCCCGTTAATGCACTCATGCTAGTTCCTTCTGTGATAGACTGAGATGTGGCATTATCAGGTTATTCTAAGGGCTTGGCTTTTTTTTTTTTTTAAGATTTTATTTATTAGCACGCACGTGCGCGCGCACACACACACACACACAGGCTCGCACGCACAAGTTTGGGGAGGGGCAGAGCACAATAGACTCCCTGCTGAGTGCAGAGTGGAATAGGGGCTCGAACCCAGGACCCTGAGTGACCTGAATCAAAGGCAGGTGCTTAAATGACTGAGCCACCCAGTTGGTCCAGGGCTTGCCTTTTTACATTTTAGTGGTTACTAATTTATCATTTTTTTCTTTTTTATATTTCTTACATTTGTTCTTATTTCACTTAATCTGTAACAATTTTTGAGGTATGAATAACTGCTCTTTTTATAGAAGAGGAAACCAAGGCTTCGTAAATAACTTATCCCAGGTCAAGTGGATGAGGTACTTTTGGAATAGCAAGTTGTCTTGCTCCAAAGAAGAAACAGGAGTAGAAAGAATAAAAATTCTGTTCTAGTCTCCTTCTTCTTATCAATAATAGAATATTTCTCTTTCAGACAGCTGCTTTGCAGGTTCCTGTTTAAGAGATTTACTCTTAGTGCCATTTTTTGCAGAAAAGGAATCTTTTCTCTAGGGCATACATTATATTTGGTCTTAGCTGATAAGATTAAATAGGAATATTTAATATATATTCAATATTCAATATAATCTTGAGGATAAGACAAACATATTAAACTTTTCTAGAGGATAAGACAAACATTAAACTTATTTTTAGAAAAAATATTTCAGTGGAAGAGCGTTACTGCACTTTTTAGGTTTCTCAGGTACTGCTTTTCAGGACTGATTGATCATATTCCGACTAATTTATAAATTTATATTCTTTCTTATGTATTTTTCTTCTTTCTGTGGTAGATGCCCCCCACTAATGGATATTACTCTACACATGTTGAATGGATATCTTCTTGCATCCAAAGCCTACCTTAGTGCTCATCTGAAGGAGACTGCAGAACAAGATAGGCCTTCCCAGAATAATACAATAGGTTTAGTTGGGCAAACTGATGGCCCAGAAGTTACCAGAGAAGAATTGAAAAATGCTTTACTGGCTGCTCAGGTAATGAAATTTAGTCAAGGAAAGCATGGGTTTCCGGGTTAATATAATTAGTTAAATAGACGGCAGATGATTGCCCTTTATGTACAATAGTGACATATTGCGCATTTCTTTCATTACAGAATGTATTATAATGCTGTTTCCTTTGCTTCTGAAGATCAGATGGACTTTATTGCTAAAATTAGGAATAATCTTCATGATATTAGTTTAGTAGCCATTTAAATGAGATTTATACTTTAACAAAATAAGGTTTTCGAAACCAAATGGTGGAGACAAACAGAACAAGAAGTATATATATAATGAAATGTCAGGTACTGGTAAATAGTTTGACAACATGAAGAGCTCAGGGTTTTTTTTGTTTTTTTTGTTTTGGTTTATGTTTTTTTTTAAGAGCTCAGTTTTATATTTAGGAAAGTTATAGCAATGTAGAATTTTAGTGAAGACTTTAGTAACTTTTGAATAAGGCAGGAGATGTGAGATGATTAAATGTTAAGCAATTTGATGTCTTCAAAGTAGAAGTGTTTTCTTAGTTTGAAATATAGCTTCTAAAATATTTTCATTGGCAATAAGGGGAATTAGAGTGATAATATAGGTCCACAATCCCTTATCTATGATACAGAGATCAAAAATGTTATGAAAACTGAAGCATTTTTTTGGTAATTCAGTTGGCAAAAAGACCTGACCTGATGTGATCTCATTGTGACAAAACTTGACCTGAATTGATATGAAGCTATTTATAGCCTTATCCCACTTATGTGAATGTTGTTTTGCTGCAGAAATGTGAATATGTTTGACTGCACTGTGTGCTCTCCTAGTCTCTGCTGGAGATGTTATATAATATCACACACAAAAAAGAATTCTGAGTTCTAAAATAAATCTGGACCTCAGAATTTCAGATAAGGGATTGAAGATCATAATAACTACCATTTATTTAATGGTTGCTATATGCTGAGTACTATTCTAAGTTCTTTATGTATATTAACTCATTTAACCTTTATAGCCAACCTATGAGGTAGGGAGTATTATCCATTTTTACAAATTAGGACACTGAGACTTAGGGTGGTTAAGTCACTTGCTCAAGGCTGCACATTGATAAGTGGCAGAGCTAGTATTCAAGCCTGGGTAGTCTGGCATCAGAGTCTACAAACAAAAACAACCCCAAACCAAAAACCCTTTAACTGAAGAATGATAATTACAAAATAAAGCTAACCTTACTTTATAATCAAGTTCGTCAAACAGTTAGATGAAGTAATTGTTTTCTTCGATTCCATGCAGTGGCTGTCTTCCAGAGATACATGTCATATATTCATTTTTTGGTTACCTTTTCCTACTAGATAAGAGTCATTATAGCTCTCCTTTAAATGTAGGTAGGGGCATCAAGTGGGTCACCCCTCAGGAAATTACTGTTCTATGAAATGACACTCAAGCTTGTAGACTGAGCAACAATGAGTTGTACAGGTAGAATAAATGGTAAGGCAGAATTTTTCTTTGCAAAACCAGGGCTATAAAGAGCCCATCTTCAAATTAAAAGGGGAAAAAAAGCTTTAGGAAGTGACATTTAGGCATTACTTATTAACCATCATCTTCAGAAGAATTAATTGGTGAGAAAAAAGTGCCAGGTGATAAAAAGAGGGGAATACAGAATAGGATCTTGGGAGATGTAGGAATTTAAGAGGAAAGAGCAGAAGTTCTGGTAGAAGTCATCTTTTGCTTAGGTCCTCTTTTTTATATCACTAAATCAGAATACTCTTCTAGTAGGTGATTTTAAACTGCAGTCCATTGACCTGCCTTAGTGATATGTGATGACCCTGAAATTATGCATATATTTGTTTACTTACTAATTTTTATACGGAGAGGGTGTGTAGTTTTCTTCAGATCCTTAAAAGCATTCACGACCTTAAACATGGTGAGAATGACTGCCCTATAGATTGCTCATATGTGCTCTTTAAAGTACGTTCTTTTTTTTTTTTTTTTTTTAAAGAAACAATTGTTTTACTACTTTGGTTCACTTGAAAACAAAATTCTCAAAAATTTCTTAAATTCTGTTTTATTTGCTTGCAGGATAGTGCTGCTGTCCAGATTCTCTTGGAGATTTGCTTACCTACTGAAGAAGAGAAAGCAAAGGGTGTCAATCCAGACAGCTTGCTAAGAAATGTTCAAAGTGTTATTACTACCAGTGCTTCAAATAAGGGAATTGAGGAAGGAGAAGACAATTTGCTCTGTAACCTTCGAGAAGTTCAGTGCCTTATCTGTTGTCTTTTACACCAGATGTACATTGCTGATCCCAACATTGCTAAACTTGTTCACTTTCAGGTGTGTTTCAAAGAATGTTGCTTATATGGTTGACGTTGATTTTTGGGGGGAGGTAGTGCTTTGATTACTAAATTAATGGGGATCAGTTAGAAATTGGAGATCACACAGATGATCATGGTCCTTTGCAATATGGCCCAAAATTCAGAGTTTTTAGATTTCATTTCACTCTAATAAGTTCAAATAATTTATCTCTATCCTGGTGCACCAGAAAGGTGAAATGCCAGGATATATGTAGAGTACTGTAGCTTTCTGAGCAACTTTTACAGAAAGGAAGAAAAAAAATCTCCCTGTGTATTTTTATCTGCATTTGACTTATAGTTGTTGGTTTTTTTTTTTTTTTTCCCTAACTCTTCCCCCCGTTTCTTGTTGAGATAGGGTTATCCATGTGAACTTTTACCTCTGACCGTCGCAGGTATTCCATCTATGCACATCTGTCTGGATTTCATACCTGAGCTTATTGCACAGCCAGAACTTGAAAAACAGGTAACAGGCATTTTGGAGGTTTAGGAAAAATTTTAATCTCCCTCCAGTCTTGCTGGCTATCAAACATTTAAAAAGTTTTAATACTTAAGAATTCTTCAGAAACATGTAACATTTTGATTTTGCATTGCAGATATTTGCTATCCAGTTGCTTTCTCATTTGTGTATCCAGTACGCATTGCCAAAGTCACTCAGTGTGGCTCGCTTAGCTGTGAATGTCATGGGAACTTTGCTAACAGGTGTGTAGCCAACCAACATCAATAACAAAAACTTCTAACATAAAGTAGTACGTATTTTTACTGAATTTAGTAGTACGATGTTTCTGTGTTACTAATAGTTTAATTTATGCCATCTTTTCAATTCTTTGAAGTTTTTTAAATTATAAATGTGATTTATAGCATAGAGGAGATGAATAGGTAGGCAAATTGTATCTTTCAATTTGTGAATAATTACATATAGATTTAGGTAAATATAATAACCTTTCCAGGGTGGACTGGGTGGCTCAGTTAATTGAGCATCCAACTCTTGATGTTGGCTCAGGTCAAGATCTTATGGATTGAGCCCTGCACTGGGCTCTGTGCTTAGTGCAGAGTCTGCTCTGGATTCTCTCCCCCTCTACCCTTTTCCCTGTTCGCAAATGTGCATGTTCTCTCTAAGTAAATAAATAAAATCTTAAGGGAAAAAAAAAAGTTTTCCATATTTTACAAATGAAAATCAGATCTGCTTTCTGAATGTCATTAGGTCAGTAGAAGACAAATTACAATTTATTACAAAGGCTTAGAGTTCCAGAAAAATATAATCATGATGTCTAAATAAGAGATAAATATATTAGTTGTTTCCTTAAGTTCTAAAACATACCCTAATGTTTTAATCACCATCTGTTTTGTAGAGCAAAATGGTATGAAAATAAACTACTTTAAAAGAAATGAACTATAATTCAGTCTTTTAAAGTTACGACTTAGTTAATTTCATATTCTTTCTTACTGCTCCCATAATACTCTGTTCATTTTTCTTTTCATTATATTCACCCCATGTTGTTATTTTTAGCAGTTAAGAGCTTTAACTGCCTGAGTTCAATTGCAGCTCCACTACTAACTGGCTGTGTAGCTTTGAACAAGATTCTTCTTCTTCTTTTTTTTTTTTTAAAAGATTTTATTTCTTCATTTTCATTTGAGCGAGACACAGAGAGAGAGACAGAGAGAGAATGAGTGGGAGCAGGGAGAGGGAAGGAGAGAGGGAAAAGCAGACTCCCTGCTGAGCGTGGGCCCCCCCCCACCCCGCCGCCCACAATGCAGGGTTCGATTCCAGGACCTTGGGATCATGACCTGAGCTGAAGGCAGATGCTTAACCAACTGAGCCACCCCAGGCACCCCCTTGAACAAGTTTCTTAATCTAAGGTTTAAGAGTTTTTCTCCTCTATAAATACTTTCCTCATTTATAAAACTGTGAGAATTAAATAATGCATGTAATGCACTTATCACGGTGCTTGAAAATAAGAATTTATATGTTGGATGATGGCTGACTATTAGATTGTAAGCTCCCTAAAGGCAGGGATCAGATATATCTTAGAAAATTTAATAATCTCAGCACAGAGTATGGTGCTTAGTATATTCAATAGGCCATGTATATTGAATTTATATCTGTAAAGTAAAAAATTGTTTAACTTCCTCCCAACAGTTTTAACACAGGCTAAGCGGTATGCTTTTTTCATGCCAACTCTGCCAAGTTTGGTTTCCTTTTGTCGAGCATTTCCTCCACTGTATGAGGATATTATGTCTTTGCTGATCCAAATAGGGCAAGTCTGTGCCTCTGATGTTGCCACTCAGACAAGAGACATTGATCCAATTATTACACGTAAGTAGTAACTTATTTTCAAAGTTGTTTTAATATCGCAAACATAAAGGCCAAACTCCTTTCCAGATTCCTTGCCTTAATTTTTTTTTTTCCCTTATGTTTTTAGGTCTTCAACAAATAAAGGAGAAACCAAGTGGATGGTCTGGTATCTGTAAAGATTTATCTTATAAAAATGGATCTGGGGACACTGGAAGTATGGATCCTGATGTACAGCTTTGTCATTGTATTGAAAGCACAATAATTGAAATAATAAACATGAGTGTTAGTGGAATTTAAAAAAAACTACAACAAAAAAATGAAGCTGTTTGCTGCATACACTCAATATGAATCTGCATCTTACAACAACTCTAAACTGAATGGGAACAATAACATCTTGGAATCATTAAAAGATTCAGTTCAACATGGATATAGTTTAGAACTCTCTTTAAGAATTATGCTTGCTTATATTTGATTGGCAGTTCTTTGAATCTACTTTCCTGGTATGTTTATACTGTAGCAGCGGAACTTTTTTTTTTCTTTCTGTTGGGAGCACATTTAAGAAACTCATTACTAGAAAGTGAATTTGGCCTTATATTTACTTTTGCAATGAAGAAACAGTGCCATGCCTTTAATTTCTTATAAAGATGAGTGTGTGGGCAGCCCTAGTGTTTAATGTTAGCTAATAACATGTGACAATGATGCAATGATGAGAGGGAGAAAAAGGGAAGGGAGAATATAGGAAAAATTAAGGAGTTTAAATACCCAGTAGAAACTGCTAAAACTTGCAAGACAAGTAGTAGTAATGCGAGATGGAATTTTGCTTCTCAAGAAATAGTATTGAGAAGGCTTTAAAAAAGGCAAATAGCTTTTTGTAAATGATTTCCATGGAATTACATATGAGAATTTTAAAATTTTATACATTTGCTTCAATTTTTACTAATATGGAGATATGTTTAAAGAGATACTTGAATAATTTGGAATTTTAAGTTACTAATTTAGAAGTGTTTACAGAAACATCTTTGTGCAGAGAAGAACCTGAAAGGAGATCTCATTTAGGTTTTTTTTAAGATTTATTTTTATAATGTTTTACTGACTTACCTAGTGGTTGGGGGAAATACATTGGTATCCAATTAAAGTTTAGAGCAGTGAAACACACCAGATTAAAGAGCTCTTGGTGTGCCATCAGGATTATAATTCACATCATAGTTTTGGAAGATCTCTGAGTAAGAAAATATATACAGTGTTTGGACCTCAGGAAAAGTTAAAAATAGTGTAAAGTACCATGTTGCTGAAGGATTTTGCAGTCCTCCCCTAGTAACTTCCATTGATTAGGTAGATGCATTCAGGTAAACCATAGTCCCATTTTTTTTCTTTAATTAAGTATCCAACATAGAAGTTACTTCTCTTTGTTTTCTGAGATATACCTGAATAATACACTCCTCCCAACCCCTTCTTTTCTCTGCTTTGAAACAGACCTGTTCACTTGTAGAAGAAATTAGGTAGGCTAATAAGGAAGTGTGATTTTTAAGAAAAGAAATTGGACTTCAGTCTTCTCACTAGCATATAGGCATATGTCATTTTCCTCCTTTGTAAAATGGGATTACTACTGGCCCTACCTCATAAGGGTATTATACAAGAAATAATTTGTAGCTATTTCAAATCATGAAGTACACAGTATCCTAGATGATAGGATATTTATAACTTCTCTGATGCTTAATATTCAATGAAGTAATTTTGATGCAAAAATAAAGGCATCCACTTAAAAAAATACCATAAGAATTTTCATATTTTTAAACAAGGCAGTTTTATAAGTCTTTTAAGATTAAATACAACTGCTCCTGTTTTGTTTTGTTTAGTTTTTAAACAGAGGCTTTGGAATATTTTGTGTGAGTAGGTAAACTCTAGGAAATCAGAAAAGGGTTGAAATATGTTTTCTAACTAAATGCCGTGCACATTCCTGGATCACTTTTCAAAGACTGGTCAGAACCTGCTGTGTTAAAATAACATATGCTCTTTTTCATCAGATTTGTTGATGATGTAAATAAAATGTGTAAATATATTAGTAAATGTTAATATTCATGTATTTTAAGTTAAGGTTATAAGATTTGTCACAATGTGTTTTCTTTTTATTCAAGTGAAAACAGATGTGTGCAGCTATTTTGAATATTGGTTTATAAACATTCATATTCTTTATCAAATGTACTTGTAGTTTTTTGTGTTTCATTTCACTGCTGCTAACTTGAAAGGGACATTTCAAGGGAGTGGTATCCAGAACTGTCTGGCTCCAGAGTCTCAGTGTGTCCCTTTCTGTTTATGCCACATACATCAATTGGCGATACAAGGTAGAGTCAGTCGAGAGTCTTAGGAATTTAGGAGAGGAAAATCAGAATAGTTACCCTGGAGCAGTTACTTAAAAGATTAGATATTTTAAAAATTTGTAAATGCAGAATAACAATTTGAATGCATTTCATTTTTATAATGGACTTTTTAAAATAATAACTTTTTAATAACTTTTATAATAACTTTTTAAATAATGGACTTATTTTTATAAATTATATATTTTATAAATTATAAATTATCCTTCCACTGTCTTAATAAGTTACATTTTTAGTACTTTCCCTTCATCTTTGCTTTATGTAGACATACTGTCACATAATGAAATTCATAGTACCCAGCTGGAGTCTGCTTATTTTTTTTCAATTAATTTTATATGAAATTATTTTTGCAAGTTATTTAATTTTTATAATTATGGTTTATAGTAATTTATTTTTATAATTATTTTATTGGCTTCATGATGATTGAATTCATATAACTATCTCCCTATTATTATACTGGGAATTTTTTTTTCAGTATTATAATAGGCACTGTTGTAAATTGAGGTATTATAAGGGCAGAATTTATTTTCATTACTAAGTTTTGTCATTTGGGGACAGTGTAGTGAAAGTGAAAGTGAGGCAAATCAGTTCCCCTCTTGCCGCTCCCTCCTGCTGCAAACCTCTCTCCCAAACCAGTTTCTCGAATTTGAGAAAATGTCTCAGGTTTTGCTTTTTTGGACACTAGTATTTTAGCCAAGTTTAGACTATACAGAACTCTTTAAAAAGAGCAGTTCAGGGGCACCTGGGTGGCTCAGTGGGTTAAGCCTCTGCCTTCGGCTCAGGTCATGGTCTCGGGGTCCTGGGATAGAGCCCCGCATCCGGCTCTCTGCTTAGCGAGGAGCCTGCTTCCCCCTCTCTCTCTGCCTGCCTCTGTCGACTTTTGATCTCTGTCAAATAAATTAAAAAAAAAAAAGTTCAAGCCCCAATTAAAAAAAAAAAAAAGCAATTCAGAGAGATCACGATTAACCTATTTTTGAGGAAATTTAAGTATACTTCTTGGCAGAGAAGAATAAACTGGTCTCCGGAGGGACAGAGGTGGGTGAGCCTTTAAATGGAGGAAGAAGTTAGCTATCTGGTAGTAGAAGACATCGGAAGCGTCTGTCTGGTTTAATTTGGTATCTGGAAAAGCCTCGAATATTATGAGATCCTGTAAGCTGGTTGTCATCGAACCTTTTCGCCTCGTTTGGCTCATTCTGGCAATTGCCGCCTCAATCTTTTCGATTGCTTGACTACTTATAAAGTTCTAATTTGAATTGAGTGGCGCTGATGAATGTGCGGAGAAATCGGCAAGGCTTAAAGGTGTGTCTTCTCTGTTGGTCTACAGACTTTAATAGAGACTTCGATTTTCTAAGAAATCCATTAACGGGTTAAATCACCGGTGTCAAAAAGTCAGTTAAGAGCCTTAGGAATTCAGGAGAGAACTCTTTTCCTTTAAGACCCTATGATTTGGGCGAGTCTTCCCCTCTTGTGCGGTTCGCCTTCCGGTGCCGCCAGGTACCTTGGGTCCGTTCTTAATTGCGTAGGCTTCCATTGGGTGCCAGAGTTTTCGCCCCCTGACCTTGCACCAAGATTGGTTGCTGGATTTCTGGTCTTGGCAGGTGATTGGTTGTCTGAGCTCGCCCGGCGATTGGATGCCAGGCGTCGAGGGGTGGGAGGCGGGAATTCGTCTAGTGGAGAACGTAGCTGAGGAGACTGATGTGGACTGGAGAGAAAAGCTGAAGCAGCCCCGAGCCTGCGACCAGGCCCAGGTAGTAGCAGCCGGCTGGGGAAGAGAGAGAGGCGTGTGACCTTCTTTGCCCGCGCTCCACTGTATTTGCTTGCGGATATCTGTTTCCTTTTCTCCCGTGAATCGGAGCCCAGTCAGCGGTGCGTTTGTTTTCCTCAGGACGGGCAAGTCTGTCTCCTGTGTGGGGGTGAGAGCGGAGCCAGCTGGAGCAGTGCATTCTGCTTTCGCCCAAACTCCTCGCTGGCCCGTTGGTGTTGACTGGATCACGAGGGGCTCTGGGCTCGACGGGCTGAGGGAGGAGGGAAGGGTGAGGACGAAAACCTGGGGAGAAGTCAGCCTGCCCACCCCTATTGGTATAGTCCGGGGCTTCGCGCTAACTCTTGGCGGCAGGGGGCGACGGCGGGAGGCAGATAATTGTTTTTTTTTGTTTGTTTGTTTGTTTGTTTTAAAGGATTTTATTTATTTGACAGAGAGAGACAGCGAGAGAGGGATCACAAGCAGGAGGAGTGGGAGAGGGAGAAGTAGACTTACCGCGGAGCAGGGAGCTCAATGAGGATCTCAATCCCGGGACCCTGGGATCATGAACAGAGCCGAAGGCAAACGCTTATCAATTGAGCCACCCAGGCGCCCCCTGAGGCAGATAATTGTGATGTGTTTTTGTTTGCTTTATTCCATTGTTATGGGGGAAGCTACCCCATTTTGAGATGCCTGTTGTTACACCTGGGGCGGGGTATGGATTATTTCGAGGTTATTTCCGAGTAACTAGGCCAGCGTTGAGTTGTTGGTTCAGATTAAAGAGTTGGATTCCACCAAATCTCATTCTCAGAGCTTCACAGAATCCCAAAAATTAGAACTTGAAAATACCTTAGAATAGTGGTTCTTTGGGAACACAAAGGCTATGGTTAAGGTTATTACTGGCTTTCTAATCAGTTGCATTGCTATTTCAACCATCACTCCATCCCCACACCGAGTTTACTATTTTTTTTTTTCCACATCTGCAAAGTAATACCAATGTATATCATTTCCCCTTCTCTCTTCAGTTATTTCTTTAGGATGTGTTTCTGGGAATGAGAAATCTACGGACTCTTTCAGAAAAATGCAGTCATGCACAGAAACTTATGCATGCAAGATCAAGAGATCACAGTTTCTGAATTATATCTATGTATCTTAGGTTAAGAAAAGTTGGCTTAGAAGGGGGATTAAAGTAGATCGCTTCTGTTTTAGATATTGGAGTTTGTGCACATTTCTGTGCGAACATTATCTTATTTTTTATTCTATTTTATTATCGTTTTTAGAGATTTTATTTATTTATTTATTTGAGAGAGAGAGAGAGAGAGAAGAGCACAAGCAGGGGGAGCTACAGGCAGAAGGAGAAGCAGGCTCCCTGCTGAGGAAGGAGCCAGATATGGGGCTCCATCCCAGGGCCCTGGGATCATGACCTGAGCTGAAGGCAGACACTTAACGGATTGAACCCCCCAGGCACCCTCTACTTTATTGATTTTTAAAGATTTTATTTATTAGACAGTGAGCACTATTGTGGGGGGACAGGGAAGGCAGAGGAACCAGTAGACTCCCTGCTGAACAGGGAACCCATGCGGGGCTTGATCCCAGGAGCCTGAGTTGTTGACCTGAGGCTAAGAGAAGCTTAAGGACTGAGCCACCCAGGTGCCATACGGTGCCTTATATACACATAATGTACAGACATTATCTTATTTAATTCTTAACTCAGTGCCTGGCTAATTTTTGTGAAAACCCTATCAGGTGGGTAGTATTATCTCCATTTCACAGATGCAGAAATTAGTTCTGAGAGGTTAAGTGACTCACACAGAGGAATTCAAATTTAGGTTTGCTTTAGTCCAAAACTCGTCTTTCCATTATACCCCACTGACTTTTAAATAAGAATTATTGGGCACCTACTAAGTGCCAAGGCATTGCTTCTCTCATAAGGGTTTTTAAGTTAGGAGTTACTACAGATACAGATCTTAATTTAGAGAAATGAAGAGACATGATCAAGGTAACATATATGAGTTGTTTTCAGAACCTGGTCTAGAGCTTGTTCTTTCTAACTCCTAGTCCACAGCTTTGGCCAGCAGGAATACAAATCCACATTTGTCAGATTTTAAGACATGCTGTCAACCGTTGTGATTTATAAGACTAGGAAATTCTTTTACTTTCCCATTTGTTTTGTTCAAACATTTATTCCAGTTTTAATTTTCAGACATCTGTCCTAATGTTGGGTATCTGGTTTTCTTTGGTATTGTTTCAGTATTGATTTTCATTTCTGTTGCAGTTAGGAATCTGAAGTAAATAGTAAAGCATGATGTCTTCAGTTTGGTCTGAATATACAATTGGTGGGGTGAAAATTACCTTTCCTTATAAAGCATACCCATCACAGCTTGCTATGATGAATTCTGTAAGTATTTTTCAATAGTTATTTTAAGTCTTTATTAAGATACAGGTGCTTATAATACATAAAACTACATTTGTGTTTTCAGAGAGTACATGGATTGAAAATATTTGCCAGTTCATTGAAGAAGATTTAAACTTTGGAAAAATAATGCTGATCACTGCTAAACTTTATATATCCATTGTTATAATGGAGACAAAGGAGAACATTCTGAAAAATATTCTCACCTCAGTTGGAGCTTCTGTTTACTTTGCAGAATTAGTGCTTTCTACAAAATATTTGCTATATATTACACAGAACAGTATATTTCTCACCATAATTTTTCTGAGATAGTTGTCAAATAGAAAATGAATATACAAACAAGTAAATCAACTTTCCAACTTTGTTAAATCTGAATATTTAAAAATTTACCATATTTTTTGAGTTTATACCTTATTTGTGAGCAATATTTACTTCACATATTTTTAATGTTGCATAATGATATACTATAACCACCTGCAGATGTTGACTTTTTTTTTTTGCTTAAATTTTTAAGATGTAGGCCTGTTGACTGTTAATCTGTTTTACTTGCTGTATAGTATTCCGTTTTATGGATATACGAGAATTTTTTTTACCTATTTTCTTTTGATATACTTTAAAGTTGTTTACATCCTATAGCAATTTAAACAATGCTGCCATGAACTTTCTTATACAGGTTTCCCTGTGTTCATGTATGAAAATTTTGGACTATATACATAGGACTGGACTTGCTAGAGTTGGGTATCTTCAATTTTACTAGGAATTGTTAATTTCTGTACAGAGTGGTTGTAACAATTTACACTCTCAAAAACAGCATCCATTAAGTTTTCATCAAAGATATTCATGTGCTGTATTCTAGTTTTACACAAATGATTAAAGCACAGATTGCTTTTTTTTTTTTTTTTTTTTTTTTTTTAAAGATTTTATTTATTTATTTGACAGAGAGAGAAAGATCACAAGTAGGCAGAGAGGCAGGCAGAGAGAGTGAGTGAGGGAAGCAGGCTCCCTGCCAAGCAGAGAGCCCGATGTGGGACTCGATCCCAGGACCCTGAGATCATGACCCGAGCCGAAGGCAGCGGCTTAAACCACTGAGCCACCCAGGCGCCCTGCTTTTTTTTTTTCATTTCTTTTTTGCCTGATATCCTTTTAAGGCCATAATAATTTTAGGGAGAGATATAAAAGAATAAAGTCTAGGTTTAACTAAATACTGCTGGAAGTGCAACCTTACTTCTCATTGTTGTTGTATTTATACTGTTGATGGAGAGAGACCCTAATGAAGTAAACTGTTTATTGACTTTTTTTTATCATTTTTGTGTCCATAGATTGTCAGAGGATTAAATAGTAAGCAACATTGTTTGTTGGAGAGCCCTACAGGAAGTGGGAAAAGCTTAGCCTTACTTTGTTCTGCTTTGGCATGGCAACAGTCTCTTAGTGGTAAGTAGTTGGTTAGTACTTCAGGTTTCTTAGTGAGACCAGAAGAAAATATTTTAATAAAGTATTTTTTATGCAGACTGACTCAAACCATGTTCTAGCTAGCTAATTTATTTATTTATTTGTTTGTTTATTTATATTTTTATTTTTGTAAAGATTTTATTTATTTATTGACAGAGACAGACACAGTGAGAGAGGGAACGCAAGCAGGGGGAGTGAAAGAGGGAGAAGCAGGCTTCTGGCTGAGCAGGGAGCCTGATGCAGTGCTCAGTCCCAGGACTCTGGGATCTTGACCACAGCTGAAGGCAGATGCCCAGCGACTGAGCCAGCCAGATGCTCCTAGTTAGCTAATTTAAGTACAGATTCTTTTTTTTTTTTTTTTAAATTTTATTTATTTATTTGAGAGAGAGAGAGATCACAAGTAGGCAGAGAGGCAGGCAGAGAGAGAGGGAGAAGAAGGCTCCCCGCCAAGCAGAGAGCCTGATGTGGGGCCCGATCCTAGGACACTGAGATAATGAGCTGGGCCGAAGGCAGAGGCTTAACCCACTGAGCCACCCAGGCGCCCCTCTTTTTTTTTTTTTTTTTTTTTAAATTAACATATAATGTATTATTTGCTTCAGTACAAGTAATGTATTATTTGTATACAAATTATGTATTCAATACAAATAATGTATTATTTGATACAGGTCTGTGAATCATCAGTCTTACACACTTCACAGTACTCAGCATAACACATAACCCTCCCCAGTGTCCATAACCCAACCACCCTATTCCTCCCCCTCCACTCCCCCAGCAACCCTTAGTTTGTTTCCTGAGATTAAGAGTCTCTTATGATTTGTCTCCCTCCTCAGTCCCATCTTATGTCATTTTTTTCCCTCCCTTCCCGCCATGACCCTCCCCCACCGCCCCTGTCATCTCAAATTCCTCATATCAGAGAAATCATATGATTATTGTCTTTCTCTGATTGACTTATTTTGTTTAGCATAATACCCTCTAGTTCCATCAACGTTGTTGCAAATGGCAAGATTTCGCTTTTTTTGATGGCCACATAATATTCCATTGTGCATATGTGTGTGAGTGTGTGTGTGTGTATACACCACATCTTCTTTATCCATTCATCTCTTGGTGGACATCTAGGTCATCTAGGTTCTTTACATAGTTTGGCTACAGATTCTCTTTTAAGAATTTTTTTGTAAGTTGTTTATCTTTTTTTTTTTTAAGATTTTATTTATTTGAGAGAGATTGAGTGAGCAAGAGAGAGCACAAGTAGGAAGAGTGGCAGGGCGGGAGAAGCAGAAGATCGAAATGCAGGGCTCGATCTCAGGACCTTGAGATCATAACCTGAGGTGAAGGCAGATACATAACCAACTGAGCCACCCAGTTGCCCCAAGTTACATATCTTCCAAAAGAGTTTCAACTGAGCAAAATGTGTTGTTAATTCTAAAACAGTTCTGAACATAATATAGTCCTTTGATGATTCAGAGTCTACATGAGAATCTTGGAATGCTTAGTTATCATTATGAAAACGATTATGATAATTTATATGTAAAAGATGCAAGAGATGGGCCTGTCATGATGCTGTAACATACACAAATAATCGCTTTGAGTAAATCCTGTAATATATTTGCTTATTTGTCCCTTCCTTATAACATTAGACCATAGAATCTCTAAAGAAAACATTCTAGTTGATTTTTTTCTACTTGTTTGGATGCCAGATAAGCAAAAGTTTATTGTAATATTGTTTTCATAAATACATTATTTTCTGTTACTTTTACTTAATTTGCTAACAAAAGCCTAGTAACTTTTATTTTTATGAAAGACTTGCTAATATACATAACGAATCTGAAATACAGTGTTGGATATATTTTAGTTAAGTATTAGATGGATTTGACCTAAAGTATTAGGAGAATTTAAAGTTAAGCACAAGTATATGTACGTATGTATTTATGTATTTTTATATGTGTGTGTGTGTGTGTTTAAAAGGAAACATGCTACTGATAAGACTTAAAAAATAAAAAGTAAAAATTTTATAACTTTTGTTCATTTTGATTGTTAATGATGTTACTCTTTGGGGAAAAATGAGATAATCTGTTAATCTAAAATTTTAATGGGAGACTGAAAATAGAATTAGTAGTATATATGTAGTACAGATGGGAAAATAATGTCAATACTGTTCATAGAAAATAACTTCATTTTTTTTAGTATCTATGAATTGTGTTTTTGTATATGTAGGCAATTGCTTCTTGGCCTTTTAGCTAAGATCTGGTGTAGTATACGTGTAGGCACACAATGTAGACCACTATTACAATTATATATTCTGTTTAAGTATTAAAAATTACCTGTTTTACTTGAACGTTGATCTTAAAATAGATTTTGGTACATGTATCAGAATTGATACATCAGGGGCGCCTGGGTGGCTCAGTGGGTTAAGCTTCTGCCTTTCGCTCAGGTCATGATCTCAGGGTCCTGGGATCGAGCCCTACATCGTTCTCTCTGCTCAGCAGGGAGCCTGCTTCTCCCTCTTTCTCTCTGCCTGCCTCTCTGCCTACTTGTGATCTCTCACTCTCTGTCAAATAAAGAAATAAAATCTTAAAAAAAAAAAAAGAATTGATACATCATGAAACATGTTTCTATTTGAAATAGATATATAAAGTGGAAATTATTTAACCCTTATGTATTTACATTATTTAATGTATTGAGCTTTATGTCTTCAGGGAAATAGTAGTAATTAAGAATATACTTTAGGTCTTTATTTTAATCTTCCCTGCTTGATGTTTTAATAAATCTCAATATAAATGAATACCCAGCTAGTTAACATTATTAATCTTTCTATTATCAGATTTTTACAAATGATGTAAATTGATGTTAACTTCTTTATAAGTGTTTCTAGTGTAAGTGTTTCTCTCTTGTTGTAATTTGATGCTGGAGACAGGGTGACCAATTTGCCCAGATCTGCCAGGTACTTTTCTAGTTTTAGCACTGAAAATCTTGTATCTTAGGAAACTTCCCAATCTCGGGCAAATTGGGTGGTTTCTCATCCTAGTTGCAATTTTTTAAATGTTTTTTAAATGAGAAATATTACAACTTGGGTTCTTTCTTTTTTTTTTTTTTTTTTTTTTTTTTTTTAGAGAAGCCAGTGGATGAAAGCTTAAGTAAAAAACCTGAAGTACCATCATCATGTTGTTGTGCATGCCATTCAAAGAATTTTACAAACATTGACTTGAACCAAGGAACTTCACATCATTTCAACAGTCCAAGTACACCACCTTCTGAAAGAAATGACACTTCATCAAATTATCAAGGTAGTTTATATTTTTGCCTGGTTCTGTTGGTATATGTAGTCGCCTTAATTATTGCTGGTGTGAGACTTAACTAAGATACATTTGCTTAGCATAATTGACTGTGTATCTCCACCTAATTTCTCTGGAATTATTTTTAGGTAACACATTTGATAGATAGCCTTGGACTATTTTATTCTTGGCTTGACTTTTAATTTATTCAGACATTTTGCTAGCTTAAATTTTTTTTTTGCTAGCATTTTTTTGCTAGCTTTTTTTTTCTTTTTATATACATAGTTTTTGTAATTGGAGTATAATTGACACACTGTATTACATACATTAGTTTCAGGTGTACAACATAGTGATTCAACAAGTCTAGGCGTTGTTCTGTGCCCATCACAAGTGTGTCTTCCATCCATTGCCTTATGTCATTACAGTGCCATTGACTATATTCCTATGCTGTACCTTTTATCCCTGTCACTTATTCATTCTGTAACTGGAAGCCTGTATCTTCCATTTCTCTCTGGCAACCATTAGTTTGTTTTCTGTGATTATGGATCTGTTTCTGCTTTTTTTTGTTTATTCATTTGTTTTTTTAAAAGATTCCCCACATAAGTGAAATCATGTGGTGTTTTTCTTTCTCTGTCTGACTTATTTCATTAGCATAATACTCTCTAGGTCCGTCCATGTTGTCACAAATGCCAAGATTTCATCCTTTTTTATGGCTGAGTAGAGAATCAGGTATGTTTTAAATATGATCCTTAAACAGTTCGTACTAGATTTAAGATAAGTATACTAAGAATATCACAAGATTATTAATTTTTAAAAATATTTCCTTGGCTTTGAGTATATGGAAAGGATTAACCATTCTTTATCTAAGCCAAAAACCTAGCAGACATCCTATATACCTTGTTCTTCCTTATTTCTCCATGAAAACCTCTTTCTCCATTGATAGCTCCTTAGTCCAAAGTGCCATCTCCTGGTTAGAGCACGTAGTAACTTCTTTTCCTGCTTTTACTTATGTCATCCTTTATTCACTGGCAGGAAAAAAAGAGGTTGCCATAATTGACTTAAGTCTAAAGGGTATCCACTTCTCTTTTTTTTTTGTTTTTAAAGATTTTATTTATTTATTTGAGAGAGAGCGAGAGAGGGAAGAGCAGAGGGAGAGGGAGAGAATCTCAAGCAAACTCCTGATGAGCACGGAGCCCCACATAGGACTCCATCTCATAACCCTGAGATCACAACCTGAGCCGAAATCAAGAATCAGGCACTTAACCCACTGAGCCATCCAGGTGCCCGTAAATAGTATCCACTTCTAGAACAAAGGATGGAGTTATCTTCCTCTAAAACATATGACCATATATGGAGGAGGGTAGATACTTGAACTAAAGTATGATTCTGTTACGAATGAGGAAGAAGTGGTTGAATACACAAAACAGTATAGACAACACTATTGGTCAATTCTCTATTGGAGAATTGGAGATTCTCTATTGGAGAATTCTCTATTGGAGAATCTCCAATTCTCCAATAGAGAATAGACCAATAGTGTATACTGTTTTGACCCTTAGCAGTTTTGGCTTTTCTTTCCATTCCTTAAGAGGATCATGCTTTCGCCTACCTCAGAGACTTTGCTTATGTTAGTATTTATTCTGAGGAAAGTCCCATCTTCCATTTGTTATCCTGAATTTCCTTTAGGTCTCAGCTTAAATGTCATTTTCTTGAAGGAGCCATACTGACCTTTCTGTCAGACTAGATTTGGTTTCCCTATTCTGTCTTCTCACTGTGCACCTCTCCTACATAGCACTTGTCACAGTTTGTATTATCTGTATTTCTGTGTACATCATTTGTCAAGCTCTGCTTCCTATAGCAGACTATATACTCTCTGAGGTCAGGGACCATGTCAGTTTGCTTATCGTTGTATTTTTTTTTAAATTATTTTTATTAACATATAATGTATTATTTGCCCCAGGGGTACAGGTCTGTGAATCATGTTTACACATTTCACAGCACTCACCATAGCACATACCCTCCCAATGTTCATAACCCAACCACCCCTCCCTATTATTGTTGTATTTTTAGTACCTAGCAGAGTGCCTGACATATGGTAGGTGCTAGATAAATATTTGTTGTATGAATGAGTGGAATTGATTTTGAGATAATTATAGAAATTCTGGTTTATGTTATATACAACCTGTTTTTTAAGATTTTATTTATTTGAGAGAGAGTGAGCACAAGCAGGGGGAGCAGCAGAGGGAGAGGGAGAAGCAGGCTCCCAGCTGAGCAGGGACCCCATGGGGTCCTGATCCCAGGGCCCTGGGATCATGACCTGAGCCAAAGTCAGATGCTTAACCGACTGAGCCACCCAGGTGCCCCTACGACCTGTATTTTTTTTTTTAAACAAACTTACTGAAATATACTTAACATAACTATATATATAAATGGTACACTTTGGTAATTTTTGATATAGATGTACCTCCTTTAAAGCGTCAAGGTAGTGAACATGTCCATCACTTTCAAAAGTTTTCTCATGCCCCTTTGTTATCTCTCCTTCCCAAGCCTCCATGACTCACTTTTTCCCAACAACCACTGATTTGCTTTTAGTCATTGTAGATTAGTTTGCATTTTTAAAATTTACTTAAATGGAATCTTAGTTTATACGCTTACTTGTCTAGCCTCTTTCACTTAGCATAATTCTTTTGAAATTTGTCCATGTTGCATGTATCAACAATTTGTTCCTTTTTATTATTGAGTAATATTCTATTGTATGAATATACTACAAATTGTTTATCCAGTCGCCTGTTGATGGATATTTGAGTTGTTTCTAGTTTTAAGCTATTACATATAAAGCTACTGTGAATATTTCTGTGTAAGTCTTTGTTATAGACATGTGCTTTCATTTTTTGAGGGTAAATACTAGAAGTGACTAGATCACTTATGTTTAACTTCCTAAGAAACTTCCAAGCTGTTTCCCAAAGTGGTTTTACCATTTTAAATTCCCACTAGCAGTGGTTGGGAGTTCTCATTTCTTTACATCCTTGTTAATACTTTGTATGGTCAGTCTTTTTTACTATTCTAATAGGTATGTAGTGGTATCTCATTGTGGTTTTAATATGCATTTCCCTAATCACTTAGGACAGTTGGGGATCTTTTCATGTGCTTATTAGTCATCTGTATCTTTGATGAAATGTCTGTTTAAATCTTCTGCTTGTTTTTTTTTTTCTTATTGTTAAGTTTTGAGAGTTCTATATATATTTCAAGTACAAAATTTTTTTAAATCAAATCTGGTTTTAGCTTTTAGTTTGAGATATTTCAAATTAATTTTGTAGATCATGTGATGTATAGATCCAAGTTCATTTATTTTGCGTATGGATATATAATTGTTTGGCATCATTTATTGAAAAAGCTGTTTTATCCACTGCCTTGTGCCTTTGTAAAAATCAGTTGTCAATATATGCTCAATGTGACTGTGAGTTAAAGTTGCTTAGAATAGTTTCTCGAAGAATCAGATGTGGTCCAGGGTTGTATTCTGATACTCTATTTTTAAGTAATTCTTTAATATGAAATAACCTAAATACAGAAAAGTGTGTGGATTTTAAGTGTATAAGCTTGATGAATTTTCACAAAGTAAACAGTCCTGTAACTACCACCTAGATAAAAAAACATAGGACATAACCTACACTGTAGAGGCCCTTTCTAATTGCTGTCCTCCTTTCTGTCACCATTGATGATTTTTACCTCTTTATAGGAATGGAATTATATGTGTACTCTTGCACGTTGTACTGCCTGTCTGCTTTTGCTTAACATTGTATTTCTGAGATTCATTGGTGGTGTTGTATATAGTACTAGTTTTTATATATTATTTCTACAACATATTAATTTGTTGTACAGCTGTTAGATATTTGAGTGGTTTTTGTTTTTGGTTATTAATGCTATTATGAACATTCTTGTTCATTCTAGTGCAAATGGATATTTTTTATTAGATTTATACCTAGAAATGGAATTGCTGGTCATAGTGTGTGCTTATGTTCTGCTATAATAGATATTGCTAATATTTCCAAAGTGGTTGAACCAATTTATTTACCCTGCTGCCCTACATCTAGCAGTATTTGGAAGTTACATTTTTCAATATACCTGTTAACACTTAATATTTCCAGTTTAAAATTTTAGCTGTTTTGGTGCATCTGTGGTGTTCGCCTGAGTTTTAATTGGTATTTCTCTGGTGACTGATGAGGTTGAGCATCTTTTTATATGTTTACTGATAGTTTGAACATCCCCTTTAGTGAATTGCCTGTTATTTGTTTTCCCATTTTTCTATTGGGTTGTTTCTTACTGATTTCTATGAGGGTTTTTTTTTTTTTTAATATATTCTAGATAGATCTTATTTCTTTATAATTTTATATTTTAAAGACTTTGGTAAACTTCCTGCAGATTCCCCTGCTATAAAGAACAAGAAGATAAGCCTTTTTGTATGCATATAATGTGATTTTTAAAAAAAATGAATTGGGGTTAATCTTATTCGGCACATGGCTGGGGCACCTGGGTGGCTCAGTGGATTAAAGCCTCTGCCTTCGGCTCAGGTCATGATCCCAGGGTCCTGGGATTGAGCCCCACATCTGGCTCTCCGCTCAGCAGGGAGCCTGCTTTCCCCTCTTTCTCTGCCTGCCTCTCTGCCTACTTGTGATCTCTGTCAAATAAATAAACAAAATCTTTAAAAAAACAAACAAAAAATCTTATTTGGCACATGGCAATTCAGTTTTTCTAAAACTAAATTATTATTTGGGGTGAGTATTTCCTACCCTTTAATGGGCCCATACAAATTCCCCCCTTGATTTATTTGGGCAGAGTTTCTGAACAGTGACACTATTATATTTTGAATAGGATAGTTCTTTGTTATGGGGGCTTGTCCCGTCCCCCATAACAAGCATAAGCACTGTGGGATGTTTAGCAGTGTCTCCTAGGCCTCAACCCACTAGATATCAGTAGTATTCCTGCCTTTTGTGACAACCAGGAATGTCTATTCCCAATGTTCCCTGGAGTGGGACTTGGGATGTTAAAAGTGCCTAAAAGTGCCCCAGTTGAGAACCAAGATCTAGATTCATTCTGTGGGTATTTTACCAGTTTGACAAAAAATTGCAGAGCTCAAAATTACAAAAATCTTTTCTAAAATATACATGGAAATGCAAAGGACTAAGACATTCTTCAAGAACCGGTCAAGGGGGGCACCTGGGTGGCTCAGTGGGTTAAAGCCTCTGTCTTCGGCTCAGGTAATGATCACAGGGTCCTGGGATCGAGCCTTGCATCGGGCTCTCTGCTCGGTGGGGAGCCTGCTTCCTCCTCTCTCTCTGCCTGCCTCTGCCTTCTTGTGGTCTCTGTCTGTCAAATAAATAAATAAAATCTTAAAAAAAAAAAAAAAAGAACCAGGTCAAGATGAAAGGAATTGATCTATGAGATATCCTGATTTTTTATATATAAAGCTATTATAATTGAAACAGTTTAGTATTAGCACAATATTAGACCAGTGGAAAACAATAGAGAACCCAAATTCAGTTCCACATGTATCTAGAAACTTGATTTTTAAAGATTTTATTTATTTATTTGACAGAGAGATCACAAGTAAGCAGAGAGGCAGGCAGGGCAGGGGGTTGGGGAGCAGGCTTCCGGTCAAGCAGGGAGCCTGCCTGATTTGGGGCTTGATATCAGGACCCTGAGACCATGACCGAGACGAAGGCAGAGGCTCAACCCACTGAGCCACCCAGGTGCCCCAAAACTTGATTATTTATAGAACTACACTGGGGTGCCCGGTGACTCAGTTGGTTAAGTGTCTGGCTCTTGATCCCAGTTTAGGTCTTAATCTCAGGGTTGAGGTTTAAGCCCGGCATTGGGCTCCACGCTGGGTGTGGAGATTACTTAAAAAAAAAAAAAAAAAAAAAAGTATGTTTACAGAGCAGAGGACTAAGGAGGGACTTTTTTTTATAGGTGGTACTTAGATATCCATATGAAAAAATTTAAATTTGAGTCCTACTTTATGCCATAAACAAAAATACATTCCAGGAAGATGAAAGATTTAGGTATGAAAGGCCTTTGTTGTTCCAAACAAATTTTAGGATTGTTTGTTCTAGTTCTGTGAAAAATGCTGTTGGTATTTTGATAGGGATTGCATTATTAAATCTGTAGATTGCTCTCAATAGTTTTGGCATTTTAACAATATTCGTTTTTCCAGCCCATGGGCGTGGAATGTCTTTCCATTTCTTTGAGTCATCTTGAATTTCTTTCATCAGCGTTTTATAGTTTTCAGAGTACAAGTCTTTCACCTCTTTGGTTAAGTTTATTCCTAGGTATTTTATTTTATATTTTTGGTGCTGTTGTAAATGGGATCATTAATTTCCCTTTCTGCTGCTTCATTATAAATCTGTAAGAATTTCTGTACATTTTGTGCTTAGATTTCTGTATATTGATTTTATATGCAGCAAATTTACTGAATTCATTTATCAGCTCTAATAATTTTTTGGTGGAGTCTTTAGGGTTTATATATAGTTTCTTATATAGGGTTTCTTATAGTGTCATGTCATCTGCAATTAGGGAAAGTTTTACTTCTTCCTTACCAATTTGGATGCCTTTTATTTCTTTAGTTTGTCTAATTGCTGTGGCTAGGACTTCCAATACTATGTTGATTAAAGTGATGAGAGTGGACATCCTTGCCTTATTCCTGAACTTAAGGGAACTCTCAGGTTTTCACCACTGAATGTGATGTTGGCTGTGGGTTTTTCATATAAAGCCTTTATTATATTGAGATATGTTCCCTTAGACCTGCATTGCAGAGGGTTTTCATGAATGGATGTTGTACTTTGTCAAATGCTTTTTTTGCATCTGTTGAAATGATATGTGGCCTTTATTCTTTCTCTTATTGTTGTGACATAGAACTTTCATTGTTTTTCTTCAATAGCCAAAGCAATCTTGAAAAAGAAAAACAAAACTAGGGTGCTTGGGTAGCTCATTCGTTAAGCATCTGCCTTTGGCTCAGGTCATGATCCCCGGGTCTTGGGATCGAGCCCCACATTGGTCTCCCTGCTCAGTGGGAAGCCTGCTTCTCCCTCTCCCACTCCCCCTGCTTGTGTTCCCCCTTTTGCTATGTCTCTCTGTCAAATAAATAAATAAAATCTTAAAAAAAAAAAAAAAAAAACTAGAGGTACCACAATTCAAGTTACAGTACAAAGCAGTAGTAATTAAAGTAGTATGATACTGGCAAAAAATAGACACACAGATCAGTGGAATAGAACAGAAAATCCAGAAATAAACCCAGTTCCCTGGTCAATCAATCTTCGACAAAGGAGGAATGAGTATACAATGGGAAAAGGAGTCTCTTCAACAAATGGTGTTAGGAAAACTGGACAGGCATATGCAAAAGAATGAAACTGGACCACTTTCTTTCACCATACAAAAATAAACTCAAAGTGGATCAAAGACTTAAATGTAAGACCTGAAACCATAAAAATCTTTGAAGAGTGCACAGGCAGTAATCTCTGACATTGGCTATAGCAATGTTTTGCTAGATATGTCTCCTAAGGCAAGGGAAATAAAAGCAAAAACAAATTACTGGTACTGCATCAAAATAAAAAGCTTCTGTGCAGCAAAGAAAGCAACCAACAAAACTAGAAGGCAACCTACTGAATGGGAAAAGATATTTGCAAATGAAATATCTGAAAAGGGTTAGTATCCAAAATGTGTGAAGAACTGATACAACTCAACACCCAAAAAAGAAATAATCCAATTAAAAAATGGATAGACAAAATGCTCAAAAATGAGCAGACATTTCTCCAAAGAAGATATACAGATGGGCAATACACGTGAACAGATGGTCAGCATCACTTATCATCAAGGAAATGCAAATCAAAACCACAATTAGATATCACTTCATACCTGTTAGAATGGCTAAAATAAAAAACACAAGAAAACTAGTGTTGGCAAGGATGTGGAGATAAAGGAACTTTCTTGCATTGTTGGTTGGAAGGCAAACTGGTGCAGCCACTATAGAAAATAGTATGGAAATTCCTCCAAAAATTAAACATGAAACTACCCTGGGGCATGTGGGTGGCTCAGTCAGTTAGGTGTCTGACTTCAGCTCTGGTAATGATCTCGTCCTGGGAATGAGCCTTGCATTTGGCTCCCCGCTCAGTGGGGTCTGCTTGTCCTTCTCCCTCTGCCCCCTTTCCCCTGCCTTTGCTCTCTTTCTCTCTGTCAAATAAATAAATAAAATCTTTAAAAACAAAGGAATTAAAAAATAGAACTACCCTACAATCTAGGAATTGCACTACTGGGTATTTATCCCCCAAAATACAAAAACACTAATTCAAAGGGTTACGTGCACCCTTATGTTTACTGCAGCATTAATTGAATAGCCAAACTATAACAGCAACCCAAGTATCCATTGATAGATGAATAGATAAGGAAGATGTGGTGTGTGTGTGTGTGTGTGTGTGTGTGTGTGTGTATAGTATCCCATCGTATACATATGATGGAATATTATTCAATCATTAAAAGAATGAAATGTTGTCATTTCCAACAATATAGAACTAGAGAGTATAATGTTAGACCAGTCAGAGAAAGACAAATAATGTACGATTTCGCTCATTTGTGGAATTTGAGAAACAAAACAAATGAGCCAAGGGGAAAAAAATAGAGACAAACCAAGAAAAAGACTCTTAACTATAGAGAACAAACTAATGGTTACCAGAGGGGAAGAGGGGCGGGGGTGGTGGGAAAATAGGATAGGGATAAAAGAGTACACTTACTATGATGAAAAAAATGATAAAAAGAAAAAAAGTCATCCGGAAGGATTTAAGCTGAAAGATAAATAGTTATTACTTCAGAGAAGAAGAATAAGAAATGAGTAAGTGGGAAGGGAGGAAGGGAAGTAGATAGCATTTTACTGTTTCCTTTTTATACTTTTAATTTGCTTACATCTTTCACAGTGGGCTTACATTAGTTGATAACTTTTTAAAACTTCAAGATATTGGGTAACTGTCTGGCTTAGTAAGCAGAGCATGGAACTCTTGGTCTCAGGGTCATGAGTTTAAGCCCCATGTTGGACATAGAGCTTACTTAAAAAAAAAAAAAAAAAGTTAAAAAGGGGCACCTGGCTGGGTTAGTGAGTAGAGCATGAGATTCTTAATCTCTGGGTTTGAATTCCAACCCTGTGTTTGGTGTAGGGATTATTTAAAAATAAAATCTTAAAAAAACAAAACAAAACTTAAAGGTATTAGATTATGTTGGAAACCGATTTGGAATCAATTCCATTGTTTATCTTGGGCACTTACTCTATTTTTCCATGTATCAGTTTCCCCAATTGTAAAATAATACTTGTTACTTCATGGGATGGTAGAAGGAGCTGATCTATGTAAAACTTTAAGCCCACTGTCTGATACTAATAAAATGGAATTGTATAGCGCCCCCCCCCCCAAAAGACCTAGGTGTGAAAGAAAAGACCATTAAGATTTTAGAATATAGTGGTGTTAATTTATTTAGAAGACTCAAGAATGTGAGTGGTGGGTTGGGGGGATTCAGAGGTAGAGAGAATTTTTTTTTTTAAAGATTTTTTTATGAGAGAGATCTCAGGTCTGCCCTTGAGTGGGGGGAGGGGCAGAGAGAGAGGAAGAAGCAGACTCCCGCTGAGCATGGAGCTGGATGTGGGACTCTATCCCAGGACCCTGGGACCATGACCTGAGCCGAAGATAGTCGCTTAACCCGCTGAGCCACCCAGGCACCCCTGAGAGAGAGAATCTTGAGTAGGTACCATGCCCAGCACAGAGCCTGACACAGGGCTTATCCCATTACCTTAACCAAAATCAGGAGTCCGTCGCCCAACTGACTGAGTCATCCAGGTACCCCTAGAATATAGTGGTATTTAAACTGTGTTCCTAAGAGTCATAGGAAAAAATATGGCCTGTTGGGGGGACGGGACAATGAGTCAGGGAAGTCCTAGGTCTTTTATTCTATTTTGGAAATTTTAAGCAATATTTCTTTAAAAAATATAGTCCTCGCAGAAAAAGCTCGAAAATCAATGCTGTGTAGCATAGATTTACTTGTGGTTTTACAGACTCAAACTTGGTTTTCGAAAATAATATTGGACTTGCTTTTAGGGCTTTCTCCTCTAATAGTCTATAAATCTTTTAAGGCCCGAGGCTGTTTCTTTTTCATTGTTTTCCATGGTGTCTGAAATTGTATGGACTCAGTAAAATAAATGCTTGTTAAATGAATTCAAGCCCTGGGAGTGGAGGGAATGTATAGAGAAGAGCTGAGAGGAAGGAAGGTACTTTTAAGAACACTCACATTTAGGGAAGAGGAGAAACCAATGTATAGGAACAGTTAAGAAAAGTGTTACAGAAATGAAGGAAAAAAGGAATTATGTTTATGGTATTTCAAGAAGATAGTGTTAAGTTTGGCTGTATCCCTAGAAGTTAGACTGATGGATTTTGGAGTCAGACAGTAGGAGTCAGTCATATCCAGGCTCTGCCTCTTACTAGCTGTATCATATTGGGCATATTAACTTGACATTTTAAAAACCTAGTGTTCACATCTATTAAGTGGGTTAATATTTGGTGATTAAGAGGTCATTGATGATCTTCAGAGTAGTGGCATTAAAGGACAGATTATAAGAGCTTGATTCTACTGTATTTTCAAGCCTAAAGAACTTAGAAGCTTAGTGGGGAAGAAACATTGAGAAACTGTAAAGAAAGATTTTTGTATAAATGAAATACATTTTCTTGTGAGACACTCACAGTTGTATATTTTAAACCACATTATCAGGAGTCATTTACTAAAGCATAAACCTGTTAAAGCAGAATTGGACTTTGCTATTGAAAGCCTATTTCTCAAATGTTATATCTTTAAGTAAACTCAGTCGTAAAGAAATGCTTTTAAACATGTTGAACTTTTCATGTTTTAAATATGTTAATGAAATTTTGAGAAGTCATAACATCTTGACTCAAATTTTTCCTAGAAAAATTGCCTAATTGTAAGTTTTTTTTGCTAATTTTTATGACTTCTTATATAAGACTCTCCTGAAAAAACTACACTGGCTGCAAAGCTATCTGCCAAGAAACAGGCATCCATAAAAAGAGATGAAAATGATGATTTTCAAGTAGAGAAGAAAAGAATTCGACCCTTAGAAACCACACAGCAGGTAAGCAGTTTATTGGCAGTGAAATGATACCATTATCGCTGCACATGGGAGTCAAATATCAATCAAGTTTTCAGTGGCACTTGTAGAATTTACTTGGGTTGTATCATGGACATAAATTAAATGGTAAATTGTTGTAACTTTATTTTATATAGTTATTCATTACAAAGGAGTTTGTTATTATAGATTATTCATTATAACAGGTCTTTAAAGTGAAACTGCATGGTACTTTTCTACATATGAGGAATTTGATGGTAAAATATGTACTTAACGCATGCATTGGTAATGTAGATACTTTGTACTTTTTAACTCTGTTGTTTTTACCTAATGATTGCATTTTCTTTTGGCCAAAATATCTTTGATATGAATGTTTATGTCATGAATATTGTTGTTATTGATAGTTTTAGTATAATAACAAGGTTTACTCTTGAGTTTTAATATCAATACATTATAAAATGTTTATTTCTAAAAATTACTAAAAGACCTCAATTACTAAATATTTTATAAGAAATGTGTTTTTCATACATGAATACAGTATTTTGTCATAGAGTTCATGGCAGTGAGGTAGGGAGGTGGCTGGGACTTTGATAGACTTAGTTATAAATAAAGAGATTATTATAATTAATTAGCATATCCTTTATAGATAATTATATATTTCTAATTGAATATACTCAAAAACTGTTTGCACTCTTCTGTAGTGTATCTATTCTGCGTATAATCTTTATTAATTTCCATAGTTAAGTCTTGATTTTAATTTAATTTTTTTTTTTGTTAAAGATTTTATTTATTTATTTGACACAGAGAGAGAGATCACAAGTAGGCAGAGAGGCAGGCAGAGAGAGGGGGGGAAGCAGGCTCCCTGCTGAGCAGAGAGCCCTATGTGGGGCTCCATCCCAGAACCCTGGGATCATGACCTGAGCCGAAGGCAGAGGCTTTAACCCACTGAGCCACCCAGGCGCCCCTACATTTAAAATTTTTATTCTGAATTTTTTCAATTTATATATATATATATATATATATATATATATATATATATATATATATTTTTAAAGATTTATTTATTTATTTATTTGACAGAGAGAGAGAGAGAGAGATAACAAGTAGGCAGATAGGCAGGCAAAGAGAGAGAGAGGGAAGCAGGCTCCCTGCTGAGCAGAGAGCCCGATGTGGGACTCGATCCCAGGACCCTGAGATCATGACCTGAGCCGAAGGCAGCGGCTTAACCCACTGAGCCACCCAGGCGCCCCTACATTTAAAATTTTTATTCTGAATTTTTTCAATTTATATATATTTTTAAAGAATTACTTATTTGAGAGAGAGAGAGAGTTTGAGGGGAAAGGGCAGAGAGGGAAAGAGAATCCCAAGCAGGCTCACATGGAGCCCCACATAGGGCTCTATCCTGCAACCCTGAGATCATGACCCAAACCAAAACCAAGAGTTGGACGGACACTCAACCAACTGAGCCCCTCAGTCACCCTAAGTTTTTACAATTTAGAATGAAGCTTTATTTTTATTTGCTTTTACTTTCCACTTAGATATGTAGTTGAACTTTGCTTTAATACTACACTTGATATCCATATGGTAGGACTATCTATGGAAAGATCATTTTACAATACTATAGTTTTGACACATGACTAATTAAAGCCATTTTGATTAGGATTTGAGAGTTACAAGGTGCTTATTTGTATTTTTAAAAAATTATTTGATTATTGCTAGTTAGAAATAGTCATCTTTTTTTAATGCTAAAAACATACCAAAAACTGTTTTGACCTTTAAAAATAAATGACCTGCTCACATTTTTGTTACATTAAACTTCATTTTGGTTCTTTGTTTACAGATTAGAAAGCGTCATTGTTTTGAAAAGGAGGTACAGCATTTGGATGCAAAAGTTGCTTCAGGCAAGACCACAAAACTCAACTCTCCATTAGGAAAGATAAATTCCTTTTCTCCACAAAATGTATGTATTTATGCCACTGTTCAGTTTAAAGAAGGAAAATGTGTAATTTGCTAAACTCATTTAAAAAAAAGTAATCGTATAATGCAAAGTATAGTAGAAAATAATTTAGAAGTCCTCTAAGTGCTATCATATCTCTACTACCAGTATGTGAGGTGAGAAAAGCTATTTTCTTTGAGCCCCCGTTTCCTCATTTGTAAAATGAAAGAATTGGACTAGAAAATCTGAAAGGTTTTTTCCTCTTGTACATTCTAAAGTTGTGGACTTTGCTTCACAATAATTTTTCTCAGTGTCCTTTGAGCAGATCATTTTCAAGGAGTAGTCTAGGGAACTCTAAAGATTACTGTTGTTTTTTTCTCAGGCATATAATAATAGTAATAATAGGATGTTATTTGCCTTTTTAAAAACTGTCTTGACATTTGCATTGATGGTGCAAAAGCAACAATGGATAAAATTGTCAGTATCTTACCACAATCAAGATAGTGGTACCATGCTGTTTTAATAGTAGTTTTCTTCACCGTCATTAGTACACAGTTAAAAAAAAAAAGCCAGTTACACTTAAGAATGTCCTTGATGAAGCAGTAAAAGTTACTAAGACCTTAAGCTTTTTTAGCATTCTGTGTGAAGAAGTGAGTAGTACTCAAAATGTTTTGCATATAAGAGTAGGATGATTATCTTGAGGAAAAGCACTTATAGCATAGTTTGGATTGTTAGCTGAATCTAGCTACTTTTTTTCATGGAACATCATTTTTATTTGGAAGAATGAAAGATGAATGATGGTAATTCCTTTTTTTTTGAATGATGGTAATTCTTGAAAATAAAGTCTGATAAAATTTAAGTGAAAATCAGTATTTTGAAGAACTGTATATTCCATTGTGAGCTTGGCAGTTTTATGATACTTATAGACTTTCCTGATGATAGTGGTGGTGATAGTATAGAATGTGACTTTTTTGATATTATATAATGAAATGTGTTAACATTTATAAGATCTGTAAAATTGGGGAACCAAATATTTTCTGAATAGCCTGTACAAGATACGATACTATAAAATAAGGCCTGGAAAAGATCCATACTAAGATAGACCAGTGGATCTTTTTTTTGCCCAATTCCCCCCATCCCCAGGCATCCTTAAGCTTTCTTTCAGTCACTATAGATAGTTTTCTTTTCTATAGTTTTATATAAGTGGACTCATGCTTGGTTTTTTAAAATTAAATTTAAGATATTGTGAATTTTACCTGCTGGGTGTTGAACGTTATTACGTATATATATTTTTAAAGATTTTATTTATGTGAGAGGGAGAGTGAGTGAGAGAGAGAGAGACAGAGAGAGAGCAGGAGCTGGGGGAGTGGCAGAGGGAGAGGGAGAAGCAGACTCCCTGCTGAGCTCAAAGCCCGATTCAGGGCTTGATCCCAGGATCCCAGGATCATGATTTGAGTTCAAGGCAGACACTTAACTGACTGAATCACCCAGGTGTCCCGGATGTTATTATATTTCTATAAATGCTCCAGTTTTGTTCTTTTTTAAAAAATTATGTTCTGTTATGCTAGTCACCATACAGTACATCATTAGTTTTTGATGTAGCATTCCATGATTCATTGTTTTCATATAACACCCAGTGCTCCATGTAATATATGCCCTCCTTAATACCCACGAGTTTTGTTCTGAGATGCAGTGAAGTTACTTGAATTCAACTTGATCTTTTTGGGTCTGCTTTTAGAATTTGTCAGGTGGGACCTGAGCAGAATTCAGTTGTAGTTTACCTCAACAGAGGCTAGCTCTTTCAGGGACCTCTACCTAATGCTCTATGAATTGTTAGGTTTTTCCCGTCTGGCTGGTGGGAACAGGCACTATTCCATGCCCTGTGTGAGTGCCTCATCATTTTGGGTGGTTCTTTCCACTGTCTTGCTTTGTTTACTCTCTCTCATATGTTGATCAATACTATGCTAGATACTTGAGAGGTCCCTTTACAGATCTCTGGAAATCATTCTTTGTGCAGCTCTCTCTACTTTAGTATTATGAACTTGAGTCTTCTCTGACTTCCTGGACTGAAGAGCAATGTCTCTTCAACTCAGGTTTGCTGGGCTAAATCTGGGTTCCCCTTCCCTAGGACACACAGTAGAAATTCTCTCCAGACAGTAAGCCTAGGCAATCATAAGGCCTATCTCATTTACTTCCTATCTCTCAGAGATCACTCTTTCTTACCTGATACCCTTTATCTTAAAACTATTGCTTCATATATTCTGTCTATACTTTTGATTTTTCTGGTAGGAGATGAATAAACTCATTGATTATGGGGACAAATTCCAGAAGTCTTTAGATGGCATATAATAAGGCTTCCTGTTTATCTGTATAGTCATAAGACCTTTATAAACGTATTGTTTTCTTTTGCCCTTTCTGCTCCTTCCTCTTTTTTTTTTTTTTTTTTTAATTAACTTCTGCTAATTCTTCAGAAAGCTTTCCTTGATATCCCCAATTTGGGGTTAGATTCCCATCTGCAATATTCCTTGTACTTCTAGAATTTTAACACTTATCCCTATTATCTTCTCTGCAAGGCTCTAAGTTCCATTAAGGAAACACCAGTTTCTGTAGTATATTGAGACCTCCTTGAAGGCTGTGACTATTTTATTCATCTTTATGTTTCAAGCACCTAGCTTTGTGCTAGAAACCTAGTAAAGGCTGGATGAATGAAAACTATATTCCCTGCCCTTGAATAGTCTTCATTTAAATTCTTAAAAATGCTATGTTGGGGGAAAGTTGTTGGTTATCTTCACAGAAGGCATATAGTTGAAGTCATCTCAGGAGCTTTTACTATTAAATTGTCAATAATAATATATGCTATATATTTGCCTCTGCCTATGTTTTCTCCCTCATTTTCTTTAACATTGCCTTATTTTCATAGCTCTTAGTATTTGAATTTCTTTATCTACCTGTTTATTATCGATCTGCTCTGTTAGAATATAATGTCAGTCTTTTTCATGTGTATCTCTAGTACCTAAAATAGCATATAGTGTGTATTAGTTGCCCAATAAATATTTTTTAGTAGAATATTCTTGAATTCTTACAATGGCATAGGCAGGTAATATTGTTATTCCTATTTTACAGATAAGAATACTCTGAGAAGTAAATAATTTGGTTAAGGTCACAAATCTGGCAAATATTAGAGGTAAATCCTGTGTAAGCAGTATGATGCTCTGGCAAATGCTTTAATCACTTTGTTATACATTCTCTCTAAAATGCCTCTTCGAAATCCTGGAGTCATCAAAGGAGGATTCTCATACCAACATAAAGGGAAGAAATATTATGTAGAAGCCTCAAGATAAAGAAATCAAGCATAGGATAAGATGTGATTAATAATAGCTAAAATAAGAGAAGTGGATTTTTAAAAAAAATAAGTGGAGACCAAATAAAATTAATTAATCAATTATATATATATATATATATATAATTATATGGTTATAATTATATAACTATATAATATAGTATTGATTGATACTAATTTTGAGGAATTAGGTTGTATATATATATATATATATATATATATATATATGGAGAGAGAGAGAGAGCGCATGCATGCAAGCCAGTGTGTAGGGGGAGAGATGGGGGAAGAGGGAGAGACAGTCTTTTTTTTTTTTTTTTTTTTTTTTTTAAAGATTTTATTTATTTTATTTGACAGAGGGAGAGAGATCACAAGTAGGCAGAGAAGCAGGCAGAGAGAAGGGGGAAGCAGGCTCCCTGCTGAGCAGAGAGCCCGATGCGGGGCTCGATCCCAGGACTCTGAGATCATGACCTGAGCCGAAGGCAGAGGCTTAACCCACTGAGCCACCCAGGCGCCCCGGGAGAGACAGTCTTAAGCAGGCTTCACGCCCAGTGTGGGGCCCAACCTGGGACTTGATCTCATGACTGTGGTATTATGACCTGAGCCAAAATAAAGAGACGCTTAACTGACTGAGCCACCCAGGTGCACCTAGAGAAGTGGATTTTTAAATTTTGTTTTGTTTTTATTGGTTAAGAGAATGAACTTAAATCAGACTGCCTGGGTTTTAATCACAGCTCTGCTTTTTACTACCTGTGTAACCTTGATGAAGTTTTTTTTTTTTTTTTTTAAAGATTTTTATTTATTTATTTGACAGACAGAGAGATCACAAATAGGCAGAGAGGCAGGCAGAGAGAGAGGGAAACAGGCTCCCTGCTGAGCAGAGAGCCCGATGTGGGGCTCGATCCCAGGACCCTGAGATCATGACCCAAGCCGAAGGCAGAGGCCCAACCCACTGAGCCACCCAGGTGCCCCTAACCTTGATGAAGTTTTTAAACTGTTGCTACTTCAATTTCCCTGTTTGTTAAATGGGGATATTAATAGTACCTAAAAATATTTATAAATATTTGTAATATTTATAAAGTGATTACACTTGGCATATTTTAGGGTTTATTAAGTAGTAAGTGGTAGAAGTAGCAATAGTAGTGATAGTAGTAGCAGCAAATGGTTAAATAGTTGTATGTTGGTAATAAAGTTATTATATAATATTAATATTAATTAGTATATGTAGTTATCTTTGAATGCTGCTAAAATGTATTATATAGTATTGATTGATACTAATTTTGAGGAATTAGGTTTATAATTAAGTAACAAGTTCTTTTAATATCTGTTAAGGATCTATGGCTGTACCTGCTTTAGAGTCTAGACCAATTATAAGCAGAGTTCCTGGCTAGGTACCTTAATTTTAAGCCAAGTGCTTTGATTGATTTCTCCTTCTGGTTATATACTACGTTAATCATTTATTATGGTCCTCTTACTGGTAAGGTGTAATTGTATTTATACTGTATATCCATATCTTTTTTCTCAGTTATATTTTTAAACCAGAATTTATGTTTTGTTTCCTTGGCTATTGGTGGTATAACTATATTGCTGTAGAAATGCAATATTTGTTATAGGTGGGTGATTTATTATTTATAATATTAAAAGTATGAGTTTCTGATAATTTCTTTTAAGTTTGAAGACTGTTAAACTAAATTTCTCAATTCAACCTAGTAACCCAAATGATATCATTGCAGTAGTGTGATATAGAACTTTTGTTTGTAAAAAGGTGTAAGTGGTATATGCCATACTAATTCAACATATATAAAGTACTGCAATGATAGAAAAATCATGTGGTTGAGCTCTAATATTTGTTCTTTTTTTTGTAGTCTATAGTCAAAAATATGAATATAAAATTTTAAGTGCTTTCTGAATGGTTAGGGAAAAACTCACAAATATTAGGTAACGTGATCTATATTTTCAATGTTATTTTTTTCTTCCATACAAAATTAGAATAACCAGTTACAATAGAAACATTATTAGTACAAAATGTAAGATTGTAGTTAATATTTTCATTTTTTGGTAAATTGGTAAATTTTGGTAAATTGTTAACCTATAGATTTGTGTATGTGTTTTAGAGATTTTATTTATTTATTTTAGAGAGAGAGCATGCTTGTGAGAGCAGGGGGATGGGTGGGGGCATAGGGAGAGAATCCCAGGCAGACTCTAAGCTGAGCATGGATCCTGATACGGAACTGGATCTCACGAACTCTGAGATCATGACCTGACTCAAAATTGAGAGTCGGACACTTAACTGAGTGAGCACCCAGGTGCCCCAGTGTAGATTTGTGTGTTTTGACTGTCATCTTAGTTTTAAAAGTGGATGGTAGCATTTTTAGTGTAAATCTCATGGACATTTAGCACTAGATAATACCTCTAGTTTTTCAAAGAACGAGGACTGATCATTTCCATCGATGTAAGAAAGAATAATGGGGATATGAGTAGAGGTAATTTATTTAAAGAAAGGAATCTTTGAGTGTAGAGGTATTGTTTGGAAACTTTGCTACTGGTATAACGTTTCTCCCTTTTCTCTCTCTTTTATTCCTTTTGAATAGAGGTGTAACTGACATTTTCAAGTGTATAACAATGATTTGATATTTGCATACATTTTGAAATGATCACCTTTTATAGTTACAAACTTTTTTTTAAATTTTTTTTTAAAGATTTTATTTATTTATTTGGCAGACAGAGATCAGAAGTAGGCAGAGAGGCAGGCAGAGAGAGGAGGAAGCAGGCTCCCTGCTGAGCAGAGAGCCCGATGGGGGGCTGGATCCCAGGACTCTGGGATCATGACCTGAGCCAAAGGCAGAGGCTTTAACCCATTGAGCCACCCAGGCGCCCCACAAACTTTTTATTTTTTATGATGAGAACTTTTAAGATTTACTCTCTTAGCAACTTTCAAATATAAAATATAGTGTTAACTATGGTCACTATCCTGTACATTACATCTTTATGACTTATTTTATAACTGAAAGTTTGTGCCTTTCACTCCCTTCACCCACTTCTTCCACCCCACCCCCCTGCCTCTGGCAATCACCAATCTGTTCTCTATGAACTTTTTTGTGTACATGTTTTTGTTTTTTTTAGGTTTTACGTATAAGCAAGATCATGCCATATTTATCTTTCTCTGTCAGACTTACTTACATAATGTCTTTGAAGTCTTTCACATTGTTGCAAATGTCAAGATTTCGTTCTTATTTATGACTGAATAATTATTCCATTGTGTATATATACATTTTTTTATCCATTTGTCACTGAGGTTGTTTCCGTATCTCAGCTATTGTTATTTTATTTTATATTATTTTATTTTATTACTTGAGAGGGAAACAGAGTATGAGCAGGGGGAGGGAGAGAGGGACAAGCTGTCTCCCCGCTGAGCACAGAGCCTGATGCAAGCCTCCATCCCAGGAACCTGGCATCATGACCTAAGCCAAAGTCAGATGCTTAACTGACTGAACCACCCAGGCACCCCTCTGTAACTCAGCTATTGTAAACAATGCTGCAGTGAACACAGGGGTACATAATCTTTTTTTTTTTTCAGAGGGAGAGGGAGAAAGAGAATCCTAAGCAGGATCCATGCCCAGCACAGAGCCCGATGTGGGACTCAATCTCATGACCCTGAGATCATGACTTGAGGTGAAATCAAGAGTCAGATGCTTAACTGGCTGAGTTACCTAGACTCCCCCATATATCTTTTTGAGTGTTTTTATTTTCTTTGGATCAATGCCCTTACATGGAATTGCTGGATCATATATGGTGGTTATTTTTTAAATTTTTCAGTAACACCCATACCATTTTCTATAGTGGCTGCACTGATTTACATTCCCACCAACAGTGCACAAGGGTTCCCTTTGCTGTACATCCTCACCAAAATTTGTTATTTCTTATCTTTTTGATAATAGTCTTTCTAACAGCTTGTGAGATGAGAGCTCATTGTGGTTTTGATTTGCATTTATCTGATGATTAATGCTGTTGAGTATCTTTATATACCTTTTGGCCACCTGTATGTCTTCTTTAGAAAAATGTCTATTTAGATCTTCTGCCCATTTTTATTTTATTTATTAAACAGGCTCCATACTCAATGTGGGGTTTGAACTCATGACCATGGGATCAAGAGTTGGGTTGTCTACTGACTGGCCCAGCCAGGTGTCCCTCTTCTGCCCGTTTTTAAATTGGATTGGTTGGTTTTTCTGCTATTGAGTTATATGAGTTCTTTATATATTTTGGATACTAGCCCCGTATCAGACATAGGATTTGCAAATGATTCTTCCTATTCGGTAGGTTGGTTTTTTATTTTGCTGGTGGTTTCCTTTACTGGCAGAAGTCTTTAGTTTGATATAGTCACATTTGTTTATTTTTGGCTTGTTGTTTTTGATTTTGGTCAGACTTAAATCATTGCCAAGACCTGACATATGAACTTACCACCTATGTTTTCTTCTAAGAGTTTTATGATTTTGGGTCTTATGTTCAAGTCTTTAATCTATTTTGAGTTAATATTTGAGTGGAGTATATGATGATGGTTGAGTTTCCTTCTTTTGGATATTGCTGTTCTTTCCCCATTGTATAACACTTCTTAATATTTGTTGAGTGGCTTATTATAAATCACAAAAGTGTTTTCTGTCAATTTTGGAATATGTGATTTCATAAGGAAGTGGAAGGAAAATACATAGTTTCATAAGATTTAATATTGTATAGTAGCTTCTGAAATTAGTTTATCACCAAAACCTTAGATTAAGTAATGTTTAAAGTGCAGTCCATCTTTTAGATCTTTTCTTAGTTGATATATCACATGCATCACATTTGGTAGATCGATAGATCACATTTTAATCAAGATAAACTAAACATCTTGAATAAGATAAATTGAGAGACTTGGGCAAGTAACATTTTTTTCAGGACCTGTTCCTTCAAATCAGAGGGAAAAGAAGATGGGACTAGATTTAATACACCTTATATTGCTTTTAGCTCTAACACTTGTAAATTCTAAGGATGCTTTTTCTATTTTGGTTCTTTTTTTCTTTTTTTTTTTTTAAGATCCTGTCTGTTTAGTTGACACAGGTAGAGAGAGTGAGCACAGCAGCGGGGGCGAGGGGATGGGTAGCAGAAGCAGAAAGACAGAGAAACAGGTCCCTGCTGAGCAGGGAGCCTGATGCAGGGCTTGATCCCAGGTCCCTGGGGTCATGACTTGAGCTGAAGGCAGCCTCTTAACACACTGAGCCATCCCGTCACCCCTCTGTTTTGGTTCTTATAAGATGATATAGGGAAGACAGAATTTATTTTTGGGAGAATAGTTATTTGGATTCATAAATTAATGGTTTAGTACTCTTACCCCTACAAAAATGTAAATGTTGCAGTCTTTATACATTTAAAATCCATAGTTTTTCTTTCTTTTGAAAAACTTTCCTTCATAAAGACAATGATAAAAAATAATTAACGATTTCTCTTTTCCTCTGAATTCAACATTAAACTTTTTAAGTTTAAAGTTTAAGTTTTTCTTTATAATTTTTGTAGTTTCCATTGAAATAATTTAGTTTCCAGTCTGTCAATTGGAGGATTGGATAGTTCTCTTTTTACCATCCTATCATCTCAAGTGTCCTGCTGTCTCTTCAAGTCAGAAAATCGTGTCAATACCTCCTCCTTACATAATTATCTTCCATTGTCCACTGCTATTCTCTTTCCTTACATTTTAGATTCTCTTTTTTACTGATAATTCAAACATTAAAGGTCTAGTAAGGCATTAGTCTCCAGGTCGAAATATAGTTAAGAGAAACATTATTTTTTTAATAGTATTACCATTCTTATTTTACTTTTTTTCCACCATGCATAATCATTTTCTCCAGAATTTATTTCTGTTCTCTTTACTCTTTTATTAAATCTTCACAACAGCTGAGGTATTGCTACAGACTCATTCTTGTGCTTATACCTGATTTTTATTTATTCACTAAATCAATGCTAACATCAACTGTATACTTTTCTAAAAGCAGTTATATTTTTTGATTTAGTACAGCAGTAGCATTCGTTTTTTGCCTAGTGTGTAGAAGAGATGTGGGTCCAGTAGAGTGCGCTGTTGACCTTCGATAAAGTGTTGATGTTGGACAAACCTTGGGGTTTTTCTCCTTTTTCTTCTTCTTACATGCCCCGTCTTTTCTTTCTTTTCTGTCTTTTCCTCTCTCTCTTCCCCTTTCTTCCTCTCCCTCCCATCAATATTTAAGATGTTCTCTAGGATCTCAAGAGAAAATGACTAGTTTTCTCTGAAATTATTGTACAAGTCATTTTCTAACAGTTTAATTTACTTTTATTTAATATTACTGTTTACATAGTGATATGATGCTTACTGTGTGTCAGAAACTCTTCTAAACATTCTAGAAATATTAGTTCATCTGGTAGAAACAGGTTCTTATGAGTTAACACCTATTGCAAGTTCTTTTAACTTTTCTGTGGATTTGACAGTTTTCCAAATAAAATGAAAGAATTTAATTCACTCCTTATAATAGCCCTTTAGAAAGGTATAAATATTTCCCCCAATGACATATGTGGAAATTGAGGCACGAGAATTTAAGTGGCTTGTTCATGTCACAGCTGATGAGTAGAGGCTAGTTTAAAACCCAGGCAGTCTGGCTCTAGAATTGATTCTCTCAACCATCTCACTATTCTGCCTGTGAATAAACTCTTCCAGATGACCTGGGGTGAAAGTTCTTTTTTGTACTTTTACAGGCCATATTATATTCAGTACCATATAGATAATTAATTTAAGATTCTTTCCTCTTTTAGTCTTTCTCTCAGCACCCTGTTCTTTTCTTTACAATGCTTACCAAAGTTTATAATTATATACTTATTTGTAGATTTAACTGTTTTGTTTGCCTCTTTGTCAGGCTGTCCATAAGGATAAGTGTTGCGTCTCTCTTGCTGCCTTTTTAATAACCAGCATCTGGCATAGGACCTGCACCTAGTAGGTATGGACATATTTAAAAATTGAATGAAAAAATGGCCAAAGTTGAGAAAAATGCAGGATTTCCTATTGTAGCTTACAACTTTTACTCAGATCCATATATTAAAGGACGTGTAATAGTACTGTGAAATAGAGAAGACTTAAAGCAGGTTTAAAATTCTTTTTCTTTTGCGGTACATTTTGGAAGTAGTTTTTTATGTAGTGACACACAAAATATCAAACAATGATTTCAGGGGGTAAGCGATAAATTGGTGCTTAATATAAACAAGATTAGAAACACCTTTTGATTTCTGTAGCTGCTATAGGAACAAGTTATTAGATAAATATTACCAGCCAATTGAAGTACAGTTTATTCAAGGCAGGAAAATTTTTTTTAAAGATTTTTATTTATTTATTTGATAGACCAAGATCGCAGGTAGGCAGAGAGGCAGGCAGAGAGAGAGAGAGGAGGAAGCAGGCTCCCGTTGTGACTCCATCCCAGGACCCTGCGATCATGACCCGAGCCGAAGGCAGAGGCTTTCACGGACTGAGCGACCCAGGCACCCCAAGGCAGGAAAATTTTTGAAGCCTGTTATATGCCAGACACTTAAACAGTAACCTATATTTCTTAAAGGGTTAATAATGATATGGTAATAGCTTTTTAGATTATATACTTGTGCCAGACAGTTTATATGTTTTCTTATTTAATCCTTGTATCAACACTGTGAAGAAAATTGAGTAGACTTTAGACTCATTTTACAGGTAAGAAAATTGAAGCCCAAAGATATTAGATTATTTGACTATGATCCTACTACAAGTAAATGGTGGAACCACGATTTGAGCCTAGCTCTGTAATTGAGTGCATATAGATTCATGGATTATAAATGGGGAGAAAGGAGAGAAAAGGAATGGCTGGGAAATTTTTTTTTCTTTTTGGCCGGTGAGAAAAAAACCAAATCACTATGCAAGAGAAAACAGATTTTATTATTCAGTATGTCTGGCATTAAATAACTACTTTTATTTTATTTTACTTATGTTTTTAATATCTACTTTTAAGTAGTTAATCTGTAGTTGGGAAAAGATTAAATTATCTTAAACATTTTGTGTATTTTATCTACTAAAGAGTTATAAACTAAAATTTTAAATTATGAGTAATATACATTATTTGAAAAACCTTTAATAGTGTTTTAAACCATTACAGAGTAAAAATTAAAATATTCTCCTTTAAACATTATTCCCATCCCCCTTTCTTCTTCCCAGAAGTAAACAAGATGAGCACTTTCATGAGAATCTTTCTGGATCCTATTGTAGAAATTTGCAACAGTTATTTTTCATAGTTCAGTATAGTTAAAACAAGTTTGTTTGTTAACACTTAACCCTTTTATTTATAGGATTTATTTTAGTATATGTATGAGTTCAGGGTCTAATTGTACACCTTCCCAAGTAGATGATTCAGTCATCCCAGTGTCAATTAAAGAATAATTTTTCCTGATTTGAAGTTTTGCTATTTTCATACACTGAGTGCTTACATATATTTGGATTGGTTCCTAGACTGTTTATCTTTAAATTTTTAATATTTTCAAAGTATATATAGTCAGAATCAAAGAGTTCTACATGACTTTGAACAAAAATCAGTTGACCTTTGCCCTAATTCCATTCTCTAGTTTCTTTTATCTGAAGTCAATAATTTTTAATCATTTTACTTATTTATTTTGGTATTTATTCAAGAATAACATATACATACTGCTTTGCTCTTGAATTTTTGGTTTTAGATACCTTCTCTTGCCTTCCTAGTATTCTTTTTTTCTTTCTTTTTTTTTTTTTTTTTTAAAGACTTTATTTACTTGACAGAGAGAGACACAGTGAGAGAGGGAACACAAGCAGGGGTAGTGGGAGAAGGAGAAGCAGGCTTTCTGTTGAGCAGGGAGCCCGATCCGGGGCTCAATCCCAGGACCCTGGGATCATGACCTGAGCTGAAGGCAGACGCTTAATGACTGAGCCACCCAGGCGCAACCCTCCCAGTATCCTTTCTAATTGCCCGATTACTTCTCTGCCTTAAACCTCATAACATGTGGTGTTTACATTATTATAATTACATAAATATCATTAAAAACAGAGCCAAATATTCTACTATGATTATGTTCTTTCCCCAAACCAGGTTTTATTCATTTGTTTAATTTCTTTCTTTCTTTAGCTTTTCTTTTTTGTTTTATTTTTATTTTTTTTTAAGATCTTATTTATTTATTTGACAGAGAGAGAGAAAGAGAGAGCATAAGCAGGGGGGAGGGGCAGAGGGAGAGGGAAAAGCAGGCTTCCTGCTGAGCAAGGAGCCCAATGTGGGCCTTGATCCCAGGATGCTGGGATCATGACCTAAGCCAAAGGCAGATGCTTAACTGACTGAGCCACCCAGGTACCCCTCTTAATTTATTTTAGAGAGAGAGAGAGAGAGAGCACGCACACATGTGTGTTGGGGAAGGGGCAGAAGGAGAGAGAATAACTTAAGCGAACTCCGTGCTGAGTGAATAGCCTGCCACCTTGGGGCTCAGTCTCAGGACCCTGAGATCATGACCTGAGCTGGAGTAAGGAGTCCTAAGCTCAACCAAATGAGCCATCCAGGCACTGCTGTTTAGTTTTCTATGGAACTGTAACTATCCTCAAACTTTGCTGGAATGTAAAATCTTTCAGTTCTTTCAAATGCATCGGGTCAGGAATGTCCGTATTTTTATACTCTCAGTATTTCACTAAAATACTGAAAAATACTTTTTTGATAATTGAATTATGTGTTTTTTAAATGACGTTGACTTTTTTTGTGTTTTTTTTTTTTTTCCCCCTAGAGAGATATCACATGCAGGTGGGGGGTGCAGAGAGGGAATCCCAAGCAGGCTCCACACCCAGCATAGAGCCTGATGCAGGGCTTGATCCCACAACACCAAGATGATCATGACCTGAACTGAAGTCAGGAGTTGGATGTTCAACCGACTGAGCCACCTAGGTGACCCTGACATTGAATTTTTTTGGATGCAAAGGCATTATCTATTTATTAGTGAAAATTTGGAAAACACCAAAATGTGTACTTACGTTATTAATATTAGTCTTTAATTCAACTATTTTCCTTAGTATCAACCCTGATATTTCGCTTGCTATCCACTGTTCTTTTTTTTTTTTTTTTTAAGATTTTATTTATTTATTTGACAGACAGGAGATCACAAGTAGGCAGAGAGGCAGGCAGAGAGAGGGGGAAGCAGGTTTCCTGCTGAGGAGAGAGCCTGATGTGGGGCTTGATCTCAGGACCCTGAGATCATGACCTGAGCTGAAGGCAGAGGCTTTAACCCACTGAGCCACCCAGGCACCCCTGCTATCCACTGTTCTTAAAAAACACACACACACACACATACACACACACACACACACACACACACAATTAGTTACCCATTACTATATAAGAAACCAACCATATATTTAGCTTACTATTCTGGGGATCAGCAATTTAGGCTGGGCTCAGCTGGGCATTTCTTCTGCTGATCTCAGCTGGGCCACTTATGTGTCTATGGTCAGCAGCAGGTCAGCTGCAGGACAACATAGTGGCAGTGTTTCGTGGGCTTGGTTGGCAATTGGCCAGGACTGGTGGGTATTTCTCATTATCTAATCCTGACATATATATATCTTATCTGTCATGACTGAGGGTTCAAGTAGCAGCAGGAGAGCAAACCCCAATGTGCAAATACCTTTTGAGCCTCTGATTGTGTCACATTTGCTAATGTCTTAGTCACCAAAGCAAGTCACATGGCCAAACCCAGATTCAAGTGGTAGAGTTTACTTCTTGGTGGGAAGACCTATAAAGTGACATTGCAAAGGGTCTTACATATAGAGATGGGAAGAATTTGTGGCTATTTTTGTTATATAACATATATGTATAAAACATATATATAGGAGTGCCTGGGTGGCACAGTCGTTAAGCGTCTGCCTTTGGCTCAGGTCATGATCCGAGTCCTGGGATTGAGCCCTACCTCGGGCTCCCTACTCATGCTTCTCCCTCTTCCACTCCCCCTGCTTGTGTTCCCTCTCTCGCTGTGTCTCTCACTGTCAGATAAGTAAAATCTTAAAAAAAAAAAATATATATATATATATATGTATATATATATTATGCATATACTGCATTTTTAATTTTTCTTAATTTTTCTTAAAAATTTTCTTAAAAATTTCTTAAAAATTTTCTTAAAAATTTAATTTCTTAAAAATTATAATGTATATATAGCTTTTACTTTTTACCTAATATATCATGGTCATAGAAAAGACTTTTAAAAATCTAAATCATAACTGGTCTGTTTTGATGCATACTTTTTTTATGCAACTTTTTGCATCAAATTTGTATCAGATTTTTGCAGGAATTGGCAAACTATAAATCATAGGCTGAATATTGCCTGCTGCTTGTTTTTTATTAATTTTGGGGAACATAGTTTACATTCATTTACATATTGTCTGTGGCTGCTTTTTTTGGTACAGTGTTAGAGCTGAGAAGTTCCACAGTGATCATATGGCTCACAAAACCTAAAATATTTAATCTCTGACCCTTTAGAGATTGTTTACTAACCCTTGTCCTATGCTATTTTAATCTTGGTAAGTGAGGTCAGAAGTTAGTGGGGTTAGTTTGAATTTCTTGCTTTATCTGCAAATTTACCTAAGGACAGGATTGTAGAATCAATTAGTAACTGCTTGAATGAATTTCCTTCAGCTCCAATAATTGTGATTTTTTTGAACATTTATAGAAAACCTAATAGTGACCTCTGCAGTGGAAATACAAAGGAAAAATCTCAAAAATTTCAAATCTTTTTTATCATGTTGTGTGAACTTCATGAATGTTTTAGAGGATGGACAATTATTTTTCTTGATATGTATAAATACCTAATGAAATATCTACACCAATCCAGCCTACACGTGTATGTATTTAGTGACGATAGGGTCTACAATTGCCATACAGAAATTTTTCACTCATGGATAATGGGTATAGAAAGATTACTTTAGAACATTGCTTTGTTAATTGACATATTTTCTGGCCGGTTGATTTATTTGTTTGTTTATTTTAGCTTTTTTAAGATTCAACATAGCCACAATATTATCCAAAAATTGGAAGTACAATACAAATATATCTTTTTTCCCCTGGAACTATTTGAGAGTAAGGTGATGACCTGATACTCCATCACTCTGGAATACTTATTTCTCTTTTTCTTGTAAGTGAAGACATTCTTCTGTATAACTACAGTAAAACCATAAAAATCAGGAAATTAAAACTAAGTCATTTCTGTTATCTAATACTCAGAACCAGGTCAGGTTTTGTCAGTTATCTCAATAAAGCTTTTATAAGCAGGAGGATCCAGTTCAGAATCATGTGTTGCATTAATGGTCATTTTGCTATCTTCAGTCTGGAATAATTCCTAAGTCTTTCCTTGACTTTCATGACCTTGGTATATAAGAATATCATAGCCTTTGTAGAATGTGTCTCAATTTTGGGTTTTATCATAATTAGGTGAAGGTTATATATCTTTGGGAGGAATGTCACAGAAGCAATGCTTCCCATTCTACCCACTGCATTCTGTGCGGTGGCAAATAGTTTCATTTTGTTTTATTAATGATGATTGCCTTGATAATTTGATTAATGCGATGACTGGTAGGCATCACTGTAAAGTTATTTTTTTCCTTTTATAATAAAGAGGAGAGGAATTAATAATTGTGGAGAGAAACTCTGAAACTTTATAAATAACACTTCCTCACTAAACATTCAAATTATTCATTTTATACTTTTATGGACTCATGATTTCCCATTTTATTCAGTGGGTGATAATCCATTATATGATTTATTTAGATATGCAAGTGGGAGTTTACTTAAGTTGCTTGTGTATTTCTGACACATGTCTTCATTCTTGGAGCATTTCCTTACTTTCTGGCACAAGATGTTCCAGGTTTATGTTATCTTTTCTCTGCCCCAGTACTGGATTCAGCCATTTTTCCAGGGAGCCCTGGTTCCTTTTGGCAAATAATATTTAGAAGCCAGGTTTTGAGTGTTAGTTTTGTTCATTGCTGTTGGGATTGCTGTTCAAGGCCCTTTCAGCAGACAGAGCTAGGAATTATGTGTGTGTGTGTGTATCTGTGTCTGTGTCTGTGCAAGTATATGTATTTATATTTATACTTTTTCTATCTGTATGTTGAAAATTATGTGTTCCTATCCATACAAAAATTCCATTTCAACACCAGAGGGTTCATTCTAAGTTTCTCACTTTTTATTTTTTTTAACTGAAAAACCTTGTTCCCAGTTCTTCAAAAACTTAAATGGAATTACCATATGTTCCAACAATTTCATTTCTTGGTATATATCCAAAAGAATTGAGAGCAGATACTGAAACATATACTTGTACACCAATATTCATGGAAGCATTATTCATAATAGCCAAATAGTAGAAACAACCCAAGTGTCCTTTGAGAGATGAATGGATAAACAAATGTGGTATATACATACTATGGAATATTTAACCTTAAAAAGGAGGGAAATTCTGACATGTGCTGCCACATAGATGAACCCTGAAGAGATCATGCTAAGAGAAATAAGACAGACACAAAAGAACAAATACTGTATGATTCCACTTTGAATTTTCTTTTCCAGTTATGTGTTTTTATTATAGAAGTAGAGTTCTTTTTTGTGTATTGACCATGTAAAGTGCAACTTTGCTAAATGACTTTCTGGTTCTAGTTGGTGTTGGAAATTTTGTGGGACTTTGTAAGTACACAGAATTGTACATTTACATTCTCTAGTAAACACTTTACTTCTTTTATAATGTTTGGCTTTTAATGTATTTTCTTGCCTTATTGCAGTGGTGAGGATTAGAGTGTTGATAGTGGTTATCCTTGCCTTGTTCACATCTTGTGGGGAAAGCATTCATTCACTCTTTCACCATTAAATATGACATTTGTTATCAGTCTTTTGTATATGTCTTTTTTTTAAAAAAATTTATTTATTTGACAGATAGAGATCACAAGTAAGGAGAGAGGCAGGCAGAGAGAGAGGAAGGGAAGCAGGCTCCCTGCTGAGCAGAGAGCCCCATGTGGGGCTCGATCCCAGGACCCTGGGATCATGACCTGAGCCGAAGGCAGAGGCTTTAACTCACTGAGCCACCCAGGTGCCCCTTTTGTATATGTCTTTTATCAGGTTAAGAAATTTTTTTTTTTATTCCTAGGTTGCTGAAAGTTTTTATAAGGAGTGGATATTGAATTTTCTCTTTTAAATTTTATTGCATCTCTTGGTAGGATCATAAGATTTTCCTCCTATATCCTGTTGATATGGTGAATTACAATGATTGGGTTTTGGTTGTGGACCCAAACTCACATTCTTGGGATAAAACCCACTTGGTCATTGTATAAGACCCTTTTTATATATTGATGGATTTGATTTGCTAAATTTGCTAAGGCTTTTTGTGCATGCAGGTTGAATATTAGTCTGTAGTTTTATTTTTTATAATGGCTTTGGTTTTGATATCAGGGTAATGCTAGCCTTTTAAAATGAGTTGGGAATTACTGGTATTACTTCTTTCTTAAATTTTTGATAGACTTTACCAGTGAGGCCTTTTGGACCTTGCATCTTATTTCTGGAAAGGGTTTCACTTACATATTTAATTCTTTTTTTAATTTTAATTTTTATTTATTTTTTTATTTTTTTATTTTTTAAAGATTTTATTTATTTGACAGACAGATCACAAGCAGGCAGAGGCAGGCAGAGGCAGGCAGAGAGAGAGGAGGAAGCAGGCTCCCCGCTGAGCAGAGAGCCCGATGCGGGGCTCGATCCCAGGACCCTGAGATCATGACCCGAGCTGAAGGCAGAGGCTTTAACCCGCTGAGCCACCCAGGCGCCCCTCTTTTTTTAATTTTAAAAAAAATGTATTTTAGAGAGCCAGAGAGGGAAGAGGAGTGGGGGTGGGGGAAGGAGCAGAGGGAGAAGGAGAGAGAATCCTAAGCAGACTCCACACTAAGTGTGGCGCCACCCCACGCAGGGCTAGATCTCATGCCCCTGAGATCATGACCTGAGCTGAAATCAAGAGTAAGACACTTAGCTGATTGAACCACCCAGGTGCCCCTACATGTTTAATTCTTAAAATAAATATGGGGTTATTCAGACTTTCTCTTGCTTTTTGTGATCATGGTATCTCCCCTGCCCTCTTGCTTTTTGAATTGGTAATTAGTATTTCTCAAGACTTTTGTCCATTCCATTCAAGTTTTTGAATTTATTGGCATACTGCTCAAAATATTCTCTTTAAAAAAATGTTTGCAGGATCTGTAGTGATGTCTCTTCCTTTCTGATATTCATAATTTGTTCCTCTTTATGATCAATGTAGGTAGAGGTTTATAAGTTTTATTATCTCTAAAAAACAACTTTGTCTTTTCCATTTTCTGTAAAGTTTTTCTATTTTCTACTAGGTTGATTTCTGCTTTTATCTTTATTTCCTTTGTTTCACTTTGGATTTAATTTGCCTTTTTTCTAATTTCTTCAGGTTTAAGCTTAGATAATTGAGTTTGGACTTTTTTTTCCCCCCATTCTCAGACAGCCATTGAAAGTTATACATTTCCCTGTAAGCACTACTTTATCTGTATCACACAGATTTTGATGTTAGGTTACTTTTTTTTCCTAGTTTTTTTGTGATTTCTTCTCTGACCCAAGATTTATTTACAATTCTAAATAAACCTCCTAAGTAGGTGCTTTTTTCCACAGATATTTTTCTCTTACTGACTTCTAATTTAGTTTTGTGAGAACATATTCTATGTGATTGCAGTTCTTATAGTTTTAATGATCTGTTGGTAAATGCTCTGAGTTCTTGGTGAGAATATGTATTCATTGATAGACTCCTGCTTACTTATTCAATATAGTCATCTATAAATGTCAGGTCAGTTTGGCTGATTATGTTGTTTATGTCTTTTCTATTACTGATTTTTTTTTTTTGTCTATTTATAAATTAGAGAAGAGTGCTGAAGGCCTTATAATCATGGATTTGTGCTGCTTTCAATTCTATCAATTTTTACTTCTTAGATTTTAAGTTTTGTTATTAGGAGTATACACATTTAAGATTATGTCTTCCTGATGATTTAACCCATCTGTCATTAGGAAAATCTGTTCTAAAATCTACTTTGTTTAATATTAATGTAACTACTCTAGCTTTTTATGCTTAGTGTTTGCATAGTATTTTTTCATCTTTCTACTTTTAACCCATCTGTCTTTACATTTAAAGGATACATAAATACATAAATGGACTTCTTATGGATAGTTGAATCTTCCCTTTTTTTTTTTTTTCCAATTTGACAACTTCTGCCTTTTAATAGGAATGTTTATGTGATTTACATTTAATGTAATTATCACTATGGTTGCTGTATGTTTTCTATTTGCCCCATCTGTTTTTTATTCTTTTCTTTCTTTCTGTTTTCTTTTTGATTAATTGAACATGTTTTAGGATTCTGTCTTTGCTTTCTTAACTATATCTCTTTTGGGGTTACTCTCAGGTTTATAATTTAAATCTCAAATTTGTCACTGTCCTTTAAAATGTTTACTTCACATATAATGTGTAAGAACCTTCTACCACTATGCTTTAATTTCCACTCTCATCTTTTGTGCAACTTTTATTATATATTTTACTGGATCCACACAATATTTTTTTAATCAATTATTTTTATTAACATACAATGTATTATTTGCCCCAGGCGTATGGGTCTGTGAATCATCAGGCTTATACACTTCACAGAACTGACCATATCACATACCCTCCCCAATGTCCATAACCCAACCACCCTCTCCATAACCCCTTCCACACAGTATTTTATTACTTTTTTCAAATCATCAGTTATATTTTTAAAATATTAATTTATTAATTTGAGAGAGAGAGAACAGAAGCAGGAGAGGCAGAGGGAGAGGGAGAATCTCAGGCAGACTCCACGTTGAGCACAGAGCCTGACAGGGGGCTCGATCTCACAACTCTGAGATCATAACCTGAGCTAAAACCAGGAGATGGATGTTTAACAGACTGTGCCACCCAGGCATCTCAGTTATATTTTTAAAATTTTAATATTTTTATTGAGATTTTATTTTTGTAGGGAAATTTAAAGGTCACAGCAAAATTAAAGGGAAAGTACAGAGATCTCCCATATATTCCCTACCCCTACCTGCATGCATAGCCACCCCATTATCAACATCCCCCAACGGAATGGTACATTTATTACAATTAATGAAACTACATCAGCACATCCTAATCATCGAAAGTCCATAATCTATATTACAGTTCACTCTTAGTGTTGTATATACAATGGGTTTGGACAAATGTATAACATGTATACATCATTATGAGGTCATACTGAGCATTTTTACTACCTTAACAATCTTTTGTGGTCCACCTATTCATCACTTCCTATCTTCTCTGAAAACTCCTACAATCCCTGATCTTTTTCCTGTCTCCATAGTTTTACCTTTCCCAGAATGTTATGTATAGTTGGGAGTCATATAATATGTCGCCCTTGGTTTGGCATCTTCTTAGTAATATGCTTTTAAGGTTCCTCTGTTTTTTCATGGCTTGATAGCTCATTTCTTGGAATGCTGAATAAATATTCCATTGTCTGGATGTCCCACAGTTTGCTTATTTGTTCACCTGCTGAAGGATATCTTGGTTGCTCTCAAGTTTTGTATGAATAAAGTGACTATAAAGATCTTTCTACAAGTTTTTGTGTGGACGTGTGTTCAGCTCCTTCGGGTAAATACCAGGGAGTATGATGGCTGAATCTTACAGTAAGAGTATATTTAGTTTTGTAAGAAATTGCCAAATTGTCTTCCATTATGGCTATACCATTTTGTATTTCACTGACAATAAATGAGAGTACCTGTTGCTCCATGTTCTCATCAGCATTTGGTGTTGTCAGTGTTCTGGATTTGGCCATTCTAATTATGTGTGTAGTGATATCTCATTTTAATTTGCATTTCCCTGATATATGATACAAGCATCTCTTCATATGCTTATTTTCCATCTGTATATTTTCTTTGGTGAAGGTCTAATGAGGTCTAAAGGTTAGGGATGCCTGGGTGTCTCAGCTGGTTAAGCATCTGTCTTCCATGTCAGGTTATGATCTCAGGGTCCTGGGATTTGGATTTAGCCCCTCATCAAGCTCCCTGCTCAGTGGGAAGTCTGCTTCTCCTCTCCCACTGCCTCGCCCCACTGCTCATGATGCTCTGTCTCTCTCAAATAAAGAAATAAAATCTTTAAAAAAAATAAAAGGCTAAAAAAACTCATTTTTAATTGGGTTGTTTGCTTTTTTCTTCTTAAGTTTTAAGAGTTCTTTGTGTATTTTGGATAATAGTTTTTTTTTTTTTTTAAGATTTTATTTATTTATTTGACAGAGAGAGACACAGTGAGAGAGGGAACATAAGCAGGGGGAGTGGGAAAGGGAGAAGCAGACTTTCCACAGAGCAGGGAGCCTGATGCAGGGTCCTGGAATCATGACCTAAGCCGAAGGCAGATGCTTAACGACTGCACCACCCAGGCACCCCATCTTTTGTCTTTTTTATAATGATTTTTATCATGCAGGAAATTTTTATTTTATGTATTCGAATTTGTCAGTCTTTTATGGCCTCTGGGTTTTGGTCATACTTAGAAGGACCTTTCTTACTCAGGTGATTTAAACATTTTTAAGTTGTTATATTTAAATCTGAAATTTATTCTGGTGAATAGTAATGAGATATGAATATGTAATTTTTTTCCCCCCTTGGATTACTACCCCATTATTCCAACATCATTTACTGATAGTTCTTTTCCCTACTAATTTGAGATGCAACTTTTATGACTTTATGATATTCTAGATTCCTTAATGTATCTGGTTCTACTTCTGGACTTTCTATTTTCTTTTCCATCAGTCTACAGTTTCAGTTATTGTACTCATTAATATTTTAGGTGTCTAGTTCCTCTTTATTACCTATTTATTTGTTTATTTATTCTTGTTTATTTTTACATATATATTTTAGAATTAGACTATCTAGCTAAAAATAAATTCTTGACACATTTTATAGATTATTTGAAAGAGTTTAATTCTTTATGATGTCTTTCGATTTAAGACAACGTTCTGCTTCCATTTTCTTTTCTTTTTTTTTTTTAATTTTTCTTCAATACTGTTTAAAGTTTTCTTAACTTTTTTTCCAGGTTTAAAGAGGTATAATTGATAAGTAAAATTCTAAGATACTTAAAGTATAAATCATGATGATTTGATGTATGTATAGGTTGTAAAGGGATTTGCTCCATCTAATTAGTATATCCTGTTAACTACTTCAGTATATTTTTAAGTTGATTCCTGGGAAATTTATCTTTTATTTCTATATAATTGGGATTTTGTTCTTAAGTTACATTTTCTGATTTGATATGGTTTTATAAGATTACTGATTTCTCTCTTTTTACTAAACTACATTTACATTTACATTTTTTTTTTTTACCAAGCCATATTAATGAATTCTTTTATTTTAATAGTTCCAATAAATTTTCTCCGGTTTTCCAAGTATATAATCATATTTTCTGTAAATAGTGACCATTTTACCTTCTTTGCAATTTTAATATTTCCAATTTAAATGTAATAATAGTGGGTAAAATCCTCTGCCTTCAGCTCAGGTCATGATCCCAGGGTCCTGGGATCGAGCACCATATCGGGCTCTCTGCTCAGCGGGGAGTCTGCTTCCCTTCTTCTCTCTGCCTGCTTCTCTGCCTATTTGTGATCTCTGTCTGTCAAATAAATAAATAAAATCTTTAAAAAAAATAGTAAGATAGAAGAATCATATTTATTGTCCAGAATAGGACACTTTTGTGAATGAAGGTAATGGGGGGCATTATTAATAATTGAGCTGAAGCAACAGATATAAACTGAGATTGTCCTAGGCACATTGGGAAGTAATGGTCATCATTGTCTTCTTTGAAATATTAATGGGAATGCTTCTAGGATTTCTTCATAAAGCATGACAGTGGCTTTTGAAAATTATATATAAGTCATATCTGTAAATCTATAAATATGTTAAATTATACAAGTTATATATTTATATGTAAATTATATATGTGACTAATGTATTAATTTTACATATAATTTTTTGTCACGGTTGAGAAGAATCATTTTATTCCTATTTTACTCAGCATTTTCATCAAGAATGAATATTAAACTATGGATATGAATATGAAAAATTTTCACATTTTATTTTTTAATATGTTAACTACATTAAAAGATCCTAATACTGAATTATCCTTTTGTTCTTGGCTTTTTGGTTGTGTGTGTGTACACATGTAGAAGAATCCCATTTCCTATTAACATTTAGAATTCATTGTTACGATATTCATATGTGAATGGTCTTGATCTCTTCATATTTTTGGTTAGAAAAAGTATATCCAGATTTGCTTTAGGATCAATGTACTTGTTTTATAAAAGGAATTTGTAGGGACACCTGGGTGGCTCAGTCAGTTATGTGTCAGCCTTTGGCTCAGGTCACAATCCCAGGATGCTGGGATTAAACCCTGCGTCAGGCTCCCTGGTCAGTGGGAGCCTGCTTCTCCCTCTTCCCCCACTGCTCATGCTGTCTGTCACACTCTCTCTCTCTCAAATAAATAAAATCTTTAAAAAAAATGAATTTATAAATTTTCTTTAATAATATTTCATTAAGAAAATTTCACTCACAGAGAAGAGGACCATATAATGAACTTCAAGCTTGTGCCCATTACTTAGCTTTTATAATTATTAATATTGTGCCAATTTACCTCCCCTATTTGTTTTATTTACCCTTTACTATTTTTTTCTTTTTTTTTTTGAGAGAGAGAGATGAGAAGAGGAAAGAGTGAGAAACTGAACTTTTTTTTTTTAAAGGTTCTGTTTTTTTTTAAGATTTTATTTATTTATTTGACAGACAGAGATCACAGGTAGGCAGAGAGGCAGGCAGAGAGAGGGGGAAGCAGGCTCCCTGCTGAGCAGAGAGCCTGATGCCGGGCTCGATCCCACCCTGGGATCATGACCTGAGCCGAAGGCAGAGGCCCTAACCCACTGAGACATCCAAGCACCCCTTTAAAGGTTGTTTTTAAGTAATTTCTACATCTAATGTGGGGCTTGTACTCACAACCCCAATATCACAAGGTGAATGCTTCACCAACTGAGCCAGCCAGGGGCCCCAAAAGGGGCTGCTTTTATTTTTTTTAATTATTATTTTTTTAAATAATTTCTACACCCAATTTGGGGCTGAAGGACTGAATATTTTATTTTTAATTTTTTAAAAAGATTTTATTTTATTTATTTGACAGAGAGAGATCACAAGTTGGCAGAGAAGCAGGCGGGGCGGGGGATGGGAAGCAGGCTCCCAGCTGAGAAGAGAGCCTAATGCGGGGCTAGATCCCAGGACTCTGAGATCATGACCTGAGCTAAAGGCAGAGGCTTAACCCACTGAGCCACCCAGGTGCCCCTAGGACTGCAACATTTTAAAGCAACTATTAGACTTCACATGTATTTACCCATGCATAATTTAGCATATATTTCTAACATTTTAAATATAATATTACTATGGTTTAGAAAATTAACAGTAATTCTTTGTCTAATACCCAGTCTGTTTACAATTGTTTTTGATTGTTTAAAAAATGTTGTTTTAGAATTGGCTTTTTAAAAATCAGAATCTAAACAAGGAAGTTGCATGGCATTTCTTTTAAGAGGGATGCCATTTACTTGTTGAGAAAACTGCATTATTTGTCTTGTAGGATTTCTTATATTCAGGATTTGTTTGAATTTATCCTCGTGGTATCATTTAAGATAGTGCTTTCCCCCAAAATTTCTAGGAATGTTTCCCTAGTAATTAGATTCCCTAATCTAAATACCCCAAATACAAGTTCTTGGAAAGTGAATCTTACTGGTCTTGCTTTGCCTGGGAGTATTTTGGGCATGGTCATGTGTTACCAGGTCCACATTTTTAGCAGGGCTATAGATGATAAACTCTTTTAAGAATATAGGGTTGGGGCATCTGGTTGACTCAGTCGGTTAAGTGTCTGATCTTGATTTCGGCTGGGGTTGTGAGATCGAGCCCCCTTCGGCTCCACACTCAGTGCAGTCTGCTTGTCCTTCTACCTCCACCTGCTTAAACTCTCTCTCTTCCAAATAAATAAAATCTAAAAAAAGAAAAAAAGGAATATAGGGTTGGGCACATGTCTAAAGAGGTGCCTAGCACAGCATCTTTATCATGTACACTAATTTCTTATATACATAAAAATACCATTCATGCCCATCTTCCTTTCCATATATTTTTGGTTTTTCTCACTAGTTTATATTCCAGATTAAATTTGGAAACTGTTGTAGTATTTTAAATACACATTGATATCATAGCTGCTAGCCACATGTAACTATTTAAATTAATTAAAATTAAAATGTAGTTCTTTAGTTGCGTTGAGCACATTTCAAGTACTCACTAGCCCCATGTAGTAGTTAGTGGCAAGTATATTGAATAGTACAGATAAAGAGCATTCTATCATTGCAGGAAGTTCTATCGGGTAGTGCTGCTTTAGAGGCTTGTATATTGATAATAACTTACTCCTTTTTTAATGCTCATGAAAGAGTAAAAAAAAATCTCTATTTTGTGTGAGTTTTGCTTGTAGCATTTTAGTCAATTATGTAGGAAAGGTATATCACAGGATAGCTTTGTTTTCTCATTTTAAAAAGTTCATTGAAGGAAGCTTGAAAAATATTAAGTATGCAGTTGGATTAATTTTCACCAACCAAATAATCTTTTTAACACATTTTCTTTCTGGGTTCTATTTGATTCATGTCTGATTATTTGACTTTCACAATCATGTGGTTTTGTTCAAGAAGAGCACGTAAATATTTTTCTAATATGACATCAAGAGATACATTGATCGGGGTGCCTGGGTGGCTCAGTTGGTTAAGCCGTTGCCTTCGGCTCAGGTCATGATCCCAGGGTCCTGGGATCAAGTCCCGCATCGGGCTCTCTGCTCAGCAGGGAGCCTACTTCCCTCTCACTCTCTCTGCCTGCCTCTCTGCCTACTTGTGATCTCTCTCTGTCAAATAAATAAATAAAATCTTAAAAAAAATTAAAAAAAAAAAGAGAGATACATTGATCCCAGTTTGTCTGACCACTGTATCATTTGACCATTTGGTTAGACTGGTGATTACCAGGTCTCCATGATAAAGGCACATTTTTCTTTTGCAGTTAATAAGTAATCTGTGGGGTGATATTTGGAGACTGTGTGGCTATCTTGTTCCCCAACAACTTTTTACTCAATGATTTTACCATCCATTTGGGTAGCTTTCAGGAATCAATTATTACATAGGAGTTACAAGATGGTGATTTTGGAAACTCTTTCATTCTGTTTACATACAATTTTTAGCTGATATTCTTTGAGGAAGAGCTTTCCCTTTTCCCCTCATCATCTTTGATTCTTTTTTTTCTTTTCTTTGTTATAAACACCACGTATGTGTCATGAAGTTGGCCCATGTGACTTACTATACTTTGAGACTTTGTTGCTATAGGCACTTCTGTGTAAAGGGCTCTTAAACCAAGAGAATTTTTGCTTTATAGCAGTTTGGTCATTTTTTATCATGTGATTATTCTTAAAATGAGAATTTTTATAGACTATAATTGTTATAAATTTAGGTAAAAAATTATATCACTTTGGATCTTTTTTTGACTAATTCTATTGAAACATAAGCTTTTCAGAAACTGAGGCAACTGTGTTAAGGAATTCCCATTTACACCAGGCAAGAAAGTAAACAGTAAGTGGAGAGTAGGGTAACAAACACTTACGGTATCAAAAAACAACCGTGAAAAGGATCTGTCTTAATGTGCTAGCCCATTGCAGTTTAACATATTGCTTACAACCTTCACAATAGAATTTGAGTGACTTCAGTTACACATTCCAGGAGACTGGCAGTCTGTTACAATCAGAGTCTGAACTTTAGAGCAGGCTAATTTACAGCGATGGGATGAAGAAAGTTGTGGATTTATATTACACACTCTCACCTGACACTGTATCTGATCCCTTACCTGCTGATTGACATCTTGAATGAGCTCTTTGAAGCAAGTTCCAGCTTAATTAAAACGTTTGCTTGGTTAGCAGTGATCTGTGAAAGCCTGTGATAAATATTGAATCAGGTTCACCTGCTGGTTGCTGTGAGTGGATAAACAGCTGCTTTGTGCAGTTTAATCATGAAACTGGCAGTAGAGTACTACTGTTTGAATTTTTTAAAAAGAATAGTTGAGAAGGTATAGCTATGTCACTTTTGCTATCTTACTAGAGTGTGCGCTTATGTGAGATTTTGCACAACAGGCATTCAGTACCTGTTTAGATGGCTTGGACAACAGCAATTGGTTGATAAAGATTAACAGTAAACCCTCTTTTTTATGTCTCAAAGATCATAGTATAATTCTACCTTCATTGGCTTTTTACCACTAGCTTTTTATGTGCATGGCATTCTGAAATTAAAAAGTGTAATATTTTGGTTTTTTTGCCAACTTAGATGGTAGATGAAAATGAACTTACTAAGGCTTTGTTTTGATGTGTAAGTTTATGAGTTCCAACTTTTCCACAAATTTATTATGTATTTCATAACAACTTGAGGAACTCTTTTAGATTTTTTTTTTTAATCTGTGAAATGGAGTTAGAAATAAGCAGTGGCAATAAACTGGGTTTTTTAGAATTATATTAAAATTAGGTAATTAACAAACATAAAAGATAAATGAATTTACAAGCAGTGGAGGAACCTTTGTAAAATTGCCTTCTTTGGACTATCATCAGCTTGTTTATTTCTTTACCGAGTAAATGTGTCTGGCCGAGTTGGTTATAAAGAAAATGCTGTTTCCATTTGATTTTCATTAGGAAATCAGATGTACATTCTGGAGGAAAGCCCTCACCCAGTAAGTCACAGTCTTCTTGAGCACCTGAGGAACGTTTGGACTGACTTTCTAGAAATGCACACAAAATTGTGTTTGTAGTTTCTGGGTGATTCAAACCCTCTCTTCTGTAACAGTTCATGGATCCTAAATTAAAAACTTATTTCCTAATAAATGAAGTTGAAATATTTTGGTCAAGGGGTGTTAAGATGAAAATTATTCTGTGTTAATAAGCAGCTGAGGAAGAACCAGAATGGACTGTATTTGCTGTGCTAGATTTCTTTCGAATATTTAGCATTTTTCAGGTATATTGTCCATTACAATTCTTAGCTTTACAGATTATCTCCTACAGTGGGGGTTCCTAATTCTGTACCTAAAGTTTTATAGTTTTATTCCTATCATCATCTGTTTGTTTGGAATTTTAAGGGGAGAAAAAAATTTAAGTTATACTCGGTCTGCTCGACCTTGGTTTTTTGATGTTTATCTATGTTGATACATGCTTTTCATTACAGATAGTATTCTATTGATTTAAAAAACCCCACAATTTATTTATCCATTCTTTTTTGATACACTTAGCTTGTTTTCCTCACTATTTAAACAATGCTGGAAAGAATATCGCTATTGTATCTGTCTTAATGTGCAAGAGCTTCTCTAGTATTTATACTTAACAGTGTCATGCTGGATCAGAGTGTCTATGTATCTTTGATTCACTAGATCACCAGTTTGCTCTACAAAGTGGATGTGCCACTTTATATTTGGGTCAGCAGTGTGTGAGAGTTGCTTCAAATCTTCTCGAACACCCTATCTGATGGATGGGAAATGGAATCAAATTACGGTTTTAATTTGCATTTTCCTAATTAGTAATGAGGTTAGCATTAAACTATATATCTTTTCTGATGTTTATTGGCCTTTCAGCTTTTCTCTTCTGTGATTCTTTTGTTCTTGATCATCTTTTGGATTTGTCTTAAAATTGAATTGTTGGAATTTTTCATATGTTACAGATACTGGTCCTTGGTTATATGCAGAGCAGATATCCTTTCTTAGTCTGTGCTGCCTTTTTCTTTTTCTTTTTTTTAATAAAGGGACGTGCCGTTTTAAAAAGAAATATTACACCCTAATGAGATTGTGTCTTCAGTCATTGTGTTTTTGGTGTATTGTTTAAGAAATCCTTTCCCACATTGGGATCATAAAGATATTTTCCTGCACAGGGTCAGAGACCTTATTTACTACAAAACATAAAATACTTACTCTTTGGCCCTTTACAGAAAAAGTTTGTTGTTGTATGCTTTAAGGAGTCTCTTAATTGAGAGGTTTTTTTTCCCCCCTTGAGGAACATAATGTAAATCTTGTTAGAAAATACTTGACTTAAAGTCAACTAATAAATTAAAAAAATTTTTTTTCATCTGAATTTTATACTTTACCCTTAGGAATATTTTATAATTGCATTCAGTAAATAATGCACTTGAGTACTAACTTTAAAGAATTCTGTAATTCATGAGTGAAACTGGTAGTGATAAGCTCGAAAACCTGCGCATTGTAGAACAATTAAAGAATGAAGCATTGTCAGTGAGATGAGGTAACCCCTGTCATTATCTTCTACTTAGCTTGATATATCAGGAATTCTAATATTTCTTGAATGGATGAGATAGAACATATAAAGTATTTAGCACAGGGACAGCCTTAATAAATGATTGTTATTATTAATAATGAATATATCAGGATATGTATTTGTTGCTCACAACTATAAAGTGGCCCAAATATTAGCATAACAAGATGATTTTTCTTTTTGGCCTTGAAAATAACAGATTGCCCTGTACTTTTTCCTTTACAAGCTAACGTTTTTATTTTGAAGTAACTTTTTGATATGTGAAGAACTTCAAATTAGGACATCAATTATGCATCTATTGGATAACAACAGTGTTGTATATGTACAGTACTTGGCTTGGCAACATAAATCACAGTCCATCAATTAAAAAAATTTTAAGTTATAGTCATATGCAAAATACCATGTTTAATGAATGAGTTATATAAAGAAATGTAAGACATAGTGTATGTCCTCAAGGAATTTACAGTGTGGTTGAAAGACAATACAGATGTGGAAAGTTTCAGAAAAGTATGTAATTATCTTATGGATTTAGTTTTCCCTTTATTTCCTACAAAACTTCTTTTTAGTCTTTTTTCCTCTCTTTTATATACTTATTTTTTGCATCAATATACCCTTTTATGTCTGTGTTTAGAATTTAATTCATAGCCTTTTAGAAGGTTACCTGATTTTTGAATTAGCAAAATAACTTCTCTGACAATACAATAGTTCGTAGCTTTCCTTTATTATTTTCCATTTTTAAAATGTATTTAGTCACTGTGCTCATTCTTATTTTTATTTTTCAACTATTTAACCATAGTTTTTTTTTTTTAATTTTTAAAGAGTTTGTTTATTTATTTGACAGACAGAGATCACAAGTAGGCTGAGAGGCAGGCAGAGAGAGAGAGAGGGAAGCAGGCTCCCTGTGAGCAGAGAGCCTGATGCGGGACTTGATCCCAGGACTCTGGGATCATGACTTAAGCAGAAAGCAGAGGCTTTAACCGATTGAGCTACCCCCATGCCCAACATAGTTATTTCTTTATATATATATGTATATATATATATCTCTTAAAGATTTTATTTATTTATTTGACAGACAGAAATCACAAGTAGGCAGAAAGGCAGGCAGGGAGAGACGGGGAGGCAGGCTCCCTGTGGAGCAGAGATCCTGATTCGGGACTCAATCCCAGGACCCTGAGGTCGTGACCTGAGCCGAAGGCAGAGGCTTTAACCCACTGAACCACCCAGATGCCCCTCTTAATATATTTTTTAACGGTTTTATTTATTTAAGAGAGAGAGAGAGCACGAGCGGGGTGAGGGACAGAGGAAGAAGCAGACTCCGTGCTGAGCAGGGAGCCCAATGCAGGACTCAATTCCCAGACTCCAGGATCATGATCTGAACTGAAGGCAGATGCTTAACTAACTGAGCCATCTAGATGCCCCTAGGCATAGAAATTTTTATGTTGTTTTTGTGGGGAAAGGTTGGAGAAATTTATGAAACTTTAGACCTTGAAATTATATCTTATCTTACTTGAACTTATAGCTTTGTGAAAGTGACAAGGACTCAGAATTTGGTCTTTCAAGATCAAATCTTATAATCTTTCTTCATTCTTTCAAAAAATTAGATATATATTTCTATATTGTAGGACAAGAGAGAGAATAGAAATTGTTAGACATGAAGGAAATTTTCTAAAATCCTTGATTGCTGACCCTCTAAGAACAGTTTTGACTATTGTAGATTTGAAATGTATTTTTTTTAAAGATTTTATTTATTTATTTGACAGATGGAGATCACAAGTAGGCAGAGAAGCAGGCAGAGAGAGAGAGGAGGAAGAAGGCTCCCTGCTGAGCAGAGAGCCTGATGTAGGGCTCGATCCCAGAACCCTGGGATCATGACCTGAGCCGAAGGCAAAGGCTTTAACCCGCTGAGCCACCCAGGTGCCCCTGAAATGTATTTTTAAACAGTTGACTCCTACATGTGGAAAAAATATAGCTGTCACACCCACATGCATCTCTTGTGTTTCTTCGTAGATATGTAGGCTCCATGCCCAACGTGGGGCTTGAACTCATGACCCTGAGATCAAGAGTCGCTCCACTGATTGAGCCAGCCATGCGCCCGTGTAGTTTTATTTGTTTGTTTATTTGGTTTGTTTTTTTTTTCTCCTTAAATAATAATGGAATTTTGGTGTTATTTGGGTTGGGTTTTCTTGTCTTTTGTTGAAGTAAAAGGACTCTAGACAGTTTGTAACTATAGGAGAAACAGCCATCTCTTAAAGGACTACTCTGCCACTTTCAGGTCTTAGAGATTATAGGTTTTAGGGAGCCTATATGTTTTATCTTTCTTGACATTCAGATATGTTGGATGAAAATGAATACTTTTTAATTTATTCTCCACTTCCTCATGCAATCTCTATAAATTCAAAGGTCAAAAGCAAAAGGAAAATAGATCTTTGAAAGATAAACCTAATAGCTTGTTAGCAGGAGAAATACTTAATGAAAGGTACAAAATTATTTAATTTTGTTCATTTATTATTTAAAGATGGCTAGGTCAAAGTGTTTCAGAGAGAGAGTCCATAAAGTGTTAGCCTATTAATTGGATTAGAGGATATTAGGACTTCCTATCTTGGCTGTTTTCAGTGTTCTTTCTCTAGTTTTACAAAATTGAAAATAAGTGATTTTGGTGCAAATAATTCCAAATGTCTTTTTGAAGCCTCTCTTCTCTTGCCACATTCAGTTTTTTCCTATATTAAATATGATTGTACCAAATCCTTTAAATAGAACTTCAATAGACGATCACACCTGAAGAAATAATTCTTTAATATTGCAAAGGAAAAAGAATCAACTTTCTTTCTCAATTTCCATCTTCTACAATACTTGCCTAAACAACCACTAGAAGACCATGTTCTTAGAAGATATAATTGCTTCAGACCACTGTAAAACATAATGAACAAAAACATGTTTAATATAGAATTAACCATAGCTTATAATTTTATCAGTTATGGAATGAAAACCAGATTTAAAGTACCTAAATAAAGCTGCTATAATGGGAAAAGTTTTCTGAAATTAGTTCTAGATCTTTTATTTTTGTTAGCTATAGATACTATCATAACGTTTTAAGATAGGGAGATCCTTTTTTAAAATTACTAATGCCAAATTCATCCCTTTTAAAAAGTAAAAAAAAAAGTTTTAATATAAAAAAGCATTATAAAACTGTATAATAGCATCCCTTTTTATTTGAAAAAAGTTATATAGGAGATATATATGTATGAAAGTCTGTAGGTTATATATTACATTATTTGTCATAGGTGGTTGACTTATTTTGTTTATTTCAATATTGTTTGGACTTTTGATTAGAAAAAAGTGGAATTAAAATGAAAGGTGTAGGTGATAAAGCTTTAAGTGGAATTGATGTTGAAAGTGTTTCATCAAAAAGGAGGTTTTCAAAGCCTTGAGAGAAGACCACTTTATGGGATTACTTTTATGTTTGGATATAATATATCCATATAGTATATAGCATTCCAATATTCAACTTAATATTCAGTATTTAATTTATTATATCATAGGAAAGAGAAATAGTATAATTGAGTGAAAAGATTAAAGGTATTGAAAAGTAAACTAATTCTACTACCTAGAATTATTGTACCTCATTTACTAGGTTAATTAATTAATGTGATCATTGCAAAGGCCAAAAAAATTCAGTCAGAAATATCATGATATAATTTGCGTTCCATTTTCTGTATGACCATAAATTGTTAGATATTGCAACATATGTAACATAAACCACATGTCAGCTGTTTCCTGCCTCACTGTTGACAAGAGCGCCATTCATAACTCTTCTTTTTATCCTTTCAGTGAATAAGTAATTATTCAATATAGAAGGCAGGATATTTGGAACTGGCTATTTAATGTGGCAGCACTCTGTAATGAAATCTGCTGCTACTGGCAACTTGAGAGGGGAATGTAACAATTCCAGCATGACTGTAACTTTATCTGCTTTGACTGACTGTTTATTTGGCACATCAGTGAACCTTTTATCCCAGTGAGTGACAGCTCCAGAAGGGTCACATTTACATCCATTCTATCATGTATTGTAATATTTAATGGTGGACAAGGTTGAGTGAGACTGGGAGTAATTTGAACTTGCTTTTCCACCGAGTTGAGGCTAAAAGACAGCTTGATCCCCAGTGTTGTGGTGTAACATGCTATGACTTAGCATTTGTTTATGAAGGCTACTCTTACTGATTATAATTAAAAAAAAGTCTTCAGTTAAATGGTGTATTTGTTCTGCTGAACAAATTCTCTTAAGCTACTGTGCTATTTAGCTTTTATTCCCCACCAGTGACCCCTTCTGTAACTATTTCACAGTATTTCTTTTAAATGAGACTGCATTTTGTCTCATTTGTATAGTAATTGAGATTGAGGAGAGCGTAGTTATTAAGAACTCATGGTTCTAATGTATAGCATTAAATTTTTTATTTTATTTTTGAGTTGGGAAACAGAAGAGGAAAATAAGGTAAATTACAGACTATATTCCTGCTGTTCCATATGTTGCGTTTAAGGAGACATTTATCTAATTATTTTAATTATGGAACTGAATTATGAGTAAAATTGTCCAGAAAAAGCTGTCCTGAAAAATTATACTGATGGATTTGAATTCCATGACAGGTAATCAAATTTCAGATGTACTTGTTCCAGACAAACAACCTGCCTTTATTAATACATATTAATAATTTGCATTCATTTGCATCCCTAGGGTGGATAATATTTTTCTTATTTTTAATGATATTTTAGATTTGACTTGATATTTCTATTTTTTGTAAGCTATATTTAAAATGCTCTTTAAAATGTTGGTACAGAATATTTGAATATGCTATGCTGTGAACAAAAATAACATTATCAACTCTAAACTGTAGTATTACGAGTTTACTTGAAGCCTAAGCAAAAATGAAATTGTCCTCCATTTTATCTTATTTTTATAATTAGAATTAAAGCCTCTTAAAACATTTGGAATTTGAGTGTCAGAATGATATGTTAGAAAGCCATGCAAATGTGGAAATATTGTTTGTAACTTTGAAGAGTGCAAGAAAACCAATTTGAAATGGAATTTGTAGTTTTTTCTTTAATGGCAAGTTTTAGATGATGTAATATCTTGACATTTCTCTTTGATAGTTGTGTTTTATTACTTACAGTTTCTGATTTTGTGAGAGGTTTAATAACATTTTTTGTGGCATGCCAGACATAAATTGTCTTTTCCTTCCTTTGTTACAGACCCCTGGTCACTGTTCCAGGTGTTGTTGTTCTACTAAACAAGGAAGCAGTCAAGATTCTTCAAATGCCACTAAGAAGGATCATGGGGGGAAATCCAAGATACCCAAAATATATTTTGGGACACGCACACACAAACAGATAGCTCAGATTACTAGAGAACTCCGGAGGACAGCGTACTCAGGGGTCCCAATGACTATTCTCTCCAGCAGAGATCATACTTGCGTCCATCCTGAAGTAGTAGGTAACTTCAACAGAAATGAAAAGTGCATGGAATTGCTGGATGGAAAAAATGTGAGTAAAGTTATTTTGTTTTAGGGAAAAAAATAAGGCTGAAAAGATTCAATTTACTCAATTTTCTACACATTCATTTTCTGTTTTATATGTGTTTTTCCCGTGATAGTCAAATAACTTACAAAAATCAAATTAATTGCTAGTATTGCTATTTTTTGAAAAGTAATTTTACCATAAAATCTTTCTACGTCAAAAACTGATGATGTACTGTATGGTGACTAACATAACATAATAAAAAAAAAAGAAAATCTTAAGTTTAAAATGACAGGTTTTGGTTCTAAAGCTTTGGGATATTTACACTTGATCTTAGCCAAAAGGCCAAGAAGCGATAAAAGCTTTGGGATATTTAATTCCTTGAAATTAATTCCCATTTTAGTCAGATATCTTCTTACCTCGTTGAAATCCCAGTACCAAAAATAGTCAGATATGGATGATGTCATAGGAGGAGATAAAGTATTTAAATAAGTTAGTCAAATTTGATCTAATTAATATATTTTATATATTTTAAAACAATTAGAAGACAGTTTATTTAGGGTCTCTTTCTGAGTAAATTTTTAAATGTTTTTTAGTTGAATGAGAAATATAATATCTTGTAATATCTTGTAAGATATAAATAAATATAATTTATATTTAAAATATAAATATAATATCTTAATTATATATATATAATATCTTGTAAGATAAAAATATCTTGTAATTCTGATTAGTATAAACTTCTCTTTCAAAAAAAGTTATATGAAATTATTAACTTTAAAGATATGTCATTGGTGGTTTTGAAGTATTCCAGGGAAATCTTGAATATGAATTTGGTCAAGGTAGAAATTGAGAAGTCTTTCTTAGTAAATACATAATTTTTTTGATGGTATTAGTTTGGTAGTCTATACAGTCTAATAACTTGTTTAGTCTGAAACTGGCTACAAGTCTGGAATATACTCAGAATTTATTCATGAATAATAAATTGATAGTCTGTGAAATGATCAGTGATAAATTAATATATTTTGAAAGTTCTTTCACTAGTATTTTGTCGAACAGAGTTAGTTCTACACAAAAGACTATGAGCCATAGCCCCTAGAGTTTCATTTAATTGGTATATCACCTTCTACCCATGTAATGTGAATAAGTTATTTTGTATTATGCATTTCTTTCTCCTTGGTTAAAAATACTTGAAGATACCTGCTTTTGGTTATTTGTCTGGACCTATTTCTGTCTCAGAATGCTTAGCTCATAGCCAAACATGAACATTCTTTTTCTTGTTCTCAAGTCCTTAGGGTAATTTGGTATTGTAATGATGGCCAATTACAAAATCACTCTAGGTGTCTATGTTTACTATGGCTGAATTACCAAAGCGAAATGATAAATAGATAACTGACAGTGTGGGTGAAAAAGAGTTTAAAGTGTGATAACACTTCAATTGACAGTCTCCCCTCAGGATTGTGTTACACTGCTAAAATGGATGAGCCATTCTGGTTTTGCTATCATTCTTCACAGGAGTGTCGTTCTAAGTGCCCTTAAAGTGTAAACTTTCTGATTTTTTGGCTTGATCCAAAGGCACATGTGTTTTTGTTCACTGTTTCTTTATGAAAGTGCTCCTATACTGGAAAAGCAATGCATTTATCTGCTGAAAGTTTTTTAATTTTTGTTTCAATTAAGAAAAAATAATTAACTAGCACCAGAAATAATTCTACAAAATTATTTTAGGTATGGAAAAATATGTTTTTTGTGAAGATGAGATTTAATGGTTAATAATCATGCTCTCATTATTTTAATGTTGGGTCACATTTTATAGATGTGTCCATATATACATATGTATAGAAGAAGAATAAATGAAATACATCAAAATGTTACTAGTACATTCTTTCTGTTATAGAATTATAGATAATTTAGTGGAATTTTTGTACTCCTTTGTATCTTCTAGATATTTTATAGTGAACACTATCGTTTCCCCTAAGACATTCCTCTCTCCCTTTCTCCTTTCTTCCTTTCTTTTTACTTACTTATATTTGATTAAGTAATACAGTCTCATGGCTCAAACTGAAAATATACATAATTGTTTATAGAGAAAAATCTCTTTCACTCTTGTCCCCAAGTCACTTAAGTGTCATCTTTGAAAGCAACCAGTGATACCATAGTTCTTTTGTATCTTTCAAGAAATATTTTTGCCTAATATCACTTTATAATCAAAGCAAAGGCACAATCAACATAATTAGAAACTTTTTTCAGGTTAATTTGGGGTATCTAGAGCTATACTGATCTGGAGCTCTGAGTCAGCTAATAGAGGTTTTTTTTAAATGGTTGTAATTATGGATACAGTATAATTTCTCTCCTGTAAAATCTTTGTGGTTTTAATGATGTTCTGAAAATACTGAGATAAATTTGTTTTATTCTTTTGTTCCAGCATTGATTCACATTTCAGTAATGCATGTTTATTTTTAGGGCAAATCCTGCTATTTTTATCATGGTGTACATAAAATTAGTGATCAACACACATTACAAACTCTTCAAGGGATGTGCAAAGCCTGGGATATAGAAGAACTTGTCAGCTTGGGGAAAAAACTAAAGGCATGTCCGTATTACACAGCACGAGAACTAATAGAAGATGCTCACATAATATTTTGTCCTTACAACTATCTTCTAGATGCACAAATAAGGGAAAGTGTGAGTAACTGTGTGAAAATTAGAACTTTCTCCTACGTGTTGGAATATGAATGATCAATGTGAAAGCTTTTAGATGTTTTACTTTTTACTTTATTTTTTTGCTTTATATTTAATTTATGTAAATGTATAAGCAGATTAGAGTACTGAAAACATATACTGAGATGTATTAAAAACTGAATTTTAGATCTTATTTTAATGTCTAAAGTAATTAATACTTTTGAGGACCTAGTAATTTATACTTTTAAAGAGGTAGTACTGAGTGGGATTCTTTTTTTTTTTTTTTTTTAAGATTTTATTTATTTATTTGACAGAGAGTGAGAGAGAACAAGTAGGGAGAATGGCAGGTGGAGGGAGAGGGAGAAGCAGGCTCTCCGCTGAGCAGGGAGCCTGAAGCGGGGCTCAATCCCAGGACTCTGGGATCATGACCTGAGCCAAAGGCAGCTGCTTTAACCAACTGAGCCACCCAGGTACCCCACAGAGTGGGATTCTGATGGGGTTTTTCAGCCTATAATAATGACATTTTGGGCTTGACAGTGTTTTGTTGTGGTCATTTATCTTGTGCACTGTAGGATGCTGAGCAGCATCTGGTTTTATCGACTAGACACTGGTAGCACCCTTAACAGCTGTCGCAATCAAAAATGTCTCCAGACGTTGCCAAATATAACCTGGGGGGCAAAATTACTCCCAGTTGAGACCCAATAATAAGTATCATTCCTTCTATTTATGAATGGTCAGAATTAATTTAAAACATTCATCTGAAAAATCTATAGTTTGAAGAACTTTGGAGGGAGAATATGTATACTATGCAAATTATGCTTTGTGAGATTTTGAGAAAGAAGTTTGGATATCGTATTTGTGTTTATTTCCATGGTTCTTCTTAGAACCATCCAGTTGTTGCAGCATAAGAGAAAAAGTGAATTACTTGGGGGAGCCTGGGTGGCTCATTCTGTTAGGCATCTGACTTTTTTTTTTTTTTTTTTAAAGATTTTATTTATTTATCTGACAGACAGAGATCACAAGTAGGCAGAGAGAGGAAGGGAAGCAGGCTCCCCACCAAGCAGAGAGCCCGATGCGGGGCTCGATCCCAGGACCCTGGGATCATGACCTGAGCTGAAGGCAGAGGCTTTAACTCACTGAACCACCCAGGTGCCCTAGGCATCTGACTCTTGATCTATGCTCAGATCTTGATCCCAGGGTCATGAGTTTGGGCCCCACTTTGGGCTCCCCACTGGGCTTGGAGCTTACTTAAAAAAAAAATGAATAATTTCATATATTCACCTGTTATTCTTCTCTCTAGATCTGACTGCACAGCTCTCATTAGCTTTTTATTTAAACTTAATAGGCATTATTATGTTTACTATTCCTGCTGTCCTCTTATTTGGTTTCCTCTTGGCTAGGCCCCTTTCATTTGAGCCACTGTACATATCAATGCCAGGTCAGTCTTCCTAATATTACTTTTATTACATCTTTCTTCTGCTTGAAAATAAATTGCACTCTTGGCTCATGAGTTAAAGTCCATATCTCTTATTTTATTTAATTTTTAAAATTTTTTAAAAATTGATTTCAATTAATAAACGTATAGTGTATTATTAGTTTCAGAGGTAGATTTCAGCGATTCATCAGTCTTATGTAATACCCAGTGCTCATTACATCATGTGCCGTCCTTAAGGTCCATCACCCAGTTATCCCATCCCCCCAATTCCCCTGCCCTCCAGCAACCCTCAGTTTGTTTCCTATGACTAAGAGTCTCTTATGGTTTGTCTCCCTCTCTGACTTCATCTTGTTTTATTTTTCCCTCCCTTCCCACATGATCCTCTGGTTTCTTAAATTCCATGTATGAGTGAGATCATATGATAATTGTCTTTCTCTGATTGACTTATTTTGATTAGCATAATACCCTCTAGTCCCATCGTGTCATTGCAGATGGCAAGATTTCATTTTTTTTGATGGCTGAGTAGCATTCCATTATATATTCCTCAGAATAACTCACTGGCAATTACTTTGTCGCATTTCTTCATATAAGCCAGGACTCTTTCAATTGCAAATGACAGAAACCCAGCTTCAGTAGAGCTTAAAGAAAAAAACGCTTGACCAATTTCACTGTGAAGGCTTTATTTTCAGGCTGTTTCTTTCCAATGGGAACAAAGATAACCTCAAACAGCCACCTAACCTGGAAAAAAAGAACATGATCTTCAATTTACTACCCAGATTTCTCTGATTGGCCTACCTTGAATCTCATCTCCATTCTTGAACCTGTGACCATAGAGGGATGGAATACTTTATTTAATTGACAAGCCTGGGTTCTGAGTCTGTGTTGTGAGAGTGGTGATGTCCCTTGATTAACAGATTAACAGTTCTATCCACATCACATATAGCTGGGGAAGAATAATTTTCAAAATGAAGGGATGTAGGAACAACATAAATGAAATAGATACATGCTGTATTTTATTGTATTTTGAGAGTCTTTTGAATCCTATATAATTATTTTAGTTTTAAAGTTTTTTTTTTTACCCCCTTTTAACATTATGTTGGAGATTGTATAGTGAGATTTTTATACACTTTGATGTGGCCATCTATACCTTAATTCAGACTCACTTAAAAGGTTGATAGGTTTGCAAAGTATTTTGAGAGTGAAAAATGAGAAACTGTAATGTTGAGCTGATATTTGTTAGCTTTAGTGTTGTAAAAGTTTTAAGATCTAGAATCAGTTACTTATATAATTGTCCTTGCCATGTTGCCTGTAGTATGAAATTTTAAATGAAAATATCTTGTCTACTGCTGTTAAGTCCATTTTCCTGAATGTTTTACAGGAAATTTTTTTTGTGTTACAGATGGATATCAATCTCAAAGAACAGATTGTCATTTTAGATGAAGCTCATAACATTGAAGACTGTGCTCGGGAATCAGCAAGTTATAGTGTAACAGAAGTTCAGCTTCGGTTTGCTCGGGACGAACTAGATAGTATGGTCAACAATAATATAAGGAAGAAAGACCATGAACCCCTACGAGCTGTGTGCTATAGCCTAATTAAGTAAGAACATTTTCTTAACAGTGTCATTTTTGCTGCCTTTGTATTAAAAACATGCTTTATTATGCCACAGTATTTTAATTAGTAAACTTTGGTCAGGCAACTTGGGAAATGGATTATTCCTTGCCTGTTAAACTTTTAGAAATAGACCAATCCAAACTTTGTTTTTTTTTTTTTTAAAGATTTTATTTATTTATTTGACAGGCAGAGATCACCAAGTAGGTGGAGAGGCAGGCAGAGAGAGAGGAGGAAGCAGGCTCCCTGCTGAGCAGAGAGCCCGAAGCGGGGCTCGATCCCAGAACCCTGGGATCGTGACCTGAGCCGAAGGCAGAGGCTTTAACCCACTGAGCCACCCAGGCGCCCCAGGCCAATCCAAACTTTTGTCTTGTTCAAAGAATATAATAAACATTCAATTTTTAAATTGATAATTGTGAATCTTATTTCTAATTTAACAGAATAATTTAACAGCCCCATGTATGATGTATATAGGACATTGGGCTGAACATAAACTAAAGGGGATTTTAAGTAACATATTTAAAAATTTTGGATTATGGCTTTAATTTATTGCTTATCTTTCATTTTGAGTAGGACTCTGGTTTGATGAGTTTTAATTAACCAAGATCTCAGTACTGTACTAGATTTAGTAATAGTTTTATTAAAGTTTATATTGAATTCCATTTTATTAGACATTAGGTTGTTGATCTAGATTATCTTAGATCTTGATCCTACATCCTATTCTACTTACTACAGCATTTTTCTTTTCTCTTTCCATTTTCTTAAAAATTTTTTTGAATGTTATATAGTCACATGTTTGAACATAAAAGGTATACAAATTTATGTTGTAAAAATTCCTCTCTACCCCATCTGCTTAGTTCCTCTCCTCCTGAACAAGTGTATTATTCAGTGCGTATTTACGAGCAAATTTCATGCATATATGAGCCAATATAGATACTTTTCCCTATTCCTCCTTTTTTACCCAAATGATGGCATACTGTACTTTCATTTTTTTGTCTTCTCCATTTTTTTCTGTAAGATTTATTTTAGAGAGAGTGTGAATGCTGGTGAGGGGAAGGGCAAAAGGAGGGGGTGAGAGAGAATCTCTAGCAGACTCCCTGCTGAGCATGGAACCTGATGGTATAAGGCTTGGTTTTACAACCCTGAGATTATGACCTAAGCCAAAATCAAGAGTCGGGTGCTTAACTGACTTAGCCACCCAGGCACCCCATTGTCATCTTTATTTTAAGCATAAAAATGTTATTTTTAAAGCCATTTTTTTGAAGTATGATTGACATACACAAAGCTGTAAATATTTAATGTATATACAACTTGATGAGTTTGCAGGGAGCCTGATGTGGGGCTCAATCCCAGGACCCTGGAATCATGACCTGAGCTGAAGGCAGACACTTAATGACTGAGCCACTTGGTGCCCCATCCAGTGTAGTTTGTACTTAAGTTTCTCTTAATATGATTGGTATTAAGCATTTTTAAAAAAAGATTTATTTATTTTAGAGAGAGAGAGACCAGGTTGGGGGGTGAGGAGAGTCAGAAAGAAAGGGAGATAAGTCCCAAGCAGATTCAGCACTGAGCGTAGAGCCCGGTGTGGGGGTCAGTCTCACAACCCTGAGATCACTACCTGAGCCAAAACCAAGAGAAGGACACTTGACCTATTGGGCCACCCAAGCACCCTAATATTAAGTATTTTTAAGGGCCATTTATATTTCCTTTTCTGTCGATTGCTGACATCTCTGTCCTTTTTTGGTTTTATTATGGTTCTTACTGATTCACAGAAGCTCTTTGCACATTAACCCTTTGCCAGTCTATGATGAAAGTTGCAAATACATTCCCCCTATTTTGCCATGTAGTTGTGTCTTTCCTTGAGGTATTTTTGTCATGTAGCAGTTTGTCATTTTTATTTCACAGCAGAATTTGTGGAAAGAGTTGTCTATAGTTGTTAATTCTATTTTCTCACTTCCCAATCTTTCCTTACTGATCTCAGTTGCGTTGTCTGCAGAATTCTACTAAAACTGTTCTTATCAAGGTCACCAGTGATCCGTATGTTCCAATCCAAAGGTTAATTTTCTTTTATCTTACTCAGCCTCTCAGCAGTGTCATTTGGGTATTATGGACTACCATCTCTATGAATAATATTTTTGGCTTAACTTCTGTGAAATAATGGAAAATATATGCACATTGCTCTCTGTCCCCAGTTTCTGATACAGAAGTTCTAAAACCTTTGTAATTTCCTAAGTGATAAGAGCACTAAGAGCATGTTTGACTCCAGTTCTTGACAGAACTCCTAAATCCTTTGGGATTTCCTGGGTGCTAGGACTGTCTTTTTTTCTAATGATGTGGTGTTTGGTGGGCTTCTGGGTGGGGGTGGTCACTAGAAACACTAAACCATGATTAGTAGCTTAGAACTTTCAGCTCCATTTCCCTCTGAAAGGGGAGAGATTAAGTTGATAATAGATAATAGATAATAGATCTTGCCTATGTGATGAAGCCAGGATTCAGAGAGCTTCCAGATTGGTGAACACATTTATGTTCTTGGAGCATCCTACCTTTCCAGGTATAGAAGCTTCTGTGCTCAGACCCTTCCAAACCTCTCCCCATTTATCTCTTCATCTGGCTCTTTATCTATATCCTTTATTATATAAAAACTGGTAAACAGGTATTTCCTGGAGTTCCGAGGATTGTTCTAGTAAATGATCAAACCTGAGGAGGTGTCCTGGGAACCTCTGATTTATAATTTCTTGGTCAGAAGCACAGATGACAACTGGGACTTTAATGCTTGACATCTGAGGTGAAGATGCGGGGAGGGCAGTCTTGTGATACTGAATGCTTCGCCTGTGTAGTCTGTGCTAACTCCAGTTAGTGTCAGCATTGAATTGAATCCTAGGACACCCAGCTAGTGTCTTGGAGAATTGCTTAGTGTAAGGAAAAAAGAACCCCACTTAAATTTAGTGACCAAATACCTCAGAAGTCAAGTAGTGAGACAAGAGGAGACATAGAGGAGTACTTTTTCCTAGACAGCCTCTATGAGACCTTCTGGTTTTGCTCTTCCTCACAGTTCATTTTTTTCTCAATTTCTTTTGATAGTTCTTATTCTGTTTGATGTCTAAATGTTGAAGTGCCTCAGGACTTGGTCCTGAGACCTCATTTCTTCTCTATCTCTGTACTTTGCCTAAATTATGTAACTGAGTACCATAGTAGTACTAGTAAGGCCTGAATCTGTGCCTAACCCAATCAGTAATCTAGATTCTAGTCTGTCTCTGGAATGCTATTTTCATATATCCAACTCTACTTTATAATCTGTTTGGATTTTAATTTCAACTTCACAAAACAAACTCCTTCCCTTCCCTTACCTACTCCCCCCAAATGCCCAGTCTTCTTATCTAAGCAAACAGTACCAGCCAGTTCCTCAAATCAAAAATCTGTTACCCTTAATTACTGCCTCACCTCACCCAACTCATTATTAAATTTAATAAATGCCACCTGTACAATATATCCCAAATCCTTCAATCTCATAGCTATTATCCTAGAATCATCTCTTAACCAGAATTCTTTAACAGCATCCAGCAGGTCTCTGCTTTCACTCTTGCCTTTTGCCTATAATCCGTTCTAGCTTAGAAACTGGAATCACCTTTTAAACATTTAAAATAGATTCTCTCTCTCTCTCTTTTTTTAAAGATTGTATTTATTTATTTAGAGAGTAGGTGAGTCAGGGAAAGGGTAGAGGGAGAGGAAGAGAGAGAATCTAAAACAGACTCTGGAAGCGCCAGACAGGGGGCTCGATTTCATGACCCTGAGATTATGACCTGAGCTGAAATCAAAAGTCAGAGGATCAATGAACTGAGCCACCCAGGTGCCCCAGATTGTCTCTCTCTTATTTAAAATACTCCATTTAAGGGACAACTGGGTGGCTCAGTCAGTTAAGCATCTGACTCGACTTAGGCTCAGATCCTGATCTCAGGGCCATGGGAGTAAGCCCCATATCAGGCTCTGTGCTGGGTGTGGAGCCTGCTTAAGATTGTCTCTCTCCTCCCTGTGGTCCTCCCTAGCCCCCTGCTCACAGGCCCACATTCTTTCATTCAATCAATCCTTCATTTAAAACATTCCCACTGGATTTTGAATAGAATCCAGACTCATTACCTTGGCTCAACATGATATGATTCCTGCTTAACACTCTAACATTGTTCTAACATTGTTCATAATGTTATTCCCTTTTGCCCATTGTGTTGCAACCACAGTGGCTTTCTGTCAGGTCTTTAAATAAGCGAAATTTGTTAACCGCTTCAAAATCTTTGCACTAGTTGTTCTTTCTGCTTGGAGTTTTGTTTTTCCTTCTCTGATCCTTCATGACTGGTTACTTTTGCATTCTGTTGTTAGAATAAATGTCACCTCAGGGAGAACTTCCTTGGCATTCACATTAAAATAGCAAGTAGACTACATTAAGCTAATTTATTTTCATTATATGACTTTTCATTACCTGATATTTTCTTGTTTCATGTATCTAAGTTTATTTCTCTGTTTAGTAGAAAGTAATTTTCCTAAGAGTAAGGATCTTGCCTATTTTACTTATTGCTGTATTTCTGGTACCGGTACAGTGTCTGGCATAATATAGGCATTTAAGTACTTACTAAATGTAAAAATGTGTAGGTATACGTAAAAATGAATATATTTTCTAGTAACTCTTTTTTGTTTTAATATGTAACAGCTTAGGGGCACCTGGGTGGCTCAGTGGGTTAAAGCCTCTGCCTTCGGCTCAGGTCATGATCCCAGGGTCCTGGGATTGAGCCCTGCATGGGGCTCTCTGCTCAGCAGGGAGTCTGCTTCACCCCCCCCACCCCCGCCTGCCTCTCTGCCTACTTGTGATCTCTGTCTGTCAAATAATAAATAAAATCTTTAAAAAAAAATATGTAACAGCTTAATTTTTTTATTAGATTATTTTATATTTCCTTTATGCACATTTGGGTTCAGCTTCTACACCTGGTTCTCAGTTAAAGAGATAAAGTAAAGAGGTGTGAATCTAAAAAAACACAACTGGGAAATCACATGCATGTTTCTCTTTTCTGAATAAAATATTTTAACTATGCAAGTGTTTATTATACAATATGAAACATGCATGCATTTTAAAAGATGTCTTAATTCACATTTGTATCCCAAGAGTTTCAAGGAATATGATCAATGTATCACAGTTCTTTGTTTTGTTGAAATAGTGCATGTAAGGATAATATTAGTTGATGGAATTGCTTTATTTTACTTAATTAATTTGGGAATTATTTTATTTTAGTTGGTTAGAAGCAAACACTGAACATCTTGTGGAAAGGGATTATGAATCATCATGTAAAATATGGAGTGGAAGTGAAATGCTCTTAAATTTACACAAAATGGGCATCACCACTGCTACTTTTCCAATATTGCAGGTAAGAATTTTTTTTCTGCCTGTGACATTTCTTTAGTGCATTAGAAATGGTTTAACAGTGAATCAGTTAATCCAGACTTAAAAAACTGTAATTTAACTATTTTAAAATTGTATTTTATTATCTAAGTTTGCTAATCTTTAACTAACGGTGTAAATTTTGGATTAAAAAATAGCATTATTTAGTTTGAAAGAAATAAAGCTTAAAGGAATGAATTGCTTTGTTCATATCCAAAGAAGTCAATATTTTTAAGTTCTAAAATTATTTTGTCAGGTGTTTTTTTTTTTTAAATTAACATATAATGTATTATTAGCCCCAGGAGTACAGGTCTGTGAATCACCAGTTTTACACACTTCACAGCACTCACCATAGCACATACCTTCCCTAGTGTCCATAACCCAACCACCCTCTCCTTCCCCCGCTCCCTCCGGCAACCCTCAGTTTGTATTGGGAGATTAAGAGTCTCTTATGGTTTGTCTCCCTCCCCATCCCACCTTGTTTCATTTTTTTTCCTTCCCTACCCCCTAAAACCCCCACTTTGCCTCGCAACTTCCACATATCAGGGAGATCCTATGATAATTGTCTTTCTCTGATTGACTTATTTCGCTCAGCATAATACCCTCTAGTTCCATCCATGTCATTGCAAATGGCAAGATTTCATTACTTTTGATGGCGGCATAGTGTTCCATTGTATATATATACCACATCTTCTTTATCCACTCATCTGTTGGTGGACATCTAGGTTCTTTCCATAGTTTGGCTATTGTGGACATTGCTGTTATAAACATTCGGGTGCACGTGCCCCTTCGGATCACTACATTTGTATCTTTAGGATATATACCCAGTAGTGCGATTGCTGGGTCGTAGGGTAACTATGTTCAACTTTTTGAGGAACCTCCATGCTGTTTTCCAGAGTGGCTACACTAGCTTGCACTCCCACCAGCAGTGTAGGAGGGTTCCCCTTTCTCCGCATCCTTGCCAGCATCTGTTGTTTCCTGACTAGTTAATTTAGCCATTTTGACTGGCGTGAGGTGGTATCTCATTGTGGTTTTGATTTGTATTTCCCTGATGTGAGTGATGTGGAGCTCTTTTTCATGTGTCTGTTGGCCATTTGGATGTCTTCTTTGCAGAAATGTCTGTTCATGTCCTCTGCCCATTTCTTGATTGGATTACTTGTTCTTTGGGTGTTGAGTTTGATAAGTTCTTTATAGATTTTGGATACTAGCCCTTTATCTGATATGTCATTACAAATATCTTCTCCCATTCTGTCAGTTGTCTACTGGTTTTGTTGACTGTTTCCTTTGCTGTGCCAAAGCTTTTGATCTTCATGAAGTCCCAATAGTTCATTTTTGCCCTTGCTTCCCTAGCCTTTGGCGATGTTTCTAGGAAGAAGTTGCTGCGGCTGAGGTCGAGGAAGTTGCTGCCTATGCTCTCCTCAAGGATTTTGATGGATTCCTTTCTCACATTGAGGTCTTTCATCCATTTTGAATCTATTTTTGTGTGTGGTGTAAGGAAATTGTCCAGTTTCATTTTTCTGAATGTGGCTGTCCAATTTTCCCAACACCATTTTTTGAAGAGATTATCTTTTCTCCGTTGGACATTCTTTCCTGCTGTGTCAAAGATGAGTTGACCACAGAGTTCAGGGTCTATATCTGGGCTCTCTGTTCTGTTCCATTTATCTAGGTGTCGGTTTTTGTGCCAGTACCACACTGTCTTGATGATTACAGCTTTGTAATAGAGCTTGAAGTCTGAAATTGTGATGCCACCACCTCTGGCTTTCTTTTTCAACATTCCTCTGGCTATTCGGGGTCTTTTCTGGTTCCATGTAAATTTTAGGATTATTTGTTCCATTTCTTTGAAAAAAATGGATGGTATTTTGATAGGGATTGCATTAAACGTGTAGATTGCTTTAGGTAGCATAGACATTTTCACAATATTTGTTCTTCCAATCCATGAGCCTGGAACATTTTTCCATTTCTTTGTGTCTTTGTCAATTTTTTTCATGAGTACTTTATAGTTTTCTGAGTACAGATTCTTTGCCTCTTTGGTTAGGTTTATTCCTAGGTATCTTATGGTTTTGGGTGCAATTGTAAATGGGATTGACTCCTTAATTTCTCTTTCTTCTGTCTTGCTGTTGGTGTATAGAAACGCTATCAATTTCTGTGCATTGATTTTATATCCTGACACTTTACAGAATTCCTGTACAAGTTCTAGCAGATTTGGAGTGGAGTCTTTTGGGTTTTCCACATAAAGTATCATATCATCTGCAAAGAGTGATAGTTTGACTTCTTCTTTGCTGATTTGGATGCCTTTAATTTCTTTTTGTTGTCTGATTGCTGAGGCTAGGATTTCTAGTACTATGTTGAATAGCAGTGGTAATAATGGACATCCCTGCTGTGTTCCTGACCTTAGTGGAGAAGCTCTCAGTTCTTTTCCATTGAGAATGATATTCGTTGTGGGTTTTTCATAGATGGCATTGATGATATTGAGTTATGTACACTTTGTCCCTATACTTTGAAGAGTTTTGACAAGAAAGGATGCTGTACTTGGTCAAATGCTTTTTCAGCATCTTTTGAGAGTATCATATAGTTCTTGTTCTTTCTTTTATTAATGTATTGCATCACATTGATTGATTTGCGGATGTTGAACCAACCTTGCAGCCCTGGAACAAATCCCACTTGGTCGTGGTGAATAATCCTTTTAATGTACTGTTGGATCCTATTGGCTAGTGTTTTGGTGAGAATTTTTGCATCTGTGTTCATCAAGGATATTGGTCTGTAATTCTCTTTTTTGATGGGGTCTTTGACTGGTTTTGGGATCAAGGGAATGCTGGCCTAATAAAATGAGTTTGGAAGTTTTCCTTCTATTTCTGTTTTTTGGAAGTTTAAGGAGAATAGGAATTAATTCTTCTTTAAATGCTTGATAAAATTCCCTAGGAAGCCGTCTCGCACTGGGCTCTTGTTTCTTGGGAGATTTTTGATGACTGTTTCAATCTCCTTACTGGTTATGGGTCTGTTCAGGTTTTCTATTTCTTCCTAGTTCAGTTTTGGTAGTTATAGATCTCTAGGAATGCATCCATTTCTTCCAGATTGTCAAATTTGCTGGTATATAGTTGATCATAATATGTTCTTATAATTGTTTGTATATCTTTGGTATTGGTTGTGATCGCTCCTCTTTCATTCATGATTTTATTTATTTGGGTCCTTTCTCTTTTCTGTTTGATAAGTCTGACCAGGGGTTTATCCATCTTTTTTTTTTTTTTTTTTGGGTTTATCCATCTTACTAATTCTTTCAAAGAACCAGCTCCTAGTTATGTTGATTTATTCTACTGTTTTTTTGGTTTCTATTTCATTGATTTCGCTCTGATCTTTATTATTTCTCTTCTCCTGCTGGGTTTAGGCTTCCTTTGCTGTTCTCTCTCCAGCTCCTGTAGGTGTTGGGTTTGGTTGTGTACTTGAGACCTTTCTTGTTTCTTGAGAAAGGTTTGTATTTCTATTTATTTTCCTCTCAGGACTGCCTTTGCTGTGTCCCACAGATTTTGAACAGTTGTGTTTTCATTTTCATTTGTTTCCATGCATTTTTTTCAATTTTTCTTTAATTTCCTGATTTACCCATTCATTCTTTAGTAGGATGCTCTCTAGTCTCCATGTATTTGCGTTCTTTCCAACTTTTCTCTTGTGATTGAGTCCTAGCTTCAGAACATTGTGGTCTGAAAATATGCAGGGAATGATCCCAGTCATTTGGTACCAGTTGAGACCTGATTTGTGACCCAGGATGTGATCTATTCTGGAGAATGTTCCATGTGCACTAGAGAAGAATGTGTATTCTGTTGCTTTGGGATGGAATGTTCTGAATATATCTGTGATGTCCATTTGGTCCATTGTGTCACTTAAGGCCTTTATTTCCTTGTTGATCTTTTGCCTGGACGACTTTTCCATTTCAGTGAGGGGGTGTTAAAGTCCCCTACTATTATTGTATTATTGTCAATGTGTTTCTTTGATTTTTGTTATTAATTGGTTTATGTAGTTGGCTGCTCCCATGTTAGGGACATAGATAATTAAAATTGTTAGATCTTCTTGTTGGACAGACCCTTTGAGTATGATATAGTGCCCTTCCTCATCTCTTATTATAGTCTTTGGCTTATAATCTAATTTATCTGACATAAGGATTGCCACCCCAGCTTTCTTTTGATGTCCATTAGCATGGTAAATTGTTTTCCACCCCTCACTTTAAATCTGGAGGTGTCTTTCGTCTAAAATGAGTTTCTTGTAGACAGCATATTGAAGGGTTTTGGTTTTTTATCCATTCTGATACCCTGTGTCTTTTGATTGGGGCATTTAACCCATTTACATTCAGGATAACTATTGAGATATGAATTTAGTGCCATTGTATTGCCTGTAGGTGACTGTTACTGTATGTTGTCTCTGTTCCTTTCTGGTCTACTGCTTTTAGGCTCTCTCTTTGCTTAGAGGACCCCTTTCAATCTTTCCTGTAGGGCTGGTTTGGTGTTTGCAAATTCTTTTACTTTTTATTTGTCCTGGAAGCTTTTTATATCTCCTTCCATTTTCAATGATAGCCTAGCTGGATATAGTATTCTTGGCTGCATGTTTTTCTCATTTAGTTCTCTGAATATATCATGCCAGTTCTTTCCGGCCTGCCAGGTCTCTGTGGATAAGTCTGCTGCCAATCTAACATTTTTACCATTGTATATTACAGACTTCTTGTCCTGGGCTGCTTTCAGGATTTTCTCTTTGTCACTAAGACTTGTAAGTTTTACTATAAGATGACGGGATGTGGACCTATTCTTATTGATTTTGAGGCGGGCTCTCTGTGCCTCCTGGATTTTGATGCTTGTTCCCTTTGCCATATTAGGGAAATTCTCTACAATAATTCTCTCCAATATACCTTCTGCCCCTTCTCTCTTTGTTCTTCTTCTGGAATCCCAATTACTCTAATATTGTTTCATCTTATGGTATCACTTATCTCTCGAATTCTCCTCTTGTGGTCCAGTAGTTTTTTGTCTCTCTTTTGCTCAGCTTCTTTATTCTCCATCATTTGGTATTCCATATCACTAATTCTCTCTTCTGCCCCATTTATCCTAGCAGTAAGAGCCTCCATTTTTTATTACACCTCATTAATAGCTTTTTTTGATTTCAGCTTGGTTAGATTCTAGTTCTTTTATTTCTCCAGAAAGAGCTTTTATTTCTCCAGACAGCGTTTCTCTAGTATCTTCCATGCCTTTTTCGAGCCCAGCTAGCACCTTGAGAATCGTCATTCTGAACTCTTGATATGACATATTACCAACATCCATATTGATTAGGTCCCTAGCCTTTGGTACTGCCTCTTGTTTTTTTTCTTTGTGGTGAGTTTTTCCGCCTTGTCATTTTATTCAGATAAGAATATATGAACGAGAGAATAAAATACTAAAAGGGTGGAAAAGACCCCAGAAAAATGGATACTAACCAATTCAGAAGAGACCCCAAATCGGGAGGAGAAGCAAAGGGGTTAAAAGAAATTAAAAAAAAAATTTTTTTAAATTAAACAAAAAAATACATGTTAGACTAGGGAATAGAACAGAGCCACCCACTTGATTTTGGGTGTATTTTGGTCTCAGAAGAATCTACCTCCCACAATTTTAAAGAAAAACATATATATATGCACACATGCACACACAAAAATAAGGGTAAACACGATGAAGGGATGGAATATGACTATAAAGATGAAAATTTAAAAAAAAATTCGAAAAAAGGAGTTGATAAGAGAAGTTAGTTGGGGAAAGATAGAAAAAGAACATGGAGAGAATTTGCTGAGGCAGGAGACAGAACAAAGCCCTGTGCTAGATTTAGGGTATATTTTGATCTATTAGAAAATGTTGTATCCCAAAAAAACCCTATATGTATACAAAAAATAAAGTTAGATACAACAAAGGATAAAACTTGACTATAACAATGAAGATTTAAAAAGGTTTTTTTTTTTTAGGGGCGCCTGGGTGGCTCAGTGGGTTAAGCCTCTGCCTTCGGCTCAGGTCATGATTCTAGGGTTCTGGGATCAAGCCTCGCATCTGGCTCTCTGCTCAGCAGAGAGTCTGCTTCCCCCCCTCTCTCTCTGCTTGCCTCTCTGCCTACTTGTGATCTCTGTCTGTCAAATAAATAAATAAAATCTTAAAAAAAAAAGATGTTGAAAAACACATATTGAGCATTTTTTAAGAAGATTTTTTTAGAAAGGTTTTATTAAGATAAACTAGTTTTAAAAACGTTAAAAGATGAAAGAGGAAAAAAATTAGAATAAGAAATAAAATTTAAAAATTTAATTAACTTTGCAAGACTAAAGAATCATGGGGTGAAAGCCATGCATTCCATGCTTTGCTTTCCCTTCCTCTAGAATTCCGCTGTTCTCCTTGATCAGTGATCTTGGTCTTGGTTGGATGTTCTTGCTGATCTTCTAGGGTAGGGGCCTGTTGTAGTGATTCTGAAGTGTGTTTGCCCAAGGAGAAATTGTGCCACCCTTGCCAGGGGCCGGGCTAAGTAATCTGCTCGGGTTCGCTCTCAGGAGCTATCGTTCCCTGAATGCTTTCCGTAGAGCTCTGGAGGACAGGAATGAAATTGGTGGCCTCCCAGTCTCCATCTGGAGGAGCCGAGAGCTCAGGGCCTCCTCAGTGCGCCCCCAAGAAAAGCGCTCAATCACTCCTGTCTTCCTGGTCTCTGGCCACGCTCCGAGCTCACACGGCCTGTGACCGAGTGTTTCTGCCTCTGTCACACAGCCCCGTTTGGAGTCTCCAAACCCAGCAGATTCCTCTTGCTCTGCTCTTCTGGTGGGTCTCCCTGGATTTGCTACTTGTGGGGTCCCTGCTCAAAGAGCAGTGGTCTGACTGTGCCATAGATCATAGTTTAAGGTAACCCCGAGCTGAGATCTCACTCCTCAGTTCCGTCTCTGTAGTCGGCTTCCCTGCTCTAATACCTGCGAGCTCTGCTACACTCAGAAACCCCCGATCCTTCTGTGACCCCGCAGGACCTGAGACCACACTACCCGCAAGGGCTTCATCCCCGCTTAGCCTCTGGAGCGATGTCCCTCAGTGGAGTAGACTTTAAAAGTTTGGATTTTATGCTTTGTTTCTCCACCGCTTGCCAGGAGCCAGCTCCTCCCCTTGCGGTCTATCTTCCCGTCGCTTCGGATTCACTCTGCACGTCCTACCTTTCAAAAAGTGGCCGATTTTCTGTTTTTAGAATTGCTGCTCTTCTCTTTGATCTCCTGTTGGATTTGTAGGTGTTCAGAATGGTTTCATAACTGTCTAGCTGAACTCCTGCTACCTGATGTCATCTCAGTCTGCTACTCCTCCACCATCTTGACTCCTCTCGAATAATCCTTTTAATGTACTGTTGGACCTGTTAGGTAGTATGTTGGTGAACATTTGCATTCATGTTCATCAGGGATATTGGTCTGTAATTCTCCTTTTTGTTTGGGTCTTTGGTTTTGGGTTCATGGTAATGCTAACCTCCTAAAATGAGTTTGGAAGTTTTCTTTCCATTTCTATTTTTTGAAACAGCTTCAGTAAAATAGTTATCATTTCTTTTTTAAATGTTTGGTAGAATTTCTCTGAGAAGCCATCTGGCCCTGGATTCTTTCTTTGGTAGGGGGGAGGGCAGATTTTTTTTTACTGCTTCAGTTTCCTTACTGGGTTTTGGTCTGTTCAGATTTTCTGTTTCTTCCTGTTTCAATTTTAGTAGTTTATAAGTCTCTAGGAATGCATCCATTTCTTCCAGATTGCCTAATTTGTTGGAATATAGTTGCTCATAATATGTTCTTAAAGTTGTCTGTATTTCCTTGATGTTGGTTGTGATCACTCCCCTTTCATTCATGACTTTATAAATTTGGGTCTTTTTTCTTTTGGATAAGTCTGACTAGTGGTTTATCAATCTTATTAATTTTTTCAAAGAACCAGCTTCTAGTTTTGTTGATCTGTTCCAGTTTCTATTTCACCGATTTCTACTCTAATCTTTATTATTTCTCTTCTGCTGGGTTAGGCCTTATTTGTTGTTCTTTCTCCAGTTCCTTTAGGTGTAAGGTTAGCTTCTGTATTTGAGATTTTTCTAATTCTTCGAGAGAGGCTTATATTGAAATGTACTTCCCTCTTAGGGCTGCCTTTCCTGTATCCCAAAGGTTTTGAACAGATGTATTTTCATTCTCATTAGTTTCCATGAATTTTTAAAAGTCTTCTTAAATTTCCTTGTTGACCCATTCATTCTTTAGTAGGATGCTCTTTAACCTCCCAAATGTTTGAGTTCCTGCCAAATTTCCTCTTATGATTGACTTCAAGTTTCAAAGCATTGTGGTCTGAAAATATGCAGGGGATAATCCCAATCTTTTGGTATCGGTTGAGACCTGATTTGTGACCCCGTATATGATCTGTTCTGGAGAAAGTTCCATGTGTACTTTAGAAGAGTGAGTATTCTGTTGTTTTAGGATGGAATGTTTTGTATATATCTATGAAGTCCATCTGATCCAGTGTGTCTTTCAATGGCCTTGTTCCTTTGTTGTTTTTCTGCTTGGATGATCTGTCCATTGCTGTGAGTGGGGCATTGACGTCCCCTACTATTAATATATTATTATCAATGCATTTCTTTAGTTTGGTTATTAATTGGTTTATATAATTGGCTGCTCCCATGTTGGGAGCATAAATATTTTCAACTGTTAGATTTTATTGTCAGATAGACCCCTTAAGTATGATATAGTGTCCTTCATTTCTTACTATAGTCTTTGGTTTAAAGTCTAGTTTGTCAGGTATGAAGATTGCTACCCCAGCTTTCTTTTGAGGTCCATTAGCATGGTAAGTGGTTCTCCACCTTTTCACTTTCAGTCTAAAGGAGTCTTTAGGTCTAAAATGGGTCTCTTGTTGACAGCATATTGATGGGTTTTGGTTTTTTAAATCCAGTCTGATAGCCCGTGTCTTTTGATTGGAGTATTTAGTCCATTTACATTCAGAGTAACTATTGAAAGACGTGAATTTAGTGCCATTGTATTGTTTGCAAAGTCCCTGTTTCTGTACATTTTTTTAATAAAGGTTTTATTTATTTATTTATTTATTTGAGAGAGAACAAGAGTGAGAGAGCATAAGCAGTGGAGAAACAACAGAGGGAGAGGGAGAAGCAGTCTCCCTACTGAGCAGAGAACCTGTCGTGGCGCTCAATCCCAGGACCCTGAGATTATGACCTGAGCTGACACACCTTAACCAACTGTGTCACCCAGGTGACCCCATTTCTATAGGTTGTCTCTGTTTCATTCTGCTCTATGTTATTCTTGGGCTCTCTCTTCACTTAGAGGATCCCCCTTAATATTTGTTGCGGGGCTGGTTTGGTGGTCATGTATTCTTGCAGTTTCTTTCTGTTCTGGAAGCTCTTTATCTCTCCTTCCATTCTGAATGAAAATCTTGCTGGATTAAGTATTCTTGGCTGCATGTTTGTTTCATTTGGTACCCTGTTTATATCATGCCAGCCCTTTCCTGCCAGGTTTCTGTGAATAGGTCTGATGTTATTAGTCTGATGTTCCTCCCTCTGTAGGTAAGGAGCCTCTTGTCTCGAGCTGCTCTCAAAATTTTCTATTTTTCTCTAAAGTTTGCAGGCTTCACTGTTTTATGTCAGGGTTTTGATCTATTTTTATTGATTTGGGGAAGGGTCCTCTCTGCCTCTTGTGCATGAGTGCTTGTTTCCCCAGATTAGGGAAGTTCTCAGCTATGATTTGTTCACATATACCTCCTGGTACTCTCTCTGTCTCTTCCCCTTCAGGCACTCGTAAAATTCTGGCATTGGTATGTTTCATGGCATCATTAAATTTCCTGAAGCTTTGTTTATGGACTATTATTGTTTTTCCTCTCTTTTTTCCAATTTCCTTCCTTTACATCAGCCTGGCTTCTAGAACACTTAACTTTGTCTTCTGTCTCATTCACTCCAGCTGTTAGTATATCCAATTTAGACTGCATCTCAGTTATAGCATTTTTATGTTCGACCTGATCAGATCTCATTTCTGCACTAAGAGGTTCTCTATGCTTTTTTCAAGCCCGGCTTTTAACTTTATAATTGTTATCCTGAATTCCATCTCTGACATCTTGCTTATGTCCACATCAATTAGACCTGTGACAGAGAATATTACCTCTGGTTCTTTTGTTGTGAATTCCTCCTTCTAGTCATTTTTCCCAGAGAAGAATGGGTGGGCAAGTGAGCAGAATCAAAAATACCAACCATGACCCAAGCAAAATACACACTAGAAAAATCCAAAGTGGCTGGAAACTAAAACAGAAAAGCAAACAAAAACAAAACAAAACAAAAAAGAAAAAGGAAAAAAGGGGGTGAGGGAAGAGAGACTATATATAATCTCACAGGGTGGACAAAGCAGTGTGATCCTCTCGTTCCTGAGTGAATTTTAGTCTGTGTGTTAGTAGGCACTAAATCCCAAAATTGCAAAGAAAGTAAAACTAATATGTATACAAAATTAAATTGAATAGAGTGAAAAAAGGCCAAAAATGAAATATATATCTATAACATGTAGATGTAAAAAATAAAGGTTAAAAAGCGACTTAAAAACAAAGAGTTGATCACATAAGAAAGTAGTTGAAATGGGAAAAAAAGAAAGAAATGGAAAATTTTAGACTGAAAGATAAACAAATCACAAGGAAAAAAAATCTCAAGTTCTATATACTATTTTCCCCTAGCGCTGGAGTTGTACAGTCTTGTGGGAGCCGTAAATTAGTTGTGCACCTGTTCTTCCTGTGGGTCTTCTGGGGGAGGGGCCTGCTGTTCTGCTTCTCAGGTGTCTTTGCCTGGGCAGAGTTGCACTGCGCCTTGCCAGAGGACTGGGCTTAGGGTAAGCTGGTCCTCTGTATAGGTTTTGTTCCCTGAAGGCTTTCCGAGCCTCCTTATAGGATCAGGAAAAAAATGGCCGAGCCCTGATCTCCAACCCCAGAGCTGAAAGATCGCGGTCCCTTCTCTTTAATAAACCCTCTGGGACAGTCTTCACTTCTGTATATGCCAAACTCTGCAGACTCCTGTGGTACATGCCCACAGCAGTCCTCCCTGGGGTGGTCAAGGGGGGAGGGGGGAATCCAAGGAACCTGTGTTACTGGGGCTGAGAGGAGTTGTGGACTGCCCCGAGAGCTGTTGCCCAGTCATGGGGACTCATTTTGCCCCTCCCAGGTATGGCAGATGGTCCCTGCATTCCAGTCCTTTTCAGATTGCTCAGTCGGAGAGTGGTCACCTGATCCGCCCGGCTCACGGTTTATGGCAACCCAAGCAGAGAGTACCCTCCTGGGGTCAGTGAGCTCCACTGATTGGGCATTGTACTCTACCAGCTCAGGCTCCTCTGTTAGTTCTGTGGTTCCTGGGATCCTGAGACAACAGTGATCCATCTAGAATGCTGCCCTTTTTATTCCCTAAGCCCCTTTCACATAGGGATGTCTCTCACTGGAGCAGATTTCTAAGGGTTCCAGTTTTGCCCTCCTGGCTGGCCTATATCATTTTCCAGCAGTGGGCTTATAGAGGCTCCCCCCTCCCCCCGTTTATCTTCTGATATCTCCCCTCAGATTCAAGTTTCTGCACCTCCTACCTTGCAAAAAGCAGTTGCTTTTCTACTTGTAGAGTTCTAGATATATTTTCTTACATCTCAGGCTGAATTCATGGGTTTTCAGAATGGTTTGATAGTTTTCCAGCTAAATTCAAGGGACCCGATGAAATAAGGTCCCCTACTCTTCTGCCATCTTGCCTCCTCCTATCCTCTTTTCTTTTTTGTTCTTAATTATTTAAATTGATAGACTTTAGTTTTAAGAGTGGTTGTTTTATTTAGGTTTACAGAAAAGTTGAGCAGAAAGGACAGGATTCTCATAAACTCTCAGTCACACACACACACACACACACACACACACACACACACAGTTTCTCCTGTTAACATTTTTACAGTAATATAGTACCTTTCTTACATTTGATACAATATTGTTATATTATTGTTAACTAAAGTCCATAATTTACATTAAGGTTCACTCTCTGTTTTGTAAAATTCTATGAGTTTTGATAAAGATAAAGTCATGTATCTACCATTACAGTGTCATATAGAAGATTTTCACTGCCTTAAAAATCTTCTGTGCTGCACTTACTAATTCATCCCTTCTCTATACCTCATTTCCCCTGCTGAACTTATGGCAACCAGTGATTTTTTTTTTTTTTCTGTCTCCATGGTTTTGCTTTTTCTAAAATGACATTTAGTTGGAATCATACTAAGCTTCCCTCATGTCTTTTTGTTGCTTGATGGTTCTTTTCTTTTTATTGCTAAACAATATTCATTGTATATGTGGATACCATTTTTTAATCCATTCACCTACTGTAAGACATACTGGTGGCTTCCAAGTTTGGGCAATTCTGAATAAAGCTGTTATAAACATTTGTGTGCATATTTTTGTGTGGGTGTGCTTTCTTCTCATTTGCATAAATATTTACTACAATTACTGTATTGTACAGTAAGACTGTTTTTAGCTGTGAAAGAAACTGCTGTCTTCCAAAGTGGCTGTGCTATTTTGCATTCCCATCATCAGTGAATGAGGGTTCTTTTTTTTTTTTTTAAGATTTTATTTATTTATTTGACAGAGAGAGAGAGAGAGATTACAAGTAGGCAGAGAGGCAGGCAGAGAGAGAGAGGGAGGCAGGCTCCCTGCTGAGCAGAGAGCCCAATGTGGGACTCGATCCCAGGACCCTGGGATTTATGACCTGAGCCGAAGACAGAGGCCACTGAGCCACCCAGGTGCCCTGAGGGTTCCTTTTTTTATACATCCTTGCCAGCATTTGGAATTGTCTGGGTTTTGAATACCAGCCATTCTAATAGATGTGTAGTAGCATCTTACATTTTTTCATTTACAATTCCCTACTGACGTTTAATGTAGAACATGTTTTTCACATGCTCTTTTGCCACCTATACATCTGTTTGGTGAGATGCCTCTTTAAATCTTTTGCCTAGTTTTCAGTTGGGTTCTTTATCTTACTGTTGTTGAGTTTTAAGTGTTTTGTGTATATTTGGTATACAAGTCCTTCATCAGATACATGTTTGCAGATATATTCTTCCAGTCTGTGGTTTGTCTTTTCATTCTGTTAACAGTGTCTTTTATAGAACATAAGTTTTTCATCTTAATAAAGTTCAGTGTACCAATTTTTTCTTCGATGGATCGTGCTTTAGATATTATGTCTAAAAACTTACCACCAGGGACGCCTGGGTGGCTCAGTTGGTTAAGCGACTGCCTTCCCCTCAGGTCATGATCCCAGTGTCCTGGGACTGAGTCCCACATCAGCCTCCTTGCTCGACAGGGAGCCTGCTTCTCTCTCTGCGTCTGCCTGCCATTCTGCCTGCCTGTGCTTGCTTACTCTCTCTTTCTCTAAAAAAATAATAAATAAAATCTTAAAAAAAAAAAAAACCAAAACTCACCACCAAACCTGAAGTCATTCAGATTTTCTTCTGTCTTTTCTTCTAAAGGTTTTAGAGTTTTCATTTTACATTTAGGTCTGTGATTCATTTTTAGTTAATTTTTGTGAAGGATAGAAGGTCTGTATCTAGATTCATTTCTTTGCATGTAGATGTCCAGTTATTATATCAGCATTTGTTGAAAAGATCATCATTCTCCATTGGATTGTCTTTGCTTCTTTGTTAAAGACCAGTTGACTGAATCCTTGTGGGTCCATTTTTAAGCTCCTTATTCTTTTCCATTGTTTGATTTGTCTGTTCCTTTACTAATACCACACTATCTTGATTACTATGGATTTATAGTTAGTCTTGAGGTTGGGTAGTATCAGTTCTCTGCCTTTCTTTAGTATTGTGTTATGCTGATTTGTTTCTTTGTAAATAAACTTTAGATTCAGTTTGTCAATATCCACAAAGTAACTTTCTGGAGTTTTGATTGAGATTGCATTAAATCTATAGATCAAACTAGGAAAAACTAACAACTGAACAATATTGAGTCTTCCTATCTATGAACAGAGAGTATCTCTCCATTTGTTTTGGATCTTTGATTTCTTTTATCAGTTTTGTAATTTTTCTCATATAGACTTAAAGAGGTTTTTGAACCAAAACAGGTAGGAACTATGGCTGCCATGATCATTTTGGGCATATGAGTATTGAAAACACATTTTAATCAGATTATAATTAGAATTTTTGCCCTGCATTTTTAAAATGCAATGTGGTATTATAAGTATTGTCCATATTATGACATCTTTCCATGATTTTTGCATAAACTTTGCATTTTAAATGTTCATATCATTAGTAAAATAGATAAATAAATTGTGAGGTGTTCACATTGTGGAATACTAGACAGCAATATAAAAAATGAACCACTATTCATATAAATGAGTCTTACAGATATAATGTTGAGTAAAAGAAACCAGACACAGAAGAATATAAATGGTATGATTTCATTTTTCTGAAATTTAAGAAGAGAAACATAATTATGCTAGTAGAAGTCAGAACACTGATTCCTATTGTGCAGGGGTAAGGGGCAGTTTGGGTTGAGAAAGGGCAAAAGGGAACCATCTAGGATTCAAGGAATGTTTTGTGTCCTGAGTGAGTGTTAGTTACATGGGTGTGTGTATGTGTGTTTACTGAGCTGTATACTTAAGACTAGTGCATTATATATATATGTATTATAATTTAATAAAAATGTACAAATAAATATACGTCAAAGGAAAAAACTTGGAAAATACAAAAGGCGCAAAGGAAAGAAAACTCATAAACTTAAAGATGATCATTAGTAACGTTTGGATTTATATCTAGCTGTCTTATTTTATGCATATATTTACCTGACACAAATAGATTTCTATGATGCATATTTCTTTGTAGACTTTCTTCATTTAATGGTATATTATGAGCACTTTTTTTTTTTTAAGGTTTATTTATTTCAAAGAGAGAGCACATGTGTGAATTGTAAGGAGGGGGGAGAGGGAGAGAACTTCAAGCAGACGCCCCACTGATCATGGAGCCTCTTGGGAGCTTGATCTCAGGGCCCTGAGATCATGACCCAAGCTGAAATCAAGAGTGGAATTTTTAACTGACTAAGCTACCCAGGTGCCCTTATGAGTACTGTTTTAATAGAGATCTTTCACATGATTTTTATTTTTTTTAAATATTTATTAGAAATGAAAAAATTAGGGGTGCTTGGGTGGCTCAGTGGGTTAAAGCCTCTGCCTTCAGCTCAGGTCATGGTGTCAGGGTCCTGGGATCGAGCCCCGAATCAGGCTCTCTGCACAGCGAGGAGCCTGCTTCCTTCTCTCTCTCTGCCTGCCTCTCTGCCTACTTGTGATCTCTGTCTGTAAAATAAATAAATAATAAATAAAATCTTTAAAAAAAAAAAAAGAAATGAAAAAATTATTAGAACGGGGGCTGGGGGTGGGTGGGGGGAAATCAGAGGGAGAAAGAATCTTAAGCAGATTCTCCACTGAGCGACTGCCATCTCACAACCCTGAGATCACCACCTGAGCCAAAACCAAGAGTTGGAGGCTTAAACAACTGAGCCACCCAGGTGCCCCTTTCACGTGGTTTTTAATTGCAGTGTAGGATTTTTGTGAGTGTACATATTCTTTTTTTTTTTTTCTTTTAAGATCTTAATTATTTATTTGAGAGAGAAACAGAGCAGGGGGTAGAGGGAGAAGCAGGCTCCCCACCTGAGCAGGGAGCCCAACACAGGGCTTGATTCCCCAGAGCCTGAGCTGAAGACAGTCACTTAACCAACTAAGCCACCCAGGTGCTTCATGAGTGCATATATTCTAAATTACTTAATTAACCTGGCATTTGAAATGTAAGTTACCAGCTTTCCCAGAATAAGAAAAAATTTTGTTATAAACATCCTTGAAAATATATCTTTTTTTTTTAAGATTTTATTTATTTATTTGACAGAGATTACAGGTAGGCAGAGAGGCAGGCCACCCAGGTGCCCCTAAAATATATCTTTTATATCTTTTTATATGTTGCTGTTTCCTTTATGTATTGTAAATAGTAATTCTTTTTTGCTTATTGCATTGCACGTATATTCTTGTGTCTGTGGTTTCTTTATTTATGGAGTATTTTTCTAAAAGTTGTTTTTATTTTAGTGCATTTAATATCAGTATTTTTTCTTTTTTGAGTTTAGTTTAAGCAGTCTTTTCTTATCTTGTACTACATTTTCTAAAAGCATTATTTTTTCTTAATAAAATCAATGAAGGATTCCTTTTTGTTTATATTGTGAATTGAAAATCCATTTTATTTCCATATGGATAATTTTCTCGGCATCATTTACTAAATAGTTCATCCATTTCTTTCTGTTTTGTAGTGACACTTCAGCCACATATCTGATTTTCATTTATTTGTGAATTTCTGGACTTTGTTCTATGATCTAAACTCATATTTGTTAATTACTCTGGCATTAGAAAAATGTTGATATTGGGATGCCCGGGTGGCTCAGTTGGTTGGACATCTACCTTCGGCTCGGGTCATGATACCAGGGTCCTGGGATCAAGTACTGAATCAGGCTCCCTGCTAAGCTTCTGCCTCTGCCTGCTGTTCTCCCTGCTTGTGTTCACTCTCTTGTTCTTTCTCTCTCTCTTACAAATAAGTAAATAAAATCTTTTTAAAAAATGATGATATCTGGTAGTATCTCCTCACTTTGTTCTTTTCCTTTGGGATAAATAAATTTTAGAATTAGCTTGCAAATTTCCATGAAAATTTCTGTTGGAATTTTGGTTAGAATTTCACTGAATTTAGAAAGAATTATTTATTTATAGTACAGGAGTTTTCCCCTTCACAAACATGATGTATAAAGTTCTTCATTTATTATGTCCTATATCTCAATAAAATTTTGTTATTTTATTTTTTAAAGTCTTATGTGTTTTGGATAGGTTTATTCCTAACTATGTTAAAGTTTCTGTTTCTTTTTCAAATGATGTATTTAAAAAATTGCATTTTCTAGTTATTGCTGTATAAAAATGGTTGTGGATTTTTATTTATTTATCTTGCAGCCAACCACTTTGCTCAACTATCTTATAGATTTGTCTATGGATTCTTCAATTTTCTATGTAATGATACTGTCTATAAGTAATGATTATTTTCTTTCTTCCCAACTCCATCACATTCTGTTTATTTCTTTGTTGGCTTAAACTTCCAGTGCATTGTTTATCACAGACAATGAAACAGGCATCCTGGTCTTATTGCTATTTAAAAGAGACTATGTTATTAGTGTTACATCATTTAGTAATATATCTACTGTATTTTTTTTAAGATTATTTATTTATTTGAGAGAGAGAGAGATCACAGTAGGCAGGGAGGCAGGCAGAGAGAGAGGGGGAAGCAGGCTCTCCACTGAGCAGAGAGCCCGATGCGGCGCTCAGTCCCAGGACCCCGAGATCATGACCTGAGCTGAAGGCAGAGGCTTAACCCACTGAGCCACCCAGATGCCCCTACTGTATTGTTTTAAAATTCTTTATTTTAATTTTTTTACAGTTCGATTGAAATATAATTCACATGCCATAAAGTATACCCTTTAAAATATACAATTCAGTAGTTTTTAGTCACAAAACTATGCAACGGTCACTGCTATCTGACTTCAGAACATTAAAGCTTAAGAGCCACATGAAAACAAATGAGCCAGTTAGTATACATTTTGTATGTAGCATGTATTGTTTCCTTGAGTCATTTAAAAATTTTTTCTTGTCATATAGTCATATTATTCTCATCATTGGAATACTTCCTGGAGGTAACTCAGGCATTTACATGTATATCAAATCTTTTAAGGTCTTTTTGGAGAAACCATTTGATAAATTTTTTTTTCATCCTTTTTTACTGTTTTTTGTTTGTTTGGTTTGTTTTTATGTTTTTATTTTTATTATTTCTTTTTCTTTTTTTTTAAAGATTTTATTTATTTATTGACAGAGAGAGAGAGAGAGAGAGAGATCACAAGTAGGCAGAGAGACAGGCAGAGAGAGAGGGGAAGCAGGCTCCCTGCTGAGCAGAGAGTCCGATGTGGAATTCGATCCTAGAACCCTGAGATCATGACCTGAGCCGAAGGCAGAGGCTTTAACCCACTGAGCCACCCAGGCGCCCCTGTTTTTATGTTTTTAAAAGTAAGTTCTATGCCCAGCATAGGACTCGAACTCACAACCTTGAGATCAAAAGTTGCATGATATACCAAGTGAGCCAGCCAGGCATGCCTAGTTCATTACTTTTGAAGGACACTAAATAATACACTGATTGCCTAAAGAAGTAATGAAGCTCCTAAATGTGTTACTTAACTGTTAAAGTGTCTTTGACTTTGAAGAGAATTTGGGAATATATGGCAATCTATCTATCATCTCTCTCTCTATTATTTTTAACAAGTGATAATCAATTTATTAAAAAGGTTGATTTAAGCATAAACACTAAAAAAAGTTAATTAAAAGTAAATGTTACATAAGAAAGCACATATAATTATGGGTTAGCCACAATAATATATATAATCACAATTTTGTTAAAAATAAATATTGACTTAATAAAAAGTTATGATATAACTATATTGATAAGAATGCATAAGTAAAATGTATGTTTGATGGTATAAGAGACTTCAAGAGGTACTTTTGTGTAGGGTGCCAATTGAGGGAATATGTGGGAACTTAAAACATACCATTTTGTGTATTAACAATGTTTACCTAAAATTTCAATGTATACTTCATTTGAGTTTTATGGTTTTCAGAAGTTTGTTTTCCTCTTCCCATTTCCTGCAATGTACTTAATAATGGTAATTTCTTATAGGGACATTTTTCTGCCGTCCTTCAAAAAGAAGAAAAAGTCTTACCAATTCATGGTAAAGAGGAGGCAAGAATAGTTCCGATTATTAGTGCATCAACTCAAATAATGCTCAAAGGACTTTTTATGGTGTTTGACTATCTTTTTAGGCAAAATAGCAGGTTAGTAAATATATATGACTTGTATTTTCCCTTCTAAAAATATTAGTTTTATTGAGTGCCAGCATGTGTTTAGGTTGTGTGAGTACCTAGCATGTGTTAGGTTGTAAAGAAGTGGTATAAATATTGTTGTTACTTGTTGGTACAGACTTTGATCAATTGAAATTAGTTTTTATAAATGAAAATGAGTATTGAAATTAAAAAGTAGGTATATTTTAAATACATTTTTTAGTTAATGCAGTATTAAATTTATAATTGTGCATGACTGAACTTAAATATTTAGGTTTTAAGGATAGTTTTAGATATGTTTCTTCAGTGTCAGAAAGTCTCTTATTGTGTAAAGCCTCTATTTAGTGAAACGTGAAAAATGAGAAACAGTTAACTCCCCTCACTCAATCCTTCACTGAATTATAGTACTATCTGGTTCCAATTTTTTATGGTAAAATATACATAACATAAAATTTACTATTGTGACCATTTTAACTGTACATTTTAGCAGCATTAGGTTATTCACATAGCTGAGCAACCATCACCACTATCCATTCCCAGAACTTTATCAGGAACTCTATATCCATGAAATAATGTTTCCCATTTTCCTCTTCCCACAGCCTCTGGTAACCTCTCTTCTTTTCTGTCCATGAATGTGCCCCTTTTAGGTATCTCCTACAAAATGGAATCATATAATTGTTCTTTTGCATCTGGCTTATTTAACTTAGTTTAATGTTTTTAAGGTTCATCCACGTTGTAACATATATCAGAATGCCGTTCCTTCTTATGTCTGAATATTGTCAGATTCCATTGTATGTATATACCATAGTTTGTTTATCCCTTGTTATGTTGATGGGCATTTGGATTATTTTCACCTTTTGTCTATTGTGAATAATGGTACAGTGAATATTGATGTACAAGTGTGTTTGAGTCCCTGCTTTCAATTTTTCCAGGTAAATACCTAGCAGTGTAATTTCAGGATCATATGCTAATTCTGTGTTTAACTTTTTGAGGAATCAACATACTATTTTCTATAGCAACTGGACATTTTAGATTCCCATACTATGCACAGCATTTCTAGTTGCTTGACATACTTGCCAAATATACTTCTTGTTTCTGGCTTTTGGGATAATAACCATCCTTATAGGTATAAAGTAATATCTGCTTATAGTTTTGATTTACTCTACCCTCCACTAATGGCTAACGCTGAGCATCTTTTCATGTTCTTATTGTCCATTTACATGTCTTCACTGGAGTAATGTCTATTCATGTACTATGCCCATTTTTGAATTGGGTTGTTTTTTGTTGTCGTTGAGTAGTAAAAGTTACCTGTATATTCTACATATTAATCCATATCAGATATATGTTTTACACATATATTCCATTCTGTGGGTTGTCTTCTCACTCTCTGATAGTGTTCCTAGATGCACAAAAGTTTTTTAATTTTGATGAAGTCCAGTTTATTTTTTCTTTTGTTGCTTGTGCTTTTGGTATATATGGCCAAATCTGGTATCATTAAGATTCTCCCCTATGTTTTCTTCTTCTTCTTTTTTTTTTTTTAAGATCTTATTTATTTATTTGACAGAGAGAGTGAGAGAGCACAAGCAGGGGAGCAGCAGAGGGAGAGAGAGAAGCAGGCTCCCCGCTGATCAGGGGCTCAATCCCAGGACCCTGGGATCATGAACTGAGAAGAAGGCAGATGCTTAATTGACTGAGCCACCCAGGCACCCCCCCCATGTTTTCTTCTAAATGTTTTATAGTTTTTAGCTCTCAGTACTTTTATAAAATTCTCTCCAAGGATTGTAGGGTCCCTGACTTGAAATTTGAGATCTGATGTCTCTTTAACAGTCACTATTATTGTGAAGGCATGGTAGAGAATACCATATTTTAATCTGTTTAAGCTGAAGTGTGCATAGCCTCTTATTGAAAGAAATTTTAAGCTGGATGGGATCACAGAGATCAATACCTTCATTAAAAGTTAATGAAGAACTCCTCAAACTCAACACACACAAAACAGATAATCATATCAAAAAATGGGCAGAAGATATGAACAGACACTTCTCCAATGAAGACATACAAATGGCTATCGGACACATGAAAAAATATTCATCATCATTAGCCATCAGGGAGATTCAAATTAAAACCACATTGAGATACCACCTTACACCAGTTAGAATGGCCAAAATTAGCAAGACAGGAAACAACATGTGTTGGAGAGGATGTGGAGAAAGGGGAACCCTCTTACACTGTTGGTGGGAATACAAGTTGGTGCAGCCACTTTGGAGAACAGTGTGGAGATTCCTCATGAAATTAAAAATAGAGCCTCCCTATGACCCTGCCATTGCACCACTGGGTATTTACCCCAAAGATACAGATGTAGTGAAAAGAAGGGCCATCTGTACCCCAATGTTTATAGCAGTAATGGCCATGGTCGCCAAACTGTGGAAAGAACCAAGATGCCCTTCAACGGATCAATGGATAAGGAAGATATGGTCCATATACACTATGGAGTATTATGCCTCCATCAGAATGGATGAATACCCAACTTTTGTAGCAACATGGACAGGACTGGAAGAGCTTATGCTGAGTGAAATAAGTCAAGCAGAGAGAGTCAATTATCATATGGTTTCACTTATTTGTGGAGCATAACAAATAACATGAAGGACATGGGGAGATGGAGAGTAGAAGGGAGTTGAGGGAAATGGAGGGGGAGGTGAACCAAGAGACTATGGACTCTGAAAAACAACCTGAGGGTTTTGAAGGGGTGGGGGATGGGAGGTTGGGGGAACCAGGTGGTGGATATCAGGGAGGGCACATATTGCATGGAGCACTGGGTGTGGTGCAAAAACAATGAATACTGTTACGTTGAAAAGAAAAAAAAAAAAGTTAATGAAGACTGAAACCCATAGTATAAAGGAACTTAAAATTTATAACTAGTTTCCTAAACTTTTAAAACTTTGAGTAAAAATTCTTCCAATTTTCTCATGTAATAAAAAAGTATAATCCACTGTTTAGTTTCTTTAAGGATAACTGTTATCTATTTCGTGACTGATAATGTAACACAGAGTGCAAAGAGCTCTAGATTAGGATTTCAGAGACCTGGATTTTAATTCCGGTTTTCCCTTGATTTATGTATTGTTTGAACATGGGGATGGTAAATGCTAAGGGGTGGATGTTTAGATAATATCTAACCTCTAAGAGGAAGTTGATTGTAAGTTTTAATGGCTCATTTTCTATCAGAATTACTGAATTTAATTAGCGGTGGGGGTTGTTGGTGGGGAAGATGTTATCTTTGAGTGAGAAGATACCAGGACTCTCAATTTGGTTTTAATTCAATCAGTTTTTATATTTATGTAGCTGGGACATTATGGTGTTTCATAAAGTTTTGCCATCTAATTACCATTTTATTTTCATACAGATTTGCAGATGATTATAAAGTTGCTATTCAACAGACTTATTCTTGGATAAATCAGATTGATACTTCAGATAAAAATGGATTCTTTGCTCTGGCAAAAAATAAGAAACGTTCAAGACAGAAAACTGCAGTTCATGTGCTAAACTTTTGGTGCTTAAATCCAGCTGTGGTAAGCCTATCATGTTGTAAATGAAAATTCTGTCATTTTGCTCAATGTTTTACTCTTATAAAGATGATTTTATGTATCTAATATTGTTTCTTTTTAGGCCTTTTCAGATATTAATGGTAAAGTTTGGACAATTGTTTTGACATCTGGGACATTATCACCAATGAAATCCTTTTCATCGGAACTTGGTGTTACATTTACTATCCAGCTGGAGGCTAATCATGTCATTAATAACTCACAGGTTAGTATATTTTTTGAAGCCTCTCAGTCTTTTTGCTGCAATATAATTTTATATAAAGAAAATTAGAAGATACCTGAAATACTATCATAACCTGATAGGAAATTCAATATTTTAGCTTTAGAACAAAAGAAAAATCTGTCAGCTGTTTGATAATGCCAACAGAAGGAAATATTGATAAATAGCTTTCCTTCAGTTCAGTGAGTAAAAATAGACACTTTTGATGGAAAGATTATACTGTAGTTTCTTCATTTAAGTATGTTTTAGGATTTTAAAAATGAGAATTAAAAACAAAACAAAAATTTAATGTGTCTGCCATAGTTCCTATTGCATAATTATTTGTTCATGTGTTTCTCTTTTCCAACAGACAGTGGTATATCCTTATTCTTCTTTTTATGTCCCCAGTCCTCCAGTGCACGTAGATTAATACCAAACAATAGTGTTCGGCATATATATGTGTGTGTGTGTGTATATATATATATATATATGGCAAGTATTCAGCATATGTTTGAATATCTGAAATGACTTAAAAGTACTCTCATGAGTCCTATAACTTAAGATTTTAATGTTTTATAACAATACCATTTAAATGTTATTTAATTTCCTTTAAATTGTTATTTGTCAATCTACCTTCTGCTTCTTCTTATGAAGTAATTTTATGATGCTACATACTTAGCACCTGCGCACCTAACACATTTCTAGTTCTTTGTAAAGCTGTTGTTTTTCTTTTTCTTTTTTAAAATTTTATTTATTTATTGGAGAGAGAAAGAGCATGAGTGGGGGAAGGGGGAGAGCACAAAGCCTGATGCTGGGCTTGATTCCAGGACCCTAAGGTCATGACTTGAGCTGAAGTCAGATGCTCAACTGACTGAGCCACCCAGATGCCCCATAAAGCTGTTGTTTTCAACCAAGGTGTATGTGTAGGGACATTTTTAGTTTTCACAATTACTTGGGAGGAACTAGTAATATTTAGTAGGTTGGGACCTTGAATGTTAAGCTCCTATATAACCAAGAATTGTGCTTTCTATAGTGCCAGACTGCTCCTGTTTAGAGACATTGCTACAAACAATAGTGAAGAAAAAATATATGTTCCACATTTTTTTTTCCTACATCCTCAACAACATTCATTTCTTATCTTTTTATTTGCCATTCAGATAGGTGCAAGATACATCTCATTGCACATTGTTTGTTTTTTTTTCCTTTGGAAGGCATATATGTGTGTGTGTGTGTGTGTGTGTGTGCGTGTGTGTATACACACTTTTAAGTTCCACATTTTTTTAAAAGAGTTTATTAATTTAATTGACAGAGATCACAAGTAGGCAGAGAGGCAGGCAGAGAGAGAGGAAGGGAAGCAGACTCCCTGCCGAGCAGAGAGCCCGATGCAGGGGCTTGATGCCAGGACCCTGAGATCATGACCTGAGCCGAAGGCAGAGGCTTTAACCCACTGAGCCACCCAGGTGCCCCAAGTTCCACATTTTTAAAAGATTACATGCAGTGTAATATTAGTTTCAGGTGTACAATTTAGTGATTCAGCTCTTACATAGAATACCCAGTGCTCATCATAACAAGTGCGCTCTATGTTCTGTAGTTTTAAGTTGCCTTTTTTAGAGGTCCAAATAAATATGGGAAGTCATTAATAAAATGAACATATATTTTCTCATAAGACTATTGTTATAGGCTTTATGTTCCCAGTCTAGTACACAAAAGCCCATTTTACCTGTTATGTCAAGGGGTCATAATAGTAAAAATGCTAATTATTCAGTTGAATTCTATTATAATATTTCCCCCAACTTTAAAAATTTGTATTTTATTGTGAAGTGTGTTGTTATCTTTTTAATATCTGTGAGTTCTGCCGTCATGTTCTCCTTTTTCCCTACCTGATATTGTCAATTTGTATTTTCTGGTTTTACTTTTTTTTTTTTTAATCAGTGTCAGTTTGAGTTTAGAACTTTTGTTAATCTTTTTAAAGAATAAACTCTTGGCTTTTTGAGTTTTTCTATTTTATTTTATTTTTAAAGATTTTATTTATTCATTTGACAGAGATCACAAGTAGGCAGAGAGGCAGGCAGAGAGAGAAGAAGGAAAGTGGGCTCCCTGCTTGAGCAGAGAGCCCGACAGGGGGCTCAATCCCAGGACCCTGAGATCATGACCTGAGCTGAAGGCAGAGGCTTCAACCCACTGAGCCACGCAGGCGCCTCAAGTTCTTCTATTTTAAAAAATATTTTTATTTTTGTTTTTTTTTTTAGAGAGGGCGGGAGAGGAGCAGAGGGAGAGGAAGAGAGCCCAGGCAGGCCCCACACCCAACGTGCCCTATGTGGGGCTTGCCTTGGGGATTCTTTCCCTTCCTCTCTCTCTGCCTCTCTGCCTCTCTCTCTCTCTTTCTCTCTCTCCCTGCCTCACAAATAAATAAATAAATCGTTTAAAAAAAAAAAAAGAACAAGTATATAATCCTACATAATAACCACAATACCATGATCATACCCAAGAAATGTAATATTGGTGCAATAGTGTCCATATTTATATTTCTTGAGTTATTTCCAAAATGAATTTTTACCTTATTTTTATTCTTGATCCAGGATCCAATTAAGTATTACATATTACACTTGACTTTAATATCTCTAGTCTTTAAAACTGTTTTTTGACCTTTTTTGTCTTTGTTTATCTTTCATGACATTTTTATAGAATTCAAGTTAGCAGTTATCTTGACGAATGTCTTATAATCTCGATTTGAAGATTTTCTTTTTTGATAGCAGAGATAGAAAGCATAAGTAGGCAGAGTGGCAGGCAGAGGGAGAGGGAGAAGCAGGATCCCGCCTGAGCAGGGAGACCTGACGTGGGGCTCTATCCCATGATTCCGTATCTGGGATCATGACCTGAGCCAAAGGCAGAAGCTTAACTTACTGAGCCACCCAGGCACCCCTTTATAATCTGGATTTTATATGATTGTTTCTCCTTGATAAGAGTCAGGTTAAGGGCTCCTGAGTGGTTCAATCATTAAGCATCTGCCCTCTGCTCAGGTCGCAGCTGGACTCTCTGCTCTGGAGCCTGCTTCTCCCTTTCCCTCTGCCTGTTGCTCCCCCTGCTGTGCTTTCTCTTTCTGTCAAATAAATAAAATAAAATCTTTAAAAAAAAAAAAAAAAGATTCAGGTTAGCAGTTTGGTAACATTACTATATAGGTGATATTGTTACTTCCCCTTGCCTCATGTCAGGAAACAATATCAGTTTGTCTTATTACTAGTTAATCATTTGGTTAAAAGTTGGTTAAACTGGTGTCCATCAGATGTCATCCTGCAAAATGTACCTCAGTCTTATACATCATTTGAAAATATAGGACTATTACATTTTTCAACAATCTGAAGCCTTTATTGTTTTTAGATTACTAAAAAGTTTTTTCTTTCTCATAGTCAAATTAAGTATACAAAAGCTAGGTCTATATGAATGTAGAGCAATTGCAAATAACTAAAATTTGGTGGGTCTGATATTTTAAGACTACAGATCTTTGAGCATCAATGAGTTTGTAAATTTGTTAAGTACATTAAAATTATATGTGCTTAGCTCTTGTCATCGTTGAGTCTTAGAGGCTTACCTACAGCAGATTGTACATCTTGTAAGAGTTTGGAATCATTTCTGATTTACTCATTTCATTTGTTCGCATACCACAAAATTTTGTTACATGCTTAGTTTTGTAAAGCTATTGAGGAAGTGGATAAGTAAAAGTTTTTGCTTTTATTGTAAGTGGTAAGTGGTCTGCTTAAAGTAAAATTTCTATAAATTAGATATATATATATAATTAATAGTAATAGAAAAACAGCAACAATTTAGAAATAAATTTCCTGTAAACTTGTTGCTTGATTTTCTTTTGACATACATAAAATTAAGGCTCTCAACTAAACGCTAATTTACATAGTTTAGGCATGACTCTAATATGACATATTTATATTCTAGGTTTGGGTGGGCACCATTGGGTCAGGCCCCAAGGGTCGGAATCTCTGTGCTACCTTCCAGCACACAGAAACATTTGAGTTCCAGGATGAAGTGGGAGAACTTTTGTTATCTGTGTGTCATACTGTGCGCCAAGGAATTTTGTGTTTCTTACCATCTTACAAGGTAAGGCAACATTTTTTCTTTTGCCTTTAAAAAATCACACGGGATCACCATGATAAGCTTTCAGAGTTCAGAAGCAACAGAAGAATTAGTTTTCTAAGCATCATATATCATTTTACTTATTTATTAAGATATTGCTTGCTCAATCACTGTTTTACTTGAAATTCTAAGCGATTAAAAGTCTTCAAGCAAGGTTAGTTATATAAGGACTGTTTATGTGTACATTATTTTTATTTTAGGGACAGCTTGATTTTTTCATAGCTTAAGGAAAGCATTCTTCACTTTCGTAAATTAAACTTTTTTTTTTTAAGATTTTATTTATTTATTTGACAGAGAGAGATCACAAGTAGGCAGAGAGGCAGGCAGAGAGAGAGGAAGGGAAGCAGACTCCCCAGTGAGCAGAGAGCCCGATGTGGGGTTCGATCTCAGGACCCTGGGACCACGACCCAAGCTGAAGGCTTTAACCCACTGAGCCATCCAGGCACCCCATAAATGATACTTTTGAATGTTTCATTAATCTGAATCTAAAGTCAGACTTCCTTTGTTACCCATGTTTTTTACTTCATGTATTTGGCTAGATATTTTTCTAGCTTTTAAAGTCATTCTGATTTTTAATAATATTTTCTTGTGTAAAATTTAGTTCTATAGTGTATTTTAGTCCTAATATTCAAAGCATTAAAACCACATATAATTCCTGAGAGTAAAAGACTTTATGAAGTGACCCTTAAAGATGGTGATATTAGGGGTATGGCCTTAGGTAGGTGCTTAAGTCATGAGGTCAGAATTCTTATGAATAGGATTAATATTTATAAAAGAGGACCTGAGAGAAACCTTTCCCCTTCTACCATGTGAGGACATAGGGAAAAGGTGCCAGCTATTAACCAGGAAGTGGGCCCTCACCAAATGTGACCACACTGGTGCCTTGGATTTTCCAGCCTCCAGGACTGTACATGATAAATTTCTTATGTTTAAAAGCTATCCATCTTGAGGTATTTTGTTATAGCAGCCTGAAGGAGACTAAGACACATACTTTGTTAAACAGAGACAGTAAATTAGTCTTCCTGTAGATAAATTGAAGGAATTGCTTTCAGAAGAAATTGAATCAAATAGGTTTTTTTTTTTACAAGAACATCCAAAAATAAAGTGGACATAAACATCTTTAAAATTCTTAATAGAAAGCAATGTTTACCCCAGAGTCTGAACATTTACACCAAACAGCTATGTTAAGGAAAACTAAAAAGCTTGGAACTAGAGAAGAGTAAAATCTCGGTAACAGTCCCAGAAAGTGAGCCAGAAATGCCCAGTTGAGTAAATGAAAGATTTCATATTCTAGGCTTCAAAGGCATTTTAAGAATGATTCTTTATATGCTAGGAAGTAGTTTGGTATCTTTTGTTTGTTTGTGTGTTTCTATTTTTTGTGTATATAGAGGAAAACCAAATCTAATATAAAGTTATTAAAATTGACAATAATATAATTGCCATTGAAAAAGTTACAGTGAAAAAACAGACTGTTGAATAATGAACCATATCTCTTGGTATCTTATTATTTTCTCAAATAATAAAATTTTCATTAGCTAATTTCAGTAGTTTAAAAATATATTCTAATTCTTAATATATTTAGGTGAAATATATCACTTGGTAGGAGAAAAAGTTGTAACTATTCTAAATATAAAAGTAATGTTACCTCCTAAATTTAATTTTTGGAATAGATTTAGCACAGTATTAATTTTATAGTTACTGAAATTGATGATTATTGGGTGACTACAGAGACTAACATTTAAGTATACTTTTTAGCAGATTTATCAATTGGCTTAACAAATGGATTATATTTCTGCTTCTGCCTTTTCAACAAAAAACAATGGGAAGATACAGAAAATAAGCTTTCAAAAGTATTTTGTTTTGGTTTTAGTTTGTTTCTTTTATTAATAGTGGGGTTGATAGTTCTCTGGGGGTTTTGCTTATTTCTTATTTTCTAGTTTATTGTCTTTGTACCATATTTATCTTTTTTATTGATTTGTATTGACTTTTAATAGATCACATGGATATTCTCTATAAAACATATAAAAAATTCTCCAGTTTTTCATTTTTGAATTATTATAATTTCTTTATTTAAGCTTTAAAAATTTAATTCGTTGCCCAAGTAATTCTTATACATAATTAAGTAATAAAAAGTGATTATAATGAAAATCAGCAGTCCACTTCCTCACTTCTCACTTTTCAGTCCTATACCTCAGAGGCTTCTCAAATCTTTGACCTATTCCTCTAATATTTATTGTTATTTCTTTTTTAAAAATTGTCGTGAAACACGCATAACATACAATATATCTTTTTAACCATTCTGTGAGTATACAGTTTAGTGCCGTTAAATATATTCGCAATTTATGCAACCATAAACACTGTCCGTTTCTACAACTTTTGCATCATCCCAAATAGGAATTCTCTAACTATGAAATAGTAGCTCCATAGATCCCCTCCCTGCAGTCCCTTGTCATCTCTATTCTAGTTTCTGTCTGTAAGAATTTTTCTGTCATAGGTACCTCATGTAAATGGAATCATACAATATTTGTCCTTTTGTAACTGGCTTATTTCTCTTAATATAATGTTTTCAAGGTTCATCCATGTTGTAGCATGTATCAGAGTTTTATTTTTTATGGATGAATAATATTCCACTGTATGTACCACATTTGTTTATCCATTCATTTCTCAATGGTGACTTGGGTTGTTTCCACCTTTTGGCTAATGTGAATAATGCTGCTATGAACATCGGCATACAGATACCTGTTTGTGCCTTTGGCTTTCAATTCTTTGGGATATATACCTAGAAATGGTATTGCTGTATCATATAGTAATTCTGTATAACTTTTTGAGGAACCAACATGCTGTTTTCCACAGCAACTGTACAATTTTAGATTTAGAAAACAGCACTGCATAAAGATTTCCATTTTTCCACATCCTTGCCAACATTTGTCTTTTTCTGTTTTTTTGGTTCATAGCCATCCTAATGGGTATAAAGTGGTATTTCCTTGTGGTTTTGATTTGCATTTCCCTAATGATTAGTGATGTTTGTTGTGCTTATTATCCATTTGTGTATCTTCTTTGGAGAAATGTCCATTCAGGTACTTTCCTCATATTTGAGTCAGGTTTTTGTTGTTTCCTTTGTTGAGTTTTAGGTGTTCTTTATATGTTCTATATATTAATCCCTTATCAGATATATGCTTTACAAATATTATCTTCATTCTTTGTCTTTTCACTCTGTTGGTAGTGTTCTTTGATGAATAAAAGTTTTAAATTGTGAAATTTTGATCAAGTTTAATTGTCTATTTTTTCTTTTGTTATCTCAGCTTTTGGTGTCATAACCAAGAAATTATTGCTAAATCCAATATCATGAAGATTTCCCCCTATGTTTTCTCTAAATACTCAATAGTTTAGCTGTTACGTTTAGATCTTTTAACCATTTTGAGATAATTTTTTAAAAAGATTTTATTTATTTATGTATTTATTTTAGAGAGTGAGAGAACACAGGGAGGAGCAGATGCAGAGGGACAAGCAGACTCTGTGCTGAGTGTAGAGCCAGACATAGGGCTTGATCCCGCCATCCTGAGATCACCAACTGAGCTGAAACCAAGAGCTGGATGCTCAATTAACTGAGCCACCCAGGCACCACAAGATAATTTTTATATATAGTGTGAGGTATGGGTCCACTTCTTTTTTTTTTTTTTTTTTTTTTGCATGTGGATACCCAGTTTTCCCAGCATCATTTGTTGAAAAGATTCTCTTTTCTCCATTGAAGTGTCTTGGTACCCTTGTTGAGAACCCATTAACCACATATGCAAGGACTTAAGTGTGGACTTCTTATTCTCTTCCCTTGGTCTATAAATCTATCCTTACGCCATTACTGTTTCAAATACTTCAACTTTGCAGTAAGTTTTAAAATCAGGAAGTGTAGATCCTCTAATAGTGTTCTTTTTCAAGATTGTTTTGGGGGCGCCTGGGTGGCTCAGTGGGTTAAGCCGCTGCCTTCGGCTCGGGTCATGATCTCAGGGTCCTGGGATCGAGTCCCATATCGGGCTCTCTGCTCAGCGGGAAGCCTGCTTCCCTCCCTCTCTCTCTTTGCCTGCCTCTCTGCTTACTTGTGATCTCTCTCTGTCAAATAAATAAAATAAATCTTTAAGATTGTTTTGGCTATGTGGAGTTCTCAGGATTCCTAGTGCATTTTAGGATGGATATTTTTTTCTTTTTCTGCAAAAGAATGCTGTTGGGATTTTGATAGGGATTGCATTGAATCTATATTTTGTTTTGGTGGTACTACTAACAATATTATTAATTTTTCCAATCCATGGACATGGGATGTCTTTCCATTTATTTATATCGTCTTTGTTTTCAGCAATGTTTAGTAGTTTCAGGGTACAACTCTTTAACCTTGGTTAGATTTATTTCTGAGTATATTTTTTTATGCTGTTGCAAATGGATTGTTTCCTTAACTTCCTTTTCCAGTTGTTCATTGCTGCTGTATGGAAAGAGAACTGATTTTTCTGCATTGATTTTTGTATCCTGAAACTTGCCGGAATTTATTTGCTTTATATTTGGTGGGTTTGGGGGTGGGAAATCTTTCGCTTTCTATTTATAAGATCATATCTTCTGCAAACGGAGATCATTTTAGTTCTTCCTTTACAATTTGGATATCTTTTATAATTTAGATATCTTTTATTTCCTTTTTCTTTCCTGATTATTCTGGCTAGATCTTAAACTACTATGTTGAATAGAAGCTACTATGTTGAATAAAAGGGGTACAAACTGACATCCCTGACTTGTTCCATTGAGTGTGCTGTTAGCTGTGGGTTTTTCATATATTGCTTTATAATGTTGAAGAAGTAGAGGCTGCCCTGATGTCTTAGGCATGTGGTTCTCTCAACCACATGGCGGCAGCTTCAAAGCCAACAAGGGTGTCTCTTTTCAGAACACAATAATCTTTTAAGGATTTTACCTGATCAAGTCAGGTCCACCCAGGTTAATCTCCCTTTTGATTAACTCAAAACTAGTTGAGGTGGATTTTAGTCACATCTGGAAAGTCCTTCTACCTTTGCTACATAATATAACTAATCATGAGGTGAAATCTTATTATTCACATTTATCTCACTCAGAGTGAAGGGGAGAAGTTTATACAGAGTGTGTACAGAGGGCAGAAATCTTGGAAGCTATCTTAGACTTCTTCCTACACAGGGGTAAATCATCAGGGTAAGAAAAGAGTTAAGAAGAACCATTAGGATCAGGATTTGCTTCTTTGGCATATGCAGAGAAGATTGAGTAAAGTGAAATGAGATTTGTGAAATGCAGTCAGGTAGCAAAGACATCATGACTGGCACATAATAAGTTCTCCATTGATGCTTGTTCAGTGAACACATAAATGGATGGATATTAATTCTCCTTGGTCCAAGTCTTCCTTATTGTGTCTAAAATCCGAGATATTTTAGAACTACAAGCTAACATCTCTGTGATTTGTATCATAGATCAATACATTCTAATCCCTGCATATTTATTTCTGTATTGAGAAGGAACTTTTAATATTCTTAACTAAATTTTTTAAAGTACCAAAATTATTTACATTGAGAAAGTTGCTTATATTACAGTTAAGATCTTTCTGGGAAATCTATTAATGTTATTCACATTTATTTTTATCTACTGGATCCACTGAGGAAATAATTACTGAATGTGTACTTCATGCCAACGACTGCAAAGCCCTATTGAAGATTCAGGAATGAACAAGATCTCTCGTTCTTTTATCCCTTCCAGATGATTTCAGTTTTGGTAGTGGTATCAGATATGTTGTGTACAAATCTCTATGGTAGTTGACAAAATCTATAATCATTAGGAAGATAAAAGTGATAGGGAGTTAAGAGCAGGAAGAAACCACATTGATTGAATGAATCAGTGATGCTTTTCTAGAGGAGATGCTACTTCAGTGGGTTTTAAAAAAGGTGGGTAGATTTGCAGTGGTGGATATGGTAGTGGAGATCATATTTTAGACTGAGAGGATCATATTAGCGAAGTCATAGAAAAAGGTTTTTTTAGTTTTATGTTTTTAATTTTTTTCTATAGAAAATATTTTTATAATCATGAATTCAGGTTACCTGTGTGAAAGAACTTTCGCTTAACAACTAAAGAACTAAAGAACTCAGTTTAATGACTGAGCCACCAGGCACCCCTGTCTTTCTCATTTTTAAGCTATATTGCATTTAATCTGAAGGAGAAACTGAATTATTCCATTTAAACTATTTTTTTTTCTTATTTAGATGCTTGAAGTTTCTATAGATTATGGATTTGCCTTATTTTAAGTAATCAACCGAGCCTTTTTATGGAACATTTCTTCCACAATGTTAAGTAGAAAGAATCTTCATGGTGTTGAGGCCTTTGGGGTTATGAGAGGTTAGGTGTAATTCTTAAGAATTTTTTGTTTTGGAGTGCCTGGGTGGCTCAGTTGGTTAAGTGTCTGCCTTCGGCTCAGGTCGTAATCTTAGTGTCCTGGGACTGAGTCCTACATCCAGCTCCCTGCTCAGCGGGTTGTCTGGTTCTCCCTGTCTTCTGCTCATTTTCTCGCTGTCTCTCAAAAATAAATAAAATCTTTACTAAAAAAACAATTTCTCATTTTAATTAAACAATATTCATTCTTTTGTTCATTCCTTCTTTGTTTTTTTTATTTAACAAACATTTATTGGGCACATACTATATTCTGAGTAGACAACTCAAATTACTTGGCCAAGGTCATATGTTTAATTAATGAAAGCACGTGCCTTAGGACTCTTGATTTTCTGGCCCAGTTCTATCTTCATAATAGCATTCTAGAGTTTGATATATGAAATATAGTTGATCTGATAATTATTAATTTGGTCTTTTTTTATTTAGAATAATATACAGGTTTATATGAATACCTATATATTTGTATATCAGTATTTATATTTGCTTTTCACATTTAGCTTTGTTTGTGAGGTAAACTATTATCCTTGGAAGGTAGACATAAGAGCTACTATGAAGGGCTATGCTGAAAAGTGGCTTCTAATGAGTTAGTGATCAAATGTTCTGAAAAATAGGAGATCATTTGGAAAGTAGCTACTTAAATAACCAGCTTTTTGCTTTATTTGTGTGTGTGTGTGTGTCTGTGTATATGCATGCATATAGTCATTCATGCCATTTGTCTATAAGTAATCTGTGTGCGTTTGTGTCATATCTGGCTTCAAAGGACCTTTATAAAAATATATCGATTATAATTTTTTAAGTGAAAAATCTAGGGAGAATAAGAGCAGGAAAGTTAAGTTTAATTAGAGTCAAGGATGGCCGGATAGATTTCTAGCTCGAAGAGGCAAGGGTCAAGCAGTAAATCTAGAAGCTGCATTCAAACTGCTTGTGTATCCCCCACTCTCTAACCTTGATTCTAAACTATATTTTCCATGGCTGAGAGCATAGATATAGAAAGCACTTTGGTGAGATGACAGGCAAATTGGTTAAGTTTAACTCATGATTAATTTACTATACAATATCCATATTAAAGCAATTTATTTGAATTTAATATGAGATAGAAAAACTTGGAGGCCCCAGGCATTTGTCTTGGTTACAATCTTTAATATCCATCGATAGTCAATCTTCGTAATAGTAACCAATGGATTTTTCTTTTTGGCTGATGGTTTCAGATTGGCAGATTTTGAATTTAGATGATGTGGGTGTTGACAGGTAGGGATCACCTTGATGCAATGGTAGCCTCCAAATATTGCCTATTAGGCAGACTCTCCCAATGGTAATGGGACAGAGAAGCTGACAGCCCACATTAAAATGCTTAAATCACATGGTTTATTAAATAAATTTAAAACCACAATAAGAAGCAAGGGGATAGAGTTGAGGATTAGTTAATAAATTTAGGACAGAGTACAAATGGGACACCTGGGTGGCTCAGATCGTTAAGCATCTGCCTTTGGCTTAGGTCATGATCCCAGTGTCTTGGGATCAAGTCATGCATCAGGCTCTCTGCTCAGTGCAGAATCTGCTTCTCCCTCTGCCTCTCATGAATAAATAAATAAAATCTTAAAAAAAAAAAGGTGAGAGTACAAGCGTTTGGAAGGACTACATTACCTAAATCCTGGGTTATACAGTGTTTGTATGTCTTGTCTTTATCTCTCTGCTATTTCAGTTTTCCTTATAGATGGCATGGTTACAAAGACTAAAAATGAGGTTTGAGTAAGGTGCCACAATAATGGAAAGTGCTCAAAGCTAATGCTCACGCTTATTTTATTAGGGAAAAGTAGGGGTGAGTGCACTTGGCCATAGTTGTAGTCACCAATCAGCGTGCTGGGCAACCATGTATACATTTATTTTTCTTGGGCAGAAGATATGTGGGGCCAGGATCGGTGTCAAGAATGGATGGCTGAATTAAGCGTTCTTGAATATTGAGTGTTTCATATGCCTCAGATATATTTAATATATTTTGAATATTTAGTGTCTACTTGATCCATCCTTCCCTTTCCATCTGTGTTCCTATGCATATGCTATGCTTATTTGTTTAACGTGTTTTATGGGTTTCCAGCTTCTATCTAGGACTTGAACATCTTGTGAATTTCACCCATCCATTTGGTTTCTTGCCTTTTGTATTAGAATTGAATATTCTCAAGTAATACAACAAATGCAAACTATAGATGTGACTTTTTTCAGTCTCTTGTCTTCAATTTTAAGGTGCCAGATACCCAAGGGTTACAACATTTTAAAATTCTTTTGAAAGACGTGGCAGTTTCTACAGGACATGGTGAATGAATGGTTAGAATTCATACCAGTGCATTGGTACTTGCTTTGGAACAAAGGACTATTTCTGAATTTTTTGAGGTAAAATTTGCCTCACTTGCCCGGGTTAGATTAACATTAGCTTAAAGATGGTATAACTAGAAAGTCATGGTATCATGACAGATTTTGATGTGAAAAATATCAAGGAAAAGATTGAACAGATAGAGTAGCTCAATGTAGCAAAGTCTGTAGGTCATGTAATCTTTTATTTTCTTTTTAATAGATTTTATTTTTTTAAAGTAGTTCATAGCAAAACTGAGTGGAGAGTGCAGAGAGCTCCTATTTCCACACTTGCATAGCCTCCAATGTTATTAACATCCCTCAGCAGAGTGGTACATTTATCATACTTGATGAATTTATATTGACACATCATTATCATGCAAAGTTCATAGTGTATGTTAGTGTGTTCTTGGTATTATACATTTTATGAGTTTTTATAAATATGTATCTACTATTATAATATGCATAGTAGTTTCGTTGCCTTAAAAATCCTCTGTGTTCCATCTGTTCATTCCTCCCTCCCCCAATCCTTAGCAACCACTGATCTCTTTGTCTTCATACTTTTGCCTTTTCCAGACTGTTCTATAGTTGGATTCATATAATATGTAGCCTATTTCACTTACTAATATGCATTTAAGTTTCCTCCATGTCTTAGCATGCCTTGCTACCTCATTGCATTTTGGCAGTTAATACTATTTATTGTCTGGATGTACCAGTTTATTTATCCATTTACCTATTGAAGGACATCTTGGTTGCTTCCATGTTTTTGGCAATTGTGAAGAAAGCTGCTGTAAACATCAGTATGCAGGTATTTGTATGGACATAAATTTTCAATTCATTTCCATAAATACAAAGGAGTACAATTGCTAGATTATATTTACTTTTGTAAGAAATGACCAGATTATCTTTCAAAGTGGCATACCATTTCTTGTTCACACCATACCCTTGTCTGCATTTGGTGTGTCATTGTTTTGGATTTTGGCCATTCTTACAGGAGTGTAGTGGTATCTTGTTTTGATTTGCAGTTCCCTGGTGTCCTAAGATGTGAGTGTCTTTTCATAAGCTTATTGGCCATCTGTATTTTTTCTTTGATGGAATGACTGTTCCAGTCTTTGGCCCATTTTTTAATTGGGTTATTTTCATATTGTTGAAGTTTAGTAGTTCTTTGTGTGTGTTGGATGATAGTCCTTTATCAGTTGTGTCTTTTGCAAATATTTTCTTCCAGTTTGTGGCTGTCTTCACATTCATTTATTAAATGTTATAATATTTCCACTATCAGTCTTAGTTTGATCCTCTCTCTAAACTCAGTTATCATTAAGTGGTCTTTCTCCCTCCAGTCTTTCATTCATCAGTTTTTCTACAAACTGATCATGTTACTCTCTTGTTTAAACCTCAGTATACCAGCAAAATAGTTACAGCTTATTTATTTATTATTATTATTATTATTACTTTTAGTTTAAAATATTATTACTACTTTTGGTTTTGGTGGGAGCTTTAGTACAACTATATTTAAGACAATTCATGGTATGTACTTGTGTCCGTTATAGTTTATATATAGTGTGAACGAGGTCAACTTCGTATATTTATCTGTTTTTTTCTTCTGCAGATTATACACAAGGGAAGGAGACTTCTTAGTTTAATAGCCACTTTTCTGGATGTGCTCTCTGATGTTTCCTATATATATATAAGTCATTGTAGGAATAATTTATAGAAGAATAAAGGAATAGTTAGAAATTATTAGGGACTTTAACAAGAGTATAGACATAACAAAATCTCTTTGTTTCAAATAAATTTTGGTGTACAAATACAATGTCATATGTCTTTTCAGAACAATGAGATGGGAAAGGACGGTCAGTGTTGTCACAAAATATTGTATGATGAAGTCCTTCCTGCTGAGTAATTAACTTGTTGAGAATACCATGATTCCTTCTTGTCCTCAGATATATGTTGACCACTCATTAATTCTTGAATTTGAGAACTTTTATCTAGGATATTGTTATCTGAAGAGTCATAGAGATTTAACTTACACCATCCAGCTTCATTGTTGTCACTAGAGTTGGAGTGCTGCTCTCTGTCTCTTCATTCATCTTCTACTCATCTAGTAATTATGAAACATCTTCCTTTGTTAATTTCCTTCTTTTTGCCATTCTGGGCAGAAAATGAAAATTTTTTGGTTCTCAACACTGTTCAATAAAAGCTAAAAACAGACTATGAATATGGTCCTCAATTTTCTTGTATACCTTCTGAAAAGATGATATAATACTTTGAGCAACACAATAAGAAAAAAGAATTACAGTTTATTTATTATTACATCATTCTACATAATACCATCATTAATCTATTTTCTTATTCCAGTTTTTTTAACATTACTAGGAATAATTGACGAGTAATAATGGGTAGTGATGGGTAATTTGCAGGATAATGAAATAGCTGAATGTTTCCAGATGTAGGAAAAATAATATCAGTAAGATCCCATAATATATCTTAGTATTATAAAAGAGTTCAGTTAACCTGTACAGTAATTGCAAGATACAATGTTGTTGTTGTTGTTGTTGTTTTAAGTAAATTTTCTTTTGGTAGTCCTGAGAAAAAATAGTGATGAAATTATTTGAAATTTATTATCTTACAAATACTTAGAAATGTTGAGAAATGAAAAATGAGCCCATTGGACCGTAATAGTATACCAGGGGTTAAAAACCTTTAGTAATTCCCTGTTTTCTGAAAGATAAAGCCCCAAATCCTTTGCATTACCTAGAAGCCCTGGCGGTTTTTCAGCCTTACTCCTCCACTCCCCCATTCTGTATATACCTTTTTTTTGGGTTACATTATATTATTAGAACTGCCTTCAGCTGCCATGCATTTTCATACCTACATATATGTAGTAGGCAGAATTCTAAAATAGTGCCCTAAGTTTCTTGGCTCCTAATGGGCACACTTCTTCTCCCATTTATTCAATGAAATACTCATCTAGGTACTGCTACCTAGGCTGTGAAATCAGTAGGCCTTAAGATTGGGAGAGTTATATAGATGGCCCTTATCTAATCACACAAGCCTTCAGAAAACAGTTTCTGCAGCTGGTTGCAGATGAGGAAGTCAGACACGATCTAGCCTGAAAGCAGATATTCATGTTGTAAACTGATTGGTGGGAGGAGTGGAGCATGTGGCAAGGTATTACAGGTGGCCTCTAGTTGCTGAGAGACATCCTTGCGCAGAAGTAGCAGGAAAATGGGAGCAGTAGTCTTACAGCCAGTAGGAAATGAATTCTGCCAACAACCAGTGACCTTGGAAGAAAACCCAAGTTTCAGATGAGAACTTCAGCCCTGGCGGACACCTTAATTTTGACCTCATGAGACCCTAGCAAGAATCTGATTGTACTGTACTTGGACAACGTATCCTCCTCTTCCTTCTCCTTCTTTTTCTTCCTCTTCCTCTTCTTCTTTTAAGATTTTCTTTATTTATTTGATAGAGAAAGAGCACACAAGCAGAGGGAGAGGGAGAAGCAGACTCCCCACTGAGCAGGGAACGCGATGCAGAGATCAATCCCTGGACCCTGGGATTGACCTGAGCCGAAGGCAGGCGCTCAACCAACTTAGCCACCCAGATGCCCCGCTAGACTTCTGATCTACAGAAACTGAGATTAAAAAATGATGGTGTTTTTATGCTACAACATGAATGAAGCTGGAAGACATTTTGCCAAGTAAAATAAGGCAGTCACAAAAAGACAAATACTGTATGATTTCCTTTACATGAGGTACCTAGAGTAGTCAAATTTATAGAGACAGAAAGTAGAAGAGTAGTTGCCAGGGAGTGGGGGAGGAAGGGGAAGTGGGGAATGAGGAGTTGTTTAAGGGGTATAGTTTCAGTTTTGCAAGGTAAGTAGAATTTTGAAGATTGGTTATACAATAATGTGAATGTACTTAACACTACTGAACTATACACTTAAAAATGGTTAAGATGGTAAATTTTATGTTATATATGTTTTACTGCAATTTAAAGAATTATTTTAAAAAGTGGGTATTGTTTTAGGTCACTAACTTTGTGAGTAATTTGTTATGCAGCAGTCATGTTCATAGTTTTGTGCCTGCTTGAAATCCACTCTCTTGACTTTTTTATTATCCAGAGACCTTATGCTCTATAGCCACCTCAAAGTTTTACTCTATTAAGCCATCCTTAACCCTCAGGCAAAGTTAGTCACTCTTTCCTCTGCTTAGCCACATATGCCTATAATAGCACTTACACATTATATTTTAAGAATGGCGTGGTGGGGGGGGGTGGTTCTCCACTAGATTTTGAGGTAGTGTTTTTTTCCCAGAACATTTCATCTTCAGGATTTACAGCAACAGGTTTACAGCAGATTCAGGTTGGCAGTACCTGAAAGCACTTAGTAGTGGTTGCTTCTTCTTTTTCTTTCTTTCTTCTTTTAAAGATTCTATTTATTTATTTGTCAGAGAGAGACAGAGAGAGAACACAAGCACAGGGAGAGGTAAGCAGAGAGGGAAGCAGGCTTCCTGCTGAACAAGGAACCTGACACAGGACTTGATCCCAGGACCCTGGGATCGATCGCAACCCCAGCGGCAGACAGACAGACGCTTAACCCACTGAGCCACCCAGGTGTCCTGTAGTGGTTGCTTCTTACTCATTTTTTCCTCTCAGCCTAGGTTCTACCAAGATTCTAATAGTTCAAGTGTGCTGACCACATTATAGTCTACTTTAATTATTAGGCTTTTAACAGAGGGATAGAAAACAAATCATGTTGCTCCCCCTTTCCATCCTCTGCGCCCCCCCCGCCCCCACCACCTTTTTTCCCTGCAGTTAATCTTGTTGTCAGGTAAGGAGTGAAACATATAGATAAATAGATTTCTTCATTCTGATTTCAGCCAACACTTACTAAGCCAATACTTCTTGACTCTAAAGCTGCAAAACTGGTCAAATAAATACATTGGTTATTTCAGACACTGATGAATCAACCATGTAGATTCAGTGAAAAGAAATTCAGAATTCATGTTTTAGAGAGTTTGTGACTTGTTCCATAAATAAATAAATACTGTTTTCAAGAGATTTCAACAAAGTAGATTGTTGTGGGGAAATGTAGGAGTTATTTCTGAAATTCCATTTTATTTGAAATTTTTTATGTTGTAGATATTATTGCATATTTTTATCAGAATGTATCAATAAATGACCCTGTAAATAAACATATCAGTATCAGTAGTGCAGCTCTAACATTTTCAGAGTCCTCACTCTTTTTTTTTTTTTTTAAAGATTTTATTTATTTGTCAGAGAGAGAGAGAGTACACACAAGCAGGCAGAGAGAGAGGAGGAAGCAGGCTCCCTGCCGAGCAAGGAGCCCGATGCGGGACTCTATCCCAGGACCCCAGGATCATGGCCCGAGCCGAAGGCAGTGGCTTAACCAACTGAGCCACCCAGGCGTCCCTCAGAGTCCTCACTCTTAATAAATATATGAAAGGGAATACTCCTTGTCACAGAGGACTGTAGGACCTTTCATTTCCATTTAGATAGCCAACAACTACAAGTAATCTTACTTACTTTCACTTAGGATAGTATTTCTCCATATTCTTCCTAGTGCATTAATCATTGCATCTATATTGATTGAAAGTTTGATTCTGAAATCCAAGCCAGTCTCTTGAGGTGAAGATGCTGAGTCAGATATCACCAAGTTATCTAGCGTTTCAAAAGATATTTATATTTTTGGTTTTCTCATATTTTAAATTTGAATATAGCAAGAATTAAGGATATGCCTGTTTTTACTATAATTTTCAAAAGTTGTAAAAATCACTACTACTTTATTTTTCTTTTTTATTACTATTTAAAAGGAACTGTACTTTATTCCTAACATGAGCCACCTATAGGTAGGTACATATCGAGTGACTAAAAGAAAATAAGTATTTCTTTAATATCAGTACCTCATGAAGTGAATAGTGAAGAATCATCTTCAGATGGAAAAAATAAGACAGGTTTTACCTATGAAATAAATTATGTGAAAAAGATTACAAAAGATGGTAGTCTGTTTAGGCAAGCCTATTAAAAGCATTAAGACTTGAGTACTGGCTATTAAAGTGAGTAAATGGCAATATTATAAAGTTAAACACATGCCAAAAAACATTTTCCAGAGGACCGGGATTGTAACAATACCGTTAATGAGGGCAAGGAGGTCTTAATGCAATTTGCACTTTCTAAAGTTTCAAAAAGAGGCTTTGAGTTCGAGCATTATTAATGTACTGAACATCTGGAACTGTGTAAAAGCTATAGACATTGAGCAAATGCAGAATTTCCCCACTAGGTTGCATTCTAAGTTACTGCCTCCCTAGTGAGATATGGTTATGAGAAGTTTGAAAAAATAAAATAACGATATCCAGATAAAGCATAAACATTCCAAAGTGTCTTTTAATTTTTGAGATCTGACTTTAAAAAAAAGTATCTGGTCTTACCAAATCCAAATGATTTAAACTTCAATTAATAGATTAAGTCATCTATATATTACTGTATATGAGCTAGTTTCTCTGTGTGTGGATAGTGTATGCTCTCTATGAGCTAAGTAAACTATTTTATCACAGTTTTACCTCACATTTTTCATGTACGTAAATCTTAAAACTTGAGAGATGGCTCTGTGTTAATGTACTTTCCTCTAAGTTTTTGGCTTTTTAGGTGCCTAGTTGGGATACTTAAGAGAATTTAAAAAACAACTGAGTTTTGTGTGTCTTTAGTTATCTGCATGATTTCTCCGATGGTGGGGGGGAGCAGTAATTAAGATGTAGAAATGTGTAATTTGAGTGTCATCTGCAATGAGAATGGACAAGCTGTATATCTGAGTATTCTGTTATCTAAAACTGAAAATTTGCTATAGACCATTTTCACCAAAATAATCTGTATGTTTCTGTTATAGAGCTACTGTCCAAATTTGCATGTAGCCACTGTGTAATTTCAACAGAAGGCTTTTAAGATACTTTTTTAAAAACCTCCACTGAAGAGATTAAAATAAACACATTGTGTTCTGTGAAAATGTTGTCTCACAATTACCAAATTCTCCCAGTGTTCCTTGTACTTCTTTACCTGAATTAAAATCTGTATAAAATCAGAAGATATGTTATTTCTTCATTAACTCTGTCAGGTTATGGCTGTGTTTTCTCTGTAGTAACTCAGGTTTGCTATCCTATTTACTCTCCATGCTCTTTCTAAACCTTTACCTCCATTTTTTTCCTGAAGGAAGGGGAGGGGATAAGAGAGAAAAAAAAAAAACCTCACCAACAGAAGTTCTAGTCTCTGAACTCATGTCTTTTAATTGATATATATCATCCTTTCCCCTTCATCTTTATTGACATCTTACAAATCACTTGAATACTCTTTATTGAGGATTTTTGGTACAAGTTGTACAAGATTTTTCCCCCCTTCTTACTCTCCTCTCTGACCTTCCATTATTTTGGCCCTTCCTTTTTCATTCATTTATTAAATTCATTCAACAAATATTTATTGAGTACTTTATGTGTCAGGTACTATTTTAGGTACTGGACAATCAGCAGTGAGCAAAATAGAAATCATTGCCCTGGGGCTCCTGGGTAACTCAGTTGGTTAAGTGTCTGCCTTCGGCTCAGGTCACAATCTCAGGGTCCTGGGATCGAGCCCTGCATCATTGGGCTCCCTGCTCAGCGGGGAGTCTGTTTTTCACTCTCTCTTTCTCCCTTTGCCCCTCCCCCATGCTCATTCGCTTTCTCTCAAAAATAAAATTTAAAAAAAAAAATCATTGTTCTTATAGAGGTTATATTCCAGAGGTATGAGACAGAAAATAAACCAGACAGATAAAAAGATAAATTAGATGGTGTCATGGACTGGATATTTGGGCCAATCTCCCCCAACTTCCACCCCCAAATTCATATATTGAATCCCTAACCCCTTGTATTTGGAGATCTAAGGAAGTAATTAGGTTAAATGAGGTCAAAAGTGTGGGGCCCTGACCCAATAATATTAGTGTCCTTATAAGAAGAGATACCAGAAATCTTGCCGTCTTCTCTGCAATGTGAGCACAGAGGAAAAGTGGTGTTGTGACTCAGTGAGATGTCTGTCTACAAGCCTAGAATAGAGCCTCACCAGTAACTGTGTCAGCTAGCACCTTAATGATGAACCTCCAGCATCCAGAACTGTGAGAAAGAAGTTTCTTTCTTTCTTTCTTTCTTTAGATTTTATTTATTTATTTGACAGAGAGAGAAAGTACAGCCAGGGGGGCAGCAGAGGAAGAGGGAAAAGCAGGCTCTCCAGTGAGCAGGGAGCCTATGTGGGCTCAATCCCAGGACCCCAGAATCACGACCTGAGCTGAAAGCAAACACTTAACCAACTGAGCCACCCAGGTGCCCAAGAAGTAAATGTCTGTTTAAGCTACCCTGTCTGTAGTGTACTTTTTCCCAAGCTTTATTGAGATATTACTGACATAACATGTAAATGTGGTGATTTGATTCCACATATCTATTGTAGAATGATTATGTGGTCTTTTCTTATAGTAGCCTGAATGGACTAGTACGGATAATGGTAAGTGCTATGTAGAAAAATAATGTAAAGAAGGGGAGATGAGACTCCTAGGGGAGTGGGTAAAAGTGGTTTAGAATTTTAACTGGATGGTTCTGGTTGGCCTGTCAGAGGTGATACCAAGTGAAGGCCTAGAAGGAGAGGAAGCAAACCATTGTGATCTGGGGGAAGAATGTTTAGACAGAGGGAACCTTGAAGTAGAGAGTGATTTGATCAACAAGAAGGCTGCTGTGGCTGAAGCAGAGTTGAGAAGAGTAGTAGGATGAGGTCAGAGAAATAGCTACAATAAAGTCATGCCACAGTAAGGATTTAGGTTTTATTCTAAATGCAATAGGAAGCCACTGGAATAGGCTTTATACTTAATTTTTAAAGGATTATGCTGGCTGCTGTATAGAAAAATGGACTGTAGAGAGCATGGGAAGAAGCAAGGGGACTGTGTAGTAGCCTGCTATAACTTACATGATGGATTGTGGCTTGGACCACTGTGGTAGCAGTGTTTGGAGTCTAGATATGATTGAAAGTAGGCTGGCAGAATTTGCTGATGAATTGAATGTACTGTGTGATAGGGAGTAAGGTTTCCTTTCTGGGCTTTTTTCTTTATCTGTACTGTACTGCTTGTTAATCACATCTGTGTTCACTCTTCTAGTTACATCTGTTGTCTTGGTTTCCCAATTTCAGTTCAATTCTCCTCTAAGTGCCACACTCTAAAGAAAAAACTTACTGTGTGCCTCCTCTCAGTAATTTGCCACACTACACCTTCATTTCTGACACCAGATGTGTGGTTGTCTTATAATTTAACTCAATTCTGACACTGTCTGCCTAGAGATAGAGCCTCGGTTCCCACAGGTTAAAGGTTCAATCCCACAAGATTGCCCCCACTCTGACACCAGTCTCAGGTCCAGGTTTGTTTACCTGTGTTTCTTACTGGCTGTAAATTGGAGGTACCACCCCCTCCTAGGTTTGATTAATTTGCTAGAGTGGTTCACAGAACTCAGAGAAACATTTACTAGGTTTAGAGTTTATTATAAAGGATACAGATGAATAGCCAGATGAAAACGTATTAGGTGAGATCAAGAAAGGTCTGAAGCACAGGAGCCTCTGTTCCCATGAAACTGGGGTATACCACCTTGCATCATGTAGATGCATTCACCAGCCTAGAAGCTCTCTGAACTCCATCCTTTTCGGGCTTATGCAGGCTTTATTAATATAAGCATGGTTGATTAAATGATTCATCACTGGCAAGTGATTTCACTTCTAGCCCCTTCCTGGAGGTTGGAGTCACAGGCTGAAAGTACCAACCCTCTAATCACATGGTTGGTTCCCCCTGGCAACCAGCCACCATCCTTAGGTTACCTGGGGGCTGTCCAGAAGTCATCTAATTAATATATACTTAGGTGTGGTTGAAGAGGCTTATTATGAAAAAATAATTTTCACCTCTACAGCTCTGGAGCTATTTGAGGAACTGGAACAAAAGATGCCCCTATAGCTCTTACTGCTGAGAAAATACCAAGGATTTTAAGAGCTGTGTACCAGGAAAAGGGATGAAGACCAAATATATGTTTCTTATAAATCTCAACATCACACATACACATATACTGAACTGCCAGATAAACATATCAATATGTGTATCTCAAAGGCAGCAAACTTAGGATCTTTCCTCCCAATCTTGATGCTTTTCCAGTGTTACCATTATGAGTGAATGGTACCACAATCTATATTTGGACTAATCATATAACTGGGGTCATCTATAAACCTTTTTCCCCATTCCCTGCCATATCTAATCTTACATTTCATTTTAAATTTTAAATGTTCATTTTAAATCTTAAATATTTTTATTTTTATTCATTTTAAATTTTATTTATTTAAAATTTTAAGTATTTTCATAATTTGCTCACTTTTCTTTACAGTATAATTTTCAAAAAGGTAAATATAAAGTAAAAAACCTGTCAAAGAATTTATTCAGTTTATTTTGATTAATGAGGAAATGAGTATGATGTTAGGCTGATTGAGAGAACATTTAGGGAACTTATAAGCCATTCAATAAAGGACTACTACTCTTGAGTTCAGTGAACTGCATTTCCCCATATAATCCTTGACTGGGCCTTTGCCTGCATACAAATTATATAAAAGTAATGTGCATATCTTAAATTATAAAGTTGACACTGACATATCCACCACCAACTTAAGAAATAGAACATTACTCTTACATTAGAAAAACCCACATACCCCTTCACAATCATATCCTTTCATCTTAACAGATAATAGTTTTGCATTTTTAAAATAGTATATATATGTGTGTATGTACATATGCTTAAATAATATAGTTTTTGAACTTCATATGAATGAAATCATTGTTATTTACTTATTTAGAGTGTGTGTATGTGTGTGTGTCTGTGTGTGTGTGTGTGTGAGAGAGAGAGAGAGAGAAATAAAGAGAGCGGGGGAAAGGGAGAGAGAAAATCTCAAGCAGACTCCCTGTTGAGCATAGAGCTAGATGTGGGGCCTGAGATCATGACCTGAGCCAAAATTAAGAGTAGGACACTTAACCAACTGAGCCACCCAGGCGCCCCAGTAATTTGCTTTTTAAACTCAACGTCTATAGATTTATGTTCATCCTTGTTGATGCATGTGTTACTAATTTATTTATTTATACTACTGTATAGTATTTGTTTTTGTGCGTGTGTGGGTTTGTTTTTTTCAATTTTTAAAATAGTAGTAAAAAACAACATAAAGTTTGCTGCTTAACCATTTTTGACGTATACAGTTCCATGTCATTAAGTACATTTATAATATTATACAACTGTCACTATTTCCAAAATGTTTTCATCCCAAATCTAGAAACTCTGTATCTGTTAAACTGTAACTCTTCATTTTCTTCTCTCCCAGGCCCCCGGCAAATCCTACTTAATTACTTCCTTTACAAATTTGTCTGTTCTGGGTATCTCATAAAAATGGAATCAGGTGCGCCTGGGTGGCTCAGTTGGTTAAGTGTCCGCCTTTGGCTCAGGATCCTGGTGTCCTGGGATTGAGCCCCACATTGGGCTCCTTGCTCAGGAGGGGAGTGTGCTTCTCCTTATGCCTCTGCCCATTCCCTCTGCTCGAGCTCTCTGTCTCTCTTTCAAATAAATAAAATCTTTTTTAAAAAATCATAATATATTTGTCCTTTTGCATCTTCCTTATTTAATTTACCATGTTTTCAAGGTTTATCTACATTATAATATGTATCACAATTTCATTCCTTTTTATGGCTGAATATTCCATTGTATGTATATACTACTTTGTTCATCCATTCATCCATTGATGGATGTTTGGGTTGTTTCCACCTTACAGCTATTGTGAATAATGCTGCTATGAACATTGATGTGCAACTCTCCATTTGAGTTTTTGCCTTCACTTCTTTTGGTGATATACTCAGGAATGGAATTGCTGAATCATATGGTAATTTTATGTTTATAAAGTTTTTGAGGAACTACTAAGTTTTCTACAGTGGCTGTACCACTTTACATCCCTGCCAGCAATGTACAAAGATACCAATTTCTCTACAGGCCTGCCGACACCTATTTTCTGAGGTTTTGTGTTTGTTGGTTTGTTTTATAGTAGCCATCCTAATGGATGTGAGGTGGTATCTCATTGTAGTTCTGATTTGCATTTCCCTAAATGATTAGTGAAGTTATGCATCTTTTCATGTGCTTATTCATCCTTTGTGTATCTTCGGAGAAATGTCTATTACAGTTCTTTGCCCATTTTTGAATTGGATTGGTTTTGATTTGTAGGAGTTCTTTATATTGTCTGGATATTAATCTCTTATAAGATAAATGACATAAATATTTTCTCCTATTTGTGGATTACCTTTTCACTTTCTTTATGGTATCCTTTGATGCACAGAAGTTTTTAAATGTAGATGAAGTTCAGTTCCTCTATATTTTTCTTTTGTTACCTGTGCTTTTGAAGTCATATCTAAGAAATCATTGTTAGATCCAATATTGGAAGATTTTTGCCCTGTGTTTTCATCTAATAGCTTTATAGTTTTAGGTTTTACCTTTAGGTTTTTGGTAATTTTGAGTTAACTTGTAAATTGTGTAAACAAGTCCTAACTTCATCTTTTTTGTATGTGAATATCCAGTTTTCCCAGCATCATTTGTGGAGAAGACTGTCCATTCCCCTTTGAATGGTCTTAGTATTCTGATTGAAAGTCAATTGACAGTAGTCTTAGTATCCTGACTGAAAATTTAAAAAAAAAAAAAATCAATGCAAGGGCTTATTTTTGGACTCTCTTTTCTATTTCATTGGTTCATATATCTGTCCTTAGGCCAGTATCACACCATTTGATTGCTGTTCCTTTGTATTAAGTTTTGAAATAAGGGAATGTGAGTCCTCCAATGTTCTTTTTTTGGTTTGGCTATCCATCTCCTTCTGATTCCATATGGATTTTAAGATGGGTTTTTCTATTTCTGGAAAAAAGGATTTTGGTAGGTATTGCACTGAACATAAATTATTTTGGGGGTAGTATTTTCATGTTAACAATATTAAGTCCTCCAATCCATGAACATGGCATGTTTTTTCATTTATTTATGTTTCTTTAGTTTCTTTCAGCAATGTTTTGTAGTTTTCAATATACAAGTTTTTTACTCTTTGGTTAAATTTATCCCTAAGTGTTTTTATTCTTTTTGATGCTATTATGTATGTGCTGCAGAAGTGAGCAATCTTTTTGATACTATTGTGAATGGAATTATTTTCTTCATTTCCTTTTATGGTGGTTTACTATTAGTGTGTAGAAATGAAACCAACTTTTCATGTTGGTTTTATATGATGCAACTTTGCTCATTTCATTTATTAGCTGTAACAGGGCTTTTTTGAAGGGGGGAGTTGATGTGTATTCTTTGGGGTTTTCTAGATATAAGACCATGTTATCCGTGAACACAGATAGTTTTATTTCTTTTCTTCCATTTTGAATACCTTTTCTTTCTTTTTCTTGACTAATTGTTCTGTTTAATTGAAGTAGCAAAAGTGGGCATTCTGTTTCTGATTTTAGGGGGAAAGGTTTGAGTTGTTCACCATTGAGTGTGATGTTTGGTGTGAGCTCTTCATAAAAGACCTTTAATATGTTTAGGAAATGTTCTTCCTTTCCTAGTTTGAGTGTTTTTATCATGAAAGGGTGTTAAATTTTGTCAAATGCTTTTCTGCCTCAGTTGAGAAGATCATGTGCCTTTTTTCCCCTCCATTCTATTATTGTAGTGAATTATATTGATTGATTTTTATGTGTTAAACAACCCTTGTGTTCCAGGGGTAAATCCCAATTAGTCATGATATATAATACTTGTATTTTATTTTATTTTTTAAAGAATTTTTTAAGTTAACATATAATGTGTTATTTGTTTCACAGGTACAGGTCTGTGATTCATCAGTCTTACACAATACACAGTGTTCACCATAACACATGCACTCCCCACTGTCCATCACCCAGCCACCCCATCTCTCCCACCCCTCTGTACTCCAGCAACCCTCACTTTGTTTCCTAAGATTAAAAATCTCTTACGGTTTGTCTCCCTCTCTGCTTTCATCTTGTTTTATTTTTTCCTCTCTTCCCTTTTCCTCTGCTTTGTTTCTCAAATTCCACGTATCAGTGAGATCATTTGATAATTCTTTCTCTGATTGATTTATTTTGCTTAGAATAATACCCTCTAGTTCCATCCACATCATTGCAAATGGCAAGATTTCATTTTTGATGGATGCATAATATTCGGTTGTGTATATATGTTGTTTTTTTTTTGTAAGAATTTCAAAATTTCTGTTTATTTGAGAGAGAGAGAGAGAAAGACAGAGAAAATGAGAGCAAAAGCAAGAGCAGGGAGAGGGAGAAACAGTTTTCCTACTGAGTAGGGAGCTTGACATGGGGCTCAGTCCCAGGACCCAGGGATTATGACCTGAGCTAAGGCAGACACTTAACCGATTAAGCAACCCAGACACCTCTATAATACTTTCACTATGTTGCTGAATTTTATTTGCTAGTATTTCTTGAGGATTTTTGCATCAGTATTTATAAGGGATATTTGTAGCTTTGTCTGCCTTTGGTATCAAAGTAATGCTAACTTCTAGAATCAGTTTGAAAGTGTTCTATTCAGTTTTTTGGGAGAGTGAGTAGGATTGATATATGTATTTACTATATATATTAAATATATATATATAATATATTATATATATATATATATATATATTATTCTTTAAATGTTTGGTGGAATTTACCAGTGAAGATATCTGAGTCACAGCTTTTTTTTGTTGGAGGTTTTTGATTATTGGTTTAGTCTCCTTACTTGTTACAGTTTTGTTTAGATTTTCTTTTTCTTCATGATTCAGTATTTATAGATTATGTGTTTCTAAACATTTATTCATTATATCCAGATTATCCAATTTGGTGGTATACAATTTTTCATAGTATTGTCTAATAATCCTTTTTATCTCTGTAAAGTAGGTAATTATATCTCTACTTTCTTTTGTGGTTTTTCCTCATTCAATAAGTCTTCTTTTTTTCCCTTAGTCAATCTATCTGTTAATTTTGCTGATCTTCAAAAAAACCAACTTTCATTTCTCTATTTTTTCTATTCTATTTTATTTATTTTTGCTTTCTTTATTTTTTCTTTCCTTCTGCTAGTTTTTGGTTTAATTTGCTGTTTTTTAGTTTCTTAAGATGTACAGTTAAGATTAATTTAAGCTCTTTTTAATGTATGCATTTATAGTTATAAATATCTTTTGTAACACTGATTTGCTGTTTCATAGTTTTGATATATGTATATTTTTGTTTTCATGTATCTGAAGATATTTTCTAATTTCCTTTGTGATCTCTAGTTTGATCTAGTGGTTGTTTAAGGGTGTGTTATTCAGTCTCCACATATGTGTGTGTTTTTCTAATTTCCCTTCTGTTATTAATTTCTAGTTTCATTTCATGGTTGTCAGAAAAACCACTCAATCCATTTAAAATATTAAGAATTGTATTGTGGCCTAATCTGTGGTATATTCTAGAGGATATTCCATGTGTACTTAAGAACGTGTATTCTACTTTGTTGGGTTGAGTGTTCTCTTTTTATATCTGTTAGGTCAATTCGTTTATATATATATTTTAAGATTGATTTATTTATTTTAGAGAGAGTGTGTGCAGTGAGGAGGGGCAGAGGGAGAGGAAGAACAAGAATCCCAAGCAGTCTCCCTGCTGAGCACAGAGCCCAATGTGGGACTCATCTGATGAGCCTGAGATCATGACCTGAGCTAAATTCAGGAGTCAGAGGCTTGACTAATTGAGCCACCTAGGCACCCTGATAGTGTTTTTCAAATTCTCTTTTTTATTGAACTTCTGTGTGGTTGTTTTGTTCATTATTGCAATTGGGATATTGAAGTCTCTTACTGTTACTGTAGAACTGTTTATTTCTCTGTTCTATTTTGTTAGTTTTTGTTTCATACATTTTGGGGCTTTGTTCTTGGGCATTTATCTGTTTATTATAATCACATCTTCATGAGTTGACAATTTTTTCAGTTATAATATCTTTGTCTTTTTAACATTTTTTCACTGAAAATTCATTTTTTATGTTTTTGTGTTATTGTCTGCACCTTTATTTCAACTTGAAGGACTCTCTTTAACATTTCTTATAAGGCAGGTCTAGTGGCAATGAACTCCCTCAGTTTTGCTTATTCTAGGGAAGTCTTTATCTCACCTTCATTTTTTACTGAATATCATGTTCTTGGTTGGTGGGTTTCATTTGTTTGTTTCTTTCTTTCAGCACTTCATATATAGCATTCTACTGGCCTGCAAGATTTCTGCTGAGAAATTCACTCATTGCTTTATGGAGGTTCTTGCTTTGCTTTCAAAATTCTCTTTGTCTCTGACTTTTGAAAAATTTATTTATAATGTGTTTCAGTGTGACCCTCTTAGATTTCATGCTATTTGGTGTCTATTGGCTTCTTGAAGCTAAATGTTTGTTCTCCACCTCCACCCCTGCTTTGGTAAGTTTTTTGGCTAGTCTTTATTTATTTAAAAAAAAATTTTTAAAGCTCTTATTTATTTGACAGAGAGAAAGAGAGAGTACACGTAGGGAGAGCAGCAGGTAGCCTGACATGGTGCTCCATCCCAGGACACTGGGATCATGACCTGAGCCGAAAACAGATTCTTTTTTTTTTTTTTAAGATGAGGGAGGTTTTTTTAAAAAAAGATTTTATTTATTTATTTGACAGAGAGAGAGAGATCACAAGTAGGCAGAGAGAGAGGAAGGGAAGCAGGCTCCCTGCCTAGCAGAGAGCCCGATGTGGGGCTTGATCCCAGGACCCTGGGATCATGACATGAGCCAAAGGCAGAGGCTTTAACCCACCAAGCCACCCAGGTGCCTTCGAAAACAGATTCTTAAACAACTAAGCCACCCAGGTGCTCCTTGGCTATTCTTTAAATAAACTTTGTGCCCCCTTCTCACTTTTTTCTCCCACTGGGAGCCCCATATGTATATACTTGTCTGTTTGATGGTGTCCTATAAATACCCTAGGCTTTATTCACTCTTTTTTATTCTTTTTCCTTTTTACTTCTCTGGATAATTTTTAATGACCTGTCTTCAAGTTTGTGGATTCTTTATTTGAGTTAAATCTGCTGTTGAATCTCTTCAGTAAATTTTTCAGTTCAGTTGTTATTTTCTTCAGCTCCAAAATTTCTGTTTGGTTCTCTCTTATATTTTCTGTCTCTTTTAAAATTCTCATTTTGCTTATGTATCATTTTCCTGAGCTTGTTGAATATCTTTATGATGGTTATTTTAAATTATTTGTCAGGTAATTTATATACCTCCATTTCTTTATAGTTGATTCCTGGAGTTTATTTCATTCCTTTTTATGTACCCATATTGGAAAAAAAAAAAACAGTCTTTCATAGACTGGCTTTGGAGCTACGGATTATGGGGACCCACCAAAACCTTTCCTGTGGATGTATCTTCTCTAGACTCCTATGTATAAATTCTGAACTAGAGGGATTTTCCAATTTTTTTTTTTTAAGAGCTTGTAAATCACTTGCTCCCTCTGGTTTTTGTCTGTGGTACTACAGTTTCTCTGGAGTGCTATAAGCCATCTAGCTGTCTTTTGTTTTCCACAGCTCCCAGGCTTTTAGAGTTTGTCAGGTCCCATCAACTCTCTGAGTCAGGCGGGACAGGAACCAGTTCTTCAGGCAGTGCCAAGCTGGAATGTTGTACAACATAGTCCACTCTTCTCTTCTACCCAGCCAGGGTAGAGACCACCAAGCTATATTGTTTGTCTGCTATACTACTAGTCCTCTGGAGTGACACCAAGCTACCTACCTCTCTCTTTTGTTCTCAGTGGCCCCCTGGCATTTGGGGATGCTGGGTGTCAGTGCTCTGAGACAGGTGACACAGAAACCACCAGTCCTTCAGGCAGCTTCCTGAAAAAGTACAACATTGGATACACAGTCCAACAGTTTCCTTTCTCTGGAGAAATTGGTAGTTGGGAGTTTTCTACCCCTAATTAAGACCTGAGCCAGGGGGCGAGACTATGGTGAGGGAATGCATTCTAGTCTAAACTTTAGCCTTTGTGCTCAGTAGCCCCCATCTCAGCACCGTTTCCTGTCAGTACTTTGATTTAGGCAGGACAGAAAACAGTCCTCTGGTAGCTCCCTAGATAGTCTGTACATTGGATGTATATTTCAGTCTTCTCTCCCTCTTAAGGGAAAAGCCAGGAGTTGGAAGTTTTCCCTGAGTCACACCATGCTGAGCTGGTGTGAGAGGGACTAAGGCAAATGGTGCTACGAATTTTCCTACCTTCTGTGTAGCTGGTTTCATACTCATCTAGGGGCAGGAGCCTCTTAACTGTTTTCCAGATTTCTCACAAAAGTAATTGTTCCATGTATCGTTGAATCAGTGTTTCCATGAGGGCAAGGAGGGTTTGTTGATGCATGCTTACTGAATTTTTAAAGTGGAGATGTGAGTGGATGATGTGGTAAAATTAGTGTTTTGAAAATATTCTCTGGCTGAAATGTAAAGATGTAAGAGTGATAAGAAACAGGAAATCAGTTAGGAGATTATTGGAGTAGTTTTTCAAGAGATTTTAATAGCTTGGACTGGGGTGTTGGCTTTGGATATGGAGAGATAGTTAGAAGACAAATTAAGAGGACTGGTAATAGATTGTATCTGGGCACTGAGGGGGAGAGGGAATTGTTAAGGATGACTTAGTGTTCTAGCAAAGGCAACTCAAGGAAATGGAGATATCCTTTATTGAAATAACAAACACTAACATGTTATAAATTTGGTCTCTTATGAGACATTTCAGGTGCCTTTGAGATATCTAACTGGTGAATTTGTGCTTAAAAATATAGCACATAAAGGAGCAAACTGGGTTGTAGATACAAATTTTGGAGTTTCAGGCCGTATCTATTCTGCATCTTTAGGAATGTAATGTTCTCTCATTAGAATGTAAGTGCCATGAAGGCAGGTATCTTTTTTATGATGTTCTCTGCTTTATCCTTAGATTTTTTTTTGATGTTTCTGGCACACTGTATGAGCTAAATCTGTTTATTGTTATTTGTTTTATTATCTCCACCCTTCATCCCCACTGCCTTGGTATTACTAAAAACATTCAAAAGAAATATATCCTGCTCCATTTTCACAATCATTTTGTGATATTTCATACTTACATAAGAGCACATGTAATATAGATGTGAGTTATAAAGTATATTAATAAATTAATAAAATGCAAACATCAAAACTGCCACCTAAGAACTAAGTATTACTTTTAAAGCTATGTGGATGCCCCTTCTCAATCCCATCCCTTTGCCTACCCCAATAGTGTTAGTCATTGTCCTGAAGTTTGTAATTGCCATTAATTTTTTTTAAAAAATGGCCTTACCACATACATACATATTCCCTAATACATATATATTCCTAAACAATGTTATTTAATTTTGCTTTTCTTTTTTAATGGCATGGTATTAGATATCATTTTCTGCCATTTGGTTTTTTTCACTAATCTAGTTATTTTTATTGCTTATCATAATCCATTGTATGACTATGAAATAGTTTATGTATTACCTTTAGAGAATATTTTTGGTTGTTTCTAGTCTTTTTATGTTCTGCTGTTTAAATAATGCTGCTGTTGACATTTTGTAGAAATGGAGATCTTTTGTTTGTCTTATTCAATTAATATGGGTTTTTGTCCTTTTTCCCCATAGTGGTTTGGAAGTTCTGTATACCATTTATTTCGTTTTTTCCCAATATAACATCTTTATGGCAATATAATTTGCATACAGCTCACTCATTTAAAGTGTAAATTCATGGTTTTTATTTGATTCACAAAGTTCTGCAACTATATTTGAACATTTTCATCACTCCATTCCCCTTAGTAATCACTCCCCATATTCCCCCTAACTTTCTCCCTTCCCTAGCCCTAGGCAACTTCTAATTTACTTTGTGTCCCTATGCATTAGCCTCATCTAGAACTTACATATAAATGGAATTATACAATGTGTGGTATTTTGTGTCTGATTTCTTTTACTTGGTATAGTTGTCCCTTGAAAAATGTTCTAATCCCCTATGCAGTCAAAAATCTGTGTGTGTAAATTTTGGCTCCCCCAAAACTTAACTACTAATCGCCTACTATTGATCAGAAGCCTTACTGATAACATAAACAGTTGATTAACACATATTTTATATGTTGCATATATTATGTACTGCATTCTTAACAATAAGTTAGAGAAAATCATAAAGAGGAGAAAATACATACATGGTGCTGTACTGTATTGAAAAAAAATCTGTTTATAAGTGGACCCATACTGTTAAAACCTTTGTTGCTCAAGGGTCAACTGTATATTGTTTTTGAGGTTCATCCATGTTATAGCATATATCAGTACTTGATTTTTATGATCGAATACTCCACTGCATGAATATACCATGTTTTATTTATCCATCAATCAATTGAAAGATATTTGGGTTGTTTCTACTTAGGGGTATTATGAATAATGCTGCTATGAACATTTATATACAAGTTTTTGTGTAGACTTGTTTTCATTTCTCTTGGGTATTATGAATGTAATTGCTGGATCATATGGTAGCTCTATATTTAACCTTTTGAGGAACTATCTGACTTCTTTCCAAAGCACCTGCACCATTTTATATTTTCACTGCACTGTATGAGAGTTTCAGTTCTCTGTATTCTTACCATAAAAATAGATAAAACTGAAGAGCAAATTTTTTTTCTTTTTCTTTTTTTCTAATTTCTGACCAAGAGCTCTCCTAGTTATGATCAAATTATTTGTCTCTTACCTGCCTCAGCTTTACTTGAGTTGCCTAAAATATTTCTCTGAACTTGGCTTTAAATGGTATGGCAGGGGCACCTGGGTGGCTCAGTTGGTTAAGCAAGCAACTCTTGATTTCAGCTCAGGTCTTGCTCTCAGTCATGACTTCAAGCCCTGTGTTGGGCTCCACATTGGCATGGAGCCAATAAATACATACATACATACTGGGCGTTGAGCTTGTTTATAAATGAATGAATGGTATGCTATGGAAATTTGGAAAGGCTGATAGGTGTCAAAGTGCATAAAATTTTTCTGGAAAAATAGTCTTAGCTATGATTGGATAATTAAAATAATTCTTCCTTTTCAATTAAAGCAAATTTAAATGGTTTCTATTTAGGGAAAAAATTTTGTCCTAGTTTTAAAATTTGCATTAACAATAAAGTTTTTCAGCTCTAAGGCAAACCTAGAAAAAAATAGCCTGTCTGTTAGTGTCCCACCCTTCTCCTTTTTGTCCTCTCCTTATTCTCTGAATTATAATCTTATATATAAATCTTATATACTAGTAATTCAGTTTTATTTTTATTTTTACTTTATTTTATTTATTTTTTAAGATTTTATTTATTTGTCAGAGAGAGAGTGTATACACAAGCAGGCAGAGAGGCAGGCAGAGACAGAGGAGGAAGCAGGCTCCCTGCCGAGCAAGGAGCCTGATGCGGGACTCGATCCCGGGACCCCTGGATCATGACCTGAGCCAAAGGCAGCGGCTTAACCAACTGAGCCACCCAGGTGTCCCTCAGTTTTATTTTTTAAAGATTTTACTTATTTATTTGTAAATAAGTAAAGCAGGGAAGCAGCAGGCAGAGGGAGAAGCAGGCTCCCTGCTGAGCAAGGAGGCCTGTGCAGGACTCTATTCCAAGACCCTAGGATCATGACCTGAATGAAGACAGATGCTTAACCAACTGAGCCACACAAGCATCCCAACAATTCAGTTTTAAAAATTTAATAGAATTAAAGAGTTTTAGAGCTGAAAGTTCCTTCAGCTATACCAACAAACTTTAACAGCCTTATTTTGCAGATAATTTTTAAAGACCTATTAATATATGACAGTTTGTTTTGTATGTGCCATAAAATTGCCTGAAGTGATTGATATAATGCATATTCTACATTTTAATTGTAATATTCATGATTTATTTATAAATCTGTGGCTATTTTCGTTGTCTAAGTTTTTGAAGTTCTTAGAATCTGAGAAGTCAGTAGATTGTTTTTTCTTCATTCATTATAACAAATTTTAAAATTTTGCATGTATCATCCTTGCTTTGAAATTTTTTTAAACTTGTGTTAAATGTTTTCTAAATCATATGCAACTCTTTGATATTCTGAATTATTTTTTATGTAATGGGAATGTCTTTGGGGGTAGGTGTATATTGAACCAATTTCTTTGTTCTTTCTGAAACTTACCTTCTTAAATAGATTTTATGGAATATATTTTGGAATGACCAACTTAGTGATCTTCTTCAAGTAAAGTGAGAGGTATCCATCCAGATTTTAAATGTTAAAAACATATTGTACTGGCAGTTATTATCTCAAGATCAAGGAATCAAAGATGAAAGGCTGTTTTCAGAAGACAGAAAACAGTATATCATTGAATTAAATTGCATTAAGTATCAACAATTATGCAAATTCATGACACATTTTACCTGGTTTTACATCCTTAGGATATTTATATCTTCTTCTAAACTGCTTATTCAGTAGAGAAATTTAAAGAGATTAATATATTATTCTGAACATTACCAACTTTATAATAGTCTTATCTTTCATTGAAGACTCAGTTTGACTCTCCCGTATATGCTGTGGCCCTGAATACTGTTACAAGGTTTTCATACTTCCTAGCACTGATGAGAGACTGATTAAAAAACAGTGCATATTCAAAAAGCAAATTTTAATGGCCAGTCCTTGAGGCACTCAAAGTAAGATAGACTTTTAGATTAATGATTGCCCTACTTTTTTCATTTTTAACCTAATGACATGGTGTTACAGAAAATTTTTCTTTTTATTAATCAGGGTACCTTGACTACTGTATAATACACAATGAGGTTTTTTACCAGTTAGTGATTTTATTTGTCTGTTCCAGCTGCTATAATAAATTACCACAGACTTTGTAGTTTATAAACAACAAAAATTTATTTCTCACAGTGCTAGAGACTGGGAGACCCAAGATCAGGTTGGATGACAGTCCTCTTCCTGTTTGGTAGGCAGGGTCTTCTGACTGTCTCATATGGTGGGGATCCCTTTTATAACAGCACTCATCTGTGGGGATCCCTTTTATAAGAGCACTCATTTCATTCATGAAAGCTCCATGCTCATGACCTAATCACCTCCCAAAGGGCCTATTTCATGATACCATCATCTTTGGGGATTTGGAGTTCAACATATGTGTTTTGAGGGAACATAAACATTTATACCATAGTAGTGATAAAAATTTTATCTTATGATCTTATTAAATTTATTTCTGAAAATAGATAAGGGTGATGGGGTGCCTGGGTTGTTCAGTCGTTTAAATGTGGAACTCTTGATTTCTCCTCAGGTCACCATCTCAGGATCCTGGGATCAGCCCCTGTCAGGCTCTGAGCTCAGCAGGGAGTCTGCTTCTCTCCTTCTCCTTCTCTCTCTGCCTTTTACCTGCCCATGTGCATGTTTCTCTCTCTCTCAAATAAATAAAATCTTTATTAAAAGAAAAAATAGATAAGGGTATTTTCTGAGGAAATAAACCATCTTATAAAATTTAGTTTCTGTTTTCTAGAAAATTTCTGGTAATGCCCTGTTGCTTGCCTACATTATAATAATTGGTCCATACTGCATAGAACTCTGCATAGAACAAGTGGGTAAAACAGATCAATTTAAATCATAATACTTTTTAGTACTGGCTTTTGTCTTTTTATTTCAGCTCTTATGTTTATTGTTAACTTCTACTTCCTTTGCATTTACCATTTGATTTTCTTCTTAAAAAGAATGCTTCAATGTGGTATATATATATACAATGGAATACTATGCAGCCATCAAAAGAAATGAAATCTTGCCATTTGCGACGACGTGGATGGAACTAGAGGGTATTATGCTTAGCGAAATAAGTCAATCGGAGAAAGACAACTATCATATGATCTCCCTGATATGAGGAAGTGGAGATGCAATGTGGGGGGTTTGGGGGGTAGGAAAAGAATAAATGAAACAAGATGGGATCGGGAGGGAGACAAACCATAAGAGACTCTTAATCTCGCAGAACAAACAAGGTTGCTGGTGGTAGGGGGGTCGGGAGAGGGTGGTGGGGTATAGACATTGGGGGGAGTGTGCTGTGGTGAGTGCTGTGAAGTGTGTAAACCTGGCGATTCACAGACCTGTACCCCGGGGCTAAAAATACATTATATGTTTATTAAAAAAAATTAAAATAAAAAATAAAGAATGCTTCATTCAATTTCATGTTTTTAAAATAAATACATCTTAAACTGTAAGTATATATCTAACTATTGCCTTTACTGAATCCCATATTTTGAATTGTGGGTGCTTTTCTTATCATTAATATATAAAGATTTCCTGAATTCTGTGTTTTTTCTCTTTTAACTATATGGTGTTTGTCTTTTCTAGCTTTATTGAGATTAATTGACATATAACCCGTGTGTTCTTTAAGAATATAATCAGTGTCCAGTTTGTTTGCTGGGTTTTTTTTTTTTTTTTTTACCCCACTAACTCTATATTGTTTTTTAATCTAAAGTTACATTGTTATTAGACTGTGGTTAATCTGGTATTCTTTGAAATTTATTGAAAGTCCTTTTATAATGTAGCACATGGTTATTTTTATAAATGTTCTCTTGTGCTTGTATATTTTCTACTTGTTAGCTACCTGAGTCTGTTTATATATTTATTTGATTCAGTTTAATCGGTGATGATCAAATTTTTAAATGGCTTAACTACCTATGGACTAGGTAAAATGATCTTAAAGAATCTTCAATAAAGAATCTTTAGTTGAGGTTCCTAGGTGGCTCAGTCTAAGTGTCTGACTCTTGATCTCAGCTCAGGTCTTGATCTCAGGGTTGTGAGTTCAAGCCCTGCATTGGGTTCCACTCTGGGCATGGAGCCTCCTTCAAAAAAAAAAAAAAAAAAAAAGTAAGGAAGCTTTAGGTGAGGATATTAAGGAATTTCACTTTGGGTTTAAAGAGATAACTTAAAATTTATCAACTTTGACAGAAGTCATTTTTTTCTGCTTTTGAAATCCCAAGATAGTGATCATAGATGTAGTAGTAGCAAAAGCAGCAACAGCAGCAGTAATGTCAGTAGTAATAGAAATGGTGGCAGTTAACTTTTATGGAGCTCTTACTATCTGCCAGGCATCATTCAGAGCTATCTAAATTAGTTAATGAATGTAACCCAATAGCGACTCTATGACATATTCTTGTTTTTCTCATTTTATAGATGAGAAAAGTAAAATGCAGAAAGGTTAATTTGCTTGCCATAGTCACATTGTTGTCCCATTCTCTTTAAACAAACCAAGGTAAGTTTGTTCATTTGGACACAAAACTAGTTCATTTTTTTCTTTCTCCTTTTCAGTTATTAGAAAAGTTAAAAGAACGTTGGCTCTACACTGGTTTATGGCATAATCTAGAGTTGGTGAAGACAGTCATTGTAGAACCTCAGGGAGGAGAAAAAACTGATTTTGATGAATTACTGCAGGTGTACTATGATGCAATCAAGTACAAAGGCGAGAAAGGTAAATGGAAATTATTTGACGGTCAATGAAACAATATTTTTATCACAAAATGAGAAGTTGATGCTGTCAAAATTTTATGTTATTTTTTTTTATGAATTGCACTTAATAGAAAAATTATACTTTATAATCTGGTTGAGAAGCAAATAAGTTGAAAAGATTCTGTTATTTGGAGCTGTTCTCCTATGAATATTTTCATTTGGAGATGCCAGTTCAACTTTAAGAAACGGCATATATTTAGGTAAAGAAGACATTTAGTATAGTCTTCCTTACACTACCTGAAATGTTTTGTGAAAGAGGGTGGACGGAGAATGCATAAATATCTTCCTTATTAGCCAGACAAACTCTACACTTTGATGCAAATAATGTACTTTATGCTTACATTTTATTACATAAGATAAATTTGAGATTTCAACACACAGCTGAAGACTCAATTTCAAATTTAGCAAATGTCCATGAAAAGTTTGACAGGAAGAGCTAATAGGAATAACTTATGAACCGTGTACCATCTTAAAGATGCTATAACATAATTGTCAATATTGTCAGTGTGATAATATTATACACAGAGTGTTCTATATGTTTTAAATGTTTTCCAATATAATGTTAGATTCAATATGATACATAGTACAAACTAGAATTGTTTAAATCATTCAGAAAACTTTACATTCTGGTGGTAAAATTAGTGATTGCAATTTCACTTTTTTAAAGATAAAACAATGCCCGATTGCTTAGTTCATCTGCAAGTTAATAATACTCTGATGTGGCTTTTCTGTGTATGTTATCTGGGAATACACAGTTTGTAGATTTATTTGGTACCAGAAATGTAATTTTGTGTCCATTTTAAAACTTTATCTCATCATAGTTTTTTATTTTGATTCTTTTAAAGTTGCTATTATTACTTAATTAGATCTTTTCAAAATGACAACAATAAGCAGCTTTGGGGAATTTTGGGTGTGCTTTTTAAAACTTTATTTTTTGTTGCTTAAGATGGAGCCCTCTTGGTAGCAGTTTGTCGTGGTAAAGTGAGCGAGGGTCTGGATTTCTCAGATGACAATGCCCGTGCTGTCATAACAATAGGGATTCCTTTTCCAAACGTGAAAGATCTACAGGTAGGCCAGCAAACCTTAAGTTTTGTTTATCACAGAAATTGTTAATTTTAAGTTTTTATTTAAGTTCCATTTAGTTAATGTACAGTGTAATATTAGTTTCAGGTGCTGAAGTTCTTGAACATTATGTAAAGTTAATTGTTTTTTTTTTTTTGGATCCTCAGATATTTTAATGCTCTGGTGACTCAGAATGAGTGAGAAAGGTTTAGTAGACATGGATTTATTTTATTATTTTTTTTTAAACCTTTAGTGATTTATCATTTGATTTATTTTTAATCTTTTTTTTAGGATTTTATTTATTTATTTGACGGAGAGACACACACAGTGAGAGAGGGAACGAAAGTAGGGGGAGTGGGAGAGGGAGTAGCATGCCTCCTGCTGAGCAGGGAACCTGCCTGACATGGGGGTCAATCACAGGACCCTGGGATCACAACCTGAGCTGAAGGCAGATGCTTAAGACTGAGCCACCCAGGTGCCCAGATTTATTTTATTTTTAACTTACATTGCCTTTTGCTCAATAAGAGTGATTTTCAAAGTGATCCAAGACCAGGAGTGTCAATCAGTATCACCTGGGAACTTGATAGAAATAAACATTTTCTAGGTTCCATCCAGACCAACTGAATCAGAAGCTGTGGAGGTGGAGCCCAGCGATTTGTGTTTTATAAAGCTCTTAGTCATAGACTTACAAGGGTCCCCCAGGAATTCTAGAATTCTAGGGCTCTTTCTTTATTTCCCTTCTCTCAATACTGTACACTGCCCTGCTAATTTCAGTGATTTTAGCCACTCCAAAATCTGACGTCTTGCACCGCAGCTCAGCAGGACAACCATACTCTGCTTGTACTTCAATGTTCTAGATACAATTGTCAGGAAATTATATGTAGGAAAAGAGCTGAGAATCATGGAGTTCACCTAATGGATTTCCCTTATCTCTGAGATTATGGTCTTATGCAGTGGGAGGGACATTCCCAAACCAGTTTTTCTATCTTGGCCAAAAACAGGGTCTTGCTTCATTATCACTAATTGTTTACTAAACATATTTGAAAAATTATCTGTAGCAATAATTTGAAGCCTAAGGTGATGTTATTTTCCATTAGAAAGGATTTTCTTTTATTTCCTACTGGAATTTGAAGGTGCCAGCAATCTGAGACCAAGACTTAAGGTTTTCTGGCCATTTAGCTGACTAGAATGAGTATAATTTATATTCCTCCTCTTAGGATACAACCCGTTAGGGTCTCATACCAAAGCAAGAATTCTTTCCCTGGACAGTTATTTATTGTTAATACTTTAGTAGACACTGTGAATTATATAATATTAACAGTAATAAATAGTATTTCTCTGGTTAGCTCCTACTCTTCCCTAAGCTCTAGATCTCTTCAAAATTTCTGAAAGTCCTCAGGAGTTATCGAATCCTTTCAGGGTACACTGACTTTGGTGGCTTCCACTACCTTTCTTCAGCCACTAGGGCTCCCATTGAGAGTGCTGATGACCATGCCCAGGGCTCCTATTCTGAAATGATTAATACTGCTTCTCACTATAGCTACTGATGAAATAGTTGACATCTACTCAAGAAAACTGTTATGTTTTCTTTCTTTCTTTGCGGCTTTTGTTGCCACATTCCATTGAAACTGAGGGCTGCTGATGGCACTGCTGTTGCCGGTGTTACTGTCTCTCTTTGATGTCTTATCATTTTACCTGGGTCCTGTATCATTGCACTAATGCTCTTTTGTTAGAGTGGAGAAAATCCCTTTCCCTTCTTTGTACCACACATTCTCCCAATGTCTTAAATATATTTATAGTTTCCCTAAAACTACCTCCTTCAATTTATGCTTATATCTTCTCTTTTTCTTGGACCTATATAGGAGTCCTTGAGGACCACAGAAGGAGATAACTTTTTAGCTAATAATATGTTGTACTAAATATTATACTCACAAAATAGCAAGGCCTGAAAAGAATCATTCGCATAAAACTCATAATAGTGATTACACCTGAGAAGAGAAAGGAATGATATTGGGATGCTTATCAAATGGGACTTTAACTTTTTCTATAATATTTGTTTTAGTAGAAAACAAATTTTAAGAGAATGTGGTGAGAATAAAGATATTTACTATATCATTCTTTGAAAAGAATTAAATTTAAATAAAATGTTACTTGTGAAGAAAAAAATTACATTTACCTTCTACTTTCTCTGCCCTCACTCCCAGCAACTGTGATTATGGGCATTGTTATTGCACTAGTGTTGAGATCGTAATTCTTTCTTTCCTCAGAATTAGTTCTTCTCACGCACTTTCTCATACCATCATACAAAAAACTCAGAGATGACCTGCTCTGACATTCCTCAGTAATGGTCTTGCTGTCACAGTTCTGCTTATCTGAATTGTAATGGCTGTAGTTATATAAAACATCAGAACAACAGAAGCTCCAATGAGATCTAGGTGCAGAGGAGGAGGGTGGTTCTAAAGAAGTTTCCCTAGTGGTTCGTGAAAGGGGTGAGTAGAGTAGACCCAAAAGTAGTCCAAACTGCAGGGACAAGGGACAGATAAAGAGGAAAATTCTTCATTGGCAATATCGGATGTAAGAGAAATATATTTCCTGTTGCCTTATGTCTAGATCAACTCTTCCTGTGAAACAAACAATTGTAAAACATAGTGGATTAAAACAATAATCATTTATTATGAATCACATATCAGTTGGTGGGGAGTAGTAGCTGGGTGGTAGATGATCTGAGCTGGGCCCGAGTGAGCAGCTCTGCCGATTTCTACTGGGCTTAGTCACCGTGCTATGGTTTCACCAATGTAGGTTTGGCCCAGTTGGGTCAGCTCTGCTCTGCATGTATCTTATCCTTTGTATACCAGCAGACTAGCCAGAACATGTTACCATGTTTTATACTTTGGCAGAGATATAAGAGGGCAGGTTTGATTGAGCAAGCACTTTCTGAACGCCTACTTATATCTACTAACCTATTGCCCAAAGCACGTCATATGCCTAAGCCCAAAGTCAGGAGCAATAGGAGAGGTGTGGGTATTTTCTACGAAACGTGGAAAAGGACTTAGAGGCAAGACTCTAAAAAGGAGTTTTGCCCTTTTTTTGTAACTAAAGGATATTTGCAAGGCATCCATTCGAAAGACTGATGTTTATAAGCTTTTAAGAGTATAGGTATGTAATTTTTATAATAGGAAGGCCTTTTATCATTTCGAAATGACTGGAGTATAGCCATCAATACCCAAAATATCTGAATATCTGAAATAAATCAGAGTACTATTATGGCTGATTTCTTAAGATTCATAAATGATCCAATAAATTATTGAAAGTATTTATTTGGAATAAAAAAGAAACAAAAGAAATCAAATTTATAAATATGCTATATTTATATATTAATTTATGAATGTAAATTAACATAGAAATAGAAGAGCTTGATAATTAAGTCCACTTTATTTTTTTGTTTTTGCCTGTGCTTTTACTGTCTATTTAGGAAACTATTGCCAAATCCAGGCCATGCAGATTTGAACATTTTCTTTGAAAACTTTCATAGTTGGAGCTCTGAAATTTAGATATTTGGTTCAATTTTGAGTAAATCTTTGTATATGATATAAAATAAGGGTCTAACTTCCTTGTATCTGAAATGAGTCTCTTGTTCACACTGTATAGTTAGATCATGTTTTTTTAATTCATTTAGCCAAATTCTGCCTTTCAGCTGGAGAGTTTAATCTATTTACAAAGTAGTTACTGATAAGGAGGGACTTGGTTCTACTATTCAGCTGTTTTCTGTGCTTTGTGTTCTTCAGTTGCTTCATTATTACCCTGTTTTGTATCTAGTTGTTTTTTCTTTCTTTTTTTTTTTTAAGATTTTATTTATTTATTTGACAGACAGAGATCACAAGTAGGCAGAGAGGCTGGCAGAGAGAGAGGGAGAAGCAGGCTCTTGCCAAGCAGAGAGCCCAGTGTGGGGCTTGATCCCAGGACCCTGAGATCATGACCTGAGCCGAAGGCAGAGGCTTTAACCCACTGAGCCACCCAGGTGCCCCTCTAGTTGTTTTTTCATTGAGTACTATTTTGATCCCTTTTGACCCCCATTTTTTAGTTATTTTCTTAATGTTTAGTGGGGATTACATGTAACATCCTTAATCTCTGTCCTTCCCTTTTATTTTACTGTCGGGATTGCAATTTTTATACATTGTATGCCCATTAACATAATTTATAATTATTGTTTTATACATTTACCTTTTAAATCATGTAGAAAAAAAAGAATTACAAACTAAAAGTATAATAATACTGGCTTTATATTGACCTACATAGTCCTCTTTACCAGTGTCCTTTATTACTTCCTAAAGCATATACTATACTCCCCTCCTTGTATTTTAGTGCTTATAAATATGTTTTATAATGTGTTACATGATGTATGTCAAGGATTAGGATAATTTCTTTGTGTTTCTATAATTAAAATAATGCCTTGCAATGTAGTAGGTATTCAGTAAATGTAGATTTTTTTTAAATAAAAATGTTGATTTAATTAATGACTAAATATAAACCTATTAACGTAATATTGCCATATTCTTGTTTTCTATAAAATGAGGTGAAGAACTAAATGATTTCTGTAAATGGCTCTTCCAAAACTGAAACAGTTCTTCAGATTACTGGACTATAAATTAGGATTTGGTAGTTTTTTTTTCTAATGTTAATATTTAGTCTGTCTTACAAAAATAAGTAGAAGTTATTTATATTGAAAACCGTAAATATTCTAGCTTTTGGAAATAAAACAATCTATTTCTACATTGTTTTCTCTTTTGTTTCATTTGAATTCATATTTGAAGGTTAAGATCAGTGTCAGAGTTAGAAAAGTGATCTGAATGGGGGAAAAGAGCAATGGCATTCATTTTATGATACTAAAAGTTTTTTCCTTAAATTTGAGACACAGATTATGGAAGTAAAAAATTAATACAGTTTAAAATACTGACTTAAGACTCTTAGAGTCTCAATTGCAGAGTTTGGCTTTTAGAGAAGCAGGAAAATGTATGTTAGAGCCAAAAATATGACTTCTTTGGCTGTGACCAGGATTTCCTCTTCCCACCTTGGGGACTAGAAAGTAGAGGTAGGAAAATTTCATTTTGGAGCCAAGTGTGACTTGTTTAGTTCAAGTCATAATTTATAGCACACACCTCAGGGACCTGAAAATAAAGAAACCCACTATGAAATGTTGATAATGGGCCACTCTGAAGGGCAAGCATTAAGCTAACTTTCCCGGTGAGGATTTTTTTTCACTTCCACCTTTCCCAGATGCTTCTGATCATTCTATAAGGACATACTTAATCGTGTAATAGTTAAAAAGAAAACTTTCTGTGCACTAAACCATAGTATTTGAAAGGGAGGAAAATGAAGCAAGGCCTTTATGTGATTAGATGTTGGTGAAAAAATATAACTAAAAGAAAAGTTGTTTTCTTTTAATGCATTTAAGTCACAGTATAACAAGGCTCCCATTTAATGGATATATAAAGCAAATCCTTTGACCAATTAGTATGATCTAAAAACTACAAAAGCCTTAACTTTATAATTCAGGCATCTACATCTCAAATTGGCATGGTCATAATTTGTGAAACATTATAAGGTACAATATTTAGATTTTAAAATTGCATCTTATTTATATTCCCTAGCATAGTTTGGTAGTATATAGAAATATTTTCTTTTCATGAGTGTTGTACCTTTACTCCCCTGTGGAAAATTCATAAAAATGGCAAATAGCTAAAAATTTTTGTACTTTAAAGATGCTCAGGTGGTATGTTAGATTTTTATAATTGGTTTCATAAAATTTGATGATAATATTCAATAACAAGTGCTCTTACAGTGATTAAAATAACAAGATAATAAATTTTATTTTTTGTGTTATTTTTCTTTATTAATATAGTATGTTGAGTTACTAAAATAGATTTTATTTGGAAACTTTAAAATTCAGAGGGTGATCTGGTTATCTTAGTATTGACATACAATAACTACTATTTTTTTGTTGTTTAAGAAACTTAGCTTTGAAGGTACTGAGCTATTTGAGTATATTTAATCAATTTTGGAAAATTACATTCATGATTGAAAAATACAAGCATGTTAAATTATGTTATTGACTTAAAACAGATATATGTAAATTGATAGCCTTCTCATGCATTCTTGATGTTTTATAAATTTCAGGGAAGGGCTGTTATCTTTGCTTACCCCAGAAGATAACAACATTAATAAAATAGAATGCACATTAAACCGCATTCAGCCAGTGTTTTTAAGTGTCAAAATATTATTAGATGATAGCCATATATGAATTCTTAAATCTGACATTTCTTTTTAAGGAGAATGATGTTGATTTTTCATTATTCTTATTTTGACAGCAGTGTGTATATTCATCAGTAGATAAATGAAGGCAGAGTGTAAGGGGCTATAGTATATCAAGACAAACTTGATTTCAGAAACCATTCTTAGTAATTTTAAGTAGACTTATATATTCCTTTTGTATCACTTTCATTATTGTGTTGATGATCTTGAGTATTGTAGCATTTATTCATTCATTCATTCATTCATTCACTCATATAATAAGCTTTTACTAAGAGCCTAACTTGTACTAAATATAGTAGGTACAAAAATGAACATGATGCTATCTCTACACTACTGAAGTCTATAATTTAGTAAAGGACCTGCATGGTCCTTTACTAAATGTTTTGGTGGGATTGAATCTGGGTATTCAGATGCTTAGAGAAAGTGAAATTGAGCAACACTTTTCACCTGTCATCCAGATATCCATTTACTTTGATTTGCCTAAAATAGATGAAGGAGGCATCTCTTGTCTACAAAGAGATTGAAACATAAAAACATTTGATAAGGTGGATTGGCCTCATCAAAGGCCAGATTACAAGACTATTCAGATTATTAAGACTATTCAGGATAATGAAACAACCATCTTTTGAATAACTGCCTCAAGTACCAAGTACTTTAATAGACTGGTGACACAGTGATCCACGACACAGGTTACAGTCCCTTGTGTCATGGAATTTACAGTTTAGCAAGGAAGAGTGACATAGAAGTAATAAACAGTTGATTACAGTTGTGATAAAGGCTGTAAGAAAAAGTCACAAGAAGGTATATATATGAGGATATATATGAGATATATATATATGATATATATGAGAATGTATAACAGGATCCTGACCTGGTCTTTGGGGGTAAAGAAAGACTTCCTGAGGAAGTGCTATTTAAGCTGACACGGGAAAGACGGCTAGGAGTTATATAGGTGAGCAGAATGGTTAAGAATATTCTCAACAGAGAGAGTAGACTATGCTAAGGCCCTAAAGGTATGAAAGAAGATAAGCAGTTTCTAGGAATTGAAAGAAACTGAGGTAGAAAGTGAGTTGGGGAGAATGGCATGTGAATAGAGGCTGGGAGAGGTATTAAGGAGCCAAATCATTTAGGACCCTGTATGCCCTTTTAAAGATTTGAGACTATTCTAAGCCAAGGGAAATTCTAAGCTATCCTGTGGGAAACCAGATCTGGGAATAGAGCCTAAGGTCAGAGTGTGGTTGAGTTCTAGTTATAGCGTAGCATCTGATACAGAAACCCACCTGGATCTAGCTCCGATAATAACATGTGGTTACCCAGGGGAAATGGCTGTATATATAAACTTAAGGGGCTGTAATACTAAACTCCCAACATTTAGGAGTCCAGCAACTTGCTGTTGGAAACACTTAGGCCAAAGCACAGATATGGAAGAAAAACCATGTCACCTCTGAAGGTCTAGAATGAGTTGTTACTTAAACATTTTTTTCCTCCTCAGTACAATTTTTTCCCCCAGATTTTAAACAAAGGATAGTTTGGCCAAAGTATTATTAAAGTAGGTTGTAAGTGTATCTTTAAATAATAAAATTAAAATCTAGTTTAAATCTAATTATGCCATCTAGGTTGACAATTTGTAATTTGCCTTGAACAGTGAAAAATGAGATAACCAAACCTTTGCGCTCATCCCTTCTGAGAAACAAACATAAAAACACTAAAATAAATGGCTGAGGTATTTTTAATTCTTAAATTTAAAAAAGTTCCCATATTTCTTAAAGGAATGTTTTGGGATCAGGAGAGGAAACATTTAAAAATCACAAAATTTTAAGCAAGTTTCATGAACCTTTTTCCTTCCTTTTTCTCCTAGTAGTCATGTCATTCTCTTTCCATGGGGAGGTGGGGAGCAATGCCTAACTATGGCTACAAATAAAACCTTTGGATATTTAATAAAAAAGAACTTTTGGTTTATGAAAATTTTTAAAATTATTTTCTTGTGTTCATCTTGTTTTTGGCAAAAATAAGAACTTTATTAACCTTTGTATTTTACTTTTGTTCCCATAGTAGATTCAAGGATTTAAAAGTGAAATTATCACCCTGGGGATTCATAAGGTTGATTGACATATAACTTCTGTTGGCCCAGAGCATAATCAGGAGCACTACCTCAAGGGAAGTGGTGGAATTGATTTTTAACTTCTCTGAAAATAACTTTGTTTTTTTCTTCAGATAGAATTTTTTTTAAAGATTTTATTTATTTATTTGACAGAGAGAGATCACAAGTAGGCAGAGAGGCAGGCAGAGAGCGGGGGTGGGAAGCAGGGTCCCTGCTGAGCAGAGAGCTGGATGTGGGGCTCGATACCAGGACCCTGAGATCATGACCTGAGCTGAAGACAGAGGCTTAACCCACTGAGCCACCCAGTGCCCCCAGAGTAGAATTTTTTTATAGTGAATGTTACCCTTTTTATTTATATTTACTTAGTCAAATTCCCTTAAAGTCTACAGGGTACAGATATGTAGGTGGGCCTCAGGTGAGTATGTTACTTGATATTTCTCCAGCTATAAAGCCTTAAGGTCTCAGATAACATAAACTGTAGTAGACAGCACTGTTTATTTAGTGTGTTTACATGTCAATCTTTCCTATAATTCTTTTTCTTTTTTTTTTTTTTAAAGATTTTATTTATTTTCTTGACAGAGAGAGATCACGAGTAGGCAGACAGGCAGGCAGAGAAAGAGGGGGAAGCAGGCTCCCTGCTGAGCAGAGAGCCCGATGTGGGGCTAGAGCCCGATGTGGGGCTCAATCCCAGGACCCCGAGATCATGACCTGAGCCGAAGGCAGAGGGTTAACCCACTGAGCTACCCAGGCGCCCCTCTGCATTTTTTAAAATTATTTTTTACCAAGTTGAAAAAATGGAAGAAAGTTTTACAAAGGCATAATTTATGCAAAATATAGTACATAGTTTTTTATATTAACAGTTTCTTGGATTCTGCCCCACTCCCAGCCCCTGCTTCTGAGACGCTGTGACTTTCACCTTTTTTAGCTATTTTATCTGGTATTTACTGCCATATTTATCTTTATTTAATCAATTTTAAATCTGTTTACTTCCTGTACGAGATAAAAATTTTAGCTCACGATACCTTTCCCTTCTTTTTCTTCCTAATGTAGTTATATCACATTTCAAAAATTAAACCCATAATCAGTATTCAAATCATGATCAGGGTGCCTGGGTGGCTCAGTCAGTTAAGAGTTTGCCTTTGGCTCAGGTCATGATTCCAGAATCCTGGGATTGAGCCCCGAGTCTGGTTCCTGCTCAATGGGAAGATTCCTTCTCCCTCTCCTCCCTGCTCGTGCTCTCTGTCTCTATCTCTGTCTCTCTCTCTCAAAAGAATAAATAAAATCTTCAAAAAAAAAATTAAATTGTGATTATGAAAATACTGTTCACTGTGGTCAAATGATTTCCTTCCTTGCTTGAACTTTTAATCTTCCCATTAATAACGCCCTCTGCTCTTTTTTCCTTTTTAAAAGATCCCTTTTTTTTTTTTTAAAGATTTTATTTATTTATTTATTAGGAGAGCACGGGGTGGGGACAGAGGGACAGAAGGAAAGGGAGAAGCAGACCTCCTGCTGAGCTGGGAAACCTTTGTGGGGCTCTATTCCAGGACCCTGGGATCAAGACCTGAGCCCAAGGCAGACGCTTAACCAACTGAGCTACCAGGTACCCCTCCTTTTTAAAAGATCTTTAATCTTCTGTCACCCTTCAGTGAATCTTTATAGCACCTCTCAATACAATTATCCTATCCACCTGTCAGATAATAGGTCAGTCCTTTTTTTTTTTTTTTTTTTTTAACCCCTGAAGACATTGCTTCTCGAGCCTCTTGACCTTCTACTTCAATCAGGACCAAGTTTTTCTTTAGCCCACTTAACTGTCAAAATTCTGAGATTTCCCTTTACTGTCATCCTAGGAATTTGACTTGCCTGTCTTGTGTGTTGGATCCCAAGTTTCCTAGGTCTCAAATCTTCCTCCTGTTTCTTGTTTACTGTTTCATCTTCATAGTACACATCCTCCAGCAGTTTACCTATACATTCATTTCCTGAACTTTTTTGGACTACTGTTGGCCAAACTGGCTTATTTCCCTTCAGTAGCTCTGTGGGTACTTTGGTTTGAACTTTCACCTCTCTGCTTAGTCATAAACCATTTGTCCATCTGCTTTTCACATTCATGTATTGGGTTTTGAGGTTGCAAATTTCTCTTAGTTTAAATGAAGATGAAGACTGTGTTTTTCTTATTTGTCTTTTAAGTTTGTGGCAGGTTTTGAGAGGCAAGGAAAGAGGAAATGTCTTTTTTCCTTCCTTTCTGAAACTAGAAGTCTTCATTACTTTCTAAGATGAAGTATGAGATTTTAAAATGCTATGTTCCTGTATGTCTTATTCCCACACTCACACATTCACATTTGAGAAGCTCTAAATCAAATATTCCTAACAAAAATATTATAAAGATAGGAAGTAATAACTTTTAAATCAAGCATATACTTACTGTTTAAAAGATAAATTTGGACATAATAAAAATCTAGATGGAGAAAGTATCAGAATTCATTTGTTGGGCTGTGGAGATAATAGTTTTAAATATATTTCAGTATTTTTCAGTACTTATGTAATCTTTTTGTTATGTGCACACTTTCTCTTGACCATGTTTGTTTTTAAATGTCACAGTGTTTAATCATGTGAAATTTGAGTCATGTGAAAATTGAGTCTGAGCCTTCTCTTACTGTGATTACTTTCTATATTCTATGCCTGCCATTGCCACCAAACTTTTATGCAACACTCCCACCCCCACCCCAAAGTGCTTAGTGTTGCATTTTCTAACATCCACAAGCCTCCTGCGTGAGAGATCTTGCTTTCTTCCAGAGTTATACGAGAGTATGTACAGGTCTCTGCCACTTGCTGAACGCAGCACTATTCATTCCCCTTAAAAAAGTCTCTTGAGGGGCGCCTGGGTCGCTCAGTTGGTTGAACGACTGCCTTCAGCTCAAGTTGTCGTGATCCTGGAGTCCCAGGATCGAGTTCTGCATCGGACTCCCTGTTCTTCAGGGAGTCTGCTTCTCACTCTGACCTTCCCCCTTCTCGTGCTGACTCTCTCTCTCTCTACCCTCCTCTCTCATTCTCACTCACAAATAAATAAATAAATCTTTGAAAAAAGTCTCTTGATATTAGCTCATTCCTTTAAGAGCCTGGGATTCCAGTTATAGCCCCACATTGCTTTCTTATGTATGATAATGTTTCATTGTGTTTACTGTTACTTCTAGAAGGGTTTATTCATAGTTATTCTGCTCTCCTATGTGACTTTAACAAGGGAAGCTCTGGATTATCAGATATGTAAATGAGATTCTATTCAGACTAATAAAGAACCTGTCATGTACTCATTCCATAGATTATACCACTAACATGTTTTTTATAGTTCACATACAGCTAATGGGTTGCACAGTGATAAAAAAATATTATGAAGGATATTAAAAAGTGCTAATTTGTCGGAAAATTTAAGATCATTTGCAGAAATTACTTATCAAAAATTATGTTTCAAAACTGAATACTGTTCTTTGTCCTGCCAATGTATGTATTTTCACTGATATTTGATGAAAAAGTAGCCATTCACAAACTGAAGAAACTTACTTTATGTTACCTAAAACGATGTGCCTGTGTATTGAATAGAATCAGTTAAGCGCCTTCATAGGAAGTTGATCCAGTTGTTAAAACCCTGATTTGAGGTGAACAGCCTAAGAGATGGCCTATATTGGCTAGATGGCCCGCATTGTCTCTGTCAGTCCTGTGGTTTTCATATGCATGGAACAATATAGTATGACAAAATGTAAAGCCCACCCAAACCTACTTTGGTTTTTAGAAATATGGGATAGGTAGTGACTCCAGCCCACTTACCTCCACTATATGATACTTTACTGTTTTGTGCTAATTGTCATTTATTTCTTCAACATCTGTGTGAGGTTAGGTTGGCAGGAATTATTTTCTTCCACTTACAAAGGAAGAAACTGAGAAAGGAAACTAAATTGAGGGAGTACTGGTGACTTGCCCAAGGTCAAACAACTAGTTAGTGTCAAAGCCTTGAATCCAAGCTGTGTACTTTTACCGCCCTCCGTCAAAACATACTATAGCATGAATATATATGTATATATATACACACATACATATAATTTATATTTATATGTATATATAAATCTTTATCTGGAGATGATAATTGAAGCATTTTCAGGTTTACCTAGACAATATTTTGTTATGGGTAGCCTAACTAAATTGCCACAAAGCTTACTATTCTTTTTAAAAAAATGTTTAACTTTGCCCTTTATAGAATAAGCATATTCAATTTAAGGTATCTTGCATGTCTTAAAGTAGTGTCTTTTTTTTTCTTTTAATAGAAAAATAGTAATTTCTGCTTTTTTTTTCTGAGCTCATTTTCTTATCTTGATAAATTATTTTCTTAAAAACTCCAAAGATCTAATATTCCATAATGACAGAATGTTTTTGCATTATTACCTAAAGCATTTATTTAGGATTTTTTTTTTTTTTAAGATTTGATTTACTTAAGAGAGAGAGAGTGTATGAGCAGGGGGGAGGGGCTGAAGAAGAGGGAGAAGCAGACTGCCCACTGAGCAGAGTGTCAACGGTGGGGCTCCATCCCAGGATCCTGGGATAATGACCTGAGCCGAAGGCAGATGCTTAACCGACTGTGTCACCCAGGCACCCTCAGGATTATTTAAATGTTACTGAGTTACCAATAAACTATTCTAGATAGTAGCTAAATTATTATAACCAATTAAGGTAAAATATGTTGAATATATTGAGAATAAGAGATGCCAGGTTTGATGAAAATGTATTTTTTGTCTTATATTTGAAATTTCTAGGCTATTTTTTCAGCAATGACAATTTATAACAGAGTTTAATACAGATTTTCTCTGTAGGAAATATGTTACCCAAAGCAGCCTTAAAACATATGTGAAATAAATTATGTTACTGTTACTATGTCTGTTACTATGTCCTGATTCTTATTTCTGGTAGATTATTGTGGTCATTTCCTAATGTAACAAGTAAAGTAAGTAATAATTGAGAACTATCTCCTGTGTGTGTGTGTGTGTGTGTTTTGTTTTAAACTTTAAAAGGGAGCCAGGCTTCTTAAGTCTTGGCAGAAACCCATTTTTCCCCATTTAAGAAAATATATATATACTATATTTGGTTAACTTGGTGTTTAGAAATCTTGAAAATATGCCAGATGAAATAAAACCAGCTATATTCCTTTTATCTGGCTAAATTATTTTACATACAAGATCTTATGCTGAGTTTAGAACTCTAACCATTGGAATTTATATTGTGATACTCTGATAAAAGTGTTTATACTGTGATGATATAGAGCAGTAAATGTCTCTAATGCAGTCTCTGTCTTCCAGATTTGGCTTGCTGTAAATGTTTATGTTTTAGATTCTATACCTTGGTGAAAGATAAAACTATTCTTCTTGAGTGTTTGCTAGACAAATGTGCTTATTTTTCTGAAGCAAAGTTTTAAAATATTTTTAATAAATAAGTTTAGCTGAGTACGTGTTCTTAGTCTTGTTTCAAAGCTTGAACTTCTGTTGTAAGGCTTACATATAAGGGGAAAAGTGCATTTTGTCTACATTGATTGCTTTTAGAAAGGCATTTATTACTAAAATCGTAACACATATTTGTATGATTTGGGATAAATTTCCCTGTCTTTCTTATGAGGCAGTAAAATGAGATAAATTTATAGTTCTAGCTCATAGTTATCATACCACTTATTTCTTCAGAAGCTACTTATAAAAGGCTACTCTTGTACAGAGCTACTAATGGTCAACACTGTTGGGTTCGACTAAATTGAAGAAATAATCTAATATTCAAAACTGTGAGTTAAATTTCTTGTTGACATAATACAGTATAATCCTTGTGGTTATTTTAATATATACTGTGCCCATTACTAGTGTACTACCTATACTGTCTCCAGTAAAACTGAGTTATTGAAGGACTTAAGGAACTTACTGTTTGATCTCAAGTATATTATAATGTAATAGTAAAATCAGAATCCAAAACCATAGAACTTCTGCTTGAAAGCTACATGGGTATTTTTACATAATTCTGTTAATTACCACCTCAGTCTTGATTTATCTGTCTTTGGTGTTCAGGATCTCATCTCTGCTTATGTCAGGTTAGCTTTTGATGCAGAAGCATCAAATTTAGTTGTCTAGAAACTATGATATTAAGAGTGTTTTTTCATTTTGTGTGAACTTGAACTCATTATGAAAAAAAATGTTTTGTGGGGCACCTGGGTGGCTCAGTGGGTTAAAACCTCTGCCTTAGGCTCAGGTCATGATCCCAGGATCCTGGGATTGAGCCCTGCATCGCCGGGCTCTCTGCTTCGCAGGGACCCTGCTTCTCCCCCACCCCTCTCTCTGCTTGCCTCTCTGCCTACTTGTGATCTCTGTCTGTCAAATAAATAAATAAAATCTTAAAAAAAAATGTTTTGTGAATCAGTGTAGCATCTGAACCAATGGGTTGCAAACTCAAGCCGCTAAGAGTTAAACAGATTATTTAAATGAGTGAACTAGTTGAGAGTTGGCAAATAGCTCAAATTATTTTAAGCTACAGTAAGGGGGCCACAGAAAATACAACTTTGGGCCCTCAGTTTGCAACCTTTGATAAAATAGTTTGATTTCTCTCTGCTGTTCACACATCCCTCCATAATTACACACACTCTAATTTATGGGGGTGGGGACCAGGTGGTTTGAACTCATTCTAGAGTATACAATTAAGTATGGCTTTCTATTTTGGGAAAGCCTTGTAAAATGTATTTGAAAAGTAATGTTAACTGGTCTACAAGATCATTTTTCCAAACCACACTTGAGCTTAGTTTATGGTGTTTACTTTCTGTCAAAACTCAGAAAAAACATTCACAGTTAACTTCCATAATATAAAACGTCTGTCTCATGAGGCACTAAAGAAAGATTGGTCAACAGGTATAATGTTGTTAGACTGTATTGCTAATGTGAATGTGGACATGACCTCCCAAATAGATCAAAGACTAATCTCTTTGACAGTTACAAGATGGCAGAGCTTGCCTTGGGCCTTTTGCTGCTGCACGTTGAAACTGTTTGTTTGGAAAACATGCCTGAGGGATGAGAATGTGTTTATAAGGATGAGCAGGTAAAAGTAAAAGGTTGTCTTTTGACATTTCAACTAATCCCTTCCAGCCTTTGGTTTGCTTAACATTTAGGCTATTTGCTGGCAGGAGAAACTGGCTTTTTCACATATGCTTTATGTCATTGTAAATTGGGCATTGATTTTTGTGCCTGATAATCCCTAAGTGTATGATGAAATAGATTCTGATGTCATTAAAGTGAGGTATACTAGCTTCCTACTTTTTCTAAACCTTTAGTTTTGCTTTCACTAACTAAATATGTTCCCCCAAGACAACTTTTACTTTTTATTAATTTTTAAAAGTCTGTTTCTTTATATAATAAAAAATATTTTAATGTTAACTGGCATGTATATTTACTTTCAAAAGTTTTTTTTTTTTCTTTTCATTTAAAAAAATTTCCCTAGGTAAAATACTGGCTCTATTTTAAAGGCTATTTGCATTGTAAAAAGTATTTGAGAATTTATAAGAAATTGAATTCATGTTGTCATACATAAAAATTAGTTCGTTTTAATGAAAACTAAAAGACCAAGGAGAGATAATTTTGTTTATTTCATATAATAGTTACTACATTATCTCTACTTCATTTATAACTAATAAATCCTAGAACAACTGTTACCATAGGTGGAGTGATCATTTTAAAGTATTTGTCTGAAACAGGGTATAGGAAGACTTGAAAACTCTTAAGCTATTGTGACTAACAAAAGATAAATGCTACAGTTTGGTGGGGATTGGAGGGTATAGAATATAAGATAATATTCTATAGAATACAGAGGGGAATATGGAGGATATAAAATATAGCAAAACAACTTACATTTTGAGAGATAGGTAGGAAATGTATATTTTTCCCAGTGGATAGAATTTTTAAAGCATGTTCTCTTTTACTCTCTACATATTATAATATTTATCTCCAAATTATGAGAAATTTTTACATGCTATTATCTAATATTTCCTATGATGCCATATTATTTATTGTATATATTTTTAAAGCATAGCCTTAAAGGAAAGTTTATTTCATTTGTATTCTAGTTATAAAGTTAATATAAAAATTTGACAGATTATTTTGAGGGGATATAAAATGTAGTTTATTTCCTATCAACTTGAAAGTTACTTGTCAGGAGTGTACCCTTCTGATTTCTCATCTAAAACTTGTCCTTTTATTTAAAAAGGTTCATAGTATTAAAAAGGTTCATAGTATTATAGACTGTACTGAAGAGATTTTGAGTAGTTTTAGAACTTCTTAAAACTAATTTTTTAATTTATCTTGAATTCCAGGATTTTTCCAAGAAAGTAACTCTTTATATCTTTGATCAGGCATATACTACAAAAAATATACTATTATATATAAATATAAAATATACTTCCTCAGGAATAGTACATAGGAGATCTTTAAAAGTTGACTAAATGAAAAGAGCAATTCCTACTCTTTTACATTAGGTAACTGGTTCCTAGGTATTATAGTCAATTTCTGTGAGCTTCCAATACTAGCAGATTGTTATAGGTGATTAAATTGTTGTTGTTGTATTTGAGAAACATTTTAAATTTTATTTTGATTAGATTCTCTTACTCATTCCATTTCTAATTAGGAAAAGTAAGCCACAACAGAATTGACTTACCTAAGATCACTCATAGGAGCTATGTAGTGTTTTGACTCTAGAGTTTTCACTCATGACCCCCAGATCAAGAGTCGGATAGATGCTCTACCAACCAAGCCAGCCAGGTGCCCCAGAAATTATCAAGAATTAAGCCAAGTGTATCTTCTTCCTTAAACATACTCCTTTTCTTGTTTTCTCTCGGTGGATTAGTAGATTGCTTCTCTCTGGTGGCTGAAAATTTTGTCGAGTCATTTTTGACTTTTCTATCTTTGGTAAGCCCTATATCTACTTTGTTACTGATGTACTGTAGCTCCACAATGTGTTACAAACCTGGACCTCTTTTCCATTCCCTTTGCCTTTCCAGGTAAGGCTCTCATTACTTTCGTACCAAATTCATATCGTGTCTTCATGTCTCAATTCTTCTTACTTCTATACACTGTAATCAAAGTAAATACTGTAAAACTTAAATTTACTTGATGGTCGTTTGTACTCCTTTTCTGTTCCTTACAAAATCTTGCTAGGCAGAACATATTTTTAAGTCACCTTTTTTTTTAAGATTTATTTTTTTTATTAGAGCATGTGAACATGAGCAGGGGGAGGGATAGAGGGAAAGGGAGAGAGAGAATCTCAATCAGACTGCCCACTGAGTGTGGAGCCCAACACAGGGCTCAGTCTCACTATCCTGAGATCATGACCTGAGTCAAAATCAGGAGTCAGGCACTTAAATGACTGAACCACCCAGGAGCTCCTAACTCATCTTTGTACTGCCTATCACAGATGCTTTGTACTAAGTGAAACTGTAAATATTAGTCTAAATTCAGTGTTTCTTTAAACTACCAAAAGTTTCTTTCTCCCATTATATCAATTTTTCTACTTTGTGTTATATATATTTTTTAAGATTTTATTTATTTGACAGAGATTACAAGTAGGCAGGGCGGGGGGGAAGCAGGCTCCCCAATGAGCAGAGAGCCCGATGCGAGGCTCAATCCCAGGACCCTGAGATCATGACCTGAGCCAAAGGCAGAGGCTTAACCCACTCAGCCATCCAGGCACCTCTAAGTGTTCTATTTTTGATGTTTCTCCAGCATTCTTTTTTATTTAGGTTCTGTTTTTGTTTTTGTTTTTGTTTTGTTTTTTAAGCTTTGTTGAGACATACTTGACTCTATAGCATTCTTGAAAACTGCCTGAAAATAACCCCTTTTGGGGTGCCTGGGTGGCTCATTTGGTTGGGTGTCCAACTCTTGGATGCCCAGCACAGACCTGCTTAAGATTTTCTCTCTCTCTCCCTTTGTCCCTCCCATGCTCTTTCTTTCTCTCTCTCTCTTTCTCTCTTGCTCAAAAAACAAACAAAACAACAACAAAAAAACCCAACTCTGTTCATTGACTTAGTGTATAAAAATATAAAATCATAATGCATAATTTCCTTTTACTTGGAACTTGCATCTTTTTAGAGGAGAGCTTTACAGGGAAAAGCTCATTATCTTACATATTTAAATAGGTCATTATGAATTGTGTATACCATATACTCTGACTTTGTATAAAAGTAGTCCACTTTCAGGATGATGTAAATTTAACAATTTTTACGAAGGCCAGATGAAGGCTGGGTGTGGTATCCTTTGGTGTGATACTGCTTTTAATAGGAATGTAGTTTTATGTCCTCTAGTTAACTATGAGTCTCTTTGAGAAGGGATATAATTATACTATCAAGTTCAGTTGACTAGATAGCAGAATTTATTGTGATTTCTTTCGAGCAAAGAAGTTTAACACAGTTTCTCTGTGTTAGTACTTTGTGTTAGTACCTAGATAGAAAAATGAATGTAGATTCAGTCACTTGGAAAAGTAAAAGGTTCTTGATATCCTGTAATAGTGGAGCCTTTGAGGCAGTAAATATTGTCTCAAATGCATTAGTACTGTTTAACTCTGAATTTTAAGTTTGTTTAGATCATCACTGAGTGCTTTCATATGCTTTGATTCTTTCATACCTATGTTTGTGGTGTGCATGAAGTTATTTTGCTCTAGTTGATGTTTTTCATGGGTTCTGTGGATCTGTTTTAAGACTTACCAGTTCTTCCATCTTCTCCTTAATGCTGTTAAACCTATCCAGTGGATTTTTATTTCAGTTACTGTATTTTTCAGGTGTAGAATTTACATTTGGGTCTTTTTTTATAGTTTCTGCTTCCCTACTGAGATTCCCTAAAGTTTATGCATTAAACTGTATGTTTCCAAGTTATTTAACTATATCTGTAACAGCTACAAGAAAGTCTTGGCTAATTCTAACAACTGGGCCCTTGCTAGATTGGTTTCTGTTGACTGTCTTTTTTTTTTTTCCTTTAATTATGGACTTTTTAGTAAAATTTTTTTAGTAATTTTTATTGTGCTTTTTAGTAATTTTTAAGTAAATTTAGTAAATTTTTTTTAGTGATTTTTATTGTGCACTAGTTATTGTAGATGGTACATTACAGAGATTCTGGACTCCATTATTCTCTGAAAAATACTGATTTTTGTTTTTTGTAGGTAGTTCAGTTAGTAGCTGATCATCTTGAATTTGTATGAGCATGACTTGACAGTTTTTTAGGGGAGATATGGGAAAAGCTCAAAGAATATAGTCTTTGAACTCTCTCCCTTGTGGTTTGTGTCAGAATTTTGGTTTTAAGTCTTTTTGGGGGTTCTTTTAGAATTGGCATTGATCTAAATTGTAGTCTTTTTAAAAAATTTGATACCTGGGGGCGCCTGGGTGGCTTAGTGGGTTAAGGCCTCTGCCTAGCTCAGGTCATGATCCCAGGGTCCTGGGATCGAGCCCTGCATCGGGCTCTCTGCTCAGCGGGGAGCCTGCTTCCTCTCTCTCTGCCTGCCTCTCTGCCTGCTTGTGATCTCTGTCTGTCAAATAAATGAGTGAAATCTTTAAAAAAAAAAAAATTGATACCTGGTTCTGTGTGGGTGATTTTCATTTATAAAATATATTTTGGTTAAACTTCCATGTCAAAATGTTTAAATATTTCTTTTAATAATCCAATATTTATCTCAGAATAAATTAATATAACATATTTAATTAATCCACTTGATAGGTTGTTATTTGTGTTCAATGCAGAGATGCAGGGAATATTCTTGTACATATTATTCTATTAGTACTTGTTGGAAAATATAAACACTTTCGGTAAATATTTGTCAGTATTCTGCAGATAAAAGCAATGGAATTATTAAATTTGCATTTCTTCATTTACTAGTAAAGTTAAGCATCTTTTCATGTGGGTTACCAGCCAGTTATCATTCATCTAGTTCTGTAAAAGATGCCTCTTGGATTTTGATGGGGGATTGCATTGAATCTGTAGATCGCTTTGGGTAGTAAGGACATCTTTTCTTTTTAAATATATTTATTTATTTTAATAAACATATAATGTATTTTTATCCCCAGGGGTACAGGTCTGTGAATCGCCAGGTTTACACATTTCACAGCACTTATCATAGCACATACCCTCCCCAATGTCCATATCCCCACCCCCCTCTCCCGTCCCCCCTCCCCCCAGCAACCCTCAATCTGTTTTTTGAGATTGAGTCTTTTATGGTTTGTCTCCCTCCCGATCCCATCTTCTTTGAGTTTTCCTTTTCCTACCCCCTCAACCCCCAACATTGCATCTCTACTTCCTCATATCAGGGAGATCATATGATAGTTGTCTTTCTCCAATTGACTTATTTCGCTAAGCATAATACCCTCTAGTTCCATCCACGTCGTCGCAAATGGCAAGATTTCATTTCTTTTGATGGCTGCGTAGTATTCCATTGTGTATATATACCACATCTTCTTTATCCATTCATCTGTTGATGGACATCTAGGTCTTTCCATAGTTTGGCTATTGTGGACATTGCTGCTATAAACATTCGAGTGCACGTGCCCCTTCGGAGTACCACATTTGTATCTTTTTAGGATATATATCCAGTAGTGCAATCGCTGGGTCATAGGGTAGCTCTATTTTCAGTTTTTTGAGGAACCTCCACACTGTTTTCCAGAGTGGTTGCACCAGCTTGCATTCCCACCAACAGTGTAGGAGGGTTCCCCTCTTTCCACATCCTCACCAGCATCTGTCATTTCTTGACTTGTTAATTTTAGCCATTCTGACTGGTGTGAGGTGGTATCTCACTGTGGTTTTGATTTGTATTTCCCTGATGCCGAGTGATGTGGAGCATTTTTTCATGTGTCTGTTGGCCATCTGGATGTCTTCTTTGCAGAAATGTCTGTTCATGTCCTCTGCCCATTTCTTGATTGGAATATTTGTTCTTTGGGTGTTGAGTTTGCTAAGCTCTTAATAGATTTTGGATAGTAGCCCTTTATCTGATATGTCATTTGCAAATATCTTCTCCCATTCTGTCAGTTGTCTTTTGGTTTTGTTAGCTGTTTCCTTTGCTGTGCAAAAGCTTTTGATCTTGATGAAATCCCAGTAGTTCACTTTTGCCCTTGCTTCCCTTGCCTTTGGCGATGTTCCTAGGAAGAAGTTGCTGCGGTTGAGGTCAAAGAGGTTGCTGCCTGCATTCTCCTCAAGGATTTTGATGGATTCCTTTCTCAAATTGAGGTCCTTCATCCATTTTGAGTCTACTTTCGTGTGTGGTGTAAGGAAATAGTCCAATTTCATTTTTCTGCATGTGGCTGTCCAATTTTTCCAGCACCATTTGTTGAAGAGGCTGTCTTTTTTCCATTGGACATTCCTTCCTGCTTTGTCGAAGATTAGTTGACCATAGAGTTGAGGGTCTATTTCTGGGCTCTCTATTCTGTTCCATTGATCTATGTGTCTGTTTTTGTGCCAGTACAATACTGTCTTGATGATGACAGGTTTGTAATAGAGCTTGACGTCCGGAATTGTGATTCCACCAACTTTGGCTTTCTTTTTCAATATTCCTTTGGCTATTCGAGGTCTTTTCTGGTTCCATATAAATTTTAGGATTATTTGTTCTATTTCTTTGAAAAAAATGGATGGGATTTTGATAGGGATTGCATTAAATGTGTAGATTGCTTTAGGTAGCATAGACATTTTCACAATATTTGTTCTTCCAATCCAGGAGCATGGAACATTTTTCCATTTCTTTGTGTCTTCTTCAATTTCTTCCATGAGTACTTTATAATTTTCTGAGTATAGATTCTTTGCCTCTTTGGTTAGGTTTATTCCTAGGTATCTTATGGTTTTGGGTGCAATTGTAAATGGGACTGACTCCTCAATTTCTCTTTCTTCTGTCTTGTTGTTAGTGTAAAGAAATGCAACTGAATTCTGTGCATTGACTTTATATCCTGACACTTTACTGAATTCCTGTACAAGTTCTAGCAGTTTTGGAGTGGAGCCTTTTGGGTTTTCCACATATAGTATCATATCATCTGCAAAGAGTGATAGTTTGACTCCTTTGCCAATTTGGATGTCTTTAATTTCTTTTTGTTGTCTGATTGCTGAGGCTAGGACTTCTAGTACTATGTTGAACAGCAGTGGTGATAACAGACATCCTTGCCGTGTTCCTGACCTTAGCGGAAAAGCTTTCAGCTTTTCTCCATTGAGAATGATATTTGCATTGGGTTTTTCATAGATGGCTTTGATAATATTGAGGTATGTACCCTCTATCCCTACACTTTGAAGAGTTTTAATCAGGAAGGGCTGCTGTACTTGGTCAAATGCTTTTTCAGCATCTATTGAGAATATCATATGGTTCTTATTCTTTCTTTTGTTAATGTATTGTATCACATTGATTGATTTGCGGATGTTGAACCAACCTTGCAGTCCTGGAATAAATCCCACTTGGTCGTGGTAAATAATCCTTTTAATGTACTGTTGGATCCTATTGGCCAGTATTTTAGTGAGAATTTTCGCATCTGTGTTCATCAAGGATATTGGTCTGTAATTCTCTTTTTTGATGGGATCCTTGTCTGGTTTTGGGATCAAAGTGATGCTGGCCTCATAAAATGAGTTTGGAAGTTCTCCTTCCATTTCTATTTTTTGGAATTAATTCTTCTTTAAATGTTTGGTAGAATTCCCCTGGGAAGCCATCTGGCCCTGGACTTTTGTTTGTTTGGGGATTTTTGATGACTCTTTCAATCTCCTTACTGGTTATGGGTCTGTTCAGGTTTTCTTTTTCTTCCTGGTTTAGTTGTGGTAGTTTATATGTCTCTAGAAATGTATCCATTTCTTCCAGATTGTCAAATTTGTTGGCGTAGAGTTGCTCATAGTATGTTCTTATAATTGTTTGTATTTCTTTGGTGTTGGTTGTGATCTTTCCTCTTTCATTCATGATTTTCTTTATTTGCGTCCTTTCTCTTTTCTTTTTGATAAGTCTGGCCAGGGGTTTGTCAATCTTATTAATTCTTTCAAAGAACCAGCTCCTAGTTTTTGTTGATTTGTTCTATTTTTTTAGTTTCTATTTCATTGATTTCTGCTCTGATCTTTATGATTTCTCTTTTCCTGCTGGGTTTAGGCTTTCTTTGTTGTTCTTTCTCCAGCTCCTTTAGGTGTAGGGTTAGGTTGTGTATTTGAGACCTTTCTTGTTTTTTGAGAAAGGCTTGTACCACTATATATTTTCCTCTTAGGACTGTCTTTGTTGTGTCCCACAGATTTTGAACTGTTGTGTTTTCATTATTTGTTTCCATGAATTTTTTCAATTTTTCTTTAATTTCCTGGTTGGCCCATTCATTTTTTAGAAGGATGCTGTTTAGTCTCCATGTATTTGGGTTCTTTCCAAATTTCCTCTTATGATTGAGTTCTAGCTTCAGAACATTGTGGTCTGAAAATATGCAGGGAATGATCCCAGTCTTTTGATACCGGTTGAGACCTGATTTATGACCCAGAAAGTGGTCTATTCTGGAGAATGTTCCATGTGCACTAGAGAAGAATGTGTATTCTGTTGCTTTGGGATGGAATGTTCTGAATATATCTTTGATGTCCATCTGGTCCAGTGTGCCATTTAAGAACTTTATTTCCTTGTTGATCTTTTGCTTGAGTGATCTGTCCATTTCAGTGAGGGTAGTGTTAAAGTCCCCTGCTATTATTGTATTACTGTCGATGTATTTCTTTGATTTTGTTATTAATTGGTTTATATAGTTGGCTGCTCCCATGTTAGGGGCACAGATATTTAAAATTGATAGGTGTTCTTGTTGGACAGACCCTTTGAGTATGATATAGTGTCCTTCTTTATCTCTTATTATAGTCTTTGGCTTAAAATCTTATTGATCTGATATAAGGATTGCCACCCCAGCTTTCTTCTGATGTCCATTAGCATGGTACATTGTTTTCCACCCCCTCACTTTAAATCTGGAGGTGTCTTTGGGTCTAAAATGAGTTTCTTGTAGGCAGCATATTGATGGGTTTTGGGTTTTTTATCCATTCTGATACCCTGTGTCTTTTGATTGGGGCGTTTAGCCCATTAACATTCAGGGTAACTATTGAGAGAGATGAATTTAGTGCCATTGTATTGCCTGTAAGATGGCTGTTACTGTATTTTGTCTCTGTTTCTTTCTGATCTACTACTTTTAGGGTCTCTCTTTGCTTAGAGGACCCCTTTCAATATTTCCTGTAGAGCTGGTTTGGTGTTTGCAAATTCTTTCAGCTTTTGTTTGTCCTGGAAGCTTTCTATTTTCAATGATAGCCCAGCTGGATATAGTATTCTTGGCTGCATGTTTTTCTCGTTTAGTGCTCTGAATATATCATGCCAGTTCTTTCTGGCCTGCCAGGTCTCTGTGGATAGGTCCGCTGCCAATCTAATGTTTTTACCCTTGTATGTTACAGACTTCTTTTCCTGGGCTGCCTTCAGGATTTTCTCTTTGTCGCTAAGACTTGTAAATTTTACTATCAGGTGACGAGGTGTGGACCTATTTTTATTGATTTTGAGGGGCGTTCTTAGCATCTCCTGGATTTTGATGTTTGTTCCCTTTGCCACATTAGGGAAATTCTGTACAATAATTGTCTCCAATATACCTTCTGCTCCCCTCTCTCTTTCTTCTTTTGGAATCCCAATTATTCTAATGTTGTGTCGTCTTATGGTGTCGCTTATCTCTCGAATTCTTTCCTCGTGGTCCAGTATTTATTTGTCTCTCTTTTGCTCAGCTTCTTTATTCTCTGTCATTTGGTCTTCTATGTCACTAATTCTTTCTTCTGACTCATTTATCCTAGCAGTAAGAGCTTCCATTTTTTATTGCACCTCATTAATAGCTTTTTTGATTTCAACTTGGTTAGATTTTAGTTCTTTTATTTCTCCAGAAAGGGCTTTTATCTCTCCGGAGAGGGTTTCTCTAATATCTTCTATGCCTTTTTCCAGCCCAGCTAGAAACTTGAGAATTGTCATTCTGAACTCTAGATCTGTCATATTACCAATGTCCATATTGATTAAGTCCCCAGCCTTCAGCACTGCCTCTTGTTCTTTTTTTTTTGTGGTGAGTTTTTCCACCTTGTCATTTTGTCCAGATAAGATTTGCTTTCGCCTCCTCTGGAATTCCGCTGTTCTTGGTCAGTGAAGCTGGTCTTGGCTGGGTTTCTTGTTGATCTTCTCGGGGAGGGGCCTGTTGTAGTGATTGTCAAGTGTTTTTGACCCAGGCGGAATTGCACCACCCTTACCAGGGGCTGGGCTAAGTAATCCCCTCGGGTTTGCTTTCGGTAGCTTTTTTACCCCTGAGCGCTTTCCGTAGAGTTCTGGTGGATGGGAATGAAGATGGCGGCCTTCCAGTCTCCGGCCCGAAGGAGCCAAGAGCTCGGGGTCCCTCTCCTCAGTGCGCCCTCAGAGAAAGGCACCCAACCACCCTTGTCTCCCTGGCCTCTGGTCGCGCTTGGAGGAAAGCGCTCAGTCGCTCGCACTTGGAGAAAAGTACCTGGTCACTTCTGTCTCTGTGGCCTCCGGCCGCTCTCTGAGCTCACCCAGCCTGTGACCGGTTCAAGGTAATCCTGAGCTGAGAGCTCACTCCTCGGCTCTGTCTCTGTAGCCGGCTTCCCGCTCTAATACCTGCGAACTCTGCGACACTCAGACACTCCTTTTCCTCCTGTGACCCCGTGGGACCTGGGTTTACGCTGACCCCGCGTGGGCTTCCCTTTGGTTTAGCATCTGGAGTGATGTCCCTCCGTGGAGTAGACTTTTAAAAGTCCTGATTTTGTGCTCCGTTGCTCCGCCGCTTGCTGGGAGCCGGCCCCTCGCCCTGCGGTCTGTCTTCCTGTTGCTTTGGGTTCACTTCTCCGCAGGTCCTACCTTTCAGAAAGTGATCAATTTTCTGTTTCTAGAATTGTTGCTCTTCTTCTCTTCAATTTCCCGGTGGATTTATAAGTGTTCGCAATGGTTAGATAAGCTATCTAGCTGATCTCCTGCTACCTGATGTCGTCTCAGCCTGCTGCTTCTCCGCCATCTTAACTCCTCCAGTAAGGACATCTTAACAATGCTAATTATTCCAGTGCATAAGCACAGGATCTTTCCATTTATTTGTGTTTCTTTAATTTCTTTCACCAATGTCTTACAGTTTTCAATGTAAAGATCTTTTCCGTCCTTTGCTTAACTTATCCCAAAGTATTTTATTCGTTTTGATGCTATTGTAAATGAGACTGTTTTCCTAATTTCTTTTTTTCTTTTTTTCTTTTTATTTTTTGGGTAGTTTATTGTTATTGTATGGAAATACAACTGATTTTTTTATGCTTGTTTTATATCCTCCAACTTTACTAAATTTGATTAGTGCTGACAGTGTTTTGGTAGAGTCTATAGGGTTTTCTACATAGGCAAACAAAGATTCCTTTCTGATTTACTTCTCCTTTCTGATTTGGATACCTTTTATTTCTTACATAATTGTTCTGGCTAGGACTTTTCAGTACTTTGTTGAATAAAAATGGTTAGAGTGGACACCTTTGTCCTGTTCCTGATACTAGAAGAAAAGTTTTCAACTCTTCACCACTGAGTATGATATTAACTGTGGGTTTATTATATATGGCCTTTATTATGTTGAGCTACATTCCTTTTATATTTGATTCCTTTTATATTTGATCATGAAAGGATGTTGAATCTTCTCAGATGCTTTTTTTTGCATCTATTGAGATGATTATAAGGTTTTTATTCTCCCTTCTATTAATGTGGTGTATCATATTTGTTGACTTGTATAGTTAAACCAGTCTTGCATCCCACTTGATCATGTGTTTGATTCTCTTATTGTGCTGTTGAATTGTTTGCTGATATTTTGTTGAGGATTTTTGTAGCAATGTTTATCATATAGGGGTATAGGCCTATAATTTTCTCTTATTGTAGCATCCTTATCTGGCTTTGGTATGTGAGTAGTGCTGACCTCTTAAAATGATTTTGGAAGTTTTCCCTTCTCTTCAGTATTTTGGAAGCATTTGAGAAGGAACATTGTTAATTCTATCTTGAATGCTCAATAGAATTAATCAGTGAAGCCAACCGACCCTGGGATTGTTTTTGTTCAGATTTTTGATTACTGCTTCATTTTTCTTGTTACAGAGGTGTTCAGATTTTTTATCTCTTCATGATTTAATCTTTGTAGGTTGTATATTTGTAGGAATTTATCCAGGCATATAATTGTTCACAGTCGTCTCTTAATGATCCTCTGTATTTCTGTAGTATCAGATGTAATGTACTCTCACTTATCATTTTTTGACCCTTTCTTTTGCTTAGTTAGCAAAAAATTTATCAGTTTTATGTTTAAAAAAAAAAAACTCTTAGTTTCAATGATTTTTTTCCATTGTTTTCTAGCCTTAATTTTATTTTTGCTCTCATCTTAGTTTCCTTCCTTAAGCTAAGTTTAAGATTAGTTTCTTCCTTTTCTAGTTTCTTAAAATGGAAAGCTAGGTTGTTTATCTGAGATCTTTTGTTTTTTTCTTATTATAGATGTTTGTCACTATAAACTTTTCTTTTAGAACTGCTTTTGCTGCATCTGATATTTTTGGTTTGTTGTGTTTCCCTTTTCATTTGTATTAAGATACTTTTGGGGGTGCCTGGGAGGCTCAGTAGGTTAAGCCTCTGCCTTCAGCTCAGGTCATGATCTCAGGGTCCTGGGATCGAGCCGCCTCAGGCTCTCTGCTCAGTGGGAAGCCTGCTCCCCACCCCCCCACCCACCTGCCTCTCTGCCTGCTTGTGATCTCTGTCAAAGAAATAAATAAAATCTTTAAAAAAAAAAAAACTTTTTGAGTTCTCTTCTGATTTCTTCTCTGATCCATTGATTATTCAGTTGTGTTACTTATTTCCACATATTTGTGAATATTCCAGTTTTCCTTATGTTATTGATTTCTAATTTCATACCATTGTTGTTGGAAAAGATGCATTATGTGATTTCAATCTTCTTAAATTTCTTAAGACATACTTTGTGGCCAACATATAATCCATCCTGGAGAATATTCCATGTGCACATGAGAAGAATGTGTATTCTGCTGGTGTAAATTTAAACCCAAATCATAATAATATTTACATTAAATGTGAATGGTCCTAACATCCCAATTAAAAAACAGAGATTATCAGTCTGAATAAACATTAAAAAATAACCTCTGATGTATATTTCAATATGAATGAATTCCAAAATCATTATGCTAAATGAAAAAGACAAATGATACATACTGTGTAATAACATTTACAAGGAATTCTAGGAAAGGCAAAACAAAGCAGATTATTGGTTGACAACGTTAGCAGGAAAGGAGAGACTGAAAAGGAATAGAAAGGAGATTTAGGGGGTGCCGAAAATATATCATGGTTATGGTGGTGGTTACATGACAAAACATTTGTCAAGATTTATCTATATATACATTGAAAATGTGTGAATTTTATTCTATGTAAATTATTTCTCAATAAAACTTGACTTAATCAAACAGCTAATTAGTTGCATGGAAGAATTCAGGGAAGGTAAGTATGAATAGACATGTTTTCTTTTTTCAAATTTTCACTTATTTTTTAAAGATTTAATTATTCGTCAGAGAAAGAGAGAGAGCAGAATTAGGGGGAGTGGCAGCAGAGGGAGAAACAGGCTCCCCACTGAGCAGGAAGACCATTGTGGGACTTGATCCCAGGACTCTGGGATCATGACCTGATCTGAAGGCAGATGCTTAACCAACTGAGCCACCCGGGCATCCCTGAATAGACATGTTTTAAAGGAACTGAATAAAATTTTGTACTGATAATACTGAAATCTCTCTAACTTAATAAAATGATGTTCAGAATATTAGGAGTTAATATGATTTTTTAAATGAGCCTTGATTTATGTACTATATTTTTAATATTTTTTAAATTATTAGGTTGAACTAAAGCGACAATACAATGATCAACACTCAAGATTGAGAGGTCTTTTACCTGGTCGTCAGTGGTATGAAATTCAAGCATATAGGGCCTTAAACCAGGCCCTAGGTAGGTAAGTGAAATTTTTTTTTTTTAAAGATTTTATTTATTTACTTGACAGGCAGAGATCACAAGTAGGCAGAGAGGCAGGCAGAGAGAGGGGGAAACAGGCTCCCTGCTGAGCAGAGAGCCCCAATGCAGGGCTCGATCTCAGGACCGTGGGATCATGACCTGAGCTGAAGGCAGAGGCTTTAACCCACTGAGCCACCCAGGTGCCCCAGTAAGTGAAATTTAACATAATGTTACTGTAATATTATCTGTGGTCTGGGCTATAGAAAAGATAGTTTTGTTGCTTCTTAGAATAAATTTGATAGCATTTTCTTTTACTAGAACCTTAGGAACTGATATATTTTTAATGATAGCTGTCACAAGTGAAAGCTGAAAAGAATCAGTGGAATAAATGAAACCCTAAAACATCAAAATTTTCTAAAGTTCAAAGATTTATGATTGATCAATGAATGTTACACAGAAGAGGTACCCAGTAAATGTTTATAGAAGTTCACAACCAAACAGTAAAAATTTTATCCTGTGAACATCAGAAATTAGATAATGATTTTATGCATATAAAGCAAACCATTCAAGAGAAGTTAAAAGAAACCATGCTTTTGGGGGCACCTGGGTGGCTCAGTCCGTTGAAGATCTGACTCTTGGTTTCAGCTCAGGTCATGATCTCAGGGTTGTGAGGTCAAGCCCCACTTAAGGTTCTGTGCTCAGTGAGAAGTCAGTTTGAGATTCTCCCCCACCGTTGTCCCTCCCCCTGTGCAAACACTCACTCTCTCTTACTCTCAAATAAATAAATAAATATTTTAAAAAATAAATTTTTTTTAAAAAGTTTAAAAAGCTGAATTATTAATGCCACTAATAATAACATTTAATTATAATACTTATTTTCCTAAGGATTCTGGCCCATTAAGATTTGTGTTATGTGGAATTAGTTATTAAATCACCATTTTCTAACATAATTTTCATGTTGTAGAACATAGCATTTAATTCATAAAACTTGAATCCTTAGACTTTTAATAATCTAATATTTTACATTCTCTATTCATGAAATTGTAATTAGTTAAGACCATGTAATAGTTTTTTCCTGTGAGACTGTAAGGCACTCATATAATCAAAATAAAAGAACACAGGTTAAGAATAAATTCATGAAAACATGACCATTTGACATATTTTCTTTTCAGCCAAAAGACCCATACCTAACTGTAATCTGACCTAACCAAATCCAGAATTTAAATTTTTCTCATGTCTTTTTCACTCACATTAGCCTATTTACACATAAACATATTAGATCGAGTTTGAGTTCAGATTTACAGATAGCTAATGACATAGGACTACAACAGCTGGATTTGAGTCCCAGAACACATCACCCACTCCCTTCCCCATCATTTAAAAATGATATTCTGCAGGTGTTTCCCTTCAAATTGAATGATTCTGTTCTATGGTTAATCTACTGATATGTTAAGCTGCTGCCCTTCTCTGCCTAGAAATTTCAATGGTACTTGGCATCAAGTTGCACTATAAATTGTTCTTTTTTTTTTTTTTTTAAGATTTTATTTATTTATTTATTTATTTGACACAGAGAGATCACAAGTAGGCAGAGAGGCAGGCATAGAGAGAGAGGGAAGCAGGCTCCCCGCTGAGTGGAGAGCCAGACTCGGGATTCGATGCCAGGACCCTGAGATCATGACCCGAGCCGAAGGCAGAGGCTTAACCCACTGAGCCACCCAGGCACCCTATAAATTGTTCTTGAAGCATTTCACTGCTTGGTGCCTCCCTATTGATGACCTGTATTGTGTTCTTGTATTTTTATTTTAATATTCAGCAAATAGTTTCTAGGGGTGCCTGAATATTATTTAAAATTCTTGACTTTTAGTCACTGTACTTAATTTCAGGACAGTAAATATTTTTTTTTAATTTTTTAAAATTTTGTTTATTTATTTGACAGACAGAGATCACAGGTAGGCAGAGAGGCAGGCAGCAAGAGAGGGGGAAGCAGGCTCCCCGCCGAGCAGAGAACCCGATGCGGATCTCAAACCCAGGACCCTGGGATCATGACCTGAGCTGAAGGCAGAGGCTTTAAGCCACTGTGCCACCCAGGCGCCCCAGGACAGTAAATGTTCTTAAGATTGTATTTATTTATTTGACACAGAAAGAGAGGGAGAGCACAAGCAGGGGTAGTGGCAGAGAGAGGGAGAGGAAGAAGCAGGCTCCCCGCTGAACAGGGAGACCCTGAGCAGGGAGCCCAATGTGGGAGTCAGTCCCAGGACCCTGGGATCATGACTTGAGCCAAAGGCAGACACTCACCCGATGAAGCTACCCAGGCGTCCCAAAGCAAAAATATATTTATATCCTACTTTATCATTTATAAACATTTTCTACATGTATTAAACAGATTGTAAAAGATGAAATTACTTATCTAACAGCATATAACTACTAAATGGGCCTTTATATCTTGGCCCCACCTACTTTTAAAACTTCAAGACCTGCTTTTTCATCCTTAGACCCTACCTTTATCCTCTAAAGCTCTCACTGTTAAACATGAAACATCTTACTGTTAAACATACCATATCCTTTTACTACTTTCTGCTTTGGCGTACAATCTATCAGACAATTAATTTGGCAAGTTTACCAATCAAAACCTAGTTGAAGGTCATGTCCTTTATGAAGATTTCTTTTTACTTTTCCAACTAGTTATTTACTTCTTAGGAGACCTATAGTAGTTTATACATTCTCTCTCTCACACATATATCTCATTGTATTGTAATAACGTGTTTATATGTCTGTCTCCTTCCCTAAACATGTATTTTACATTCTCAGCAACCAATTATCCCTCAGCTTGGGGCTTGGATGCTCAATAAATACTTGTTGAATTCATGAAAAATGGTGGTGGGTTTGATGCTTTCCCCACTATACCGTGTTAGTCAGCATCTTGAGCTTCAAAACATAGTTTTCTAGAATTTCATAAAAAAAATGTGTTTGTAACATTTGATATATAATACTGTAGTTTTCATATTTTATTATTAATTAAAAAATTGATAGCCCAACTGTCATTGTATTGATTTTCAGGGAAACAGTATCAACAAGTAGCAACTTTTTATTTCAAAGAAATACTCATTTAAAAATCAAGTAAATGTTTTACATCACTTGATAAAACTCATAATATGTATTGATTGACCTAAAAGGTACTTATAATCAGGTACTCTTCTTATAAGGGATAAGTCTAGAAGGTCTAAAGTAAGCAGAAACAAATTGAGGTTTTTTGGTTTTGTTTTTTTTTTTTAATCATTTTTTTAAGCCCACATGGGGCTGTTAGAGTATTTGAAGTAATATAAGTCCATGAAATGTAATAACAGCCTTTGGGAATGTACCAGATGGTTTTGTGACCAGGTTACAACTGCACTATGAGTTTCCTAACAGGTCTGCTTTACTGAAAGTATAATCTTTGTCTCAAGTGGACATAATTCATTTGAACAAGGCAGAATGAAAACAATGGAAAAAAGAAAAGGTGAAATTCTTTTCTCTGAACTGTTTTGATAACTTAAATGCCTTTCTACTATAGAACATTTAAAAATAAACCAAAATGGAATAAAAAATACAGTGGCACCCCAACTTTCCATTAATTTTCAATACTGGTCTATAATATTTGCACTATGCATCTTCCTATCCTGACTAATTTTGTGGTCTGATGCCTTAGAACCTATGAGTTACTTTAAAATAATATCAACAAAATGTCATATAAAATTTAGATTGTTTTAAATCTCTGGAAAACTCAAACATTTGTATTAATCTTCACCCCACTCAAAATTCCACGAAGCTAAAGGAATAAAAATGATAAAATTGCCAAAACTACAAAGATAAAAAGAGTGGGAGAGGGGACACTAACAGCTGAGATGTCAGTAAACTTTGAACACCAGAGAACAGGTGAATGATTGAGTGACTTAGCAGGCAAAAGAAAACTGTGTGAAAGCCAACAAAATTCTTCAGATTCAGGCATGGGAAAGCTTAGGACGTGGGGCACTCTAAAGTATCGTTTAAAGTAGGATTAATCACAAAAGAATTGATTGCAAGTAACTATAAGTAGACAACCCCCTCCCCAACTCAAATTTACTCTGGAGAGAGTTTAATTATTAGAGATTTACATATTCTTCAACTCCAGGTATAGCTAAGGATATATTAAAGATGGGGGTTAAGGAAAGTCTGTTTATGGAATGTGAGAACTCTATCCCCCTTTTCTTCTCAGCTCTGAATAGGCTTATAATCAATTTTATGTCTCTGAGGCAGGAAAGTACAGTATTCCTATCTAGGGATGTTAATGACCTCATGAGTAAAGACCTAAAGATACTAAAGATAGTAGCAAAGTGGTCCTGTTCCTACCAAAGTACCTTACTCTGGCAAAGCTTCCCTGTATGTAAGCCACATATGTGTAGGCAGAGCTATCAATCAACATTTTAAAACTTTAGTCTTACATAAGTGTAAAGAGTGATCACCAGATAATCAAAAGAAGTCTGTAACATGAAAAATACAGATCAAAACAACAACAAAATTATACCAACAAAACACAACAGGGTGGAAGAACTTGTAGAAAACAGAAACAGTGCAATAGAACAGAGGTTGGTCAAACTTTTTCTGTAAAGGGGTGTACAATACATATTTTAGGGGTTTGGGGCCATGTACAGTCTTCATCCATATTCTTCTTTATTTTTTTCTTTAGCCCTCTGAAAATGTGATTACCATTCCTACTTTATAGGCTGTATAGAAACAAGATATGGATCAGATTTCCTGTGTGGGCTTAGTTAGCCAACCCATTATCCATAGAGGGTAAGATACTTCCTCCATGAAATAAGAACAGATTTATTTTAAGAAGTTTTCAGGCATTAACATGATAGCAAATTTTATATGTAGAATTGGGCTCAGAAGATAAAATTGAAATTTCCTCAGTCAAAACAGAACAAAAAAAACAACAAAGAGGGAAAATTTAACGATCAGTATGTAAGAAGCAACCTCTGATAAAAAGGAGATCTACAGGAAAAGACCAGAGAAAATATAGAAGATTAAAATATAGAAGAAAAAATATGGAAGAACTTAAATCTATCAAAGAAATAATTCAAGAAAAATGCTCAGAATTGAAGGGCATAATTTCCTGGTTAAGGGGGCCCACCCAAGCACCAGTAAAGGGAGAAAAGCTACAAAGCACCTCACTGTGCAGTTTCAAAGTACCTGAGTTAAAGAAAAAGCCCTGGAACGTTCCAGAGAGAAGAAAAACAGGTCTCATTACAAAAAACATGGAATCACAATTGAGAGACTCCTTAAAAAGCAACATTAGAAGCTGGAAGACAGCTTTAAATTATCTTCAAATCTTTGACTTACAATTTAAATTCTGGACAATTCAAATGATCAATAAGCTGTAAGATAGAATAAAGCTTTCACTATGCAAAGGACCTAAAACATTAAGGACATCTGGGTGGCTCAGTCAGTTAAGCATCTGCCTTCAGCTCAGGTCTTGATCCCAGAGTCCTGGGATGGAGTCCCACATCAGGCTCCTTGCTCAGTGGGGAACTGGCTTCTCCCTCCGCTTACCTCTCCCTTGGTCATGCTCTCTCTTTCTCTCTTCCCCCCCCCGTCTCTGACAAATAAGTAAATAAATCTTAAAATGGGGGCGGGGGACCTAAAACATTAGCTTCAAATGCACACTTTCTCAGAATGCTACTGGAAGATATGCTTCATCAAATAAGAGAAAATTCAGACAGAGGAATATCAAGGTTGCAGGAAACTGGAGTTCTAACCCAGAATAGAGGGAAAAAGAATTCTCAAATTAGAAAGGGAAGCTCTGGGATGACAGCTGTGGAGCAGTCCCATAGTAGTCGACCTAGATTGTTTCTGAAGATGGATTTTGACCATACTGAGAATTTTTATAGCTATGGAAAAGTTTGGGAATTAATTAGTGATAGAATACATAGAAAAGCAACGAAGGAAAGAGTTGTTAACTCTAAGACAGACCAAAAAGTTTTGTACAAGAAAGAAAATGTAATCATAGTATACAATGTAATACCTATAAATGGTAATCCACTGAATATTGATTACACAAGAATTGTGGTATACCTGTCAGGAAAATGAAAAGATGATGAGGTATTAGTGGTGTAAGAGAATAAATATCTTCTATAGGAAGAATCAGTACATGGTATGTAAAGGTTAAAAATCAAGAAGTAGTAGTACTAAAAGCTATTTAGAAACATGGAGGTAAATGAGTAGAACTATAATTTATTTAAGGGAATTGTTTCTGAGGATTGGGAATTGGAGATAGGGTGTACATAGGTAAAAGAGAATTCTGAGTTTTTAATAAAAATTGTAACTACTATGCTATTATTTGATTTTTAAGCTATGCTTGTGTTTTAATTAAAAATTAAAATTAAAAAAAATTAAAATTTATGAAGTTAAAATTATTTTTTAAAAAATAGTCATGAGGTGGGGCACCTGGGGGCCTCAGTGGGTTAAAGCCTCTGCCTTCGACTCGGGTCATGATCCCAGGGTCCTGGGATCCAGCCCCACATTGGGCTCTCTGCTCCGTGGGGAGCCTGCTTCCCTTCCTCTCTCTCTGCCTGCCTCTCTGCCTAATTGTGATCTCTGTCTGTCAAATAAGTAAATAAAAATCTTTAAAAAACAAAAAAAAGGAGGTTTCAACTCTTGATAAGATGGAGTAAGCATACTACATACTGTCTTAAAAACCTAGACAGAATGCATGAAACAGCTATTTGAGTACTGTGAAAAGTAAATAGTGGCAGACAGATTTGGGAAGACTAGAATTCAAAGTACAAGTGAACTTTCTGGAGTAACTATATTAATTAATTAATATTGGACAAAGTAGTGTTCAGAGCAAGGAGTATTAGTGGAGTATTAAGAATGAAAATTATAGGGATGCCTGGGTGGCTCAGTCGATTAAGCTGCTGCCTTTGGCTCAGGTCATGATCCCAAAGTCCTGGGATCCAGTCCCGTATTGGGCTCCTTGCTCAGTGGAGAGTCTGCTTCTCTCTCTGCCTCTGCCTGCTACTCTGCCTGCTTGTGCTCTCTCTCTCTCTGACAAATAAATAAAATCTTTAAAAAAGAAAAAGAATGAAAATTATAAAGTGATGAAAGGGTCAATTTACCAATAAGATACAATAGTCCTTTATGTGTATGCACCTAAAAACAGAGCTTCAAAATATATGATGCAATAACATATCTGAACAGAGAAATAGATGAATCCACAAGCATAGTTGAAGATTTCATTTCCTCTCTCATTAATAGAAGGAATAGACAGAAAACCAATAAAGACACAGAAGACTTGAACAATGTTATTAACCAGCTGGATTGAATTGATACTATAGAGCACTCCATGCAACAATGTTAGAATAAACATTTTTCCAGGTGCACAAGGAACATTTATCAATATAGACCATATCCTGGATGATAAATTTTATGTTTTTTAAAAAGAATTGAAATCCTAGTGTGTTCTCTGACCAAAATATAATTAAATAATTAAATTAGAAATCAGTAACACTTGACAGAAGAAAAACGTCCAAATATTTGGAAATTAAAAATGTATATTTTTTTACAGTAAATGTCTAGTAATTTAAGTTTTTTTAATTTTTTAATTTTTTAATTTAAATTGTAATTAGTTGACATACAGTTCAATATTGGCTTCAGGAGAAGAGTTCAGAGGGTCATCATTTACATATAAATATGCTCATGGTAACAAGTGCCCTCCTTAATACCCATCATCCGTCTATCCCATCACCCTCATCCCTCCATCAGCCCTCAGTTTGTTCTCTATACTTAAGAGTCTCATGATTTGTTTCCTCCTCTCTCTTTTCCTGCCTCCCATATATTCATCCATTTTCTTAAATTCCACATATGAGTGAAATCATATTAAAAACCTACTTCTAGTGGCACCTGGGTGGCACAGTCCAGTTGGGCATTAGATTCTTTTGGTGATCTCAAGGTCCTCCTGCATTTGAGCCCTGTATCCAACTCCACACTCAGCACAGAGTCTGCTTAAGACTCTTTCTCCCTCTCCCATGCCCCTCCCCCTCTCTCTAAAACTAAGAGATGAATCTTTTTTAAAAAACTGTACTTATAAATAATCCATAGGTAAAGCAGAAAGTCTTAGGAAAATTAGAAAATATTTTGAGCTAATCAAAAATTAAAATATGTCTAAATAATTGAGCTGCATCTATAGCAATGCTCAGTGGGGAATTTCTATAATTGTTTATTTTCAAAAAGAAGAAAGGTCTCATATCAGTAAACTTCTACCTTAAGCTAGGAAAAGAAAAGCAAAATAAATATAGAGCAAACAAAAAAAGGAAATAATAAAGATAAGACTATAAATCAATGAATTTGAAAACAAAGGAAATCAATGAAACTAAGAATTTAAAAATTGATTTAATTTTTTTAGAAGATTTGTTTATTTAAGAGAGAGAGCAAGTACAAGTTGGAGGTGCAGAGGGAGAAGGAGAGAGAATCCCAAGTAGACTCCCTGCTGAGTGCAAAGCCCAACACAGGGCTTGATCTCACGTCCCTGAGATCATGACCTGAGGTGAAACCAAGAACCTAGATGCTCAACTAACTGCACCATCCAGGTGCCCCTACTCTAAAAAGAATTGATTTTAAAAAGATAAATCTCTAGGTAACTGACAAAAAAAGGGAAGCCACAAACTACTGATCTCTGGAATAAAAGAAATCATATTACTATATACCCTGGATGTTAAAAAGATAATACGGACAAAACTATACTATATGCATATATTCAACAACTTAGATAAAATAGACTAATTCCCTCAAACCCACAAAGTACCAAACTCACTGAAGATGAAAAAGATAAATTGAATAGTCAATTCAATTGATTTTTGGGGTCCCTGCTAAGTGGGGAGTCTGTTTTTTCCTCTGCCCCTCCTCATTCTGTCTCTCCTTCTCTCTCAAATAAATAAATAAAATCTTTGAAAAAAATAGATGCTAGAAGCCTTCCCAATTTACTTTATGAGGCCAGCACTATCTTACCAAAACTCAGTGAGACAATATAAAAAACAAAAAAAGACGACTACAGACTAATATCTGTCAAAAACATAGGTGAAAATATTCTTAACAAAATATTAACAAATTGGGTGAGATGTGCAAAAATTACAGATTAAAGACCTCTGAAAATTCTCTAACAAAGGAATGAGAAAACAGCCTAAATAATTAGAATGAACTGTTTCAAAACTGTAAATTAACCAGTTTACAACATTCCAGGAAACATTTATTCATGAAAATTGCTGACTTTTCATTAAGAACACAGTTTCATTAAGAACACATTGTGGGATTTTCACTTGCCCAACTCCCATTCCCTCTCTTCAAGTTCACAATGGTTTTAAATCATGGTGAAAGCCAGTAATCTGCCAGCCAGGGGAAGGGTTGGAACTTACTTCTTGAGAATTGTCATTTATGGAAACTGGTGATTTCCTGGAAGACCCTATTCACAAGGCTATCTTTATATGACCTGACTAGGACCTTACCCAGGCAATTAATTGTTTAATTTCACAGCATTCTGAGATAATGACTAAATTTGGGCCAGATAATAAGCTAACTAAACAGCCTAGTGGGAGAAACTAGGAAATGAGATATACATAGGGGGTTTTAAAAGTTCTGACATATTCCTAGACTTTAGTGGGCCGTGCCTGTATGTACCATGGTGCATATGACCACGGGTGTACACATGTTCAGGAAAGACCTGAGCAGACCCTAAGTTCTCACCTCTGGTTGACCCTGAGGCTCTGTTGAAGCAGGAAGTGAAGACTATGGCAGAGTTGTTACCTGCCTGGCTGAGGATCGAAAACATGTTGGAAAACATGTGCAAAGCCTCATGGCAAATGAGACATATATTGGTTACAGATGTTTAAGGAATCTTTGCCTAGTCATTAACTGGCTACTAAGCTGATCTAGCAATAGTAATGCATGATAGGACACAGACTTTAAAGAATTACTTTTAGAAAGTCACAACAGCAACAACAAAAGTCCTTGAGCAGAGGGAAGAATCTGAATTCTACAGTTGCCACATTGTATTATTTAAAATGTACTTTTTTCAACAAAAAGTATGACATCTGCAAAGAAAGAAGAATGGATATCCCATACACATGAGAAAAAGCAACCAATAAGAAGTGTTCCTAAGGTAGTCTAGACATTGTAGTTAGTGTATAAAGTTATTTTAAATATAGCCAAAAAACTAAGGAAATTATATCTAAAGAACTATAGGAAACTATGAAAATGATGTCTCACCAAATAGAATTTTTTCAAAGAAGATAGAATCAATAATAATTTTTTTAAAGAATGTAATGGAAATTTCGGATTTGAAAATTTCAGTAACTGAAATGAAAAATTCATGACTCAGCAGCAGTTTTGAGCAGGAAGAAGAATCATTTCACTTAAAGGTAAGTCAACTAAGATTATCCAGTGTGAGGAATAGAGAGGAAAAGAATGAAGAATAATGAGCATAGCCTCAGGGACTTGTAGGATCCCATCAAGCTACTAATTTATGCATAATGGGAATCTTGGGAGATGAGAGAGAAAGGAACAGAAAGATTAGTTGATTGAAGAAGTAAAGGCTGGAAGCTTCCCAAATTTGATGAAAAACATTAATCTGCACATCTAAGAAAACCAACAAATTTGAAGTAATTTAAAATCAAAGATATGTAGACATGTCATAATCAAACTACTAAAAGACAAAGAATCTAGAAAACAGCAAGAGAAAAACAACTCCTTATAAGACATCCTCAATAATTTTAGCATGTTTCTTATTGAAAACTATGGAGAACAGAAGGCAATGGACTGACATATTTAAAGAAAAGGACTGTCAACAAAGTGTGTTATATTTAACAAAACTGTCCTTCAAAAATGAAGGAGAAAGTAAGATATTCCCAAATAAACAAAAACTGAGAGAATTAATGTCCAGAAAACGTATGCTACCAGAAATACTACAAGGGATCCTGTTCAGGTTGAAATGAAAAAACATTGCGCAGTCACAGAATTAGATAGGAACAACATTTTTGTATACTATTGAAATTATATTTTGTATAATATACTTTATAATTTGTATACTATTGAAATTAAATGGGTATTAATCCATATAAGATTGTTATAAGTTAAAGTGTTAAAGCAGCCACAAAGAAAATAACTCAAAATAATAAAAAATGAGAAGAAATTAACATGATACATAAAAATATCTATTGTGCACACGGGGTGCCAGAGTGGCTCAGCCGGCTAAGCATCTGACTCTTGATTTCAGCTCAGGTCATGATCCCAAGATCCTGGGATAGAGCCCCAGGTCGGGCTCTGTGCTCAGTGTGGAGTCTGCTTGAGGATTCTCCCCGCCCCCCAATAAATAAATAAAACTTTATTTTTTAAAAGATTTATTTATTTATTTTAGAGAGAACACAAACAGGAAGGGTTGGGAGAAGGGGAGAGAATCCCAAGCAGACTGCTGAGGGCAGAACCTGACATGGGGCTCCATCTCACAACCCCGATTTTGAAAAAACATAATGACGCATCTATATTCTGCTTATAAGAGAAACACTCTAGTTAAGCACACAGATGCACACGTATAGATTAAGGTACGCAGATGGGAAAAGACTTAATATGCAAACAGTAAACAAGCAAGCTGGTTGATTATACAGACATCAGACAAAATGGACGTTAAGACAAGAATTGTTAATAGAGACAATAAATATTCCTTTTTTCCCCCCCCAGATTTTATTTATTTATTTATTTATTTGACATAGAGAGAGAGAGATCACAAGTAGGCAGAGAGGCAGGCAGAGAGAGCTGGAAGCAGGCTCCCCACTGAGCAGAGAGCCCAATGTGGGGCTCGATCCCAGGACCCTGAGATCATGACCTGAGCCAAAGGCAGAGGCTTTAACCCACTAAGCCATGCAGGCACCCAAATATCCCTTTTTTTAAAAGATTTTGTTCATTTGTCAGAGAGAGAAGGAGAGAAAGAGTGAGTGGCAGGCAGAGGGGAAGCATGCACCCCACTGTGCAAGGAGCCAGATGCAGGACCTTGGGATCACGACCTGAGCCAAAGGTAGATGCTTAACCAACTGAGCCACCCAGGCATCCTGAGACAATAAATATTCTATAATAAACTTACACTTCATCAAGAATATGTAACATTGGGGCACCTGAATCTTTGCCCTGATGTGTTTGATAACAAGATAAGGATGTCCACTCTCACCACTTGTATTCAGTATTGTATTAGAGGTTCTACATGGGGCAATTAGTCAAGGGGGGAAAAAAAAGTATTTTGATTGGAAAGGAAATAAAATTATCTTAAAATTTGCAAATGACATGATATTCTACATGGAAATCCTGTACCCATAAAATATAACTGTTAGAGCTAGTAAACAAGTACAGTAAGTTACAAGAAACATTCAGTATACAAAAATCAATCACTTTGTATACAGAGGGAATAAACAGCCCAAAAATGAAATTAAGAGGTTCCATTTACATAATGTAATAGTTTTATATGGTGACAAAAAGTAGCTACATTTGGCATAAGCATAGTATAACATATAGATTTGTTAAATCACTATGTTGTAAACCTGAAACTAACATAAAGCTGTGTATCAACTATATTTCAATAAAAATAAATTTAAAATTTTTCATTTGCAATAGCATCAAGAAGAATAAGTTACTTAGGAGTAATTTTAACAAAAGAAATGCAAGATTTATACACTAAAAGCTATAAAACATTGTTGAAAGAAAGTTTTAAATAAATGGAAGAATTCCAGGGACTGGAAGATTTATTGTTAAGATAATGTTTCCGCAAATTGATCTGCAGAGATTTAGTGCAATCCCAAAATACCAGACTGATTTCTTGCAGGAATTGAGAAACTGATCCTATAATTCACATGGAAATTGAAAGAAACTAAGAATAGGCACCTGGGTGGCTCAGTAGGTTAAAGCCTCTGCCTTTGGCTCAGGTCATGATCCCAGGGTCCTGGGATCGAGCCCCGCATCGGGCTCTCTGCTCTGCAGGGAGCCTGCTTCCCTCTCTCTCTCTCTGCCTGCCTCTCTGCCTACTTGTGATCTCTGTCTGTCAAATAAGTAAGTAAAATCTTAAAAAAAAAAAAAAAAAAGAAGGAAACTAAGAATAGTCACAAAAATCTTAAAAAAGAACAAAATTGGAGAACTGGCAGTTCTCAACTTCAAACTTATTGCAATGCTACAATAATCGAGACTGTGTTGTACTGGCATAATATAGACATACAGAAAACAGGAGTTGAATCGAAGGTCCAGAAACAAACCCCCATATCTCAGTGAGTTGGTTTTTGACAAAAGTGTCAAGACAGAAGGAAGAGAAGATGACAGAGGAGTAGGAGAACTCTAGGTTTGTCTTGTCTCATAAACACAACTAGATAACTACCAAATCATCTCAAATACCCCATAAATCAACCTGAACACTGACAAAACAAACTCCACAACTAAAGGGAGAGAAGAGGCCACACTGAAAAAGGTATATTGTGATCCTTGCTGTTTCCTGACTATGTCAGGTAAGCTCTTGCTCCAGGACCTTTGCACTTGAATTTCTCTCAGCTAGAACACTTCCCCTTCCACATATATACACAGTTCATTCCTTTACCTTTGAAGAATCTTTATTCAATTGATGTTTTCTCACTGCTCAATATCACTGTGTTTAAAATTTAGCACCCCCTACCAACATTCCCTGTTCTCTTTCCCTTTTTATTTTTTTCCTTAATACTTAGTACCATCTCATATACTATATAATTTTCTTATTTCCTGCCATGGACTGAATTGTGTCCCCCTCAACTTCATATGTTGAAACCCTAATCTGCAATATAATGCTATTTGGAGATGAGGCCTTTGGAAGATAATTAGGTTTAGATGAGGTCATACAGGTGGGGCCCTCATGATGGGATTGGTACCCTTATAAGAAGAGATACCAGATAACTTGGTCATCTCTCTCTTCCTCTCCTTCTTCTAACCCCCATCCATGTGAGGACACAGTGAGATGGCTGGCATCTGCAAGCCAGGAGGAGAGCTTTACCAGGGAACTAAATCAGTTCACGCCTCTTTCTTGTACTTCCCAGCCTCAAAAAATATGAGGACAAAATTCCTATTGTTTAAGCCACCTCCCACCCCAAAAAATGTGCTAAGACAATTCAATAGGGAAAAAAATCTTTTTAACGGTGTTGGGATAACTGGATATCACATGCAAAAGAATGAAGGTAATGCCCTTCTTCACACTATATACAAAAGTTAATTCAAGGGGTGCCTGGGTGGCTCAGTGAGTTAAAGCCTCTGCCTTCGGCTCAGGTCGTGATCCCAGGGTCCTGGGATCGAGCCCCGTGTCAGGCTCTCTGCTCAGCAGGGAGCCTGCTTCCCTTCCTCTCTCTCTGCCTGCCTCTCTGCCTACTTGTGATCTCTGTCTGTCAAATAAATAAATAAAATCTTTTTTAAAAAAATTCAAAATGGGTCAAAGACTAACAAGGTGTAAATCTTCTTGTCTTGGACTAGGCAGTGGTTTCTTAAATCTGACATCAATAGCACAACTAAAAAAATTAGATAAATTGGGCTTTTCAAAGTTAAAACTTTTGTTCTTCGAAGAACACTACTAAAAAATGGAAAAGAATTCATGCATGGGAGGAAATATTTGCAAAAAGTGTGTATGATAAGGGTTTAGTATCCAGATATATAAAGAACTCTTATAAGTCAACCATGAGAAGAAACAATGCAGTTTAAAAGTGGACCAATAATTTGAATAAGCATTGCTCCAAAAGAGATACACAAGTGGCCAGTGTGCACATGAAAAGATGCCCAGTATCACCATTTATTAGAGAAATGCAAATTAAAACCACAGTGAAATGATACTTCATACTTCTTAGAGTACATATAATGAAAAAGATGGATAATAAGGGTTGGTGGAGGTATGGAGAAATAGGAAATCTCACACAAAGCTGACAGAAATGTATAATTGTGCAAGTGCTCCAGGAAAAAAAGCATGGCAGCTCCTCAAAAAGTTAAACATTGAATTCTTTACAACCCAGCAATTCCACTCCTAGTTGGGTTCATATGAGAATTTGTACCCAAATGTTCATAGTGGCATTATTCATAATACTCAAAAGGTGGAAACAACTCAAATGCCCATTAACTTATGAATGGATGAATATGATGAATATTATTCAGCTGTAAAAAGGAATGAAGTACTGATACACAATAGAAGTAGCCTTGAAAGCATCGTGTAAATGAAAGAAGCCAGACACAATATGCCATATGTTGCATAATTCCAGTTATATGAAATTTCCAAAATAGGTAAATTAAGGAGACAGCAAATGTATTCATGATTGCCAGAGAATAAGGGGAATAGTTGGATAATTGGGAGTGACTAGTGGACACTGGGATTCTTTTGGTAACATAAAAATATGTGATGGATAGTGGTGTAGGTTACACAACTTTAAATGTATTAAAAATCACCAAATTGTACACTTTTTAAAGTAATTTTTTAAGATTTATTTATTATTTTAGAGAAAGAGCATGAGGAGGAGGGGCAGAAGGAGAAGGAGATCTCAAGAGAGAAGATCCCAAGCAGATTACCCACTGAGTACAGAGCCTGTTGCAGGGCTCAATCTCACAACCCTGAGATTATGACCTGAGCTGAAATCAAGAGTCAGACACTTAATCAACTGAGCTACCCAGGCACCCCTTGAATAATTTTTAAAATTAAAAAATATTTTAGCAAACCAAATCCAACAATCCGTTAAAAGAATAATGCACCATAACAACATAGGTGATCTTAGGAGTGAAAGAGGAAGAAAGACTCTCAAGTAGAATCCACACTGAGGATAGAGCCTGGTGTGGGGTACGATCTCACAACCCTGAGATCACTAGCTAAGATGAAACCAAGAGCCAGACGCTTAAATCAACTGTCACACCCAGCCACCCTGTTGGCTTTTATTTTCAAAGTCATTTTTGTTTGATTTTTCTCCCATTTTTTTTTAATAGGTGTATTCGACACAAAAATGATTGGGGAGCTCTTATTCTAGTGGATGATCGCTTCAGGAGTAATCCCAGTCGATATATATCTGGTAAGAGTTGCAGCTGGGCTTAGAGTAAGAATTACTAACAATTTTTGGTATTTAATAACTGCTAGTCTTAAAGAAAAATTTTGGACAGAATTTGAATTATTAGATCAAACATGGAAAAATTCACATTGATGGGAAATCTAGCATTTAATACTTATGTATTTTAAAAAAATCTCTATAGAGGAGTTGGTTAGTTACTAACATATCAGTTAGGATCCTTTAATTTCATAGAATGTGGGATTTAATTAAGTAACAGAATAATAATTTATTTAGCATTATCAGGGATAAGGCTGTTCGCAGGAATTTTCCAAGAAATAAGTTTTTACAGTTAAGCACTTAAGCACATTTCCTTTGGCTGCTTAGGATTTTTTATTCTTTCATTCTAGATTATACTGAAGTTTGTTAATTGTTTAGAAATGCTTCAGCTGTTCTATAGTTCATGTTAGTTAGAGCTAATATTTTCTAAAAGAAAAAAAAGTACCGCTGTAGGCCTCAAGATGAAGTAGATGGTCATTTTTTCCCCACTCAGATGAACAAATATGATATGCCTATAGTTTTTATCCAGCAGTCACACCATCCCTTTAGAGTCAATACCAGGAATCCATCTGTTATTAAAGAACTGTTGGAAATACTTACATCTTTATTATATTTAGAGCTAGGAAGTTCATACCATACTATGATAAAGAGATACAAAATTTTAAGTTTCTTTTGGATTAGCTACCTGTGGGTATGGACTCTTTCTATTTCAGAGCCTAATATTTGGTTTGGTATTAAAATGTATCCACCTGGATTAAAGTACTCTTTTCTGCCCTTTCCATGTAAAGCAAGCCATTGAGCTTAGGTCCAGACATAACTAAAAGCAAAATGTTAAGTGCTATGTTTAGTCAGCAGGTGGAGCTCAGATTCTTTGAGTTTTCAAAAGCAACCTGACATTTTACACTGAAAAGCTTTCTTTGATTACAGAAAGTTCGAAACATGAAAGAAATGACTATAATACTAAAATTCTTCAATTTTAGAAAGTTTCATGTTTAATCAGTATAATTATTTTCCCCAAGCAAACAAAAATAACTTTAAGGGAAGTGCTTACTCAAAATGTTTTTCTAGGTGCACCTGGCTGTTCAGTAGACAGAACATAGGATTCTTGATCTTGGGGTTGTAACTTCAAGCCCCATATTGGGTTTAGAGATCACTTAAAAATAAAATCTTCAAAAAATTAATATTCTTCTTGTCAACTATACTTCAACTAAAAAAAATGCAAAATTTGAAAACAAGTTTTTCTAATTTTAAAATCTTGAAGTTAGGGGCACCTGGGTGGCTCGGTGGGTTAAGCCTCTGCCTTCGGCTCAGGTCATGATCCCAGGGTCCTGGATCGAGCCTCGCATTGGGCTTTCTGCCCAGCGGGGAGCTGCTTCCTCCCTCTCTCTCTGCCTGCCTCTCTGCCTACTTGTGATCTCTGTCTGTCAAATAAATAAATCTTTAAAAAAAAAAAAAAAATCTTGAAGTTAAATTTTTCCCTGATGGTTCAGATTTGCCGAGAGATTTTTTTTTTTTTTTTTTTTTAGGATTTTATTTTTAAGTAATCTCCACACCCAACGTGGGGCTAGAACTTACAACCCCAAGATCAAGTCACATGCCCCTACTGAGCCAGCCAGGTGCCCCCAAGAGATTTTTTAAATTAAGAATTTTTCATTATTTCTGTATGGTTTTTATTCATTTTTTCTGAGATTCATAAAAATGTGAAGTCTTATCTAGACAATAATAGCACAACAACATACAAATTCCTTTTGATGGCTAGTCTTTGTTTAAATTCAATTTGTGTTAACTATAGAACTCAATTCAATTTACATTAAATATAGAAAAGCTCCATTAAAATAAAAGCAAAGGAATGTGTTTGAAATGAATGTATCACAACTTGAAGCCCTATCTTATTTTTCTTTTAACTTAAAATACCATAGTGACTTTTTAAACTACTTCAGAAGATGATGATCGTTTTAGTAACACCGGAAGAGAATATTTATTTTCTTTTAAAAGTCCAGATACCTGATTTTGAATTTCATTCTGAAATGAAACAAAACACCTTATACTTTCAACATGGTTCAGGGTTGTACACTTTTCACATGTTACAGGTCAAATCACATCCGTTACAACTTGATTATTTATATATTAAAAAATAATTATATAATAAATTTTCAAACAGGACACAGTTTGTCCCTAATAACATTGTTATTCCTTTCATTCCTAGGATAGTTTAAGACATATTTGGAATTGAGGGAGAAGGGCAACAAAAAAACCTATGAGACTGGCATCTTGAATTTATTTTCATGGAAGAAATCAAAGTTGGAATGAAAGACTATGTTATTTACAACTTCTAATTTCCCTAAAATTAAAATGTAAGCAATATTTGTGGGGAATTATGATGAAATTAAAATTTGCCTTATTTCCCCAGTTATTCTAAACTGATAATAATACATTTCTCTCTTTCCAGTCTACTCCCACTGCCTCTTCCCTCCCTCCAGTTGGTAATCAGTGCATATAAAGAAAAATGTTACTCATACATGAGCATAGTGTACATGTGAAGTTGTTTAGGCAGGAAAAATATTGAGAATCATTCTATATATCCTAGATTCATGTGGATTACTTCATTAGAAAAATTATCTAAGTGTATTCTTAATACATAATATCTTCCTTGGGTTTACTTTTTTCCTTAGGACTTTCTAAATGGGTACGGCAGCAGATTCAGCACCATTCAACTTTTGAGAGTGCACTGGAGTCCTTGGCTGAATTTTCCAAAAAACATCAAAAGGTCATTGATGTATCCAGAGAGGACAGAAAGTTTATACAGGACAGTGAGTCTACACTTGAAGTGACCTGTTTGAAGGACAGTAGTTTAAGTTACTTATCAGAAGTGACAAGTCATCTAGCACCAGAAAATCCTAGGAAAGATGAAGCAAAAGCGTGTGTCCATGAACAACAGTGTCATAAAATAACTAGAAGTCCATCTCTACCAAGAGGCATCATCTCTAGAAAGGAAAGAGGTTTGGAAAGTTTTGCCTATTTACATTTGATAGAGAAGTCTTTTGTTATATCTAGTGAAATGATAGAAATGATATTTATTGTGCTATAGATTAATTTCCTTAAACGTATTGGTCTGAAATAGGTGTTATCATAAAATAATGAAATAGTGTGGTATATTGGGATGGGAACACACTTTTATCAAGAGACCTAAGCATAGGGGTGCCTGGGTGGCTCAGTGAGTTAAAGCCTCTGCCTTCGGCTCAGGTCATGATCCCAGGGTCCTGGGATCGAGCCCCATACCAGGCTCTCTGCTCAGCAGGGAGCCTGCTTCCCCCTCTCTCTCTGCCTGCTTCTCTGCCTAGTTATGATCTCTGTCTGTCAAATAAATAAATAAAATCTTAAAAAAAAAAAGAGAGACCTAAGCATATTTTCCATTTACCAGGTTTGCCACTACCTAGCTTTTTGACAATGAGCAAGTCACTTAACTTTTTTGAATCCTAATAGAAAAAGGAATCTCTGCATACCTGTCCCTCAAGCTGGGCTGTAAAGATCTAATAAGATGATAAATATCATAGTATGGTAAAATACTATATAAATGGTACATGTTTTCCTAAAGGCTATATTAAAAATTGGTCTAATTTATAGATACTTCTCTTACATGAATTTCTTAGTTTAGGGGAGTGAGAGTCATATATTCTAATTGATAAAAAAAAATTTTTTTTTTTTTAATATATTAGAGGGGCGCCTGGGTAGCTCAGTCAGTTGAACATCCAACTCTTGATTTTGGCTCAGGTCATGATCTCAGGATCGTGAGATCAAGCCCCATTTAGGGCTCTACACTCAGCAAGGAGTCTCCTTGAGATTCTCTCTCCCTCCCTCTGCCCTTCCCCCCTCTTTTGTGTGCACTCTCTCTCAAGTAAATAAATAAATCTTCAAATATATATATTACAGTTTAATAGCCTATGTCAGAGATTAGCAAACTGTGGCTTATGTACCAAATTTGGCCATCTGTTTTTGTGAATCAAGTTTAATGGAACATAGTCACATCCATTCAATTATATATGGTACACAACAGCAGAGTCTAGTCATAGTATGTTTTGCACCCAAACAGCGTAATTGAGTACATACATACCTCAGAGATATTGTGGTTTGGTTCTAGACCACCACAATAAAGCAAATATCACAATAAAGCAATTCAAATGAATTTTTTGGTTTCATAGTACATCTAAAAGTTATGTTTACATTATATTGTAGTCTCTTAAGTGTGTAATAACATCATGTCTTAAAAAATAATGTATAATTTAAAATACCCCAATGTAAAAATACTTCGTTGCAAAAAAAAATACCATCTGAGGTTTCAACATACCATAATCTTTTTGCTGGTGGAAGGTCATGCCTCATGGTTAATGGCTGCTAACTGATCAGGGTGGCATTTGCTGAAGGCTGGGGTAGGTGTCAAAATCTCTTTAAAAAAGACCCCAGTGAAGTTTGCCACATCAATTGACTCTTCCTTTAATGAATGATCTCTCTATAGCTTGTGATACTATTTTATTCAAAAGTAGAACTTTCAAAAAGGAGCCAGTCCTCTCAAATGCTGCTGCTACTTTATTAACTGTTTATGTCATATTCTAAATTCTTTGTAGTCATTTCAACAATTTTCACAGATCTTCACTGGGAGTAGATTTTATTTCAAGAAACCACTTTCTTTGCTCATGTATAAGAAGCAGTTCCTCTTCCATTAAAGTTTTTTTATGAGATGGCAGAAATTCAGTCACATTTTCAAGCTTCCCTTCTAATTCTAATTCTCTTGCTACTTCTATTACATCTCTACTGAAGTCTTGAATCACTCAAAGTCACCCACCGGGTGACTTCCAAATTCCTCTTGATGTTAATATTTTGACCTCTTCCCATGAATCATGAGTGTTCTTACTGGCATTGGGAATGGTGAATCCTCTCCAGAAGGTTTTCAATTTTTTTTTTTTTTTTTTTTTTGCCTAGATTAATCAAAGGAATCCTATCTGTGGCATCTGTTGCCTTACAAAAATGTATTCTCTCTCTCTCTTTTTTTTTTTAGATTTATTTATTTATTTTAAAGAGAGAACACGAGCAGGAGGAGCAGAGGGAGAGAGAGAGAGACTCCCAAGCAGATTCTGTGTTGAGCACAGAGCCCAATGTAGTACTTGATCTCATGACCCTGAGATTATGAGCTGAGCCGAAACCAAGAGTCAGACACTTAAACTGACTGTGCCACCCAGGTGCCCCCAAAAATATATTTCTTAAATAATAAAACTTGAAAGTCAAAATTACTCTTTGGTCTGTTTTAGTTTCAACATGTCTTCCTCACTAACCATATCATTTCTAACTTTTGATTTTAAGTGAGAGACAAAAATAAATAAAGTGAGAGAAGCGTAACTCTTCCTTTCACTTTGACACTTAGAGGCCATTGTAGGATTATTAATTGGCCTGATTTTAATATTGTTGTATCTCAGGAAATAGGGAAGCCTGAGGAAAGGGCAGGAGTTGGGGGAACAGCTGGTCAGTGGAGCAGTCAGCATATACACATTTGTCTGTTAAGTTCACTATCTTAAATGGATGTGATTTACAATGCCCCAAAATAATTACAATAGTAACATCAAAGATCACTGATCACAGATGACCATAACAAATAAAATAATAATGAAAAAGTTTGAAATACTGCAAGAATTACCAAAATGTGATAGAGATATGAAGTAAGCAAGTGCTTTTAGAAAAATGTTGCTTGTAGGCTTGCTTGATTCAAGGTTGCCACAAACTCTGAATCTGTAAAAGTTGCAGTATTTGCAATCTGCAGTAAAGCAGAGTGCAATAAAAGGAGGTATACCAATAGTTGCAACAGGTAACAATATGAGCCACAAAGCCTAAAATCTTTACTGTCTGGCCAGTTGTAGACAAAGTTTGCCATACTGTCGTCTATATATCATTGGGTATCATTTTAATTATTTTAGCTAATAAGCGATAGTTTAATATACCAAGTATTAAATATTTACTTTGTAGTATCTGGTTGTTTAAAAAAAAAATGTCATAGTGAATTCAAGGCCATAAGATTGGTAATCAGGAAACATTAAGTTCTAGTTTGGGCCTGAGTACTAACCAGTTTTATAACTTTAAACAAATAATTTTGTGTTTGTGGTTGCCAGTTTCCTTTAGGGAATTAATCTAGGTTAGTTTTTCCCAATCCTTGGTTAGTGGATTTTCAAGGCAGATTTTTATAGCATGTTTCCTTCGTTACTCAGCCTTCTTCCTATTCCTTTTACCCCTCCTTTTTTCATTCACTTCTGAGGTCCCTGGTGTGGAATTTGATAGTTTACCAGACAGCATTATAACTTGGGCTCAGAATCACTGGAGGCCTAGGATTCCTTTAAGAGTTCACATTTTGTGCTTTCTATTCTAAGATGGAAGTCTTGCTGCTATTGGTTGTGGGCTTTAAATTATGATCCTATACAGTTATGCCAGTATTTTTAATAAAAGTTATGTTAATGTAATAATTATATTTGTTAGGAGCAGAAAATTAACACTCTTAAATTTTTGTAGATGATCCTGTATTATTGGAAGAGTCTCCCCAGGCAGTGAAAGCAGAAAATACTGTGATTTCCAGATCTACAAGCCCAACCTTCAACAAACAGACAAAGAGAGCTAGCTGGTCTAGCTTTAATTCTTTGGGACATTATCTTACTGATGAAATTATAACTGCAGCTCCTAAGTTCAGGTTACCAGAAGACTGTGCCTCTAGTGTTTCGGCTTTTGAAACAGAAAAGGGATGTAAAACAGTTTTGCCACTCACTGATAAATGTGAGTCCTCAGCTCTGATGGTAAATGCATCATTTGGACCATGCCCTCAATCAGAAATCACTATTTCATCAATAAAGATTGATTCTAATCTTAAAAGAAATGGTTCCAAACAGCTGTTCTGCTGTGAAGAAGCCCTGGATCCGGACACTGAATTGTCTCCAGTTGGTGAAGAAGCTAAACTTTCCACCTCACATAGAGCTTCTGAAACAGAAGCAGAGGATGAATCTATCTATTTTTCACCTGAGCTTTATGATCCTATGGATACAAATGAAGAAAAGAATGAACTAGTTGAAAGTGATAGAGACAATAGTTTGGCTAATCATTCAAATTGCATTTTAGTTGAAGATCTTTTTGAAATTAAAACTATGAAAGGAGTGGATTCAGTCCAAGAAATGAAAGCTAAGGATTGCACAGACACAAAGTTGAATTGACTCCTGCATATCACAGAAAGTAAAATTGATAACATTGGTAATAATGTAAAAACATCTCATAAATGAATTGGAACGGAGAAAACTTGTGCAACAGATATAAAGAACTTTAAACAGTCTCCTTCTAAAAATAAAGGTGTGTTCCATGGTGTTAGGTAGTAATACTTAACTGTAACACTATAAAAATACATTGTCATGCTTATATTAAATGCTATCATAAATGATGATTTCTACATTGGATAAATGGTATAGGTTTTTTTTATTTTAAAAATATCTTTCGCTTTCTTTGGTATTAGAGGTTTTTAGAAGTCTTACTTTATGTTCACAATGTAAGTTTTATTGTTTTTGAGTTTTGATAAAGTGATTCATACAAAATATTTTCCTTTAACAAGTTTTCTTTACCTATATACAATTTAAAATTAATCTGAAAGATATGTAGTTTCCTTTAAATTTCACATAGATATTTGTATTTTGTAGTTCTTTTCATTTATTTTCATACTGTTACATAAAAATGAATAGCAGTCTAACCAGTCACACCTCAGGCATGTTTCACTATATATTTACCTCAAATGAGTATATAATTTTTAGAAATCAAAGTTTTCTTAAAGAGTTTATTCCTGTACTAAACTGCCTACTTGTAAATAATTAAGAATTAAGAAGAAAACTGTGATTTTTTTTACATTGTTTTACATTTTTCTGTTTTTGATGAACCAAAGTCAAACACATGTTAAGCAAATTATGTAAAGTTACAAAATGCCAAATGAATGACTCCAAATTTTCAATTCTAATTACTTAGCTTCATCATAATTGTGGAAAAAAGTGACATGTCCTAGCATGAAGACTATAATTATAAAACTATCAGGATAGAAAACTTCATATATAAATTTTTGTAAGTAGGGGCACCTGGGTGGCTCAGTGGATTAAGCCTCTGCCTTCGGCTCAGGTCATGATCTCAAGATCCTGAGATCGAGCCCTGCATGGGGCTCGCTCTCTGCTCGGCGGGGAGCCTGCTTTTCCCTCTCTCTCTGCCTGTCTCTCTGAATACTTGTGATCTCTCTCTCTCTGTTAAATAAGTAAAATCTTTTAATAAATAAATAAATAAATAAATAAATTTTATAAGTAAACCCAAACATGTAACTGCAGCCAAAAAGCGTTCTTACTGCTCATTAATTTTTCTGTTAATTTTGACTCTTATGTATTTGTGAATGAAGCTATACTTCTGATCAAGTGATTATAGAAGATGCACTTCTCTATCATCTTTCCAAAAATATATTCACTTGGCTTTTTCTAAAAACATTATTATTCATTGGATATTTATTTAGCTTTGTGTGGGTGATTTGAATTGAAATTTTATGAGTTGTCAAGTTGTGGATATGGTTTATTATTTTCAAGTCGAAATTCCCAGAAATCAAGTATTTTATATATTCGTTTCGATAAATGAATTATTATATATGTAATATTTACTTTTATTTTGAAGGTGTTTAGATTGAACACAGCATTGGATAGTACAACTGTAAGCATAGTTCAAAGAAATTTAAATTGATAATTTACCAGTTAAAGAATTCATCTGTAGATTAGGATATATTAGATCCCTAGTATTACATATTTTCTTTGAGTAATAAGTTACAAACACTAGAATGGAAGATAATTTCTAAATTGTTTTGAAAGAGTGAAACCATTTATCCTTTCTGGTATAGTTCCTAATCCACAGATAAGGGTAGTGGGGTAGTAGAAAGAATACCAGGTGGAAGACAAGAGATTTGTGCTTTATTCCTAGCTCTGCCACTAATTTGCTAAGTCACATTGGCAGTCATCCTGCCTTTGAGAAATTAGTTTCATCTGTGAAATGTGGCATTTAGTACTATAAAAATCATGTAAATCCCTTTCAGCTTTAAGAACCCATAGTTTAAAGAAATATATATTGATATTGTATTCTGAGTCAATTTTCATTTGCTTTTGTTCCAGAATGCTTTAAATAAGGTAAACCATTTTGTAGAAAAGGTGAAATGACACTCACCTCCCTTTAAGGAGTAACTGTACGAATATGCTGCTTAGTAATTTGAGAAGCAAGATATTTATTTTTAACAGTGCTGCAATGAAAACATTTTTCGACCCTTAAAATTGCCTTTAGAATTGGTAAATGACATGAGAAAAATTAAGCACAATATTTTTTAGTCATAACCTTGGTGTATTATTCAAATAAACCTCAAATTTATTCTCTCCAAAATCTAAATTTCTCTGAGGCTAAAAATTTCCTTTAACTGAGAATGTATATAGAGATGTGACACTAGTATTTAGGGATTCCAAAAGGTATTTCAAAAATTTCATGCAATGATCTCACTATTGAAACAGGTATAGGGTTTCCAAAAATAGCAACATGACCAGAATAGTATTGCAAGAGTTAAAGTACCAGCCTTTATGGGACACCTGGGTGGCTCAGTCAGTTAAGCGTCCAACTCTTGATTTCACTTCAGATCATGATTTTCAGGGTTGTGGGATCAAGCCCCAAGTCGGGCTCAGCATGGAGTCTGCTTGTCCCTCTCAGTTCCTCCCTCTGTTTGTGCATACTCTCATTAATAAATAATAAACTTATAAATCTTTAAAACAAATTTTTTTTTTTTTTTAATTTTAGTACCAGCCTTGGGGCACCTGAATGATTCAGTTGGTTAAGTGTCTGACTCTTGATTTCAGCTCAGGTCCTGAGATTCAGCCCCACATCGGGCTCTGCATTCAGCAAGGAGTCTGCTTGGGATTCTCTCCCTGTCCTTCTGCCCCTGCCCGCCCCCTTCGGTCTCTCTCAAATAAATAAATACATCTTTGAAAAGAATAATGAAGCACCAGTCTTTATAATAGAGTAGGAGGTAGAACATTTAATTAATAGTAATGTACTTTAAAAAGAGATGTTTTGGAACCCAAGTTAAAACAGGTGAAAGCATTTAAAGACTTTTATTTATTTGAGAGAGAGAGAGAGCACATGGGTTGGGGTAAGGGCAAAGTGAGAAGGGGAGAGATCCTCAAGCAGACTCTGCACTGAGGGTGGAGACCAATTTGGGGCTCCTTCCCACGACCCAAGGTGAAATCAAGAGCCCACCACCCAATCCACTAAGCCACACAGGCACCCCTAAAACATGAAATTAAGAGAGTATTTTGTACATGGTAGACCCTCAAATATTAGGAAGCAGATCAATCATGTATCTGAAGTACACACACCCTACTTTATATGAAGATTTCCCTGATGGTGATAGATGCTAGATAGAATGAGAGAGGGGGAGATAAACTGACAATAAAGAATTGTTATATAATAGGAAAGAAAAATTACTTGACTAGTTTATTTCTTAAGGCTTTGGAGATATGTAAGTTTAGAAATTGTTTGTCAGGTAATTTGCCTTACCCATTCAATGGATATGAAATAATTATACCAAATTTATTTAAGGCCTGAAAGTATATAAAGCATACCAGCCAGGAACCAGGAAAACTTCCGGTTGAAGAAAAAGCTTTACTGATGGAAGAAAGGTACAACATAAAGAGTAGATGTTTCATGACTTGACTTTAGAAATTTAGATAAGTCATTTAAAACTTTTTATAATTGTATCAGAAATTAATGACAGTTACTATGCTGCTATTATGCACTTAATACATGATTTTTACTTTGCTACCATAAGTTCACATATTATTTTTACTTTGCTACCATAAGTTCACATGTTGTTTTTATTCTTACTTATGATCTTTGTATTTTTAAAGACATTTCCATAATTTTTCTGCAGTGACTTTGTCATATTTTTCTGCAGTGAAATACATTCAAAATATTTAATTCTTTAGGATTGCTTATAAGACTTTATGAAATCAAAGTGCCTCTTGTAAAATCACTTGAAAGACTGGTTATTGTAGTTATTTAATCTCTAATTGATGGCATTTTTTTGTGTTTGATTACACACAATTGTTCTTGTTCATACCTCAGATTTATCAATGAACTGCATAAGATTTTACTTTAATCTTTATGAATTCTTGATAGTTTCTTATCCTGCAGACAAATGCAGTCAATCCTTTATAAATAGAAAGGCAGTATTAGTACTGGACTTTTTCATAATAAAAAATAAATTTAAGACCTCATCAGACAATGAGAATCTTAAACTAAAACAGTGACATGAAGTATATGCATAGCTATTAAATGTACAATAAAGACCATCACTTCAGGAAATGGAAATTTAGACAGATGACCTAGGCTTATGATTCTCTAGGCTTAAACGATTTTCATGTCTACCCAAAAAAAAAAAAAAGAATTTTATTTCTTAAGCTTTCATTTGATAGAACATTAGCTGCCCAGCTTCCTGTACTCTACAATGGAGCCTTGTTATAATATCCATGGGCTCTGAGCCAGTGGATCACCTTATTGGTGAAACCACCTTATAATGAAGTGCTTTCAGTAACTAAACTCTTGGACAAAGTCCAAAACAACCCATCTTATACCAAATTCCACTCTGTAATAAACAAGCTTCAATGTATTGAAAGAAAAATAAAAGCTGCATGAAACTTAGAATTCCCAGAAATCAACCTTTGAAAATCTAATGGTAAATACTGATTAAAAAGAGTATTTTTTAACAAGGCATCATCAGGTATTTATTTTAGTGCTTTTTTATAATAAATTTGTATTTTTTTCTTCATCTTCCTTTTTGAAGCAATTTATATGATTTTAATGCTCTTACGGTTTTCCCCCAAATTCTGTCATTTTACATAAAATTATTTTACATTAGTATTTATAAAACTCATTTAGCTCTTTGCTATTATAGAGTACTAAATTGTATGAGTGGCATATCATTTATTTAAACTGTTAGATGCCATCATCTCTTATTTATGATTCATATGTAGTTGAAAGATTTAAAGATATCAAATACTGATTGTTATTTTGAATCAAGTATAGTCTTGGTATATTGTACTTTTTTTTAAACTAATATTATGGTATTTATTTTTAAATATTAACATTCTTTCAAAAATTGATCTCTTTCATCTTGTAAGAGGACACATGTAACCTGCCTTGTCAGTCAGGACTTTACTATATTGCATGTGGAGCTGAATTATTACCTAAAGTAGGAGATAGGAAATACAAAAATTCTTTGTGCCATCCTTAATATAGGCCTACTTAAAATTATAATAAAGTAAATTGATATATTCATATTTCCATATTTTAGCCTTTCAAGTTGATTGCAATATACATGAAGTTTGTTACCCTTAGACTTGGAAACATGTTCCAGTTCCACCTGTTGACTTTGGGCAAGTTAACTTAAGTTCTCTGAACTTCCATGTTTTTAATCTTAAAATGGAGATAAATAATAATTTCATAAGAAATAGATCAAACATTATGAGTATCAAATGCAGTAGAGTGCATAAAAGCTTTTTAAAAAAATTTTTATTTTTTTTTAGTGTTCCAAAATTCATTGTTTATGCACCACACCCAGTGCTCCATGCAATATGTGCCCTCCATAATACCCACCACCAGGCTCACCCAACCTCCCCACCCCCTCCCTTCCAAAACCCTCAGTTTGTTTCTCAGAGGCCACAGTCTCTCATGGTTTGTCTCCCACTCCGAATTCCCCCATCTCACTTCTCTCCATCTCCCAATGTCCTCCATGTTATTCCTTATGCTCCACAAGTAAGTGAAACCATGTGATAATTGACTCTCTCTGCTTGACTTACTTCACTCAGCATAATCTCTTCCAGTCTCATCCATGTTGATACAAAAGTTGGGTATTTGTCCTTTCTGATGGAGGCATAATACTCCATTGTATATATGAACCATATCTTCTTTATCCATTTGTCCGTTGAAGGGCATCTTGGTTCTTTCCACAGTTTGGTGACTGTGGCCATTGCTGCTATGACCATTCGAGTACAGGTGGCCCTTCTTTTCAATACATCTGCATCTTTGGGGTAAATACCGAGTAGTGCAATTGCAGGGTCATAGGGTAGCTCTAATTTTAATTTCTTGAGGAATCTCCACACTGATTTCCAAAGTGGTTGCACCAACTTGCATTCCCACCAACAGTGTAAGAGGGTTCGCCTTTCTCCACATCCTCTCCAACACTTGTTGTTTCCTGTCTTGTTAATTTTAGCCATTCTAACTGGTGTAAGGTGGTATCTTGATGTGGTTTTGATTTGAATCTCCCTGATTGCTTATGATGATGAACATTTTTTCATATCTGCTAGCCATTTGTATGTCTGTTTTGGAGAAGTGTCTTTTCATTTCCTCTGCCCATTTTTTGTCGTGATTATCTGTTTTTTTGGTATTGAGTTTGAGGAGTTCTTTGTGATCTTGGATATCAGCTCTTTGTCTGTGTCATTTGTGAATATTTTCTCCATTTTGTGGGTTGCCTCTTTGTTTTGTTGACTGTTTCCTTTGCTGTGCAGAGGCTTTTGATCTTGATGAAGTCCCAAAAGTTCATTTTTGCTTTTGCTTCCTTTGCCTTTGGAGAGATGTCTTGAAAGAAGTTGCTGTGGCCGATGTTGAAGAGGTTACTGCCTATGTTCTCCTCTAGGATTTTGATAAATTCCTGCCTCACATTGAGGTCTTTTATCCATTTCAAGTTTATCTTTGTGTATGGTGTAAAAGAATGGTCAAGTGTCATTCTTCTACACATAGCTGTCCAATTTTCCCAGCACCATTTATTGAACAGACTGTCTTCTTTCCAATGTATATTTTTTCCTGTTTTGCCGAAGATTATTTGACCATAGAGTTGAAGGTCCATATCTGGGCTTTCTACTCTGTTCCACTGGTCTATGTTTTTGTTTTTGTGCCAGTACTATGCTGTCTTGGTGATCACAGTTTTGTAGTAAAGCTTGAAATCAGGCAACGTGATGCCCCCAGTTTTCTTTGTCTTTTTCAGCATTTCTTTAGCAATTTGGGGTCTCTTTTGGTTCCATACAAATTTTAGGATTGTTTGTTCCAGCTCTTTGAAAAATGCTGGTGGAATTTTGATTGGGATGGCATTGAAAGTATAGATTGCTCTGGGCAGTATAGACATTTTAACAGTGTTTATTCTTCTGATCCATGAGCATGGAATCATCTTCCATCTTTTTGTGTCTTCTTCAATTTCTTTCATGAGTGTTTTGTAGTTCCTGGAGTACAGATCTTACCTCTTTGGTTAGGTTTATTACCAGGTATCTTATGGTTCTTGGTGCTATAGTAAATGGAATCAATTCTCTAATTTCCCTTTCTGTATTTTCATTGTTAGTGTATAAGAAAGCAACTGGTTTCTGTGCATTGATTTTGTATCCTGCCACATTACTGAATTGCTGTATGAGTTCTTGTAGCTTGGGGGTGGAGTCTTTGGGGTTTTCCATATAAAGTATCATGTCATCTGTGAAGAGAGAGAGTTTGACTTCTTCATTGCCAATTTGTATACATTTTATTTCTTTTTGTTGTCTGATTGCTGTTGCTAGGACTTCTAGTACTATGTTGAACAAGAATGGCAAGAGTGGGCATCCTTGCCGTGTTCCTAATCTCAAAGGGAAGGCTGTCAGCTTTTCCCTATTGAGGATGATATTCGCTGTGGGTTTTTCATAGATAGATTTTATGAAGTTGAGGAATGTTCCCTCTACCCCTTTACTTTGAATTGTTTTAATAAGGAACAGATGCTGTATTTTGTCATATGAAAAGCTTTTTTTTTTCTTTTTTAATCAGGCAAGGATAAAGATAACAGAATTTGGGGTCACAAGAATAAGTTCGAGTTTTGGCCCTGTTATTTACTGAGTGGCCTTTGTTGATCTTTGGCTTTATCTTCTGGGGGAAAAAAGTGAGCAATATCTATGCAAGAAAATTGTGAGAATTATGCAGTATGTGAAAATGCTTTATAAATTCTGAAGCACTATTCAAATGTTAGTTGTTAGGAAACCAAAATAATACAGTATAATGGTCATCTCAAATTATACCTTCAAAAAGACTAATAACCCTTAGAATTTGGTCCATATACTCAAAACCACTTTGAGCTTCTTTCAAAGGAAACTCAGTGTAGTTGTTATTTTACTAACAAGACATACACCATGATAGTTTACTTTCCATTTTTACATTTCATTTTTATATCTTAAAATGTGTGTACATTGCAAACAGAAGAATTATCGGAGTAACACCAAAATCCATAAATCCCATTGAGAACATTCTATGAACGATTCATAGGGAAGGGAATTTTCTTTTTATATATGTTATTTACTGCTGTACTCACAACATCAAATTTTTGCTTAAATGTATGTAGCATTTTGCTAATGATGTATTTATTTCTCTCAGGACTTTATCATATGATACTTGACTCTCATAAAAGCCTATTTCATCTGACCAGTTTCTAGAGTCTAGTGACCTTTCTCTTTCTAAATGTTTATTCTTATTCCTTTAACAGCAATAAATCCTTCACATCTTCTCTGTTTCTTCAGTTGTGGCCCAGGGATTGTCTTTACTCTTTCTTTTTTTATTTCGAAGGGTGTACTTTTAACAACTTTAGCTACAAGGGATGCTGGACTTTTGTACATTCTATTGCGATGTCCATAAACAGTATTTTTCTGACACAATTGGATTCTAAATTATTAATTGAATTTCATATTAACTGATTAGCCAAAATATCAGCTATTTTATAAACCTTTTATTACCACCCTATGATAAAAATTAATTATTCCTTATATAATATTTATTGCATGATATTGCAAGTAATTATGTAGAAGTGTGTCTCTGGCACACTGTGACTGCCCAAGATTAAGGACAATTTCCCATATTACCTAGCATTTGTTCATTCACTCACTTATCTAATATATTTTGAGATCCTGCTTTGCATTAAGAGCTATTCTGTGCTCTAGGGATACCAAAGATGAGCTAGACAAGAATCATATCTATAAGGAATTCATAGCCTAATTAGCATACAGCAAACACTTACTGTACAGTGTGGTAAGAGCTGTAATAGAGGCAAAGCACACAGCAGTTTTGAGTATATACATACTGGTAAGTATAATGATTCTAGTTAGAGGATCTGTAAGTTAACAGCAGAATTTGTTTAACACAGGAAACACCATCTGACAGATTTTCTTTCATTTTTTCATGGAAAAGTGCTTACAATTTTGAAATACATTCTTGAGGAAATTCAGAATATGCTATTTTTCTTGATAATCCCATCTTCAGATCTCTTGGCCTCTCTACTCAGGATTATTGAATGTTGACTTACTTAATGGAAACAAAGCAAGAATATAACAACTTAATCTTATGTAGTACTTTTATTGTATAGCATGTAGTCTGTCATAGAGCTTTCACAACCATTAGTTCATCTGGTTCTCAAAATAGTTTGCCAAGGTCAGCAACACATTTAAAAATGAGGAAAATGAAAAAAAATGAGGAAAATGAAACAGTGACATCACAGTCAAGGTCATGATGCTCTTCCTACTGCTTTGTTGGAGTTTTGTACATTCATATTGATTTTAGTATACTTTTATTTCCAAAAATCTCTTTATGAAAAGTATATTCTTAGAATTCTGAACATAGGCTTCATTATCTAACTTTTTTTTCTAAAGAAGTACTTTCCAGAATCATCTTAACATTTCTATAATATTAAACAAAAATACATAACATCCATTAAAAGTAAAAAGTAAAAGTATAAGCTCCTTGAGGGCAGAAACAGTCTTAGAGCATAGTATACTGCTTGACACATTGGAGGTGCTTAATAAATATTTTTTGATAAGGAGGAATCTTTTTAAAACGACCCCAAAAACTTAACATTGCCTTAGGTAACATAGCTAACTCGTGATGCTAGAATCAAAACTTGTACACAGGTGATAAGTTCTAATTCTAGATTCTTAACACCTTACCAACTTAGGTTATATGAAAGCCTCAGTTTCCTGATGACTGTTCTTGTGATTTCAGTTCCGTTTCATCCACCCACTTCCATTGACTATACTGGAAAACTTCCTTACTCATGATACCTTGAACTCTGTCCTTCTCTCTAATTACTTCTCTGATCTTCTGTGCTCCAGCTTTTACTCCATTCCTCCTTGTATACTTACTCCCTTGGTTTTCTCCTGGTTTATCAATCTCCTGCAGTCTTAGCTTTCCTTCTTCTTTTTTTTTTTTAATCTTACAATTCTTTTTATTTCTGAAAGTCAGTATTAATATCCCTGTTTATTTTCATTATTATTAACATACAATGTATTATTTGCTTCAGGCATACAGGCCTGTGAATCATCAGTCTTACGATATTCACAGCACTCACCATGGCACATACCCTCCCCAAAGGCCATCAACCAGGCACCTGATCCCTCCCCTCCACCCCCCAGCAACCCTCAGTTTGTTCCCTGAGATTAGGAGTCTCTTATGCTTTGCCTCCCTCCCTGGTCCCAACTTGTTTCATTTTTTCCCTCCCTGCCCCCACAATCCCCTGCCCTGCCTCTCAAATTCCTCATATCAGAGAGATCATATAATTGTCTTTCTCTGATTGACTTATTTCGCTCAGCATAATATCCTCTATTTCCATCCACATCATTGCAAATGGTCAAGATTTCACTTTTTTGATGGCTGCATAGTATTCAGTTTGTGTGTGTGTGTGTGTGTGTGTGTGTGTGTGTGTGTACACATATATATCACAACTTCTTTATCCATTCGTCTGTAGATGGACATCTAGGCTCTTTCTACAGTTTGGCTAATGTGGACATTGCTGCTATAAACATTCAGGTGCATGTGTCCCTTTGGATCACTAAATTTGTATCTTTAGGGTAAATACCCAGTAGTGCGATTGCTGGGTTGTACAATAGCTCTCTTTTCAAATTTTTGAGGAATTCCGTACTGTTTTCCAGAGTAGCTGCACCAGCTTGCATTCCCACCAACAGTGTGGGAGGGTTTCCCTTCCTTTACATCCTCACCAACACCTGTCCTTTCTGACTGCTTAATTTGAACCATTCTGACTGGCATGAGGTGGTATCTCACTTTGGTTTTGATTTCTGTCTCCCTGATGCTGAGTGAAGTGGAGCACTTTTTCATGTCTGTTAGCCACCTGGTTGTCTTCTTTGCAGAAATGTCTGTTCATGTCTTCTGCCCATTTCTTGATTGGATTATTTGTTCTTTGGGTGTTGAGTTTGACAAGTTCTTTATAGATTTTGGCTAGTAGCCCTTTATCTGATATGTCATTTGTAAATATCTTCTCCCATTCTGTCAGTTGTCTTTTAATTTTGTTGACTGTTTCTTTTGCTGTACAAAAGCTTTTGATCTTGATGAAATCCCAATAGTTCATTTTTGCCCTTGCTTCCCTTGCCTTTGGCGATGTTTCTAGAAAAAAGTTGCTGCGGCTAGGGTCGAAGAGGTTGCTGCCTGTGTTCTTCTCAAGGATTTTGATGGATTCCTGTCTCACACTGAGGTCTTTCATCCATTTTGAGTCTATTTTTGTGTGTGGTGTAAGGAAACGGTCCGGTTTCATTCTTCCGCATGTGGCTGTCCAATTTTCCCAACACCATTTGTTGAAGAGGCTGTCTTTTTTCCATTGGACATTCTTTCCTGCTTTGTCAAAGATGAGTCGACCATAGAATTGAGGGTCTACTTCTGGGCTCTCTATTCTGTTCCATTCATCTAGGTGTCTGTTTTTGTGCCAGTACCATACTGTCTTGATGATGACAGCTTTGTAATAGAGCTTGAAGTCTGAAATTGTAATGTCACCACCTTTGGCTTTCTTTTTCAACATTCCTCTGGCTATTCGGGGTCTTTTCTTATTCCATATAAATTATAGGATTATTTGTTCCACTTCTTTGAAAAAAGTCGATGGTGTTTTGATAGGGATTGCATTAAATGTGTAGATTGCTCTAGGAAGCATGGACATTTTCACAATATTTGTTCTTCCAATCCATGAGCATGGAACATTTTTCCATTTCTTTGTGTCTTCCTCAATTTCTTTCATGAACACTTTATAGTTTTCTGAGTACAGATTCTTTGCCTCTTTGGTTGGGTTTATTCCTAGTTATCTTAGGGTTTGGGTGCAATTGTAAATGGGATTGACTCCTTAATTTCTCTTTCTTCTGTCTTATTGTTGGTGTATAGAAATGCAACTGATTTCTGTGCATTGATTTAATATCCTCACAGTTCACTGAATTCCTGAATGAGTTCTAGCAGTTTGGGAGTGGAGTCTTTTGGATTTTCCACATGAAGTATCATATCATCTGCAAAGAGTGAGAATTTGACTTCTTCTTTGCTGATTCGGATGCCTTTTTATTTCTTTTTGTTGTCTGATTGCTGAGGCTAAGACTTCTGGTACTATGTTGAATAGCAGTGGTGAGAGTGGATAGCCCTGCTGTGTTCCTGACCTAAGGGGAAAAGCTCTCAGTCTTTCCCCATTCAGAATGATATTCACTGTGGGTTTTTCATAGATGGCTTTGATGATATTGAGGTAGATACTCTCTATTCTTACACTGTGAAGAGTTTTGATTAAGAAAGGATGCTGTACTTGGTCAAATGCTTTTTTAGCATCTATTGAGAATATTAATGGTTCTTGTTCTTTCTTTTATTAATGTATTGTGTCACATTGATTAATTTGCAGGTGTTGAACCAACCTGCAGCCCAGTCATAAATCCTACTTGGTCGTGGTGAATGAAACTTTTAATATACTGTCGGAACCTATTGGCTAGTATTTTGGTGAGAATTTTTGCATCCGTGTTTATCAGGTATATTGGTCTGTAATTCTCCTTTTTGATGGGGTCTTTGTCTGGTTTTGGGATCAAGGGAATACTGCCCTCATAAAATGAGTTTGGGAGTTTTCCTTCCATTTCTATTTTTTGGAACAGTTTCAGGAGAATAGGTATTAATTCTTCTTTAAATGTTTGGAAGACTTCCCCTGGGAAGCCATTTGGCCCTGGGCTCCTGTTTTTGGGGAGATTTTTTGATGAATGCTTCAGCTCCTTATGGATCTGTTCAGGTTTTCTATTTCTTCCTGGTTCAATTTGGGTAGTTTATATGGAGCTAGGAATGCATCTATTTCTTCCAGGTTGTCAGATTTGCTGGTGTATAGTTGCTTGTAATATATTCTTATAATTGTTTGTATTTCTTTGGTATTGGTTGTGATGTGTCCTCTTTCATTGATGATTTTATTTATTTGGGTCCTTTCTCTTTTCTTTTTGATAAGTCTGGCCAGGGGTTTATCAATCTTATTAATTCTTTCAAAGAACCAGCACCTAGTTTTGTTGATCTTTTCTATTGGGTTTGTTGTTGTTGTTGTTGTTGTTTGTTTGTTTCTATTTCATTGATTTCTGCTCTGATCTTTATTATTTCGCTTCTCCTGCTGGGTTTAGGCTTTCTTTGCTGTTCTTTCTGAAGCTCCTTCAGGTGTAGGACTTGGTTTTGTACTTGAGACCTTTCTTGTTTCTTGAGAAAGGCTTGTCTTGCTATATACTTTGACCCAGGACCGCCTTTGCTGTATCGCAAAGATTTTGAACAGTTGTGTTTTCATTTTCATTTGTTTCCATGAATTTTTTTTAATGCCTCTTTAATTTCCTGGTTGACCCATTCATTCTTTAGTAGAATGCTCTTTAGCCTCTATGTATTTGAGTTTTTCCAACCTTCCTCTTGTGGTTGAGTTCTAGCTTCAGAACATTGTGGTCTGAAAATATGCAGAGAATGATCCCAATCTTTTGGTACCAGTTGAGACATGATTTGTGACCCAGGATGTGGTCTCTTCTGGAGAATGTTCCATGTGCACTAGAGAAGAGTGTGTATTCTGTTACTTTGAGATGGAATGTTCTGAATATATCCATGAAATCCATCTGGTCCAGTGTATCACTTAAAGCCCTTATTTCCTTCTTGATCTTTTGCTTAGATGATCTGCCCATTTCAGTGAGGGGGTGTTAAAGTCCCCTACTATTATTGTATTATTGTCAATGTGTTTCTTTGATTTGGTTATTAATTGGTTTATATAATTGGCTGCTCCTATGTTAGGGCATAGATATTTAAAGTTGTTAGATCTTCTTGTTGGGCAGACCCTTTAGTGTCCTTCCTCATCTCTTATTATAGTCTTTGGCTCAAAAGCTAATTTATCTGATAGAAGGATTGCCACCCCAGCTTTCTTTTGGTGTCCATTAGCATGGTAAACTGTTTTCCACCCCCTCACTTTAAATCCGGAAGTGTCTTTGGGTCTAAAATGAGTTTCTTGCAGACTGCATATCGATGGTTCTTGGTGTTGTTGTTGTTGTTGTTTGTTTGTTTGTTTTTATCCATTCTGATACCCTGTGTCTTTTGATTGGGGCATTTAACCCATTTACATTCAGGGTAACTATTGAACGATATGAATTTAGTGCCATTGTATTGCCTATAAAGTGACTATTACTGTATATTATCTCTGTTCCTTTCTGGTCTGTTACTTTTAAGCTCTTTGTTTAGAGGACCCCTTTCAATATTTCCTGTAGGGCTGGTTTGGTGCTTGCAAATTCTTTTAGTTTTTGTTTGTCCTGGAAGTTTTTTATCTCTCCTATTTTCAATGACAGCCTATCTGGATATAGTATTCTTGGCTGCATATTTTTCTCATTTAGTACTCTGAATATTCATGCTAGTCCTTTCTGGCCTGCCAGGTCTCTGTGGATAAGTCTGCTGCCAATCTAATATTTCTACTGTTTTATGTTATAGACCTCTTGTCCCAAGCTGCTTTCAGGATTTTCTCTTTGTCACTGAGACTTGTAAGTTTTACTATTAGATGACTATTGGATTTACTATTAGATTGACCTATTTTTATTGATTTTGAGGGGGGTTCTCTGGGCTTCCTGGATTTTGATGCTTGTTCCCTTCACCAAATTAGGGAGATTCTTTGCTATAATTTGCTCCAATATACTTTCTGCCCCTTCTCTCTCTCCCTCTTTCTTCTTCTTCTGGGATCCTAATTATTCTAATATTGCTTCATCTTATGGTATCACTTTTCTCTCGAATTCTCCCCTCATGGTCCAGTAGTTGTTTATCTCTCTTTTTCTCAGCTTCTTTATTCTCCATCATTTGGTCTTCTGTATCACTAATTCTCTCTTCTGCCTCATTTTTCCCTAGCTGTAAGAGCCTCTATTTTTTATTGCACCTCATTAATAACTTTTTTGATTTCAGCTTGGTTAGATTTTACTTCTTTTATTTTTCCAGAAATTGATTTTATTTCTCCAGAAAGGAATTCTCTAGTATCTTCCACGCTTTTTTCAAGCCCAGCTAGCACATTGATATTATCATTCTGATCTCCACTTCTGACATCTTACTCATGTCCATATTGATTAGGTCCCTAGACGTTGGTACTGCCTCTTGTTCTTTCTTTTGAGGTGAGTTTTTCCGCCTTGTTATTTTATCCAGATAAGAATAGATGAATGAGAGAACAAAATACTAAAAAGGTAGCAACGACCCCAGAAAAATATACACAAGTTACATCGGAAGAGCCCTGAAACTGGGGGAGAAGAAAGAGAAAGGAGAAAAAAGAAAAAATATATTGTATATATGTACATATATATGTGTGTGTATGTGTATATATATATATATACATATGTATGTGTGTGTGTATATATATATATATATGTCAGACTGGTGAATAGAACAGAGCCACACACTTGATTTTGGGTGTATTCTGGTCTGTCACAAGAAACTGCCTCCCAAAATTTTAAAGAAAGAAAAAAAGATATATATATATATATAGATATATATATAGATATATATATATATGGATAAACATGGTGAAGGGATGGAATATGACCATAAAGATGAAAATTTAAAAAGATTCTAAAAAAGGAATTGATAAGATAAGAAGATGTTTGAAAAAGAAAGAAAGAAAGAGGAAAGAATGTGATCAGACTGGAGATAGAAAAAAAGACATGTGCTAGATTTAGGGTATAGTTTGATATGTTAGAAGAAACTGTATCCCAAAATTTTAAAGAAGGAAAAACCTGTATGTATACAAAAAATAAGGTTAAATATAATGAAGGAATAGAGTATGACTATAAAATGAAAATTAAAGAATTTTTAAAAATTTTTTATTTCAGCGTAACAGTATTCATTGTTTTTGTACCACACCCAGTGCCCCATGCAATCCGTGCCCTCCCTAATACCCACCACCTGGTTCCTCCAACCTCCCACCCCCTGCCCCTTCAAAACCCTCGGGTTGTTTTTCAGAGTCCATAGTCTCTCATGGTTCACCTCCCCTTCCAATTTCCCTCAACTCCCTTCTCCTCTCCATCTACCCTTGTCCTCCATGTTATTTGTTATGCTCCACAAATAAGTGAAACCATATGATAATTGACTCTCTCTGCTTGACTTATTTCACTCAGCATAATCTCTTCCAGTCCCGTCCATGTTGCTACAAAAGTTGGGTATTCGTCCTTTCTGATGGAGGCATAATACTCCATAGTGTATATGGACCACATCTTCCTTATCCATTCATCCGTTGAAGGGCATCTTGGTTCTTTCCACAGTTTGGCGACCGTGACCATTGCTGCTATAAACATTGGGGTACAGATGGCCCTTTTTTTTTTTAAATTAAATTTTTTTATTTATTTTCAGCGTAACAGTATTCATGTTTTTTCACCACACCCAGTGCTCCATGCAATCTGTGCCCTCCCTAATACCCACCACCTGGTTCCCCCACCCTCCCACCCCGCCCCTTCAAAACCCTCAGGTTGTTTTTCAGAGTCCATAGTCTCTCATGGTTCACCTCCCCTTCCAATTTCCCTCAACTCCCTTCTCCTCTCCATCTACCCTTGTCCTCTATATTATTTGTTATGCTCCACCAATAAGTGAAACCATATGATACTTGACTCTCTCTGCTTGACTTATTTCACTCAGCATAATCTCTTCCAGTCCCATCCATGTTGCTACAAAAGTTGGGTATTCGTCCTTTCTGATGGAGGCATAATACTCCATAGTGTATATGGATCACATCTTCCTTATCCATTCATCCGTTGAAGGGCATCTTGGTTCTTTCCACAGTTTGGCGACCGTGGCCATGGCTGCTATAAACATTGGGGTACAGATGGCCCTTCTTTTCACTACATCTGTATCTTTGGGGTAAATACCCAGCAGTGCAATTGCAGGGTCATAGGGAAGATCTATTTTTAATTTCCTGAGGAATCTCCACACTGTTCTCCAAAGTGGCTGCACCAGTTTGCATTCCCACCAACAGTGTAAGAGGGTTCCCCTTTCTCCACATCCTCTCCAACACACGTTGTTTCCTGTCTTGCTAATTTTGGCCATTCTAACTAGTGTAAAGTGGTATCTCAATGTGGTTTTCATTTGAATCTCCCTGATGGCTAGAGATGATGAACATTTTTCCTGTGTCTGATAGCCATTGTATGTCTTCATTGGAGAAGTGTCTGTTCATATCTTCTGCCCATTTTTTAATATGATTGTCTGTTTTGTGTGTGTTGAGTTTGAGGAGTTCTTTATAGATCCTGGATATCAACCTTTTGTCTGTACTGTCATTTGCAAATATCTTCTCCCATTCCGTGGGTTGCCTCTTTGTTTTGTGGACTGTTCCCTTTGCTGTGCAGAAGCTTTTGATCTTGATGAAGTCCCAAAAGTTCATTTTCGCTTTTGTTTCCTTTGCCTTTGGAGACATATCTTGAAAGAAGTTGCTGTGGCTGATATCAAAGAGGTTACTGCCTATGTTATCCTCTAGGATTCTGATGGATTCCTGTCTCACATTGAGGTCTTTTATCCATTTTGAGTTTATCTTTGTGTACGGTGTAAGAGAATGGTCGAGTTTCAATCTTCTACATATAGCTGTCCAATTTTCCCAGCACCATTTATTGAAGAGACTGTCTTTTTTCCACTGGATATTTTTTCCTATTTTGTCAAAGATTATTTGACCATAGAGTTGAGGGTCCATATCTGGGCTTTCTACTCTGTTCAACTGGTCTATGTGTCTGTTTTTATGCCAGTACCATGCTGTCTTGGTGATCACAGCTTTGTAGTAAATCTTGAAATCAGGTAACATGATGCCGCCAGTTTTCTTTTTGTTTTTCAACATTTCCTTAGCAATTCGGGGTCTCTTCTGATTCCATACAAATTTTAGGATTCTTTGCCCCAGCTCTTTGAAAAATACCGGTGGAATTTTGATCAGAATGGCATTAAAAGTATAGATTGCTCTAGGCAGTATAGACATTTTAACAATGTTTATTCTTCCGATCCAAGAGCATGGAATGGTCTTCCATCTTTTTGTGTCTTCTTCAATTTCTTTCATGAGTGTTCTGTAGTTCCTCAAGTACAGATCCTTTACCTCTTTGGTTAGGTTTATTCCCAGGTATCTTATAGTTCTTGGTGCTATAGTAAATGGAATCGATTCTCTAATTTCCCTTTCTGTATTTTCATTGTTATTGTATAAGAAAGCCACTGATTTCTGTACATTGACTTTGTATCCTGCCACATTACTGAATTGCTGTATGAGTTCTAGAAGTTTGGGGGTGGAGTCTTTTGGGTTTTCCATATAAAGAATCATGTCATCTGCGAAGAGAGAGAGTTTGACTTCTTCCTTGCCAATTTGGATAGCTTTTATTTCTCTTTGTTGTCTAATTGCTGTTGCTAGGACTTCTAATACTATGTTGAACCAGCATTACCCTGATCCCCAAACCAGGCAAAGACCCTACCAAAAAGGAGAGTTTAAGACCAATATCACTGATGAATATGGATGCTAAGATTCTCAACAAGATCCTAGCAAACAGGATCCAACAGCACATTAAAAAGATTATCCACCATGACCAGGTGGGTTTTATCCCTGGGTTACAAGGATGGTTCAACATTCGCAAATCAATCAATGTGATAGAACAAATCAATAAGAGAAGAGAGAAGAACCACATGGTCCTTTCAATTGATGCAGAAAAAGCATTTGACAAAATCCAGCATCCGTTCCTGATTAAAATGCTTCAAAGTATAGGGATAGAGGGAACATTCCTGAACTTCATAAAATCTATCTATGAAAGACCCACAGTGAATATCATCCTCAATGGGAAAATGCTTGCAGCCTTCCCGTTGAGATCAGGAACATGACAAGGATGCCTACTCTCACCACTCTTGTTCAACATAGTATTAGAAAATTAAAGATTTCTTATAAGGTATTGATAAGATAAAATTGTTAAAAAAATACATTAAAATAGGGACACCTGGTGGCTCAGTTGGTTAAGCAGCTGCCTTCAGCTCAGGTCATGATCCCAGTGTCCTGGGATCGAGTCCCACATCGGACTCCTTACTCAGCAGGGAGCCTGCTTCTCCCTCTGCCTCTGCCTGCCACTTTGTGTGCCTGTGCACACTTGCTCTGTCAAATAAATAAATAAAATCTTAAAAAAAAAAACAACTTTCAAAATAGGAAAGAGGAAAAAAATTTTTTAAATAGAATAAGAAAAAAATAAAAAATTTTAACTTTGAAAGACTAAAGAATCATGGGGAAAAAGCCATGAATTCTATGTGCTGTATTCCCATAGCTCTGAAGTTTTGCAGTTCTCATTGATGGGTGAATTTGGTCTTGGCTAGATGTTCTTGTTGATCTTCTGGGGGAGAGGCCTGTTGCAGTTATTCTCAAATGTCTTTGCCCAAGGCAGAATTGAACCACCCTTGCCAGGGGCCAGGCTAAGTAATCTGCACAGGTTCGCTCTTGGGAGCTTTTGTTCCCTGAATGCTTTCTGTAGAGCTTTGGGGGATGGGAATGAAGATGGCGGCCTCCCAATCTCCAGCCCGTAGGAGCTGAGAGCTTGGGGCCCCACTCCTCAGTGAGCCCTCAGAGAAAAGCAGTCTGTCATCCCATCTCCATGGTCTCCAGCCACGCTCCAAGCTCACCCGGCCTGTGACCATGCATTTCTATCTCTGGCACACGCCCTGTTTGGGAGTCTCCAAACCCAGCATATTCCTGCAGCACACTCCTGTGCCACTCGTCCCAGAAGAGGAAGAAGGGAGTCTCCCCAGTTCTGTCACTTGTGGGTTCCCTGCTTGAAGAGCAGTGGCCTGACTGTGCCTTGGATCATGGCTTAAGGTAACCCCAAGCTGAAAGCCCCCTCCTCAGCTCTGTCTCTGTAGCCAGCTTCCCTGCTCTGTCTGCCACACTCAGACAGCCCTGGTGTTTTTGGGACCCTGCAGTTCCTGAGACCACACTGTCCCAGCAAAGGCTCCACCCACTTCCCACCTCTCCCTTGCTTAGTCTCTGGAGTGACATCCCTCAGTGGAGCAGACTTCTAAAAGTTCTGATTTTGTGCTCGACTGTTCTACCACTTGCTGGGAGCCAGCCCCTCTCCCCTGCAGTCTGTCTTCCCATGTATCACCTCAGCTTCACTTCTCCACACATCCTACCTTCCAGAAAGTGGTCACTTTTCTGTCCCCAAAATTGTTCCTCTTCTCTTCAATCTCCTGTTGAGTTTGTAGTTGTTCAGAATGATTTGATAACTATCTAGGTGAACTCCTGGGACCCAATGATATTTAGGTCTCCTACTTCTCCACCATCTTGCTCCTCCCCCTCTAGCTTCCTTCCTTCTAAGTTTGGACTTCATAGTCACTGTAACTATTCTCTTGCTCAGGTCCTGAACTCCTGTCCACCTTTGTCATTCTGCTATCTTAGTCTTGCAAAATCACAAATCTAATTTAATGTCACAGTCTATCTTCACTATTTATACATCTGGGAAGTTGAGTACTACTTAGAAATTTTGTATAGTAGTGTGGATTGGTGCCACTGCAGTATAATGGCTTCCAGTCTTAATTGGATTCCCAATACTGCTTTTCAGGTTGTATGTTTTCCCTGATTAGTTTTCCATCTCTTCTCTCTCCCAGCAGCAACTGGACTAAACTTACATGTTACTTCTTAGCCCAATTCCCTTCCCAGTTGATATGCTTCCTCTGAATAATCTTATCCTCTCTTCAACTGTGTGCTGATGATTCTTGACCCATCATCTAGCTACCTACCCAACATGTTGGGTGTTCCATAGTATCTCAAATTCAATTTGTACAAAATAATTCTTTCCTGAACTTGCTCTTCTCTGTTTTAGCTGGTGGCACCATCATTCATGTACTTCTCTAAATCTTAAACTACCAAGTCATCCAAGTTTTAGAGTTGAGCAATATTGCTCAACTTTCCATCTTTACTGTGATTGCATTAAGACCTTCATAATCTTTTCTAACCTAGTGTAATGGTTCTTAACTAGTCACTTTGCCACCAGTCTTACTCCTAAAGTCCACTTTACATTTTGTTGCCACTTAACTGATCAAAAATGCCAATCTGACCTTTTCACTCACTTCTTTAAAACCCTTCTATGGGGGCGCCTGTGTGGCTCAGTGGGTTAAGGCCTCTGCCTTTGGCTCGGATCATGGTCTCAGGGTCCTGGGATAGAGCCTTGCATCGGGCTCTCTGCTGGGCGGGGATCCTGCTTCCCCCCTCTCTCTGCCTGCCTCTCTGCCTGCTTGTGATCTCTTTCTCTGTCAAATAAATAAAAATATTAAAAAATAAAAATAAAAAAATAAAACCCTTCTATGTACAAGACCAAGTCAAAACTCTATATGAAAACATACAAGGCTTTTTATGATCTAGTCTTTGCTGGTATTTCCAGCCTTATCTCCTGCCACCCTTTGTTGACATTATACTTAAGAATAGTTTTTTAAAAAGACCATGCTGTTTCAGATCCATTGCCTTTGCTAATGCTCTTTCACTTGTGCAGAATTCCCTCCCTCTTCTTTACCTGGCAAACTCCTACTCATCCTGAGAGATTTAGCTAAGGCATTATTTCTCTGAAAATACTGTGTCTTCCCAGCTGCATTAAATGTACTTCTAATTTTCTTACCCCGCCCCCCAGGGCCTACCTTCAACATAGTATTTTTAACACTATGTTAAATTGTTTATTTTCACTCCTGTCTCTGTACCAGACTATGTAAGCTTATACAGCATAAGACCTTGTTTGTCTTTGTAACTCTTGCATCTGGTACATGCTTTAAAACCACCCAATTTATGACACTGTTCAGTTCCATAAGCCAAACTGAATCATGCTATTTTAAGACAGGCTACTTTTATTTAGGTGCTGCATTGATTTGTTTATTATATTGTTGATTACTGTTTTAATATTTTAGAGTAGGCCAGAACTTTAGAAATCATATACTTCCCTTACGTTAAACATGAGGTAACTGAGGTCCAGAGAGATTTAGTACCTAGACCATCGTTGATAGCACCACAATACACTGTGTGTTTTTAATGTAATTTAGAACAAATTAACTTGATTTAGCCTCTTTTTCAAGGCACTTTTAGAGAAAGGTACAAGGTTAGATAACCAAAAACTAACATTAAAATACTAATTAAGAAGCCACTCAATCACATTCTTTATGACTACATATAACTATAGAGTTTATTATGAGAAGAAGTATATGTTGGTGGTAATATATTTTAATGATAATATACTTTTTTTTATTGCTACCACTATGTGTGATAATTCTCCATTGAGTTATCTTCTGATTGACTAAACGTATACACCACACCTTAATAAATTATCATAGCCAGCAGTATATTTTTAGGAAATTAATATAATTGTTAGTGTGATATGGCTTTCCTAAATCTTTTTTACCTTATTTTATTCTTAGGAATTTTTTATAAAACTGTTTCCAAGAATACTATGCTGATAAAAATCCAAATTGCATAAAAATCCAAAATCCAAACATTTTCTGAATGTTAAATTAAGTTGCACAAACAGTGCCTGGGTGGCTCAGTCTCTTGAATATCTGACTCTTGGTTTTTAACTCAGGTCATGATCTCAGGGTTGTGGGATCAAGCCCGTGTCAGGCTCTGCACTCAGTGGGAAGTCTGCTTAGAGTTGCTCTCCCTCTGCCCTTTCCCCACCCCACCTCCACCTCTCTCTCCAAAATAAAATAAGTTTTTTTAAAAAATTGCACAAAATCCCTTTGCCATTGCTTAACTGAGAATGCAGATCAGAAGAAAATTTATGTCACTGGTGACAGTGCTGCCCTTAATAATTTAAAAGCCACATCAATGGTTTATCAGACTTCAAGAACGAATGTAGGTGAACTTACTTAATTGCTACATAGCATCCTTGTCGCTTTCTAAAGCCTTCAAATGTAAATAAGACACCTTTTTCATGCTCATGTAAAATCTGAAATGAAAAGCAATTTTTAAACTTTTTAAATATGATCCAGTCTCTTAAGAATTGCAAAGGAAGAAAAAAATAAAATAATCTCAGATTCTCCTCAAAACATAGAAAGTAAGAAATGTCACATTGGGGCAGATAGACATTGCTCTATTTGTGTCTGATAATGAATTTTTAAAAAAATATTCCCATGGTACACCTAATCCAGATTTTATGCTTTGATAGGCTTGACCTGGGGAAAGGATGGTTGCTTCCATGGGTTACAGGAAGCAACCTACAGGATGTAGTAACTCATAGAAGCAACCTACAGGATAAAGGGGGTTGGGTCCCACCAGCTGTTCCTAAAAAACAATGGGATGGGTGCTCATATACAAACAAGTGACCCATAAGCCTTTTTCCTTTGCAGAAGTATGTCTTAGGTTGTCTGCTAGCCTTTTTCAGTTTCCCAGCCACTTTCAATGCTGCTCATCATATTCATTTTTATTCTAATACCTACTTCTAATGTTACATAGAAGGGACTAGGTCACACATTATGATTTACTTCAGGCCCTGCACTCACCCAGAAATAATCTTAAACTCCACTTTTCCTAGAAACAGTATGGCCAAGGAGAAACAGATTAGTTGTATTCTAAAATGCTTATTTTAACATCTATTATTTACCCACTTTCAACATCAGTGGATTCATCTAAATTCTCTTTTCTACCCATTTAAAATCTGAGGGTAACAAGTTCTATGATAATATGCATTCGTTCAATACTTAAGTATAAAAGACACAACTATAACTTGGGATTTTCCCTGCTTCTACCCCCTCAGAGGTGGACCGTTTATGACAAGTCTGAATGTTTACTTTGGTTACAAATGTCTGCAGAAACATATGGTCAGATCATATGGTTCTAATAATGTTCCCTTTAGTACTTTGCAGCTTTGACCAATTTCAATATTTTTTCTGGAATTGGAAATTCTTTCTTGTGGGAATGTACTCATTTATCAAAAAATGAATATGTGGTTGTTAAGAACTTTTTGGCTTAGTGCAATATGAAGGATTGTAAGAAGTTTTTTTGAGAACTACAACTTTGTATAGATTCATAGTCTTATTATACAAATTCTTCAGATTTCAACTGTGTACCCTTGAGCTTGAAGTAAAATGCTATGTTGTTCTTTTTTTTTTTTTTTTTTTGAGCTACATTATCCAATATCTTCTCATTCTGAGTTTCCACTCCTCTTCATAGTGATTTCCAGGCACAAATGTAATTCAATCCCAAAAGAGTTTGCGGGAATGGTGTGTGGAAGTTTCTCTCTTGGTCTATTTTCTTCTCTTTGGTATAACTGAAAACCTTTGTTGTATAGTACCATTAATTCCTACAGAAGGTAGTGAGAGTTCACTCAACACCAGGAGGATCTCTTCCTTCCTCCATGAAAACTTGGAGGTTTACTTACTTTATACAAAAGGCAGTCTGACATAAAGAAGATTACCTTTGCTTATTTGAGATTTGCTTAGTGAATTGCTTGGATTGTTCGGCTAAAGAATATGGAGAAATTTTTGTCCTGAAACCAGATGTGTAGCAGTGACCTATTACTATTATTATAAATGTACTGTTTAAAAGGAACACTACTCACACAGATTTATTACAATGTGGAGGAAGCTTGAGCAAAATTACTTTGCTATTTCTTTTCATTTAATTTTATTTATTTATTTATTTGGCACAGAGAGAGGGATCACAAGTAGGCAGGGAGCAGGCAAAGAGAGAGGGAGAAACAGGCTCCCCACTGAATGAAGAACCCAATATGGGGCTCAATCCCAGGACACTGAGATCATGACCTGAGCTGAAGGCAGAGGCTTAACCCACTGAGCCACCCAGGTGTCCCTACTTTGCTATTTCTAATTGCTAAAGAAATATTTGTATTTAAAATTTTTTCTTTTAAAATAGCCTTCTCTTAGACTATGAATCTTCATGTAATTTCTGTTACAGTCTCTATTATGGGAAAAATTATGTTCTCATATATTTATACAATAATCAAATATCTGTTTTAAAACTCACTGGTTTGAAAATTTTGACAGGAACTATTTCAAATTTAATTTATGTAGACAGATTTTCTTATTGTAGAATATAGAGATTTGGTGATATTTTCAATTATACATAATTAAAAAACAAAGAAATATACTTTTCTCTTGAACAGTTTTGATTATTAGGAAGACACTAAGCCTAATGGACTGGAGCATGAATTTGAGGTTATGACATTTTATTTATTTACTTATAAATAATTTTTTTAAAGAGAGAGAGAAAGATTAGGGGAGTGGGGGAAGAGCACAGAGAGAATCTCAAGCAGGATCCATGCCTAGCAAGGAGCCTAGCACAGGGCTTGATCTCATAACCCTGAGATCATGACCTGAGTGAAATTAAGAGTCAGCCCAACCAACTAAGCCACCCAGGCACCCCAGAGTTAGCATATTTTAAATCCTCATCTACTGCATTCTAACTTTTACTTATATTCTCTGAAACTTAATTTTCTCATCTATAAAATGAGGATAATTATACTTACCTCAAAGAGATGCTATGAGAATAAACTTAATTAGTGAATTTACCTAAAGGCAATAGAAAATGTATGCTAGTATTCTTTTTTTAAACTTATTTTTGTGTCTCTTCTATGTTAAACTAAAGATTGTGAAAGTTAAGATTTTATTTTTTCCTTTACGTTAAACTAATTGTTTTCAAATCTTTATCCATTCTTAACATCCACTCTACCTTCTATTAGATCTTTATAAGTGAAATTGAGATGTTGAATATGGTGGTTCAGGGTTTTTGAAAGGCCTTTTTTAATTTTTTGTAGGCATGGAGACAGGTTTATCTTTAAATGCCATCTGGAATATGAAAGAACGTTCTTCAACCAACTACTTATGGCGTAGGAATTGTATAACCAGTCTCTATTCCCATGTCCTTTAATTGGTGCTGAAAAAAGTGATCCTGGAAACATTGCTGAATCAAGGGTAAGTTTTTATACATTCGTTCTTGAAATGTAATATGGAGCTGCTTATGTATAATGATATTTCATATATCTTCATCATAGCATAAGTATTGCTATGTTGCAGGGAAATGTGATTAATAAGGCCTATTGTCTCTTTTAATAAAAAATTATAAAATATGATATACTATTAAAGATGAACTATTTCTAGGTATAGTACTTCAGTAAATTTGGCATTAAACCATAAGTATTGAAGCCAAAACTAAAAAGCCATTTAATATGGCAGCATAGAAAAATTAGACACATTATACTTACATATTGCAATGAAATTACACTTTAAAAACGTGCATTGTTAAAGCAATTCTCTCTTATCTCTTTGTGTGTTTTTTAATCTGCTCACTGAAGCCTAATCAGGATTAAATATACTGGAGACAAAGACATGACCCAAAGATTAGCCTTGTAAAATAAGGATCGGATTTCCAACTCAATGTAAACTCCTGGTGTATATCCCTAAACCAAGGAGAATCAAAGTTATAATAGTAATGTAAACAATTAGGTTATAAATACAGTTTTATCAAAGGATAGAAGGACTTTCAACACATGCTCTATGAATAAGACTAGGTATGTTCTTAAAGAACTATGAATTACATTACTTCAAAAAACATCAAATCCCAGGTAACTAAATGTAGTAAGATTTTTAAAATGTTTTCTTAGTGTAATACAGTGTGGCGGGTAAGAATGTGAACTCTGCAATGAGATCAGTTGGATATCAAATTCTACTACTCTGCCTCTTTATTGGCTCCATGACCTAGAGCAAGTTACTTAACTTTTCTTTTACTTTTCTACAAAACTAGGGAAATAATACCTAAGCAATAGGGTTGTTATAAGGATTAAATGAGTTAATTCCTATAAACTACTTAGAAAACTGCCTAGCATGATGTAAGAACTCATGCAACAAACATGATGATTTATATTATTAATATTTATATCACTTTTAAAAAACCTTTCATCATTAAAAAATACAAAATCACGCATTATCCCAACATTAAATAATATAGTTAGAGGTTAGAATATTTATCCATTTTAGTGTTTAAATTGTGTGATGATGGTTAGGCATAAGAACAATTTAAACTGTAATATTCCTGTTTTAACTTTATGAAATGGTATCATAGTCCCTCAGCAACAAGACATGCTCTACTGCTGTGGGTTTTATAAGGTGAGTTTCAATACACATTCAGAGGAAATGCCATTTATAAGCATACAGTTAATTGAATGCTCACAGGAAGAGCATAGTTAAGTACTATTCCTTTGTGGACTGGTGAATTATGCCTTACAATTAATACTTCTCTGTGGGAAAAAAAATAGAGTTTGTCTTTCTTCCAAGGAAGGTGAAATTGGCAGTATGGGAACATTGAAAAGTTCTGGCAGGGTTATATATTTTATTTTTGAAAATTTACTCTTCCCAACTGGAAATGTAATAAGGATTTTGCAACAAGATTTTGTTCCATTGTCTTACCTGATAAGAAATTTAGACAGGACGGTAAGCATAACCTTATTTTGGTTAGGGCCATTGGGAATTAACTTTCAAATATGACTTTCTCTTTTTTGGTTATCCCCGTATCATGGTTATCCACATTACACTCTTGTGTTAGTGAGTTATATCACTTATTATCATGTATGTTGAAATTATATCACTTATTATCATGTATGTTAACTTAACATCACTATTACCTGTGTTACTGAGAGATAATTTGCTTTCTATTCTCTCGTTCAGTCTTACCTAATAGTAGCACATTAGATATTTTTAACTTGTTTTAATATAGTGAATCTCTTTAAATAAATATTGGAGATATTTGGGGATCTAAAATCTGAAATGATTGTACATACAAATGTACTGTGTTCAAATGAAGGATTAGTTCTACTGATTCTGACTTTACTGAAGGTGGTTGTTTTAAGTATTGTTGAAAGTCTTATTGATGGAAATGAGATTTGCTCTAGAGATGTTGGTATTTTTAACCCAGTTATATCATATGTAACTTAAAAGCTTATGGAAGATATATTTTTTATATTTTCATTACCAACCAGAGTAAACAAACTCCATTTTCTCTGATTTGTTGTGTTCTTAACATCTCCCTCTTCCCTTTTATCTTCAAAACATCCATTGAATAATGTTAGTTTTTAAAATTTTCTGTAGGTTTATTTTTTCTTATTGTTTTATTTTTCTCATTTATGCCTATTTGTAACCCTCCTCTCTTTTCTTGTTTTTTTTTTTTGCTACTATTTATACTAAATTAGAGTTTTCATACTAGTGTGCCCTAAATGACTGCATAAGTAAAAATCACATCATTCCATAAAAATACTTTATTTGTTTTAGATGATATAACATTTTTAATTCAATAGAAAAAATAGGAGGAATATTTTCACATTTTACGCATGTGGCTTAATGACGGACCTACGTGTATATGGCTTGGAGCCTTTCTTTCACTGGAAGCAGTACTAGAAAAGCACGAGTAAATCAATGACAAGAAAGAGAATCTAGGAAAAACGAGGAGTGGGGAAAGGAAATAAAATATTATAGCAAGCACTTGATCCTATTTGGCAACTATTATAAGAGAACATTGTGTCAATCCAAAACATTCAATTTCTCCTTAGTTAAGACAACACTTCTTTCTAAGAACTAGACATACTGTGAGATTATTATGTCACTGCCATAGCAATATTGTTAAAGCAGGATGAAGGATGAAGAAGAAACTAAAAATCTCAGGTTGCATCCAAAGATCAGCAAGAGTAATGGTTCAATAGGGAACTGGTAAACAAACAAACAAACAGACAAAACCCAACAACAAAAAAGCTGCTTTCTTTCAGATCTCCTGGTTTGGTTAGTATGTGTATATAAATGAAAGAAAAGAGTTCTAAATAAATGATGTTTAAGTGTTCTTTTTAATAATCCATTCTTTATTCATAGTTCATTAAAGCTTTTGAAATTTTGTTCTTATTATCCTTTGAATTTATCTTTGTAAACTTATAGATTCTTTAGAAGATACCTTAAGACAAGTAAGAAACTTTGCACACTCATAGTGATCATTAGTGAAAGGACTAAGCAACTATACTTTATTATAGTTGATCATCTAAGTTTTCAGTAATTTTTTGAAATAATTGCCTAATTCAGTTCTATTGGGCATTTTCTTCAATGAGTTAATTTTCTACCTCTTTGTTATTACAGAAATCTTTTTATGTTAATCTTAAACTTGTATAGTAACCCCATAATTTCAAAATACTCATTTTAAATAATTTTTTTCTTTATTAAGAGAGAGAAGAGAGCACATATGGAGTGAGGAGGTGGACAGGGGGAGAGGGAGAATCTTAAACAGGCTCCACACCCAGTGCAGAGCCCATTGTGGGGCTTGACCTCATGACCTTGAGATCATGATCTGAGCTGAAATCAAGAGTTGAACACTTAACCAACTGAGCCACCCAGATGCCCCAATCATTTTAAATCTTAATGAGTATATAACTCTATGTTTAAGAATATAACTCCTGATATTTTGTAAAACAGTATATACTTTTGATAAGGCCATAATTAAAGTAACTTCTATCTAAGGAGGAAAAATTGAAATAACTAATATTCAAGATAATTTTCACTTCTATCTTTATTTTTAAAGAATGTTTTAAAGTATTTAGAGGTAACTTGGAATATCAATTTCTCTTACAAGATGAAAAAGTCCATTGAAATCCAGGAAATGTTTACAGCCTATAGGAAGAAAATCATAAAACTTACCTGGAAGGTGTTAAGCAGTGATTTTCAAATGGAGGGAAGTGTATCAACTTCTACTCCAAAGATTCCCTACATAATTAGAGTTACTATTGTTGGAAGTGTGTATGCATGTAAATGACATGGAGGCTGAAAAGAAGTTTGAGAGTAAAAGCTTTAAATAGATACTGTGTCATAGGATTAGTGAAATAAATATTGTACAGATATTAGTTCTTTATTAAGGCATAGAATTAACTGATTTGAATATGGCTAATGAAGGGATCTCACCTTAAGAGATGTTAAAAACATACATCAAACTTACAAATAATTAAAATAATGTAGGAGATCAATGTCTGGAACGGTAGTATGAGGATCTTTGTAACTCACTTTTCCACAAAAACTATAAAACAACTATTTCAACTATTTCAGCTAACCAAAGCCACGGAATGAACTGGAAAAAAAAATCTATCCAAGAGAAACTATTATACCTCAGCAAATATACCATTACATATATATACATATACATATACATATACATATATATATATATATATGGTAGATTTGGGATTATTTATTCATTCTATGGTCAAAATTTTATAGCTATAATGAATTATGTTGCTACATACAATCTTACACATGTCTTTTGGTGAACATATGTATGCATTTCTGTTGAGCATATATATCCAGGAAAATTGCTGGGGCTTAGAATGTAAATATATTCAATTTTATTAGATACCGTGTATCAGTTTTCCAAATGGTTATACCGATTCACATTCTCATTAACAATGTTCTATAATTTCACCAATCTTAGCATTTTCTGTCTTCATTTTAGCCATTCTTTTAGGCATATTAGGTAGTGTTATGGCTTAAATTTACATTTCCCTGATAACTAATAAGGTTGAATGTATGTTCGTGTATTTATTCGTCATTTGAATACCTTTTTTGTGAAGTGCCTATCCAAGTCTTTGGTCTGCATTTTGTCTTCCAAGCCAAACTGTAATATCTCTTAAAATTAGTTCTATTAACCAGCATGTAAATGAAGTTTGAGTTATTATTCTATTTTTAAAATATGAAAGGAATTGAAATATGTCAGCATTTTCAGGTTTCTGAGCTTATAATGTAATAAAAAAAGCAACCAAAAAACATAGCCATTGGATTCTAATGAACTAACTAATCGTATTAATTGTGGTAAAAAAAAAAAAAAAAAAAAAGCTAGCAAGTACTTAGTCTGACTTTCCTATTTAAACTCTACCTCTGGGTGGCTCAGTGGGTTAAAGCCTCTGCCTTCGGCTCAGGTCCTGATCCCAGGGTCGTGTAATTGAGCCCCACATCGGGCTCTCTGTTCAGTGGAGAGCCTGCTTCCCTTACTCTCTCTCTGCCTGCCTTTCTGCCTACTTGTGATCTCTCTCTCTGTCAAATAAATAAATAAAATCTTTTAAAAAAAATCTAAAAAATTAAATGCATATAACTCATAAAGATGGTTGGTCTATTTTCCAGATAGACAAGTCAGCTGTTAAAAAGGTGACCTTTGTGTAACAGAGATTTTGTGTACATTTTTTAGGGAGGTCCATGTTAACACATTTGATAAACTTTCATCTTAATGCACCTTTCTGGAATACCAGTCTGATCTCAATTCGAACAAAGCCTTAGTTGATGTTTGCTGGAGGTGGCTTGGTCATTTTCCCAGCCTGTATGTTTATTATTGAATGTTAATCAGATTCATTATTAAAGATTTCATCTGCCACACAAATAAGTAATTAATTGGCTATGTCTGAGTGGCCACATTTTGTCTTTAGGAGATTGCTTTAAACTGCATTAAACATCATTAGACCAAAATGATGACCATTTGTCCTTTACTTGTTTTCTAACAGATTGGATCTTATTATTATGTAAACACACTACAAAGAACAGTCTTAGAAAAAGCTCGTATGAATTACTCTAAGTTTATAACAAGCTTTTATATTGAAGGATGCATGAAATTATTACTAATTATGTTAAACCATTTCCTTTTGTATGTATTATAGGGCACTGTTTAGAATCCATGGGTTAAAAATTATACAAAAGTGAGAAGTTTGTAAGCATTGCTTTCTACCTTAATATATTTTGTCATCTTCTTTTATTGATGAAATGATACAGAAGAAAAAACATTAAATATATTATTTAAATTTACATGTTAGTTTTCTCTTAAATGAGTCCATGAGATAGAATAATCAGAAAATAATTATGGAGATATAACTATTAAACAATATAATTATAAATCCACATTTTCCCTACAACATATTTTTCTTTTTTTAAAAAATATTTTATTTATTTATTTGGCAGAGAGATATCACAAGTAGGCAGAGAGGCAGGCAGAGAGAGGGGGGAAGCAGGCTCCCTGCTGAGCAGAGAGCCCAATGTGGGGCTCGATCCCAGGATCTGGGATTATGACCTGAGCTGAAGGCAGAGGATTAACCCCCTGAGCCACCCAGGCGCCCCGGCATATATGATTTTAAGAAAAATACAATATATTTTAAGAAAAATACAACATTTATTATTTATTATTTTTATTAATTATTATTATTATTATTTATTTATTATTTTCTGTTTCATCAAGGAACTGAATCCTCTCAAATTCATACATTGCAAATTATATTAGGAATGAATTATGGTCAAGCATTTTATAAATAATGCAATTAATACTAATAAAAATATTTCTGTATATCTACTTAAGAGTGAAAATATTCACTTTTTATAAAAAGATTTTATTTATTTATTTGACAGAGAGAGAGATCACAAGTAGGCAGAGAGGCAGGCAGAGAGAGAGTAAGGGAAGCAGGCTCTCCACTGAGCAGAGAGCCCGATGTGGGGCTTGATTCCAGGATCCCAAGATCATGACCTGAGCCGAAGGCAGAGGCTTAACCCACTGAGCCACTCAGGTGCCCTGAAAATATTCACTTTTAAAACAATTCTCTAGTGCCTTTATTGTTTTCTATCCTCTTTTAGATTTAAAATGCATCTGAGTTTTTCCCCAGTAATATTGAGGTAAACTGTATGGATTTAAGTTGTACATGATGTTTTGATATTTGATACATTATAAAGTGATTACCACATTAACCAAATTAATATATCCATCAGCTCACATAGTGACCTTTTTTTTGTATGTGGTGAGAGAAACCATCTATCTTAGCAAAGTTTAAGTATACAATACATTATTATTAGCTATAGTCACTATGTTGAACACTAAGTCTCTAGGACTTATTCATCTTATAATTGAAAGCTTATACCCATTGAACAATATCTCTCCATTTCTCCTGCCCCTTGTGAGAACCATTCTACCCTCTGGTTCAATGAGTTAGGCTTTTTTAGATACCACAAATAAGTGAGGTCGTGTAGTATTTGTCCTTTGTGTCTGACTTACTTCACTTAGCTTAATATCCTCAGGGTTCATTCATGTGGTTACAAATGGCAAGATTTCTTTTTTTTTAAAGGCTGAATATTATTCCGTTATATATTTTTCTTTTTCTATTCATCCATTGACAACCCTTAAGTTGTTTTCATATCTTGGCTATTATGAATAATGCTGCAGTGAACATGGGGGGTACATATATCTTTTCAAGTTAGAGTTCATTTTCTTCAGATAAATACCCAGAAGTGGAATTGCTAGGTCATATGGTAGTTCTATTTTGTATTTTTTGGAGAAAACTCCATATTGTTTTCCATAATGGCTATACAAATATACATTACCACTATAGTGTACAAGGGTTCTTTTCTCCATACTCTCACCAACACTTGTTATCTCTTTTTTTTTGTTTTGTTTGTTTTGATAATAGCCATGCTAACAGATGTGAAGTGATATTTCAACATTCTTTTGCATTTTCTTGATGATTAGTTATGTTGAGCATTTTTCATATACCCATTGGGCATTTGTATGGCTTTGGAAAAATGGCTATGCAGGTTCTCTGCTCATTTTTAATCAGGTTATTTGGGTTTCTGGTTGTATGAGTTGCTTATATACTTTGGATATTAACCCCTTATCAGATAAATGGTTTCCAAATATTGTCTCCCATTCCATTGGTTATCTCTTCACTCTGATGATTGTTTCCTTTGTTATGCAGAAACTTTTAATTTTATGCAGTCCCATTTGTTTACTTTTGCTTTTGCTGCCTGTTTTTGGTGTCATATCCAAAAAATTATTGCCTAGATTAATGTCAAGGAAGCTTTCTCCCATGTATTTTTTTTTTAAATAAATCTGTACTCTTCAAGTGGTCATGTAGTATTTGTCATGTAGTATTTGTCCTTTGTGTCTGACTTACTTACTTATTTATTTCTTAGAGAGAGAGAGAGAGAGCACAAGCAAGGGGGGGCACATATGGAGAAGGAGAGGGAGAGACTCTCAGGCAGACTCCTTGCTGAGCTTGTAGCCGGAGGTGGGGTTTAATCCAATGACAACTAAGATCATGACCTGAGCCAAAATCAAGAGTCTGACACCCAACCACCTGAGCCTTTCAGGTTCTCCCCGGACCCCATGTATTCTTCTAGGAGTCTTATAGTTTCAGGTCATACATTTAAGTCTTTAATCCATTTTGAGTTGATTTTTGTATATGGTGTAAAATAAGGATTTAATTTCATTCTTTTGCATGTAGGTATCCAGTTTCCCACCACCATTTTCTGAAGAGATTATCCTTCCCCCATCGTGTATTCTTGGTTCTTTTGTTGAAGAATTAGTTGAACATATTTGTTCAATATAGTTGAACATGGGCTTATTTCTGCAATCTCTATTGTTTCATTTGTCAGTACCATACTGTTTTGATTGCCATAGTTTAAAATAGAGAAGAGTGGTGCATCCAGAAGAACATCCACTTTATCATTTCTCATTATTGCTTTGGCTATTTGGGGTCTTTTGTGGTTCCATACAAATTTTAGGATTGCTTTTTCTGTTTCTGTAAGAAATGCCATTTCGATTTTATAGGGATTGCATTCAATTTGTAGATCACTTGTATAATTTGGATATTTTAACAATAATAATTCTTCCTATTCACATACACAGATATCTTTCCATTTACTTGTATCTCCTTCATTTTCTTTCATCCATGTTTTAGAATTTCAGTGTGAAGATCTTTACTTCCTTGGTTAAATTTTTTCTTAGTATTTTATCTTTTTTATGATATTGTAAATGGCATTCTTAATTTCTTTTGGGGGGGACAGATAGTTTATTGTTAGTGTGTAGAAATACAACTGATCTTAGTATGTTGATTTTGTGTCCTGTAACTTTATTTAATTTATCAGTTCTAACAGTTTTTTTTGTTTTTTTAATTTATTTGACAGACAGAGATCACAAGCAGGCAGAGAGACTGGCAGAGAGAGAGGAAGGGAAGCAGGCTCCCTGCCAAGCAGAGAGCCCGATGCGGGGCTCGATCCCAGGATGCTGGGATCGTAACCTGAGCTGAAGGCAGAGGCTTTAACCCACTGAGCCACCCAGGCGCCCCAGTTCTCACAGTTTTTAAGTGGAGTCTTTAGGGTTGTTTTTTTTTTTTTTTAAATATATAGAAGATCATACATCCATGAACAGAGACAATCTCATTATTCCTTTCTGATTTGGATGCCTTCTATTTCTTTTTCTTGCCTAACCATTCTGGCTAGGATTTCTAGTCTTATGTTGAATAGTGGAGGTGAGAGTCGTCATCATTGTCTTGTTCCTGATCTAGAGGAAAACTTTCAGCTTTTCACCATTGAGAATAATATTAGCTGTGAACAAATCATATACAGCCTTTATTATGTTGAGCTACATTCCTTCTATATCTTAAAATGTATTGAGAGTTTTTATGATAAACAGATGTTGAATTTTGTCAAACACTTTTTCTGCATCTATTGAGATGATCATATAAGCTTTTTCCTTCCTTCCATTAATGTGGTATGTCACATTGATTGATTTGTATATGTTTCTTGCATCTCAGAGATAACTCCCACTTGATCATGTAGTATGATCTTTGTAATATGCTGGTGAATTCAATTTGCTAGTATCTTTTGAGGATTTCTTTATTCTTCAGATATGTTGGTCTATAATTTTTTTTGTAGTGTCCTTGTCTGGCTTTGTTATCAGGGTAATGCTGGCCTCATAAAATGAGTTTGAAGTGTTCTCTCCTCTTCAAATTTTTGGAAGTGTTTGAGAGGAATTGATATTTATTCTTTAAATTTTATGTAGATTCCACTCATGAAGTTATCTAGACCTAGGCTTTTCTTTGGAGGTTTTTGATCATTACTTTAGTCTTCTAACTTATTATTGGCCTGTTCTTTCATATTTTCTTTTTCTTTGTGATTCTAGGTAGGTTGTATGTTTCCAAGAATTTATCCATTTCTTCTAGGTTACCCAATTTTTTGGTATATAATTGTTTATATTAGTCTTTTATGATCCTTTATATTTCTTTGGTATCAGTAGTAATGTCCCCACTTTTATTTCTGATTTTATTTTTTTTATTTTTTATTTTTTTTAGATTTTATGTATTTATTTGTCAGAGAGAGTGAGTACAGGCAGACAGAGAGGCAGGCAGAGGCAGAGGGAGAAGCAGGCTCTCCGCTGAGCAAGGAGCCCGATGCGGGACTCGATCCCAGGACTCCGGGATCATGACCCGAGCCGAAGGCAGCCGCTTAACCAACTGAGCCACCCAGGCGTCCCTCTGATTTTATTTTATTTTTTATTTTTATTTTATTATGTTATGTCACATACAGTATATCATTAGTTTTTGATGTATTGTTCCATGATTCATTGTTTGTGTATAACATTCAGTGCTCCATGCAATACATGCCTTCCTTAATACCCATCACCAGGCTAATGCATCCTCCCATCCCCCCTCCCCTTAGAAACCCTCAGTTTGTTTCCTGTAGTCCATAGTCCCTCATGGTTCACCTGCCCCTCTGATTTCCACCCCTTCATTTTTTCCCTTCCTTCTCCTAATGTCCTCTGTGTTATTCCTTATGTTCCCCATATCAGTGAAACCAAGTGAAAATTGTCTTTCTCTGCTTCACTTATTTCACCTAGCATAATCTCTGATTTTATTTATTTGAATCCTTTATCTTTTTCTTAGGCTAGCTTAAGATTTGTCAATTTCATTTGTCTTTTAAAAAAATCAACTATTAGGGGCGCCTGGATGGCTCAGTGGGTTAAAGCCTCTGCCTTCGGCTCAGGTCATGATCCCAGGGTCCTGGGATCAAGCCCCACATCAGGCTCTCTGCTCAGTGGGGAGCCTGCTTCCTCCTCTCTCTGCCTGCCTCTCTGCCTACTTGTGATCTCTCTGTCAAATAAATAAATAAAATCTTTTAAAAAATCAACTATTAAAAAAACCAACTATTAGTTTCATTGGTCTTTTGTTTTTCTAGTCCCTATCTCATTTTTTTCTGCTCTGATCCCTGTTATTTCCTTCCTTCTGCTAACTTTGAGTTTAGTTTGTTCTTTTTCTAGTTCCTTGAGGTGTGAAATTAGGTTGTTTAGAGATCATTTTTCTTTTTTAATGTAGGTGCTTATTACTATAAATTTCCCTCTAATAAATGCTTTTACTGTGTCCCCAGTGTTCTGTTATATTGTGTTTCATTAGTCTCAAGATTTTTTTTTATTTCCCTTTTGATCTCTTCTTTGACTTACTGATCGTTCAGCAGTGTGGTCAATTTTCACATATTTGTGAATTTTCCAGTTTTTCCCTGTTATTTATTTCTAGTTTCCTATTGTTTGTGTCAGAAAAGATACTGATTTCAATTTTCCTAAATGTTAAGATTTGTTTTGTGACCTTATATATGATTTATCCTGGAGATTATCCTGTGCACCTGAGAAGAATGTGTATGTTGTTGCTGTTGAATGGATTGTTCTGTGAGGTCCATTTGAAGTATAGTTTAAGTCCAGTGTTTCCTTATCAACTTTTATCTGGATGACCTATACTTTATTGAAAGTAGGGTACTAAAGTCTCCTACTATTATTGTATTGTCTATTTCTGCATATCTGTTAATATTTATATATTTAGGTACTCTGATGTTGGGTGCATATATATTTATAACTGTTGTATCCTCTTGATGAATTCACCTTTTTATCTTCATCTCTTATGACAGTTTTTGGCTTAAGGATTATTCTGTCTCATTTAAATATGGCTACATCTGATCTCTTTTTGTTTTCCATTTGTATGGAATATCTTTTTCCATTTTTTTACTTTCAACCTACATGTATCTTTAAAGCTGAAGTGAATTTCATGTATACAGCATGGAGCTGGGTCTTGTTTTTTAATCCATTCAGTCACTCTGTGTATTTTATTTGGAGGATTTAACCCATTTACATTTAAAGTACTTTTTGATGGGTAAAGCCTACTGTGGCCATTTCATCATTAATTGTTTCCTGGCAGCTTTTGTAGTTCCTTTTTTCTTCAATTGCTGTTTTTCTTTTTGATTGATGGTTATTCTTAGTATGGTACTCGTTTGATTCCTTTATTTTTTGTGTACTTACTATAGACTTTTGCCTTGTGGTTTCCATGAGGCTTACCCAAAACATATTTTAGTTATCACAGTGTATTTTAAGGTGGTAGCAACTCAAAATCAATTGCAAAGAAAAGCTCTGTACTTTTTCTACTCCTTAATATTTCGTTTTTAATGCCACAGTTTACTAATTTTTATATTGTGTATCCATTAACAAATTATTTTGGCTAGATTTATTTTTAATACTTTTGTCTTTTAACTTTTATACCAGAGTTGAAAGTGATTAACTCACCACTATTCTGGTTTAGAGTGTTCTAAATTTGACTATATTAAGACATATATTTTCTTATTGCACTTTGCAGATATTGCATTTTTTATGAATTGAAGGTTTGCAGGAAACTTGTGTTAAGCAAGTCTATGAGCACTATCCTTTCCAAAAGCATTTTCTCATTTTGTATCCTTGTGTCACATTTTGGTAATTCTCATAGTATTTCAAAACTTTTCACTATTATTAGTTTGTTATTTTGATCTGTGGTCAGTGATTGTAGTTCACTGAAAGCTCAGATGATGGTTAGCATTTTTTTTCAATAAAGTTTTTTAAAATTAAGGTATGTACATTGCCTTTTTATATAATGCTATTACACACTCAATATACTACAGTATAGTGTAAGCAAAACTTTTATATGAACTGGGAAACCAAAAAATTCATTTGGATTATTTTATTGCAATATTCACTTTATGGTGGTGGTCTGGAACTGAACCCTCAATATCTCCAAGGTATATCTGTATCTCCCTTTATTTTTTTTTCTAAATACTTTATTTGTTTATTTGAGAGAGAGGGAAAGGACATGCAAAAGAGAGCATGAAAGGTGAGGGGCAGAGGGAGAGGGAGAAGGAGACTTCCCACTAAGCAGGGAGCCCAGCACAGGGCTTGATTCCAGGACCCATGAGATCATGACCTGAGCCAAAGATAGATTCAACCTACTGAGCCACCCAAATGCCCCTTACCTTCCTTTACCAGTGAGTTCTATACTTTAATATGTGTTCATATTAGTAATTAGCATCCTTTTGTTTCAACTTGGAGAATTCCCTGTAGCATTTCTTGTGAGGTAGGTCTAATGGTGATGAACTTCCTAAGCTTTTTTGGGAGAGTTTTAGCTCCTTCATTTCTAAGGGACGGATTTGCCAAGTGAGTTATTCTTGGTTGGCAACTTTTTTTTTTTCTTTTAGCACTTTGAATATCCCACTCTCTCCTGGTCTTCAAGGTTTCTGCTGAGAAATCTGCTTATAGTCTTATGGGGGTTCCCTGGTATATTATGAGTCACTTTCGTTTTGCAGCTTTAATTCTTTGTCTTTGATTTCTGGCAGTTTGATTATTATGTGCCTTGCTGATTTCCTCTTTTGTTTAAACCTGTTTGGGGATCTTTTACTCTCATGTACCTGGATGTCATAAAGCTCCCAAAATTTGGGAAGTTTTCATCCATTATTTCTTTAAATAAGCATTCTGCCCCCTTCTCTTCCTTCTGAGACTCTCATAACACATACATTAGTGGTTTTGTGTTGTTTTTTTTTTTTTGATGGTGTCCTCTAAATTCCATAGACTTTCTTCATCCATTTTCATTGTTTTTTCTCTCTGACTAGAATCTTTCAAATGATTCATCTTTGTATTCATGATTCTTTCGTCTACTGTTGACAATCTCTATTGCATTTTTTATTTCATTTTTAAAATTTTTCATCTACAAAATTTCTCTCTCATTGGTTTTTATGATTTCTTTCTTTTTATTAAACTTCTCATTTTGCTTATGTATTTTTTTCTGATTATGTTGTGTTGTTTTTGTTATCTTGTTGTTTGCTGATCTTCCTTAAACCAGTTATTTTTATTTCTTTATAATGCAATTCATAGATCTCCCTATCTTTGAGTTGGTTACTGAAAAATTATGTCATGTTCGAATGACACAGGATCACCACTTTGGTGGTGTCATGTTTTTTTGTTTTGTATGTGTGTGTGTTCTATGAAGTCTTGTGTTGCTGTATTCACATTTGAAGAAGTAGTGACCTCCTTTAGTCTTTATTAACTAACTGGCTTTGGGTGAGAAATACCTTCACTACTTAGCCTGGTTAGTAATTCTGAGGCTCTCTTCAACATTTTCTATGGCTGTGTCTATTTGACACCGCTTGGGGTGAATTGAAATTCTTAAGATTATATGCCTTCAAATGACAGTACACACAAAAGGTTGATATCCAGGATCTATAAAGAACTCCTCAAACTCAACACACACAAAACAGACAATCATATAAAAAAATGGGCAGAAGATATGAACAGCCACTTCTCCAATGAAGACATACAAATGGCTATCAGACACATGAAAAAAATGTTCATCATCACTAGCCATCAGGGAGATTCAAATTAAAACCACATTGAGATACCACCTTACACCAGTTAGAATGGCCAAGATTAGCAAGACAGGAAACAATATGTGTTGGAGAGGATGTGGAGAAAGGGGAACCCTCTTACACTGTTGGTGGGAATGCAAACTGGTGCAGCCACTTTGGAGAACAGTGTGGAGATTCCTCAGGAAATTAAAAATAGATCTTCCCTATGACCCTGCAATTGCACTGCTGGGTATTTACCCCAAAGATACAGATGTAGTGAAAAGAAGGGCCATCTGTACCCCAATGTTTATAGCAGCAATGGCCATGGTCGCCAAACTGTGGAAAGAACCAAGATGCCCTTCAACGGACGAATGGATAAGGAAGATGTGGTCCATATACACTATGGAGTATTATGCCTCCATCAGAATGAATGAATACCCAACTTTTGTAGCAACATGGACGGGACTGGAAGAGCTTATGCTGAGTGAAATAAGTCAAGCAGAGAGAGTCAATTATCATATGGTTTCACTTATTTGTGGAGCATAACAAATAACATGGAGGACATGGGGAGATGGAGTGGAGAAGGGAGTTGAGGGAAATTGGAAGGGGAGGTGAACCATGAGAGACTATGGACTCTGAAAAACAACCTGAGGGTTTTGAAGGGGCGGGGGGGGGGTGGGAGGTTGGGGGAACCAGGTGGTGGGTATTAGGGAGGGCACGGATTGCATGGAGCACTGGGTGTGGTACAAAAACAATGAATACTGTTACGCTGAAAAGAAATAAAAAATTAAAAAAAACAATTAAAACAAAAGATTATATGCCTTCTCTTGATTTCTGCAAAGCCAGTCAAATGCTGAGATTCTTCCATTTGTTTTTCCTAGGGTGGTACCCTGAAATGTTTAAATTTGCGTACCTTCTCCCAAACTCATAAAGTCAAGTTGGACATCTGTGTGTGCTTGCAAGTTGTCTGCAGTGGCTTGCATATATCCACAGGAACATGCATTATGATATGGCCATGATGGGGGAGATGCATAGCTTGTTAAGGGAGTCCATGGGATAGTTGTGGGGATTCTTTAGGCAAAGAGGTATCCCAAGTGGCTTTCTTTTTATTTTTTATTTTTTTAAATTTTCTTAATCAGAAATTCTGCAGAATGTAGAAAATAAAGCAGTTAAGCTAAAATATGTGCCTTTTGCTCAATATTAGATTTAACTAAATGTGATTGCCAACATTTGGCATTTTTTACCTACAAAAACATCAATTTGGAGAGAGGGGGAAATTTAAGTTGAAAGAATGTGGGGTGCCTGGGTGGCTCAGTGGTTAAGCTTCAGCTTTTGGCTCAGGTCATGATCCTAGGGTCCTGGGATCAAGCCCTGCATCCTGCTCTCTGTGCATCCTGCTCTCTGCTTGGCGGGAAGCCTGCTTCTCCCTCTCCCACTCTCCCTGCTTGTGTTCCCTCTCTTACCATGTCTCTCTGTCATATAAATAAAATCTTTTAAAAAATAAAATAAAATAAATGGAAAGAATGTATACATCAAATTGTATACTCTTGGAAGGGCCCAGATGGCTCAGTGCATTGTGTCTGACTCTTCATCTCAGGGTTGTGAGTTCAAGCCCCATGTTGGAATTCATGCTTGGTGTGGAGCCTACTTTAAAAAAAAAATGCATACTCTTTAAAGATACTTCAGAGACCCTAAAGTTTGCTGACAATCCATCTCCTTATCTCTTCTATTTATTTTTCTGTGCTATCCTTATCCACGAATTCCTGCTCATTTCTAATGTAGAACAACTTAGCTTTCTCTTGTTTTCTTGTCTTCAGCTACTTATATTCTCAGAATCTCATATTTTATTTCCCAGTGTCATATCAAAGTTTCTTTCTAATAGAAAAGAATTGATTCCTCGTTAGAAAAGAAATTTTTCTGTTTACTATAAAGATTTTTGTCACCCTGCTATAACAAGGTGAATTTGTTTAAAAATTATATTTACACTCCCTAAAATCTAATTTTTCCTCAGAAAGTTGGAGGTGTTCTACTTGATTTGCTTGTATCTCAAAGTAATAAGCATCAAATGGGTTATACATATATGAAAGTATCATATAAACTTTTATACACATTTAAGAACTTTCATGGTGAAAATAACACTAGACATCTGTTGGAAAGAATATATGCTTACATTGTGCATGATTTAATTTATTCCTTGTAATAATGTTGAATAGTCATTACTGCCAATTTTACATATGAAGAATTTGATACACAGAAATGCCAAGTAATTTGAAATGCCAATTTTAAGGTAGGAGAATCAGGATTTAAGTCCAAGTTTAATTGCCTACAAAACTTGTGGATATATTTGTTTTTCATTATATCTCACATCCAAATCTGAGTTACTAGTGTGTGTATATTTAATTTATTAGAATTTCAGTGTTTTTTATTTGTAAGTCAGAAATAATACCTGTGCTGCCTACTTCACAAGGATTTTCAAGAATCAAATGAAGCATTTTGAAAATCTGAAGAACTGGCTAAATTTAGTTAGTATTTCCTTATTGAGAAGTGGATGAAAACAAAAATGAAAGTACATACACATACTTAAGTAAAGAACATTTAAATTCAAATGAAGATAATTGAGATTTTGTTGAGGGCAAAAAATTCAGGAGCTAAGGACTTCAGTCTTTGATTCAATAGAATGACTTTGCAGAATGGCAGTCAGATTTCTCTGACCATAGTATTATGCCCCTACACATACATTCTGCATGTTTCTTTTATTAGAAACAAAAGAAATCATAATTAAAAATAATAATATAAGATTTAGTCAAGAATGTCAGTTCTAGCCAATGTTCTAGAGTTAGCACAGATTCAACTCAGTGTCCTAAATCATCTATATTAATGATCCTGAGCCTTTTATAAATATAAGAAATGTTAAGTATAGTCTACTTACTAAATCAGTATAGTCTGCTTACTAAATATACTATAAATATATAAAAAATATTTAAAGCACAAATTTTAGAAGGTCTTAAGTGCCAGCATTTATCTACTCAAGAATCCTATTTTTTGAATGCCTACAACAATTAAATAAGATTTTGCTACACTTGGTTTCTTTTCGAAATCATTTAAATTTTTGGCCTTTTAAGAAACTCAGAACATTTCCAATTTTTGAGATATATCTCTCTCATTATGTAGGTATTGACAACTGAAACTAAAAGATTAAAATCATTGATATAACAAATATTTGCAAGTGTTAATGTCTAAAAATACACACTGTATACTCCAAACAAAAATAGTATAATTTCAGCCAAAATTCAAAATTCTAGCAAGACCCTTTAAATTTTAAAATATTTATGATTATATATAATTTGTTTGAGATATCCAAATAGATAAGTATTAAACAAATTTTGTAAACATGATGTATATGTGATTTGCCTTTGCTCATTATACTATGAGTAAAAAGCTTTATAATTGTGTGTATATATTTTTTATCAGCTAAAGTATACATTGTTGTATTTTGGGTTACAATTTAACTTTGGCCATTATAAATTAATTTATAAATAAATTTCACGTGAAGTTGATGAATTTTGCCATATAACATTACCTTTTAAGTTACGGTATAATACAATCATTAAGTTAGAAATCTCATTTAGTTTTAGAAATTTGTCATGTGGTACTTAAAAGGCCACAGGCGGCTTGCAAGAGTGTTTTAAACAGGGGCTCCTGGGTGGCTCAGTCAGTTGAGTGTCAGACTCTTGATTTCGGCTTAGGTCATGATCTCCTAGTAATGGGATCTCCATGCTGTGCACAGAGTCTGCCTGTCTCACTCTGCCTCCTCTACCTGATTGCCCACTCTTTCTCTCTCTCTCTCTAAAATAAATAAATAAAATCTTAAAAAAAGAAAAAACAGCTTTAAACAAATGTTTTTTGCATACCATGATTTTACAAGTTAATATGTCTCTGCCTTCCTTCAAGACTATGTACTCCTAAGCAAGAAATCAGGATATATTTAAAGCCTGTAAGAGTAGCTCTAAAATTAGGAATTAAAGATCAGATTGTTACATAATCTAATAAAGATTCATTGAAGTGGAATTATGTTTTATGTAGATTTTTCTGCCATTGACACTTCTCAGGAGTATCAAAATATAAATCACTTCTTTGTTATTGGCATATTGTTTGGCTTTGCAGAACATGAATGCAAAACATCAACCAACAGAAAAAAAAATCAAAGAATTGTTTTCAACACTGTATGATTTATATAAATTATATAATTGAGTTATTTGATTTCTCTGTAGTCATTTGTTATTAATTAATTAATTAATTATTTTAGAGAAGGAGAGGGGAGGTTTGGTGAGGGGCAGAGGGAGAGGGATAGGGAGAATCTTAAGTAGGCTGCATGCCCAGCATGGAGTCTAACACAAAGCTCAATCTCGGGACCCTAATATGATCTGAGCTGAAATCAAGAGTCTGATGTGTAACTGATTGAGCCACCCAGGGGCCCCTGTAGTGAGTTTTTTAAATATCAAGAGCATTAAATAAGGTTTTAGAATTTTTAAAGTTACAAATAGATTTATCCCAATGATGTTGGTTACATAGTTTATTACAAAAATGAATAGCTTTTAGCAATAGTTTTAATGCTTTACTAGGTAAAACTTAATTTGTTAATGTATACTAATATATTCAAAAAACTTACAGCACAGGAAAGGAAATCATCAGTGAAATAAAAAGGCAACTTGGGGCACCTGGGTGGCTCAGTGGGTTAAGCCTCTGCCTTTGGCTCAGGTCATGATCTCAGGGTCCTGGGATCAAGCCCCACATCGGGCTCTCTGCTCAGCAGGGAGGCTGCTTCCCCTCTCTCTCTGCCTGCCTCTCTGCCTACTTGTGATCTCTCTCTCCCTGTCAAATAAATAAATAAAATCTTAAAAAAAAAAAAAGAAATAAAAAGGCAACCCACCAATGGAAGAAAATACTTCCAATCGTATATCTGATAATGGGTTAATACCCAAAATGTGTAAAGAACGCCTACAACTCTATAGTGAAAAAACAGTCAATTAAAAAATGGGCAGGGGATCTGAATAAATATTTTCCCAAAGATGACATAGGCCAATAGGTACACAAAAAGGTATTCAGGGAGTCCCACATCAGGCTCCCTACTTGGTGGGGCCCTGCTTTTCCCTTTCCAGTCTCACCCCCATGCTTGTGTTGCTTCTCTATCTCTCTCTCTGTCATAAATAAATAAAATCTTTAAAAAAAAACCCCAACAACCTGAACTTATAGACACAGGGAACAGATTGTTCCCAGAGGTGGGTAATGGGGTGGGTGTGTGTAAAATGGGTGAAGGTGGTCAAAGGTACAAATCTCAATTTATAAAATAAGTACATAAGTGCCCTTTTTAAAAAAAAAATTATTTATTTATTTTGACACAGAGAGATCACAAATAGGCAGAGAGGCAAGCAGAGAGAGAAGGGGAAGCAGGCTCCCTGCTGAGCAGAGAGCCCGATGTGGGGCCTTATCCCAGGACCTTGAGACCATGACCTGAGCTGAAGGCAGAGGCTTTAACCCACTGAGAGACCCAGGCGCCCCCATAAGTGCCCTTTTAAAATTAGGGATGTAATGTATAACATAATGATTATGGTTAACAATACTGCATTGTATATTTTTAAGTGACGAAGACAAGAGATATTAAAAGTTCTCATCATAAGAAAGAATTGTAATTGTGTAGTGATAGATGTTAACTAGACTTATTGTGGTGATTGTTTCACAATATGTACAAATGTTGAATCATGATGTTGTAACACTGGAATACCTAATATAATGTTATATGTCAATTATGTCTCAATAAAAAAAGAAAAGCTTTAAATCAATAATCAAACCTCCCACTTCAAGAAAAGCAAGGAAATGGTGAGCAAAATAAACCCAAAGCAAGCACAAGGAAATAAATAATAAACATAAGAGCAGAAATCCATGAAACTAAAAACAGAATAACAACAGACAAAAGTCAGTGAAGCAAAAGGATCATTGAGAATATCAATATAATTAACAAACATTTAAAAAGATTGACAAAGAGAAAAAGAGAGAAGATGTAATTTATCAATGCCAATAAGGAAACAGGGATATCACTACAGAGCCTGCAGAGGAAAATAAGAATAATACAACCAACTCTACACATAAATTTGATAGATTAAATGGGCCATTTTTTTGAAAAGCAAAAGTTACTGCAACTAATCTAATAATGAATAAAAATTTGAATAATTCTATAACTATTAAGGATATTGAGTTTATAGTTTTAAAATTCCAGAAAAAAACATCTACAGGTATAGATGATTTTGCTGGAGAATTTTACTAGAAATTTAAAGAATTAAAATCAAGTTTACACAGTCCCTTCAAGAAAATAGGAGGGAACAATTTTCATTTCATTTTATGGAATTAATATTACCTCAATACCCAAACCAGACAAAGTCAGTACAAAAAACAAAAATAACAACAAAAACTACACACCAGTATCTCTCATGCACATAAATGCAAAAATCTTTAACAAAATATTAGCAAGTCAAACCTAACATTTTATGAAAGAACTGTGCACTACGCCCAGGTATGCAAAGTTGTGTCAATATCTGAAAATCAGTGTAATCCACCATGTTAACTGTCTAAAAGAAAAAAAAAATCATATGATCATATCAATTGTTGCATCAAAAGCATTTGACAAAATATAATACCCACTCATGATTAAAAGTTCTCAGTAAACTTTCTCCACTTCACAAAGAACATCTACAAAAACCCTACAGTTACTATCATGAGAAACTGGATGCTTTTTCTGCTAAGATCAGGAGATAGATAAGGATGTCCTCTCTTCCTACCCCCATTCAAGTTCATACTGGACATCCTGGATATACAACAAGATTTAAAAAAAAAAAAAGGAAATGTGTGCAGATTGGAAAGGAAGAAATGAAACTGTCTTTATTATCTAACTATATAGTTATCTATGTAGAAAATCCCAAGAATTGAAAAAAATCCCCCCAGAACTAATTGAGTATAGCAAAGTTGAAGGATTCAGTAAATATATTCTGGTCAGTTGCTTTCCTATACCAGCAATGTACAATTAGAATTTGAAATTTAAAAAATACTATTTTTAGTAATACCAAAAAAATGAATTACTTAGGTATAAGTCTAACAAAATATGTACAGAATCTATATGCTGAAAACTATAAAACTCTGATAAAAGAAATAAAAAAGGATCTAAATTAATGGGAAGATATTTCATGTTCATGGTCAGAAAGACTCAATATTGTTAAGGTGTCAATTCTTCTCAAACATAATCAACAGATTCAATGCAATTCCAATCAATAGCCCAACAAGCTACTTTGTAGATATCAACAAATTGATTCTAAAGTTTATATGGAAAATACAATGTTTAAAATCACTTTATAAATAGAATACCTAGGTACTAGTCTAACAAAACATCTATAGGCCTTTTACATTGAGAAGTACAAAATAATGATAAAAAAAATAAAAGATCTAAATCAACAGTGAGACATATCATGGGAAGACCAATTCTTCCCAAACTGATATATAGATTTAATGTGATTTTTATCAAATCCCAGCAAAAAAATGTTTGTAGATACAGATAATATTATTCTAAAATTTATGTGAAAATGCAGTGGAACTGGAATAATTGTAACAATTTTGACAAAGGAGAATAAGGTGGGAGGAGTCATTCTACCTTATCTTAAGGCTTACTGTATAATTACAATATCAAGACAGGGGAGAATAGGTATTATAGATCAATGCAACAAAATAGAGAATCCAGAAATGGATCCTCATAAATATGCTCAACTGATTTCTCACAAAGGTGGAAAAGCAGTTCAGTGGAGGAAAGATAGCCTCCTCAACAAATGGTGCTGGAGCAATTAGACACCTGTAGGCAAAAAACAAAACAAAACAAAACAAAAAACAACCCAAACCTTGACCCAAACCTCACACATTATACAAAAATTAACTCAAAATTGATCATGAACTTAAATGTAAAGTATATAATGTAGAAGTATAAATGTAAAATGTAAAGATATAAAATTTTTTAAGAAACAACATAGAAAAGAATTTTGGTTACAAAGCTAAATAAATAGTTCTTGACACTAGAAGCACAATTCGTAGAGAGAAAGTTGATAAATTGTTCCTCTAAACTTGATTTCAATAAAAATTTAAAACTTTTGGCCTTTGAAAGCCCGTATGAAGAAGATGAAAAGATATGCTACAGACTGGGAGAAAATATTTGAAAATCAAATATTACAAAAGATTGATATAAAAATAAATAAAGTAGCCTCAAAACTCAATAGTAAAGGGGTGCCTCCATGGCTCAGTCGATTAGTGATGGACTCTTGATTTCAGTTCAGGTCGTGATCTCAGGGTTGTAAGATTGAGTCTTGTATTGGGCTCTGTGCTGGGCATGGAGCCTGCTTAAGATTCCCTCTCTTCCACTCCTTCGGCCCCTCCCCCCAAAACAAACAAACACCTCAACAATAAAAAACAAAACAAAACAAAACAAAAACTAATCACAGAAAATAAGAAGAAGACATTGAAGAGACATATCACCAAAGAGGATATACAGTTAAGAAATAAGCACATAAAGAAGTGCTTAACACTAACCATTAGGGAAATGAAATTAACACCATGATGATATATCACGTCTATCAAAATGACTAAAAAATTAGTGACAATACCAAATACTGGAAAGAATGCAGAGAAATCGATGCTACCACACATTGCTGGGGAGAATATAAAATGTTACAGTCACTCTGGCAAATATTTTGGCAATGTCTTAATAAACTAAATATACAGATGCTCTCCTGGGCCCTCATCTCAGAGAAGTAATAATTTAGGCCCCACAAAAACCTATACATGATAGGGTTGTGACAGCTTTATTTGTAATTACAAAAATCTAGAAAACAAAATGTTCTGCAATAGGTGAATGATTAAACCATGGTACAGCTCAGCAATAAAAAGGAAGGCGCTATTGATACATACACAATTTGAGTACACAATTCAGTGGCATTTGCTGAGTCAAAAAAATCAAATTTCAAAAATTGCATACCATATGATTCCATTTATATAACATTTTTGAAATGACAAAATTGTATAAATGGAAAACAATAAGGAATTCCCAGAAGTTAGAGATGGTGGCAGAGAGGGAATTGGATGTGTCTTTAAAGAGGTATCTTTTTTTTTTAATGCAACTGTTTTATTTTATTTTATTTTTTTCAGTGTGCCAAGATTCATTGTTTATGCACCACACCCAGTGCTCCATGCAATACGTGCCCTCCTTAATACCCACCATCAGTCTAACCCATCCCCCCAACCCCTCCCTTTCCAAAACCCTCAGTTTGTTTCTCAGAGCCCATAATATCTCATGTTTCATCTCCCCCTCCAATTTGTCCCAATTCACTTTTCCTTTCCTTCTCCTAATGTCCTCCATGTTATTCCTTATGCTCCACAAGTAAGTGAAATCATACGATAATTGACTTTCTCTGCTTGGCTTATTTCACTCAGCGTAATCTCCTCTTGTCCCATCCATGTTGATACAAAAGTTGGCTATTCATCCTTTCTGATGGAGGAATAATACTGCATTGTATATATGGACCATATCTTCTTTACCCATTCATGTTGAAGGGCATCTTGGTTCTTTCCACAATTTGGTGACCGTGGCCATTGCTGCTATGACCATTGGGGTACAGGTGGCCCTTCTTTTCACTACATCTGCATCTTTGGGGTAAATACCCAGTAGTGCAATTGCAGGGTCATAGAGTAGCTCTATTTTTAATTTCTTAAGCAATCTCCACGCTGTTTTCCAAAGTGGCTGCACCAACTTGCATTCCCACCAACAGTGTAACAAGGTTCCCCTTTCCCCACATCCTCTCCAACACACATTATTTACTGTCTTGTTAATTTTGGCCACTCTAACTGGTGTAAGGTGGTATCTCAGTGAGGTTTTGATTTGAATTTCCCTGATTGCTAATGATGATGAACAATTTTCCTGTGTCTGTTAGCCATTTGTATGTCTGTTTTGGAGAAGTGTCTGTTCATTTCCTCTGCCCATTTTTAGACATGATTATCTATTTTTTTGGGTGTTGAGTTTGAGGAGTTCTTTACAGATCTTGCATATCAGTCCTTTGTCTATAGTGTCATTTGCGAATATCTTCTCTCATTCTGTGGGTTGCCTCTTTGTTTTGTTGACTGTTTCCTTTGCTGTGCAGAAGCTTTTGATCTTGATGAAGTCCCAAAAGTTCATTTTCTCTGCCTTTGGAGACATGTCTTGAAAGAAGTTGCTGTGTCTGATGTCAAAGAGGTAAAGGATCTGTACTCGAGGAACTACAGAACACTCATGAAAGAAATTGAGGAAGACATAAAAAGGTGGAAAAACTTTCCAGGCTCATAGATCGGAAAAATAAACATTGTTAAAATGTCTATACTGCCTAGAGCAATCTATACTTTCAGTGCCATCCTGATCAAAATTCCACTGTCATTTTTCAAAGTGCTGGAACAAACAATAATAAAATTCACATGGAGCCAGAAAAGACCCTGAATTGCTGAGGAAATGTTGAAAAAGAAAAACAAAACTGGGGGCATCACGATGCCTGATTCCAAGCTTTACTACAAAACTGTGATCACCAAGACAGCATGGTACTGGCACAAAAACAGACACATATACCAATGGAACAGAGTAGAGATTTCAGATATGGACTCTCAACTCTATGGTCAAATAATCTTTGACAAAGCAGGGAAAAATATACCATGGAAAAAAGACAGTCTCTTCAATAAATGGTGCTGGGAAAATTGGACAGCTATATGTAGAAGAATGAAACTCGACCATTCTCTTACACCCTACACAAAGATAACCTCGAAATGGATGAAAGACCTCAATGTGAGGAAGGATCTATCAAAATCCTATAGGAGAACATAGGCAGTAACTTCTTTAACATTGGACACAACTTCTTTTAAAGAGGTATCTTGAGGGAGATCTCTGCCGTGGTAGAAGAGTTCTTTTAATTTTGTGGTAGTTTTATGATTCTGTACATGCAATAAAATGACATAGAACTATACACACATTTTATACTAGTTTCAATTTTCTGGTTTTGATATTGTACTGTAAATGTGTTAGATGTATGTCAGACCATTGCAGTGAAGCAAATAGCACAATAAAGTGAGTCAAATAAATTTTTTGACTTCTCAATGCATTTAAAATTATGTTTACACTGTACTGTAGTCTATTAAGTGTGCAGTAGCATTATGTCTAAAAAGACAATGTATATACCTTAACTTTAAAATATTTTATTGCTAAAAAATGTTAACCATCATCTGAGTTTTCAGCAAGTCATAATCATTGATCATAGGTCACCATAACAAATATAATAGTAATGAAAAAATTGGAAATATTGCAAGAATTGCCAAAATGTGCCACAGAGACATGAATTGAGCAAATGCTATTGGAAAAATGGTGCTGATAGACTTACTTGATGCAGGTTCCCACAAACCTTCAATTTGTTAAAAAAAAAAAAAAAAGACAAACCACATTATTCGGGGAGGAGACAAGACGGCAGAGAAGTAGGAGGCACTGTTTCAACCTGTCCCCTAAAGTGAGCTGATTACCTAACAAAGAACTCTGATCACCCATGAAGTCAGCCTGAGATTAGGATTATACACTTCTGGATCTCTACGGGGGCAGAAGACACCAGTGGACAGGTAAAGCAGAGTGGGAACATCAGACTGATATCAGAAGATAAACAAAAGGGGGAGGGAGCCACCAGAAGAGACCCATTGGAAAGTAATACCCCAATACAAGAGTGCCCTGTGACTGGGGACCAACATTAACTTGGAGTCTGCTTGAAAGCACTCAAAAGGAGCAAAAGATCTTAAGGGGAAATTGGTGGACTTGGGCAGTTAGGGACAGGGACTTAAGCCCATGGACCCAGAACAGCCACCACTGGCAGGGAACCAGAGAGCGCAGTGAAGAAGCCAGGTCTTGGTCCCTGAGCTGCTGGCATGCCTAAGAGTGTCTGGGTGGTGGCGCCCATGAGGGAGTCTGGTGTGGACGCCAGCTGGCGCTCTCTAGAACCACAGCCTTTTGTGCTCTGCACGCGCCCTGTGTGTCCAGGGTCTGAGTCACACTCCACACCCTCTCCTGAGAGAGGTCCATGCAGGTGCTAGCCGGTGCTCTCTAGGACCCAGAGATTCTGAATGCTCACAGCCCAGGCCAGCATGAAAATCTCAGTGTGCTATCTCTGGTTGGGACCTCCATGGTGGTCTGGACCTGCCCATACAGCTGGGACTAGTATTCCTCATGGTTTTGGGTACAAGCAGGAGTTCCTGTGACCCCAGAGACTGTGACTGGGGATGTGCTCTTCCAGTGGCAGAGGGGGAATTTATGTGCTTTGGAGCACCCAGAGGGGAACAGACTGAGGCTTCTCTCTGAGGTGGAGGTCTGGGTGCAGTTTGCTTTCCTCTAAACCTCCAAAGAACCACCAAAAGCCACCAAGGGGAGAAAAAACAAACTAACAAACAAACCAAAAAACCTCCAGAGAACAAAAGCCTGAAAAACCGGTTTCCTCAGAGCCCAGCCCCTTGATGGGGGTAGGAGGACTCAACTTTAGCAAGACTCCCTGAAAAACCACGTGGCAGGCCCCTCCACCAGAAAGCCAGGCAGCCAAAAAACAAAACAAAACAAAAACACAAAAACACAAAAAACAAAAAAACAAGAGGACAACCACCACTACTTCATAGATACAACTTTTTTTAAAAATTTGTTCCCATTATTCTGGTTCCTTTCACTTTTTTAATATAACTTTTTAACCTATTTACCATCACAATGAGATATTCAGTACATCAAATTCCATGATAACCTTTTAACCTGAACTTTTTTGATACATATACTTGTGTTTTTCTTTTGCTTTTCTATTTTTTATTTTTATTTAATTTTTTTAAATATTCATATAGAGATAAGCTTCAAGGTAATCCCCTTTCCCCAATCAATGCTACTCCTATATGTAAACCAGTTTTAATCCCCCTTTATCTCAGGTAAGTTGAGTCCTTTAACAAAGATATCAAGATACATCCAGGAAGAATCAAAATCACCTTCCTCACCCACACTGAGAATTTATAACCACCCTCCCATCTTTTTCTTCTGTCAGTGTTTATGTGTATTTGTTTTTGTATTTGTATTTGTTGTGTATTTGTTCTGGTAGTATATAAATCTTATACTTGGGGTTCATTTTGACTGGGTTCTTTTTTTTATTTCTTTTTTCTTTTTCTCTTGTCATCTACTTTTGTCGGTCTTTTTGTTTGTCTGTTTTTGTTTGTATACTTTATAAATCTTACCTTTGGGACCCATTCAGGCTGGGCCTTCTCTTTTATTTTTTCTTTCTTCTTTTTTTCCTGTCTCTCTCTCTCTCTCTTTTTCTTTATTCTTTCTTTTTGGTGAGGACTCTCAATTGCTCAGAAGTGTTGCAGAGTGCACTTTGCCTGTTCCAGAGTGCACCTTGCCTGCACAACGGTTGATACATTCAGCTACACATCCGTTCAGCCATCTCTTACCAAAATGACTAGGAGGAGGAATGCCCAACAGAGGAAAAATTCAGAGACTGTGCCCTCTCCATCAGAACTATCGGAATTGGACATAAACAGTATGTTGGAAGGGGAATTCAGACTAACAATTATCTGGGCAATAGCTAGGTTGGAGAAAGGCTTTGATGACAAAATGGAATTGATTAGGGAGGAAGTGAAAGCCACCAGGGATGATGTTAACAATGGTCTCAATGAGTTCCAATTTAATCTAAATTCTCTAAAAGCTAGGGTAACTGAGGCAGAAGATAGAATTAGTGGTCTGGAGGACAAACTGATAGAGAAAAAGGATCAGGAGGAAGCCTGGAACAAACAGCTTAGAAGCTATGAAAACAGAATTAGGGAAATAAATGATGCCATGAAACGTCCCAACATCAGAATTATTGGAATCCCTGAGGGGGAGGAGAAAGAAAAAAGACTAGAAGATATAGTCGAACAAATTCTCCATGAAAATTTTCCCAATCTGGCGAGTGGAACCAGTGTTCATGTCCTAGAGCAGAAAGGTCTCCCCCCAAGATCATAGAATCTAGAAAGACCTTGACACCTGATTGTGAAAATGATGAATCATAATTTTAGACAGGAGCTCTTGAAAGCAGCTAGAGGCAAGAGATTCCTTACATACAGAGGAAAGCCCATCAGAATAACGTCAGACCTATCCACAGAAACCTGGCAAGCCAGAAAGGGCTGGCAAGATGTACTCAGGGCACTAAATGAGAAAAACCTGCAGCCAAGAATACTTTATCCAGCAAGACTGACATTCAAAATGGATGGAGAGAGAAAGAGCTTCCAAGACTGGGAAGGTTTAAAAAAGCATGTGACCACCAAGCCGACACTGCAAGGAATATTAAGAGGTGTTCTATAAAAGAGGAAAAAAACCCAAGAATATCATTGAGCAGAAATATATGGAGACAATCTATAGGAACAAAGACTTCACAGGTAACACGATGTCAATAGAAATATATCTCTCAATAATCACTCTCAATGTGAATGGCCTAAATGCACCCATAAAATGGCACGGGGTTGTAGATTGGATAAAATGACAGGACCCATCATATATTGTCTACAAGAGACCCATTTTGAACCTAAGGATGCATCCAGACTGAAAGTGAAGGGATGGAGAAGCATCTTTCATGCCTATGGGCCTCAGAAGAAGGCTGGCGTAGCGATTCTCATATCAGATAAATTAGATTTTAAACTGAAGATTGTAGTCAGAGATACAGAAGGACACTACATAATTCTTAAAGGGACTATCCACCAAGAAGATCTAACAATTGTAAATATTTATGCCCCCAATATGGGAGCATAAATAAATATATGGGAGCATAAGAAAACTGTCAATCAAGATAAATAGTCATATTGATATGAATATTAATAGTAGGAGATCTTAACATGCCACTCTCAGTAATAGACAGGTCATCCAAGCAGAAAATCAATAAAGAAACAAGAGCACTGAATGACACATTGGACCAGATGGACCTCATAGATATATACAGAACATTCCACCCTAAAACAACAGAATACTAATTCTTCTCAAGTGCACATGGAACCTTCTCCAGAACAGACCACATACTGGGTCACAAATCAGGGCTCAACCAATACCAAAGGATTGATATTATTCCCTGCATATTCTCAGATCACAATGCTTTGAAACTGGAGCTCAACCACAAGGAAAAGTTGGGAAGGAATTCAAACACCTGAAAGCTAAAGACCCCCTTGCTTAAGAATGCTTGGATCAACCAGGAAATCAAAGAAGAACTTAAACAATTCATGGAAACCAACGAGAATGAAGACACTTCAGTCCAAAACTTATGGGATACAGCAAAGGCAGTCCTAAGGAGGAAATACATAGCCATCCAAGCCTCTCTCAAAAAAATTGAAAAATCCAGAATACACCAGCTGTCTTTACACCTTAAGGAACTGGAGGAACAACAAAAAATTAAGCCAACTCCACACACAAGAAGGGAAATAATCAAGATTAGACCAGCGATCAAGGAGCTAGAAACTGAAGATACAGTAGAACGCATCAATGAAACTAGAAGCTGGTTTTTTGAAAGAATCAATAAAATCATAAACCATTGGCCAAACTAATCCAAAAGAAAAGAGCAAAAGCTCAAATTAATAAAATTATGAATGAAAAGGGAGAGATCACAACTAACACCAAGGAAATAGAAACAATCATCAGAAGTTATTATCGACAGTTACATGCCAATAAGTTAAGCAACCTAGATGAAGTGGATGCATTCCTGGAAAACTATAAACTTCCAAAATTGAACCAGGAAGAAATTGGCAACCTGAATAGACCGATAGCTAGTAACAAGACTGAAGCAGTGATCAAAAACCTCCCAAAAAACGAGAGCCCAGGACCTGATGGATTCCCTGGGGAATTCTACCGAACTTTCAAAGAAGAAATAACACCTATTCTCCTGAAGCTGTTTCAAAAAATTGAAGCAGAAGGAAAACTTCCAGACTCTTTTTATGAAGCCAGCATTACCCTGGTCCCAAAACCAGGCAAAGACCCCACCAAAAAGGAGAATTTAAGACCAATATCCCTGATGAATATGGATGCTAAGATTCTCAACAAGATCCTAGCTAATAGGATCCAACAGCACATTAAAAAGATTATCCACCACGACCAGGTGGGATTCATCCCTGGGTTTCAAGGATGGTTCAACATTTGCAAATCAATCAATGTGATAGAACACATCAATAAGAGAAGAGAGAAGAACCACAGGGTCCTCTCAATTGATGCAGAAAAAGCATTTGACAAAACCCAGCATCCGTTCCTGATTAAAATGCTTTGAAGTATAGGGATAGAGGGAACATTCCTGAACTTCATCAAATCTATCTATGAAAAACCCACAGCAAATATCATCCTCAATGCGAAAAAGCTTGCAGCCTTCCCATTGAGATCAGGAACACGACAAGGATGCCCACTCTCACCACTCCTGTCCAACATAGTATTAGAAGTCCTAGCAACAGCAATCAGACAACAAAGAGAAATAAAAGGTATCCAAATTGGCAAGGAAGAAGTCAAACTCTCTCTCTTCGCAGATGACATGATACTTTATATGGAAAACCCGAAAGACTCCACCCCCAAACTACTAGAACTCATACAGCAATTCGATAATGTGGCAGGATACAAAGTCGATGTACAGAAATCAGTTGCTTTCTTATACACTGACAATGAAAATACAGAAAGGGAAATTAGAGAATCGATTCCATTTACTATAGCACCAAGAACTATAAGATACCTGGGAATAAACCTAACCAAAGAGGTAAAGGATCTGTACTCGAGGAACTACAGAACACTCATGAAAGAAATTGAAGAAGACACAAAAAGATGGAAGACCATTCCATGCTCTTGGATCGGAAGAATAAACATTGTTAAAATGTCTATACTGCCTAGAGCAATCTATACTTTTAATGCCATTCTGATCAAAATTCCACCGGTATTTTTCAAAGAGCTGGGGCAAAGAATCCTAAAATTTGTATGGAATCAGAAGAGACCCCGAATTGCTAAGGAAATGTTGAAAAACAAAAAGAAAACGGGGGGGGGCATCATGATGCCTGATTTCAAGATTTACTACAAAGCTGTGATCACTAAGACAGCATGGTACTGGCATAAAAACAGACACATAGACTAGTTGAACAGAGTAGAGAGCCCATATATGGACCCTCAGCTCTACGGCCAAAGAATCTTCAACAAAGCAGGAAAAAATATACGTTGGAAAAAAGACAGTCTCTTCAATAAATGGTGCTGGGAAAATTGGACAGCTATATGTAGAAGAATGAAACTTGACCATTCTCTTACACCATACACAAAGATAAACTCGAAATGGATAAAAGACCTCAACATGAGGTAGGAATCCAGCAGAATCCTAGAGGATAACATAGGCAGTAACCTCTTTGATATCAGCCACAGCAACTTCTTTCAAGATATGTCTCCAAAGGCAAAGGAAACAAAAGTGAAAATGAATTTTTGGGACTTCATCAAGATCAAAAGCTTCTGCACAGCAAAGGAAACAGTCAACAAAACAAAGAGGCAACTCAGGGAATGGGAGAAGATATTTGCAAATGACGGTACAGACAAAAGGCGGATACCCAGGATCTATAAAGAACTCCTCAAACTCAACACACACAAAACAGATAATCATGTCAAAAAATGGGCAGAAGACATGAACAGACACTTCTCCAAAACAGACATACAAATGGCTATCAGACACAGGAAAAATGTTCATCATCTCTAGCCATCAGGGAGATTCAAATCAAAACCACGTTGAGATACCACCTTACACCAGTTAGAGTGGCCAAAATTAACAAGACAGTAAATAATGTATGTTGGAGAGGATGTGGGGAAATGGGAACCTTGTTACACTGTTGGTAGGAGTGCAAGTTGGTGCAGCCACTTTGGAAGTGGCTTAAGAAATTAAAAATAGAGCTACCCTATGACCCTGCAATTGCACTACTGGGTATTTACCCCAAAGATACAGATGTAGTGAAAAGAAGGGTCATCTGTAGCCCATTGTTCATAGCAGCAATTGCCACAGTCACCAAACTGTGGAAAGAACCAAGATGCCCTTCAACAGATGAATGGGTAAAGAAGATATGGTCCATATATATACAATGCAGTATTTTGCCTCCAACAGAAAGGATGAATAGCCAACTTTTGTATCAACATGGACGGGACTGGAAGAGATTATGCTGAGTGAAATAAGTCAAGCAGAGAGTGTCAATTTTCATATGGTTTTACTTATTTGTGGAGCATAAGAAATAACATGGAGGATATGGGGAGATGGAGAGGAGGAGGGAGTTGGGGGAAATTGGAGGGGGAGATGAACCATGAGAGACTATGGACTCTGAAAAACGATCTGAGGGTTTCGAAGGGGTGGGGGAGGTTGGAGGTTGGGTGAGCTTGGTGGTGGGTATTATGGAGGGCACAAATTGCATGGAACACTGGGTGTGATACATAAACAATGAATTCTGGTACACTGAGAAGAAATTTTTAAAAAACACATTATTTCTGAAGAGCAGTAAAGCAAAGCACAATAAAATGAGGTGGCATGTAATGCAATCCCTTATATTGATATACTAAAAAGAAAAATCACACGATCATATCAATAGATGCAGGAAAAGCATTTCACAAAACCCAATACCCATTTATAATAAAAACTCTCTAGACTAGGAAAAAGAGGAAACTTCTTCAACTGATTAAGAATATTTTTGAAAACCTTCCGTTAATATCCTACTTTATGGTGAGAAACTCAGAGGTTTCCCACTAAGATCAGGTGCAAAGCAAGGTTGTACCCTCTCATCACTCCTTTTTAACACTGTGCAGAAAATTCTAGCTAATGCAATAAGACAAGAAAAGGAAATAAAAGGAAGTCAGAATGGGAAGGAAAAAATAAATCTGTCTTTGTTCAGCAATGACATGACAATGTATGTAGAAAATAAAAAAAAAACCCACATCAACCAAAACACACGCCCACCCCAGAACTAGTAAGTGATTATAGCAAGATTGTAGGATATGAGATTAATGCACAAAAGTCAGTTGCTATCCTATATACCAGCAATGAACAAGTAGAATTTGAAATTAAAAACACAAAACCACTTATACTAGTCAAAAGAACTAATGAAATACTTAGGTATAAAGCTAGCAAAGTAGGTATGAGATGTAGATGAGGAAACTACAAAACTCTGAAGAATGAAATAAGAGAAGAACTAAATATTTATGGTTGTATTATCAAGATGTCAGTTCTTTCCAACTTGATCTATAGACTTGATGTAGTCCCAATCAAAATCCCAGCAAGTTATTTTATGGATGTCAACAAACTGGTTTGAAAGTTTATAGGAAGAGGCAAAAGGCCCAGAATAGCCAACACAATATTGAAAGAGAAGAACAATATTGGAGGACTGACACTACCTAACATCAAGACTTATAGAAAGCTACAGTAATCAAGACAGTGTGGTATTGACAAATCACAGCTAAATAGATTGATGGAACAGAATAAAGAGTCCAGAAAGAGACCCCCATTAATACAGCCAACTGATATTTGGCAAAGGAGCAAAAACGGTATGATGGAGCAAAGATAGTGTCTTCAAAAAAGGCTGCTGGAACATCTAGACATCCACATGCAAAAAAATGAATCTAGACTTAAACCTTTCATAAAACTTTACTCAGAAAGACTGCAGACATAATGTAAAACACAAAAGTATAAAACTCATGAAAGATAACATATGAGAAAACCTAGGTGACCTTGGCTAACATGATAACTTTTTAGATAAAACACCAAAGGCATGATCCAGGAAGGAAATAATTGGTAAGCTAGACTTCATAAAAATTAAAAACTGTTCTGTGTGGGGCATCTGAGTGGTTCAGTTGGTTAAGTGTCTCTTGATTTCAGCTCAGGTCATGACCTCAGTGTTGTGAGATCAAGCCTCATGTCAAGCTCCATGCTCAGTGGGGTCTGCTTGAGATTCTTTCTCTCCCTCTCCCTCTACCCACCCCTACTCTCTGTCTCTCTCAAATAATAAATAAATCTTTTTTTAAAAAAGATTTTATTTATTTATTTGACAGAGAGAGATCACAGTAGACAGAGAGGCAGGAAGAGAGAGAGGGAGAGAGGGAAGCAGGCTCCCTGCTGAGCAGAGAGCCTGATGCGGGACTCAGTCCCAGGACCCTGAGATCATGACCTGAGCCGAAGGCAGCGGCTTAACCCACTGAGCCACCCAGGTGCCCCATAAATAAATCTTTTTTTTTTTTTAACTGTTCTGTGAAAGACAATGTCAAGAGAATGAGAAAACAGACCACAGTCTGGGAGAAAATATTTGCAAAATATATATTTGATAAAGAATTTTTACCCAAAATATACAAAGAACTCTTAAAACTCAAAAACTTAATTAAAAAATGGACCGCAGACCTTGATAGACACATCACCACAGAAGATATACAAGTGGAAAATAAGCATATGAAAAGTTTTTCCACCTCCTATGTCCTCAGGGAAATGAGTATTAAAACAACAACGAGATACCACCACACACCTGTTAGAATGAATAAAATCTGTAACACTGACAACAGCAAAATCTGGCAAAGATGTGGAGCAACAGGAACTGATTCATTGCTGGTGGAATGCACAATGGTATTGCCACTTTTGAAGATGGTTTGGCAGTTTTTTACAAAACTAATCATACTCTTAGTAATGTACTAAGTCATACTTAGTAACATACTCACACAATCAAGGAATTTCAGTGCTTGGTGTTTACTCAAAGGAGTTGAACACTTTCATTCTCATAAAAACTTACACATAGTTGTTTATAACAGCTTCATTCATAATTGCCAAAACCTGGTAGCAACATAGATGTGCTTCAGTAGATGAACTGATAAACAAACTTTGGTACATCCAGTGTTGGAATATTATCCAGCACTGAAAAGAAATGAGCTATCAAGCCATGAAAAGTTATTGAGAAGTCTTAAATACATATTACTAAGTGAAAGAAGTCAATATGAGCAGATTACATACTATATGGTTCCAACTATATGACATTCTATTAAAACTATGTAGACCGTAAAAAGATCAGTAGTTGCCCGGGGCTGGGGATAGGAGGGAGAGGATGAATGGGCAGAAGACAGAATTTTTAGGGTAATAAATACTATATGATATTATAATGACGTATACATGTCATTATGCATTTTTACAACACCAAGAGTGGACCATAATGTCAGCTATGGACTTTAGGTGATCTTGATGTGACATTGTAGATTCATCAAATATAACAAATGTACCACTCTGTTGGGGGATGTTTTTAATGAGGGAGGCTATGCATGTGTGGGGCAGGGGGTATATAGGAAATCTCTGCACCTTCCTTGAAATTTTGCCATGAATCTAAAACTATTCTTAAAAATACTCTTTAACAACAACTACAGCCAGCAGTATACTTAATTTTGGTGAATTATTAAATACTTTTCCCTAAGGTCAGGAACAAAAGGATATCTGCTCTTGCCGCTTCCATTCAACATTGTGCTAAAGGCTCTCTAGTCAATGCGATGGGGGTGGGGGAAGTAGAGCATATAGATTATAAAGAAAAAGTTAAACTGTTTTCATTCATAAACAACATGAAACCTATGCAGAAAATCATAAAGTATGTATAAAAAGCCACCAGAACTAAGAAATGTGTTTAAGAAGGTCTCATGAGTCAAAAGCAAAGTACAAAAATAAATTATATTTTTATGTAGCTGTGTTTCTTTTAGTGTTTATCTGCTGGTCATGAAATCTTTTAATATTTAGTTATCTGTAAATGCTCTTCTTTCACATACATTTTTGAAGGATATTTTCAATGGGTATAGAATTCTAGGTTGGAGTTTTTTCCTTAACCACTTTGAAAAGAATCTATTGTCTTCTGACTTCCATTATTTTCATTGAAATATCAGGTGTCTTTTTTTCTCTACTTCTAAGATTTTCTTTTTGTCTTTTGTTTTCAGCACTTTTATTATGATGCTCCTAGTTTTCCTTTTATTTATTGCTCCTGGGGTATTAGTATTTCTTGAATATGTGGCTTGATATCTTTTGTGAGTCTTAGAAAATTCTCAAGTATTATCTCTTCAAATATTTCTTCTGTCCTGCTCTCCTCCACTGCTCTTGGGCTTCAGGAAAGTCTCAGAACTTTTGTACCCAACTTATTACATGTTCTATGAAAGAAATTGGCTTAAAGAGTCCTCATCTTTCTGTGTTAATATTTTTACACTATCTTGCTGTAATTTTGTTGCATATCAATAAAAATAATTTTTTTTTACTTAAGATGAGTACTAAAGCTTCTGAGTACCTTTCAAAAGAATAAGCCTAATCTTTCTTTCTTTGATTTATACCTTCTTGTGAATTAAATGGATGTTGGCTTTAAAAAAGGAGCATCAGTCTCAAATACTGTTTTGATACTTACACTGTATTTTATAAGCATTAACTTCTATTCACCCGCACTTATGGAAAAAGTCTGTATCCTTCATTTATTACTACCAGCTAGGGATATATGATTGTGGATGCATATTTCTGTTTCAGCTTTTGTTTGAGCAGCTTCCAAAACATCATCCTATAGGTTTTTAGAATCTGTGCCAAGTTCAGCTCAGATTAAGTTTCTTTGTTAGAATTGCTTTTTAAAGCATCTGGATCAGAAATCATATACTTCTGCTGCATAGCAAAAGAACATTTGGAAATCATCAGGGGCATCATAATAGAAGATGATAGTATTGTATGTTTTTTCTCAGAGTAGGTAAAGACTACAACAAAAAATAATTTTAGTACGAATTTGGAAAATGCTGTTCTGATATTGTTAAAACATGTAGAGCAGGGGATGGCTGGCTTCAAAAATAATGTCATTCTATACATTATTATTCCTAAAATCATCATAGAATATTTCTAGGTAAAACAGAGATTTCTGCTTTTTACCTATTTTCAATGATATACACACAGTCACACACACAAATATGTTAAGAAGGCATGCAGTGTTAAAAAATTTTTGTTTAATGTGATAATTTTATTTTTGTTTCCTCCCTAAATTTGAAACAGAGACCTAAATTATTCTTCAGATCCTTTTAAAAAACAGCATCCATTTTGTTAGGTTTGGTTTACATTTCATTAGATGACAATAATCAATTTGCTCTCCTAAAGAGAAAGATCCATTTTTTTATTAAAAAAAAAACACAAAACTCCAAGAGAAGCCTTCAATTTTTAATATAGTACCTTGTGTCATTTTCATAAATGGGAAAGAGTTTCAAAAATAGTCTCAGAACTTTTGTACCTATGAAGTAAACTTAAATCTATGGTTTTTAGGCTCTCTAATGTTTCCAAAATGATTGATGGATTTTGGAGAGATCATTTGATTATTCCATATATAGCCATGAGAGGGTACATTTAGGTTGTGGTTTGGAAATCCAAATGATTTAGTGGATAAGCTCCAGACTGTGGAACCAGAAGAAAAGAGTTCTTTTTCTGGTTGGAGTGTGACCTTTGTCATGCTTCCCTCTGCTATTCTCAAATTTAGAAATAGCTTTCTCTTCTATGTTCACTTCCAAAGATAGTGTGAAATCATCAAGGTACATCACAACCTAATTTTACTTTCTCATAGCTATATATGGGATTATCAAATGATCTCTCCAAATCTCATTAATCATGAAATTATGATTAGTATGACCATTTTTGTACCAATTTAAATATTATAGTTACTTTCATGAATCATATAACCTTCATATTGATAGCACTATTTTTCAAAATCTAGCCTAATATATGTTTTTATTTTCTTCCTCTCATTAGCCAAGGAAGATAGTAGAGGAAAGGTGGACACATTCTTTAGAGGGTAAGGAAATACAATTTTGCTTCTTTATAGTCTACCTTATCTGCACCTTAAAGACATAGCTAAAATGTGATGTCTGAAATATATGTAGCAATGAAGTTTTTATTGATTGATATAAATATGGATGGCTTTGTTCAGCTGAATACTGCTGGTAGGAGTTACTGGCGTATGTAATACATTATCTTATTACACTCATTTTATGGAAGCTGATCCTGATGGGACAGTGGAAGGAGAGCTTTCTCCAGCTTTCTGGAAAAGCAATTAATCCTACTGCTTATGTAGCAACCATGTCTTGGATCGCATTGGTGTACTGGCACCCTTTCTCCTTTTATTAAAACAAAAATGCAGCTGCTGACCAGAAGTGCAGCTCTACAAGTGGGGCTTTCATCGTACTGGTAAGAGATTCATATCCAGGGTTGACATCATTTCAGTTATGGCTTTTTCATTATTAAATTTTGGAATTTCAAGTTTGTTTATTAAAGATTTAAAGCTATAGGTTAAATCGCCAAATTGAAATCCACTTATTTTTCTATCCTATGATAAGTGGATAAGGTGTGCTAGAAAATGTATTTTTCAGATTTTACCACAAGATGATTATTTTAATTGTTAAATACATGGTATCATAAGGAAATTCACAATTTTTCCCTGAATCTTTCTGTTCTGAAACATTTCTATTTTATATGTAACTGTCCCTGTTCCTCAGTTTGTAAGTAAATTTAGTAAGTAAGTTTAACAAATATTTTAGAGTTATTGACTATTAACTGTTGGTAAAAATAGTGGCCAGGACTTTTACTTAGCCCTTGTGGCAACTTTACTGTGTACTTTGTCTGTTTCTCATCAGTATTGAAAACTGATAATTCTTTAAAACATGTTACATTCACTAATGCTAACAAAGATTTTCAACTCTTAGTATAGTCTTGCATATAAGGGATCTCTTAATTTGTAATCCAGTCTTTTTCAAGGCAGTTCATCTTTTACTGCAAAACCAAAAGTTAGCAGAATACTTTTATCTAGGGTTTAATGTAAATTTTATTTTAAATAGTGGAAGCAGCATTGTATAGTTAACAGACACTTTTACAAAGACATTTATGAAACAGAAAGTTCCAACTGCAGTATATTTTATGTTTGTAAATTTCTAATGCTTTGGATTTTTGATATTTTAGGTCTTGCTTTCCCATTCATTCAATCTATTGGGTTTCAATTTTGACCCCTGTGAAATCCATTTTACCAAAGACCATTGAATATATGTAAAATGGCTTCTATTCTCATGCCCTGTGCATTGTGCATATATATTAGTAGGTAATAGTTGTTTTTTAGAAATTGTTGTTATTGGGGACCTGGGTGGCTCAGTCAGTTAAGCATCTGCCTTCGGCTCAGGTCATGATCCTGGGATTGAGTCCTGCATCAGGCTCCTTGTTCAGCAGAGAGCTTGCTCCTCACTCTACCTGACACTCCCCCTGCTTGTGCTCTCCCTCTCTCTCTGTGTCAAATAAATAAATAAAATCATTTTAAAAATAAAATTGTTATTTATTTGTTTTGCTATTTAAGATGAAAATAACAGAACAAATAACTGGAATAATGGCTGACACATCACTCTGACATGTATTCTTTTTTTTTAAAGACTTTATTTATTTATTTGACAGAGACAGAGAGATCACAAGTAGGCAGAGAGGCAGGCAGAGAGAGGGAGGGAAGCAGGCTCCCTGCTGAGCAGAGAGCCTGATGTGGGGCTCGATCCCAGGATCCTGAGATCATGACCTGAGCTGAAGGCAGAGGCTTTAACCCACTGAGCCACCCAGGTGCCCCTCTGACATGTATTCTTTAAAAGCTTTTTTAAAATTGGTTACATACTGCAGGGGATAGGGCAGGAAAATCCAAAAGTTTACAGTTCGTAAGATAAAAATGTGTGTTGCTGTGTTCCAACATCAATTCTCTGATACCAATTGGGTGTTCTACTATTCATTTCAATTATGATACCAACTATCCAAGTTAGAGTCAGATTCCACACATTTAAGACAAAGTTCTTCACAAGACAGCCCCCACATCAGAACCCAATTGCAAGTTTTGGGTGTCACCGAACACCCACATTTCTGTCTGGCCTACTACAAATTCAGCCAGGACCTCACACAACCTCTTCAGGTTTGATAATTCTATAATAACTCACAGAATTCATATAAGTGCTACATTTATAATTGTCACTTTATTATAAAGGATACAAATGAATAGTCAGATGAAGATATATGCAGAACAAGGTTTGGAATGGTCCAGAGTACAGAGTTCTGTCTCTGTGGAGTCATGCTATGTGCCACCAGCATATCAATATGTTCACCAACCAGGAAGCTCCCCTGAACCTGTGTGTCCAGATGGTTGCATTTCATAGACAAAATAAATCAAATCACAGAACACTGTGATTGATCTCTCTAGACTACCTCCTCTCCCTGAAGGTTGGACTGGCCCAAAGTTCCAACACTCTAATCATGTGGTTCATTTTCTGGTTATAATCCTCATTCTGAAGTTGTCTGGGGCCCTGTCTTGAGTCACCTCATTAACATGATGAAGACATTCCCATCACTCAGGAAATCTGAAAGGTTTTTTGAAGCTCTGTGTCATGAATAAGGTCAGATAAAGATTTAATTATACCATGGTTGTCTATTATAATGGTTATACTTATAAATACTTGTTATGAGATAAAACATAAAGAGATATTTAGAAAGAGAATTCTGATGTAAAGCTCATCAGTAAATTAATGATAGGCACATTGGATATGTCTCTTGTGGGACTTGCAGGTTTTTAAATCTCTACATCTACAATTAAGCTAGGTTTAAAGACTGGACCATTTTCTTACACCATACACAAAAATAAACTTAAAATGTATTAAATACCTAAGTATAAGATATGAAGCCATAAAACTCCTAGAAGAAAACATAGGCAATAATTAATTTGACATTGGCTATAGCAACGTTTTTCTAGATGTGTCTCCTCAGGCAAGAGAAACAAACATATCCTCAGCAAAGGAAAACATCAATAAAATGAAAAGGCAACCTACTGAATGGGAGAAGATATTCACAAATGATGTATCTGATAAGGGGATAATATCCAAAATATATGAAGAATTTATATAACTCAAGAATGAAAAAACAAATAAATAATCTGATTAAAATAGGCAGAGAATCTGAACAGACATTTCTCCAAAGAAGACATACAGATGGCCAAGAGACACATTAAAAAGATTCTCAACATCACTCATCATGAGGGAAATGCAAATCAAAACCACAGTGAAATACCACTTTATACCTGTCATAATGGCAAGAATCAAAAAGACAAGAATAACAAATATTGGTAAGGATGTGGAGAAAAAGGAACCCTCATGCATTGTTGATGGAAATGTAAATTGGTACAGCCACTGTGGAAAACAGTATGGAGTGTCCCCAAAAAATTAAAAATAGAAATACCATCTGATCCAGTAATTCAACTTTTGGGTATTTATCCAAAGAATACAAAATTATTAATTCAAAAAGATATATGCACCTCTCTGTTTACTTCAGCATTATTTACAATAGCCAAGATATGGAAGCAATCCAAGTCCATCCATAGATGAATCGATATAGATGTGGTATATATATACAATGGAATATTGCTCATACATAAAAAAAGAATGAAATCTTGCCATTTGTGACAATATGGATGAAACTAGAGGGTAATACGCTAAGTGAAATAAGTCAAACAAAGAAAGACAAATACCATATGATTTCACTTGTATGTGGAATCTGAAACACACACACACACACACACACTCACACAAATGAATAAACAAACAAAAAGCAGAAACAGAGAATAAATACGGAGAATAAACCAATGGTTGCCAGAGGGGTGGGGGATAATAGATGAGCTAAATAGAAGAAGAGAAGTGGAAGATACAGGCTTCCATTTGTGGAATGGATAAGTCATAGCAATAAAAGACATAGCCTAGGAGATAGGATATATCAATGATGCTGTAACAGCATTGTCTGGTGACATACGGTAGGTCCACTTGTGGTGAGCATAGCATGACATAGAGATTTGTCCGAACACTATGTTGTACACCTTAAATTAATGTAACACCGTGTGTCAACTATACTTCAATCAAAAAAAGAAAAGAAATGAAAACATGATTTAAAAAATATTTTTTAAAGATCTGTAATAACTGGTTACTTATTTGATACAGAATCATGAAAATAATGTTCTGATTCCTGTTTTACATTTAAAAAACTTAAACTTCACAAAGTAAATGCCAAGCACCAGGGTACTTGAAATATGCACTTTATACCCATTGAAAACTGGTTTTATTTATCATGAGCAAGTTGTATTTATGATATCCATGTCATGGCAAATTGCGAAAACAAAGATTAAGTTATTTTTTCAGCCATACATAATTAGTGCCAGAAACTGAAATCTGAATACTGATTTTCCGTAGCCTGTGCTCAGCATGCTTATCCATAATATAATTCAATTACTAAAACACAATTTTGTATGAAGTATTTGATAATATAATAATGACTTCATTGTATATATCACATACCACATCTTATTTTTACTTTTGTTAATATCACTTCCAATTGACACAATAGATTTCCTTATGAAAAATGAATGAGTGACATTCAAATCTTATAGAAACTGGGCAAACATGCTTTTTTTATTTTTAAAAGGGTAGGAATTGAATTTAGGTTTTCTACTAAGTTGTAGGTCTCTATTGATTTCTATACTAAATGTACACTTTTCTTGTAAAATAATCATAAGTCACAAAAAAAGATATGAGGATTTATAATCTATGCATAGCTAGATTATAGAGTATTGAAGCTAAGATTGCTAACACCACCATAAGAAGAAATCAAGAAAGATTTTTTAAATATATTCTTTTATCAGTATCAACCATCACTTTCTTCGAATGGAACTGGCAAATGCAGCAAAACACACAATTTTCAAGAAATTAATAAAATTAAATATTTTGAGTAGCAAATATAACATTTGAGTGAAATTATTGCTGTATTATGGGATACTGTAAACCAGCCATTAGAAGAGAGAACCATTGATTTTAGTAGGAAAAATCAATTTAAGATAACCTAAAAAAAATATTTAGTTTTCTAGATTTCTTTTGAAGCAATAAGATGGGAACAAAGTATACTCATTTATGTGTCAAACCCTAAATTAATCAATTAAATTAATTACCTAAAATAATAATGTATTTTTAGTATATAATTTTTGTAAGAATGTTACATAGTTGGTATTGTGTGTGTGTGTGCGCGTGCCTGGAAAGTATATGTATATATTCTGGCAGTGGGAAGAAAAAGAAAAATGAAAGCATTTAGGAGTAATAAATAGAATGAAGGAAAAATGAGACTCAGAATAAGAAATAAGTGGAAAAGGTAGCCAGACTTACCTAATAGTATTTATTGGACTTTGGGGGTAAAAAATACATCTAGATTTTTCAAACAGATAAACATTGCTAGAATTTTACAATCAAGTATTTACTGAGTACATATTATATGCTTAAACTATGCTGATAAAGAGAAGGGATTTGAGGGAAATTGGAAAGGGAGGTGAACCATGAGAGACTATGGACTCTGAAAAACAACCTGAGGGTTTTGAAGGGGTGGGGGGTGGGAGGTTGGGGGAACCAGGTGGTGGGTATTAGGGAGGGCACGTATTGCATGGAGTACTGGGTGTGGTGCAAAAAACAATGAATACTGTTACTCTGAAAATAAAAAAAAATAAAAATAAAAAATTTTAATAAATAAATAAATGAATAAATAAATAAATAAACACAATTTCTAACATCAACAAAAAAAATAAAAATTAAAAAAAGTAAAGGGAATGCAAGGGAAGTTTAAGACAAAGTCCCTGTTTTCAAAGAATGTAAAATCCAGCAGAAGTGACTAACCTAAAATACAAGACAACTAGAGAAGTAGATTATAGATATTGGTGTGGAACGAGTCGGCTTCTCAAAGGAGGTAGAATTTGTAAGTTTTAAACAAAAAGCATGTGTATTCCTTTCTAAAGTTTTATACAATTATTCCTGAAATCAGGGCTTCTCTTCTTTTCTCTCTCTTTATTTAAGATTTTATTTATTTATTTGACAGAGAGATAAAGAGCACAAGTAGGCACAGTGGCAGGCAGAGGGAGAGGGAGAAGTAGGATCTCTGCTGAGCAGGTGGCCTGATGCTGGGCTTGATCGCAGGCCCCTGGGATCATGACTTCAGCCAAAGGCAGACACTTAACTGACTGAGCCACCCAGGCACCCCAGGTCTTCTTTGTTTTCATTAAGAAATTGTAGCTTCTTTGCTAAAAAGTATGGTTACCACAATTCCCTTTACATAAAAGCAGGTTTATTTTAATGTTACAACCATTTTATGTTTTTCTAGAATGTACCTGCTAAAGATTTAAAGCCATGTTTTTGCAATGCTTCCTATTTCTGCCCCAAGAGCCAGTCATATAAAGGTAAGCTGATATTTTGATCCAAACCCTGATATGAGGCTGGAAGTTCTCCTTCCTCTTTTGCCACTCCCCTTTGTACATTAGATAAAGAAAAAATATTAACAGAATGTACCATAGAAACACAAATAATCAATGAAGATAAAATTGTGAGAAACAAGTTTTTCATATTACTCCAGTATTATTAAAATTATTTCAGAAAACATTACTATTTGATATTAAGACTTTAAAATTAATATGTGGTGAATATCATTATTATAATTGTATAGATCAAGATTGTTTTACAGTAAGAGAAGTCATTTGTGGTCAGTGGGGTATAAAATGTGGCTTTAGATGCCAAAGTGTAATGAAATTAAATTTATGTCAGTCTCTTTTTGCTTTCTTTTCTGTGAGCTAATCATGAATCTACTATGTCACTTGAGTTTGCTTAACAGCTTGTGTTGATGAAAAGATACTGGTCTTAATATACAGTAAGGGTGGTTATAATAAACCTAGTACAATATGCTAAAAATTTTTATGAGCAGTTCATAATGTACATGTGAACCTGTCAAAAAAAAAGTCAATACCTTAGTGAAGGATAAAGTTGAGGTGAACTGGTTAAGATCAGAATTTTTAGATTATTCTACCATTTGCTTTAAAACTTTTTGAAAGTAGTTATTTTAGAATTATATGTGGATTGCATTTGCATATATTTAGCTAGCCATTTTGCCTCATTAGATTAGTAAACAAATGAATGATACTTTACTGGGAAATTTCCCAATCTGGATGTTAAGAAAAATTGGATATGATGATATTAATTTGCTGTTAACTAATGTTATACAACATTGTTAAATGACAGTCCATCTGTCAAATTAACATCATGACATCCTACTTGTTATTTTAATATGTTATAATGATGAAATGTGTTTTTTAGATATGTTTTACATTTGCACTAAGTAATGGAAAGTACAATATATTATGTGCCTGTGCCCTGAGGAGAGATTTTAACAAAAATAATTGAAGGTAATAAATCTTAGCCACTTTTCCTCTGTGTTGCCCCTACCCCAGTATACCTTTTATATATCTCCTATACATAGCAAGCTTTCTAGATAGTAACGAAGTTTGAGCACTATTGTGTGTTTTATAGAATAAAACTCACAATTCCTGCCAAAAAATTTACTTTGCCCTGAAATGTTGCTTTAATAAACACTCTCTGTGATCGCTTTTATGATGGTTTGATCCCCTTGACCAAGATTGAAATGCATTCTTGAATGATGTTGCTATTGAACAAAAGACGAGTTTTTCAAATAATTAGGAACATCTACAGGCTAATAAATCTCCCCTACAGTTTTAATTTGATTGTATACCTGGTAGGTGTTTTTGCTTAAGAGAGTGGGGGTGTGTGTGGGGTTGTGTGCATGATTTATAATGTGTTTGGATTTTTGTTTAAATTGTCATGGGCAGCAATGATAAAATTTGGTGCAAAGAAGTAATGTAATTCATATTTGATAATATTGTCTTTAATCATGCCTTGATCTCGCCAATATTCCCTAATGTGATTTTTAAAAAAAAAATTGAGATGGCTAATTTTGAGACACATTATTTTAATAACTGGAGTTCCTCATAGTGCTTTGTTTTCATGTATAAATATATAGCACAGATGATTATACACTATCTTTTCAAAAATGATTACAGGGTTTTGTAGCTTTTATATAACATTATCCAGAGTGTTTTTGGTGTATTTAAATGTGACAATATACTGTGAAAAGCAAATTTTAAAATTATACAAATGGAATACTTTTCAACAAGAAATAATGATGTGAATGAAAACTAATCCAATATATATGAACGTAGCCCAGGCTTGCCATATTGGTTTATCCATTAATTTTCTTAGCCCAGGTGTTTGTTTAGTGGGAAGTCATCTCATGAAGTGATGATAGATGTATTTTACTCAGAACTAGTTACACAAGTCCAACATTTTATACTTTTCATGCTCAAAACTGCTTAGGAACCTTTACTTATAAAAGTTTAAAAATCACAATTGGAGAAAATTGTTCACGATCTTTCAATAGAAGAAACGCTTTCTGAAAGCTTTCAATGAACAAAATAGGACATTTTAAAGCCTGGGTGGGAATGAATTTTATTCATGATGTTATTATAAAATTCTTTTTGAATAACATTAGAGCAGATTTTTTCTAAAATGGAAAAACTTCACTAATTTTTCATATTTAAAAAAAAAGACAATATATTTTTGTTATAAAAATCAACAATACAGAAGTCCCAAAACTAGAAATTCTACCCAATCTTACCTCTCAGAGAAAACCATTGTTAGTACTTTGCTGTATGTCTTTTCAGGATTTATTTTTTAAAAATAGTTTTAAAATTGCCTTATACTTATACATAGTACTTTGCAAACTGCCTTTTTTCACTTACTATATTATGGATAACTTTCCATGTCAATACATATAGATCTTGATAATTTTTAATGACACATAGTATTCTACTCATAGTTAACTCCCTATAGGTAAATAACAGTTTATTTAATGAATCTCTCTAGTGATGGTCATTTAGGTTGTTTCCAGTTCAGAGCTTTTATAAACATTACAGTTGTTTAATGATTTCCTTGGAATAAATTCTAAAAATTCAAATTATTGGATTAAGTATTTAGATGTTTTGAAGTTTTATACGTCTTGTCTAGTTGCTCTCTGAGAGAGTTATGCTGATCAATATACAAATTTACAGTGCCACCAACAGTATATGACAGAATCCACTCCTTCACCTACTCTGTGTATAATCCATGTTTCTAATATTTGTCAATTGGATATGATAGAGTAGTACATCTTATTTACCAACAAGTCTAGGTTTTTTTCATTTGCAAAGTACTAGAAAATACATGTTTCTTCCCCATTTTTCTATCTCTTCTTATTTATTGGTAAGAGAGTTTTAGTGAAGATATTAATCTTTTGTGATGGAGTGTCTGGGTGGCTCAGTTAAGTGTCTGCTTTTGGCTCAGGTCATGATCTCAGGGTCCTGGGACAGAGCCCCACGTGGGGCTATTTCCTCAGCAGGGAGTCTGCTTCTCCCTCTCTCCCTGCCCCTCCCCCTTCTTATGCTCTCTCTTTCTCTCTCTCTCAAATAAATAAGTAAAATCTTTTAAAAAATACTAATCTTTTGTGTATTATATGTTAAAATGTATTTTTAAATTTTGTGTTTTGTGTCAATATGTGGTCAATTACATGGTTAATTTTATTAGTTTTTTTTACTGATAGTTTTTAGCTTTAGTGCATGCTAAAGAAGGTCTTCCTTACCCAGATTATGATAATATCTTTTATTTTCTTCCAGTGCTTTGATAATTCTGTTCCATTTATTTCTTTTTTATTCATTTTGAATTGATATGCAGTTAACATACAATAAATTGTACATGTTTAAAATATAAAACTTGACAAGTTTTTGTATATTTATAACCCATGAAACCACCAACACAAGATGATGTGCATACTCAGCACCTCAAAAAGGTGTTTAATGCTTCTTTGTAGTTCCTTCCTCCCATCTCTTTTTCCCCTACCTCTCAACAACCACCGATTAGCTTTAGCTTTCTGTCACTGTAGATGCATTTCTAGAATTTTCTATGAATGGTATAGTAAAGCATAGTAAATAGTAAAATAGTAAAGTAAAAAATAGTAATAAATAATAAAAAATAGTAAAGCATGCTTTTTCCCTCTGGCTTCTTTAACTTGGCGTAATTATTTTGAGATTCATCATTGCATATAACAATAGTTAATTCCTGGGAGGGGAAAAAACCCAATGATTAATTCCCTTTTATTGCTGAGTAGTATTTCATTATAAAACTATGCCAAAATTTGTTTATTTGTTCACATGTTGATGGACATTTGGGTTATTTCATGTTTGGGGCTATTACAAATAAATCTCCTGTGAACATTCATGTACAAGTTTTTGTATGGACATTTACTCCCATTTCTCTTGGGTAAATACCTAGGAGTGGAATGGCTAGAGAATATAATCAGTGCATATTTGATTTTTGAGAAACTGCCAAACTGTTTTCCAAAGTGATTATACCATTTTACCTTCCTAACAACAGTTTTTCCACATTTTTGCCAACACTTCGTGTGGTCAGTCTTTTTAATTTTAGCCATTCTAGTAGGTGTGTAGTGGTATTTTATTAAAACATTAATTTGCATTTCCCTAATGCTTAGTCTATTCATATGTTTTCATGCCATCCACATATATTATTTGGTGAAGTATCTGTTCCAACCTTGTGCCCATTTAAAAAAATTGTTTTGTTTTCTTGTTGAGTGTGGAGAGTTCTCTATGTATTCCAGATTCAAGTCTTTTATCAGCTGTAAGCTTTGCAAATATTGCAAATATTTTCTTTTAGTCTGTGGTTTGTCTTTTTTTTTTCAAGATTTTATTTATTTATTTATTTGACAGAGAGAGAGAGATCACAAGTAGGCAGAGAGGCAGGCAGAGAGAGAGGAGGAAGAAGGCTCCCCACTGAGAACCCGACACGGGGTTCAATCCCAGGACCCTGGGATCATGACCTGAATTGAAGGCAGAGGCTTAACCCACTGAGCCACCCAGGTGCCCTGTGCCTTTTTATTTTCTTAACAGTGATTTTCAAAAAACAGAAGCCTTAAATTTTGATAAAGTCAAATTTGTTCATTTTTCTTTTTCAGATCATGCTTTTGGTATCATATCTAAAAAATCTTTGCCTAACCCCAGGTTACAGAGGTTTTTTTCCTCCATTTTCTAGATATGTGTGGGCTATGATGCATTTTAGGGTAATGCCTATATATGGTGCAAGATATGGATCCAAGTTAATTTGTTTGTATCCAATTGTTTCAGCAACATTTGTTGAAATGAGTATCTTCTCTCCACTGGATTGCCTTTGCATCTTTGTAAAAAATAAGTCATCATATATGTATGGATCTATTTCTGAACTCTCTATTCTGTTCCATCTATGTATTTGTCTACTTTCTAAAATACCGCACTGTCTTGCAATCAGATAATGTTAATCCTCCAACTTTGTTTTTTTTTTTTTTTCAAAGTTGATGACTATTCAAGTTCCTTTGTATTTCCATAAAAATGTTAGAATTACCTTGTCAATTTAAACAAAAAATGTTGGGGCCCCCGTGGCTCAGTGGGTTAATCTTCTGCCTTCAGCTCGAGTCATGATCTCAGGGTCCTGGGATGGAGCCCTGCATTGGGCTCTCTGCTCAGCGGGGAGCCTGCTTCCCCCTCTCTCTCTGCCTGCCTCTCTGCCTACTTGTGATCTCCCTCTCACTGTCTAATAAATAAAAAAATAAAATCTTAAAAAAAATAAACAAAAAATGTTCACATGAATTTTGATTAAGATTGTAGTTAGAGGGCACCTGGCTGGCTCAGTTGGTGGAATATATGACTCTTGATCTCAGAGTTGTGAGTTCAAGCCCCATGCTTGGTGTAGAGATCACTTAAAAATAAAACCTAAACATTTCCTTAGCAATTCGGGGTCTCTTCTGATTCCATACAAATTTTAGTATTATTTGCTCCAGCTCTTTGAAAAATTCTGGTGGAATTTTGATCGGAATGGCATTAAAAGTATAGATTGCTCTGGGCAGTATAGACATTTTAACGATGTTTATTCTTCCGATCCAAGAGCATGGAATGGTCTTCCATCTTTTTGTGTCTTCTTCAATTTCTTTTAGGAGTGTTCTGTAGTTCCTCGAGTACAGATCTTTAACCTCTTTGGTTAGGTTTATTCCGAGGTATCTTATGGTTTTTGGTGCTATAGTAAATGGAATTGATTCTCTAATTTGCCTTTCTGTATTTTCATTGTTAGTGTATAAGAAAGCCACTGATTTCTGGACATTGACTTTGTATCCTGCTACATTACTGAATTGCTGTATGAGTTCTAGTAGTTTGGGGGTGGAGTCTTTCGGGTTTTCCATATAAAGAATCATGTCATCTGCGAAGAGAGAGAGTTTGACTTCTTCCTTGCCAATTTGGATACCTTTTATTTCTCTTTGTTGTCTGATTGCTGTTGCTAGGACTTCTAATACTATGTTGGACAGGAGTGGTGAGAGTGGGCATCCTTGTCGTGTTCCTGATCTCAATGGGAAGGCTGCAAGCTTTTTCCCATTGAGGATGATATTTGCTGTGGGTTTTTCATAGATAGATTTGATGAAGTTCAGGAATGTTCCCTCTATCCCTATACTTCAAAGCATTTTAATCAGGAACGGATGCTGGATTTTGTCAAATGCTTTTTCTGCATCAATTGAGAGGATCATGTGGTTCTTCTCTCTTCTCTTATTGATTTGTTCTATCACATTGATTGATTTGCGAATGTTGAACCATCCTTGTAACCCAGGGATGAATCCCACCTGGTCATGGTGGATAATCTTTTTAATGTGCTGTTGGATCCTGTTTGCTAGGATCTTGTTGAGAATCTTAGCATCCATATTCATCAGTGATATCGGTCTGAAATTCTCCTTTTTGGTAGGGTCTTTGCCTGGTTTGGGGATCAGGGTAATGCTGGCTTCATAAAAAGAGTCTGGAAGTTTTCCTTCTGCTTCAATTTTTTGAAACAGCTTCAGGAGAATAGGTATTATTTCTTCTTTGAAAGTTTGATAGAATTCCCCAGGGAATCCATCAGGTCCTGGGCTCTTGTTTTTTGGGAGGTTTTTGATCACTGCTTCAATCTCGTTACTAGATATCGGTCTATTCAGGTTGTCAATTTCTTCCTGGTTCAATTTTGGGAGTTTATAGTTTTCCAGGAATGCTTCCATTTCATCTAGGTTGCTTAGCTTATTGGCATATAACTGTTGACAATAGCTTCTGATGATTGTTTCTACTTCCTTGGTGTTAGTTGTGATCTCTCCCTTTTCATTCATAATTTTATTAATTTGGGCTTTCTCTCTTTTCTTTTGGATTAGTGTGGCCAATGGTTTATCGATCTTATTGATTCTTTCAAAAAACCAGCTTCTAGTTTCGTTGATACGTTCTACTGTATCTCTGGTTTCTACCTCGTTGATCTCTGCTCTAATCTTGATTATTTCCCTTCTTATGTGTGGAGTTGGTTTGATTTGTTGTTGATTCTCTAGTTCTTTAAGGTGTAGAGACAGCTGGTGTATTCTGGATTTTTCAATTTTTTTGAGGGAGGCTTGGATGGCTATGAATTTCCCCCTTAGGACCGCCTTTGCTGTATCCCATAGGTTTTGGAGTGAAGTGTCTTCGTTCTCATTGGTTTCCATAAATTGTTTAAGTTCTTCTTTGATCTCCTGGTTGATCCAAGCATTCTTAAGCAAGGTGGTCTTTAGCTTCCAGGTATTTGAGTTCCTTCTGAACTTTTCCTTGTGATTGAGCTCCAGTTTCAAAGCATTGTGATCTGAGAATATGCAGGGAATAATCTCAGTCTTTTGGTATCGGTTGAGCCCTGATTTGTGACCCAGTATGTGGTCTATTCTGGAGAAGGTTCCATGTGCACTTGAGAAGAATGAGTATTCTGTTGTTTGAGGGTGGAATGTTCTGTATATATCTATGAGGTCCATCTGGTCCAATGTGTCATTCAATGCTCTTATTTCTTTATTGATTTTCTGCTTCGATGATCTGTCTATTTCTGAGAGAGGCGTGTTAAGATCTCCTACTATTAATGTATTCATATCAATATGACTCTTTATCTTGATTAATAGTTTTCTTATGTAATTGGCTGCTCCCATATTGGGGGCATAGATATTTACAATTGTTAGATCATCTTGGTGGATAGTCCCTTTAAGAATGATGTAGCGTCCTTCTGTATCTCTGACTACCGTCTTTAGTTTAAAATCTAATTTATCTGATATGAGAATCGCTACCCCGGCCTTCTTTTGAGGCCCATTGGCGTGAAAGATGCTTCTCCATCCCTTCACTTTCAGTCTGGGTGTATCTTTAGGTTCAAAATGGGTCTCTTGTAGACAACATATGGATGGGTCCTGTCGTTTTATCCAATCTGCAACCCTGTGTCGTTTTATGGGTGCATTTAGGCCATTCACATTGAGAGTGATTATTGAGAGATATGTTTTTATTGACATTGTGTTATCTTTGAAGTCTTTCTTTCTGTCGATTGTCTCTATATTTCTGTTCAATGCTATTCTTAGGATTTTTCCTCTTTTATAGAACCCCCCTTAATATTTCCTGCAGTGTCGGCTTGGTGGTTGCATAGTCTTTTAAGCCTTGCTGGTCTTGGAAACTCTTTATCTCTCCATCCATTTTGAATGTCAGTCTTGCTAAGGAAATGTTGAAAAACAAAAATAAAACTGGTGGCATCACGTTACCTGATTTCAAGCTTTACTACAAAGCTGTGATCACCAAGACAGCATGGTACTGGCATAAAAACAGACACATGGACCAGTGGAACAGAGTAGAGAGGCCAGATATGGACCCTCAACTCTATGGTCAAATAATCTTTGACAAAACAGGAAAAAATATCCAGTGGAAAAAAGACAGTCTCTTCAATAAATGGTGCTGGGAAAACTGGACAGCTATATGTAGAAGAATGAAACTTGACCATTCTCTTACACCGTACACAAAGATAAACTCGAAATGGATAAAAGACCTCAACGTGAGACAGGAATCCATCAGAATCCTCGAGGAGAACATAGGGAGTAACCTCTTTGATATCAGCCACAGCAACTTCTTTCAAGATATGTCTCCAAAGGCAAAGGAAACAAAGGCAAAGATGAACTTTTGGGACTTCATCAAGATCAAAAGCTTCTGCATAGCAAAAGAAACAGTCATCAAAACAAAGAGGCAACCCACGGAATGGGAGAAGATATTTGCAAATGACAGTACAGATAAAAGGTTGATATCCAAGATCTATAAAGAACTCCTCAAACTCAACACACACAAAACAGACAATCATATTAAAAAATGGGCAGAAGATATGAACAGACACTTCTCCAATGAAGACATACAAATGGCTACCAGACACATGAAAAAATGTTCATCATCACTAGCCATCAGGGAGATTCAAATCAAAACCACATTGAGATACCACCTTACACCAGTTAGAATGGCCAAAATTAGCAAGACAGGAAACAACGTGTGTTGGAGAGGATGTGGAGAAAGGGGAACCCTCTTACACTGTTGGTGGGAATGCAAACTGGTGCAGCCACTTTGGAGAACAGTGTGGAGATTCCTCAGGAAATTAAAAATAGATCTTCCCTATGACCCTGCAATTGCACTGCTGGGTATTACCCCAAAGATACAGATGTAGTGAAAAGAAGGGCCATCTGTACCCCAATGTTTATAGCAGCCATGGCCACGGTCGCCAAACTGTGGAAAGAACCAAGATGCCCTTCAACGGACGAATGGATAAGGAAGATGTGGTCCATATACACTATGGAGTATTATGCCTCCATCAGAAAGGACGAATACCCAACTTTTGTAGCAACATGGACAGGACTGGAAGAGATTATGCTGAGTGAAATAAGTCAAACAGAGAGAGTCAAGTATCATATGGTTTCACTTATTGGTGGAGCATAACAAATAATATAGAGGACAAGGGTAGATGGAGAGGAGAAGGGAGTTGAGGGAAATTGGAAGGGGAGGTGAACCATAAGAGACTATGGACTCTGAAAAACAACCTGAGGGTTTTGAAGGGGCGGGGTGGGAGGTTGGGGGAACCAGGTGGTGGGTATTAGGGAGGGCACAGATTGCATGGAGCACTGGGTGTGGTGAAAAAACAATGAATACTGTTACGCTGAAAATAAATAAAAAATTTAATTAAAAAAAATAAAACCTAAAAAAAAAGAACAAGAAGATTGTAATGGGAAGAATTAACATCTTAAAAATATTGAATCATCCACATATGAATAAAGTATAACTTGCCATTATTTGGGTCTTGTTTAATTTCTCTCAACAGTGTTTTGTAATCTGCATGTATAGGTCTTGCCCATCTTTGGTCACACTTATTCCTAAATATTTTATATTTATATGCTACTGTTGATTTGAATTTCAATTTCTGAATGTTGTTAGTATGTAAAAATATAATTGATTTTTGTATATTTATTTTGTGTCCTACAACCTAGATGAGCTCATTTATTATTTCTAGTAGAATTTTGTATAATGCATGAGATATTCTACACAAATGAACATGTCGTCTATGAACACAGACTTCCTTTTCAACTGGAAGCTTTTAAATTCTTGTTTATTGCACTGAATAATGCCTCCAGTACAAGGAGCACTTGGGTGGCTCAGCTGGTTAAGCATCTGACTCTTGATTTTGGCTCAGGTCATGATCTCAAGGTAGTGAGATCAAGCCCCATGTTGGGCTCCATGCTCAGTGAGGAGTCTGCTTGAGATTCTCTCTCTCTCCGTTTTCCTCTTCTCCTCCCTGCTGCACTCTCTCTGTCTCCAAAATAAATAGATATATCTTAAAAAACAGCAACAACAACAAACACCTCCAGTACAATATTGAATAGGCATAGTGAGAAGAAACAAACTTGTCTTGTTATTGATCCTAGGGAGAAAACATTCAGTCATTCACCATTAAGTATGATGCTATATATGGATTTTTCTGTAAATGCCTTTTAAGAAGTTGAAGATATTTTCTTGTATTCCCATTTGCTGAGTTTTTATCAGGAATGTTTGCAGGGATTTTATCAAATGTATTTTCTGTATCTTTGAGATGAATCATATGGTTCTTCTTTTATATATGTATAAATATATATATTATATATAATGTATAAATACATGTATATTCTATATATATACACGTATTTATTTATTATATTTATTATATATACATATATATGTGTGTGTGTGTGTGTGTATGTGTGTGTATGTATGTGTGTGTGTGTGTATATATATATTTTTATATATATATATATATATATATATATATATATATATATATGATTCACACTGATTCACTTTTTAATGTTAACCTACCTTGCAATCCTGGAATAAACCCTTGAATTATTTCAATCCTGGAATAAACCCGTGAATTGTCCTTTTCATATATTGATAGATTTGATTTGGAAAAGTTTTATTTATAATTTTTACATCTATGTTTGTGAGGAGTTTTAGTTCTGTACTTTTCCTTTCTTGTAATATCTTTGATGGTTTTGGTATCAAGGTAATGCCAAACTCTGAATGGCTGAGAAATATTCTGCACTCTTTGCTTTTCTGAAAGTTTTTATAGAATTTGATATTATTTATTCCTTAAGTGTTAGGTAAGATTTACAGTGGAATTTTCTTTGTAGGTCTTTTTTTTAAACAGTTTCAATTTTTTCAATAGATATAGGGCTACACAGATTATCTATTTCTTCTTGAGTGAGCTTCAGTAGGTTGAGTCAAGGGGTTTTTTTTCCACCTAATTTAAGCTTTCAAATTTATGGACATAAAATTGCTTGTGATAAAAAAATTGCTTGTGATATTCTCTATCATTATTTCAATATATGTAGGATCTATAGCAATGTATTCTCTTTTATTGCTGGTATTAGCAATTTGTGTCTTCTTTCTGTTTTTTTCCTGATTAGTATGGTTAGAGGTTATCAATTATATTAATATTCATAAAATACCAGCTCTTGGTGCAATCTATTAGCTCTCTTTTATTTTATTGATTTCTATTTTATTATTTATTATTTCTTGGCTTTTTTGCCTACATTGGGCTTAATCTGCTCTTTTTTTCTAGTTTCTTAAGGTGTAAGTTGAGGTCAATTTTTTGAGATCTTTCTTCTTTTCTAATATATAGGCTTTTGGTACTAAAAATTTCTCTCCAGTCAAAATGCTTTTCAATTTGCTTCTGATTTCTTCTTTGGCAAATGCATTATTTAGAAGTATATTTCATAGTTTCCAAATATCTGGGGATTTAAATATTTCTGTTATTGATTTCTAATTAAATTGCATTGTGGTTATAAACATACTTTACATGACTTAAATGATTTTAAATTTATTAAGATTTGTTATATGGTCCAGAATATGGTTTATCTTGGTAAATGTTCCATAGTACTTGATAAGAGTGTTCATCCTGCTCTTGTTGGTTGGAGTGTCCAAGGTCATTGAAGATGTATTCAAGTTGTGTACCTGTACTGGTTTTCTCTCTACTTGTTCTATAAATGATGGAGAAAGGGGTTTTGAAATCTCCCTTTTAAAATTTATCTATCTATCTATCTATCTTAAATTGGTTCCAGGCTGGGTCCAATGCAGGGCCTGAACTCATGACCCTAAGATCAAAACCTGAGCTGAGATCAAGAGTCAGACACTTAACTGACTGAGTCATCCAGCTGTCCCAGAAATCTCTCTCACTCTTTTTTTCTTTAAAGATTTATTCATCTATTTTGGAGAGAGAAAGAGAGAATGCAGATGTGTGAGGGAGGGAAGGGGCAGAGGGGGAGAATCTTCAAGCAGACTCCCTACTGAGAGCAGAGCTCAGTATGGGACTCAATCCCACAACCCATGAAATCACAACCTGAACCAAAACCAAGAGTCAGATGCTCGATGGACTGAACTATCCAGGTGCCTCCTGAAATCTTTTTTTTTTTCCCCATTTGATTACATTTTATTTTCAGAAAGGCATCAGTCATTCTAGTTAGTCACATAGATTACATGATCAAGAGATTTAAAACAATGTTAATCATGAAATCCCACTTTCATCTGCAAAAGTCAAGCTATGCTGTTAAACACAACCAAGATAATAAGAATACAAATGTCCCTAAGTCTACTGGATCTTGAGAATTATTCAGCAACACCCACAAGAAAAAGGCAAAATTCTGTCCTCCTGAAAAAGTGTAGTACTTTTTTTTTTAGATTTATTTATCTATTTGTTGGACAGACAGAGATCACAAGTAGGCAGAGAGGCAGGCAGAGAGAGAGAGAGGAGGAAGCAGGCTTCCCGTCAAGCAGAGAGCCCCACGTGGGGCTCAATCCCAGGCCTCTGGGATCATGACCTGAGCTGAAGGCAGAGGCTTCAACCCACTGAGCCACCCAGGCACCCTAAAGTGTAGCACTTTTTAGGAAATGAGGAGAAATTCCAAAAGCCTCAACATTTGTGATTATTTTAGTAACCCTTACAAATGTCTTCATAAACTGTGCTAAGTCAGGTAGGGGTCAACAGGTAAAACACACCCCTGTTGCTTTTCATGAGGACATTTGGAGGTCCCAAACTGCAGCCCGAGAGACTCTTCCCTTTGTCTTCATACAGTATACATATACATTTGAAGAGACTTGCTATGAGTACTACTTAAAATAGGCACACTTAATACTGAAGGTCATTTTAACAAAGAATGTCCCGATGTTCAGTCTTTAACTGTGTGTGACAAAGCCAAGATATACCACCAATCCAATAAAAAAAAAAGTTGGGGGGATAGTTTTAACACATCATTAATATATGCTAATAAGTTTTTCTAGTGAAGACAACAAAGCCCATTCACAACTGAGGGACAGAGGAAAACTCAGATTTTAGCCACTGTTACCTCTCAGAAGACAGACCTGGGGGTTCCATGCCCTGCCATGTGGAAAGCTCCCCTCCTTTCCTGCCAGACACCCAGTAGTTGAGAATGCAAAGGTCATTGTGATCACCCTGCATTGAGAATTTCACTGCCTCTGACAGCCCACACGTGGGAGCTTTGTTGTGCCTGCATGGCAGCATGGGAGCCATAAAGGGAGAGGATGAAAGCATTCCCTGTGAGAGGCTGTTAAAAAGAATCCCCTGCCCCAGTCCACCAAAAATCACCGATCATAGTATTTAATAACTACATCCAAGGAATCAGAGGGGAAATTACTGGGGCACGCAGAGAATCTAATGTACTCAAGCTGTCACTGCAAAGCTGGTCTTGCAAAAAGCAGAGGAAGAAGCATGTGATCTTGCTCAAATCACACATGCTGTGACCTAGCTCAAATCACACGTGCTGCACCCTTAAATTTTGTCCCTTCAATGGGTCTTCGCTGCCAACAGAACTGTCTTCAAAGTCTCTCAGAGTCTCTCTCTTAACCAGGTTGCTTGTGCTAGTTTTTTAGTCTTTCCCAACAGGATCCAGGTAAAAAATAGCCTTTGGAATGCAGCAGCAAAGGAAATAAAGAATATCCAGATATGGAAAATTTAGGAGAAGGCCTCCTGGTATTGATTTAGAGACTAAGAGTCCAGGTTCCTGCTAACAGTGGGGTCACCAGCAGAGCCATCTTCCCGGAGACACTCGCACCAACATTTCTGTTACACAGGTCCTGCTGGCAGCAGTGGTACTCAAGCTTCTTAAGCCCTAAGGCTTTTGAAATATACTTGTAATTTTAATTATCAAACTTCCAACACGGGTGGTAAAAACGTTTTGGCTCAGCTTTGACAAAAAGACACGTATCAAGATTAACTGAACAAGTGGTGGTCTTATTGCCGTCATGGTCTGGTTCAGTACAGATGGAGCATGTCAGGCTATGATCAGAATGGCAGAAGACAGCCAGGACAAGCAGGAGCAGGATGAGTCCTCCTTTGCTTCCCATTGTGATTGTCCACAGAATCTGTCTGCACCCAGCATCCCACTGTTAACACTGCACCCTGAAATCTCCTTTTTAATCATGGGTTTGTTTATTTCTTCTTTCCGTTTTATCAGTTTTTGTTTCATATATTTTGGAGCTCTGTTAGTAGATGTGTAAACATTTAAGATTATTATGTCTTCTTCATGAATTGAAATTATTGGGCCTTAAAGAGTAAGAAGTCAGATAAGCAGAAGAAATCATGAGCTTATTGCAAATAGGTTTATTCAAATACATTTGTTTTAACTTCTACCACATTTCAAAAAGGATCTGAGGCAGATACATTTATTTAGAATCTACTGTGTTCAAGATATTCAAGTAGTGTTTTTCAAAAACTAAATTCATATCACAATTTTACAGAAAGAAATACATTGTACACAGGGACCCAATATACACATTTATTTATACATATTTTATATTTTATATGTGTGCATATAAAAAATTCACACAAAAAATTAACTCTCACTACATATGATATAATCTGATGTTATCTATGTCATTTAAAAAAATTAATACTAATTATAAAAAACTAAACTGATGAATGACCAAAGTAATGGATTACAATTTGCTGATTGAAAAAGACTATACAAAGATGATAAAAATATGAAGAATACAAGTTTCATGTCCTGAAGAAGCTTTCATTGTAACGGCAGAGGCAGACACATACCCATATAAAGTTCAATGCAACAGGATAAACTGTGAGAATACAAGGCACTGTGGGATATTAGAGTTGGTGAAGTGAACAAAAGGGTCAGTTTTCCAGGCCAGGGGACTAGCAAGAGGAAAGAATAAGAGCTTAAAGTTAGAAGTGGAGAGTAGTTGGGATATGAAGCTAGAAATAGATAAGAACCAAGTCATGTAGACCTTTGTATGAGGAATTTCATCTTTATCCTGCAGGTGATCAGAAATTATCAAAGGATTGCTAAGTACAGGGTACCTGGGTGGCTCAGTCAGTTGAATGTCTGCCTTTGGCTTAGGTCATGATCCCACTGGGATCGAGTCCCACATGGGGCTCCTTGCTCAGCAGGGAGTCTGCTTCTCCCTCTCCTTCTGCCTCTCCCCTCTCCCCTCCTCTTCCTTTTTTTCTCATTCATTCTTTCAAATAAATAAATAAAATCTTTAAAAAAAAAAAAAAGACAAGATTGGAGAAGATACAAGGAACCAGATTATAAAAGGCCTTATAGGCCCTGCTGGGGATTTTAAATTTTCTTCTAAGAACAATGGGAAGCAATTGAAGAATATTAGACTAAGGAATATCATGCTCAGATTTGAGTTTTAAAAGATCACTGTGGTGGGGCACCTGCGTGACTCAGTGGGTTAAAGCCTCTGCGTTTGGCTCAGGTCATGATCCCAGGGTCCTGGGATCGAGCTCTGCATCGGGCTTTCTGCTCAGCGGGGAGCCTGCTTCCTTCTCTCTCTCTCTCTCTCTGCCTGCCTCTTTGCCTACTTGTGATCTCTGTCTGTCAAATAAATAAATAAAATCTTTAAAAAAAAAGATCACTGGGGTTGCAATATGGAGAATGGATTAGATTTGAGGATGACAAAAGCAGAACCGTGAAAACTCTTGTAATGGTCTGGGTAAGAAAATATCAAAGTAGATATATAAAAGTGAATCAATTCAAGATCTATTTTAGAAGTAGAATTAACAGGACTGAATAAAATATGTGAGAAAAGGGATATTGAAGATATGAAAACCAACTTTGGTTGACTTAAATGAAAAGGGAAATTTTTAAAAAATAGGGATATTGAACAACTCACCAAATTGATTAAAAGGTGAGAGAGTTATAATTAGAAATGACTTATCAGACTACCATCATAGGAATGAAAGAAGTCCAACTCATTTTTTCATCTCTTTATCATATGCCCACTACAGAGAGCAAAGCTATCAAGGGTGACTCCCTCTCAGACTATAGAACTCTCAGAGTTTAAAAACCTCTGGTTAACCACCCTCAAGGGATAAAAGGGTCTAAAGGATAGAAACACAAAAGGTCTCCTTACCCAAGGACCTGAGCTCTTTGCAGGCTTTTAACTTATAAAAAAAAAAGTTGTCTACAAATGGGAAAAAAAGCAAACTTAAAAATGAACTGCAGGGGCGCCTGGGTGGCTCAGTGGGTTAAAGCCTCTGCCTTCGGCTCAGGTCATGATCCTAGGGTCCTGGGATCAAGCCCCGCATTGGGCTCTCTGCTCAGCAGGGAGCCTGTTTCCTCCTCTCTCTCTGCCTGCCTCTCTGCCTACTTGTAATCTCTGTCTGTCAAATAAATAAATGTTAAAAATCTTAAAAAAAACAATGAACTGCAGTCCCCAGGGCATATTAATAGGCAAGAAGCCAAGTACTTCCAACCATCTATACTTACAGTTCTCTTTAACCCTCTTAAAGATAGAAAAATTTTCTTTAGTTCTCCTGTTATCAAAACTATTGATGGGGGCTGGATGGTTCAGTTGGTTAAGGGTCCAACTTTTGATCTTATCTCAGGTCTTGATCTCAGGGTTGTGAGTTCAAGCCCCATGTTGGGCTCCAAACAGGGCATAGAGCTTCTTTTTTTTTGTTTGTTTGCTTATTTATTTATTTTTTAAATTTTTAAAAAAATTTTTTGTAAACATATAATGTATTTTTATTCCCAGGGGTACAGGTCTGTGAATTGCCAGGTTTACACACTTCACAGCACTCACCATAGCACATACCCTCCCCAATGTCCATAACCCCACCCCCCTCTCCCGACCCCCCTTCCTCCAGCAACCCTCAGTTTGTTTTGTGAGATTAAGAGTCACTTACGGTTTGTCTCCCTCCTGATCCCATCTTATTTCATTTATTCTTTTCCTACCCCCCAAACGCCCCATGTTGCATCTCCACTTCCTCATATCAGGAAGATCATATGATACTTGTCTTTTTCTGATTGACTTATTTCACTAAGCATGATACCCTCTAGTTCCATCCACATCATCACAAATGGCAAAATTTCATTTCTTTTGATGGCTGCATAGTATTCCATTGTGTATATATACAACATCTTCTTTATCCATTCATCTGTTGATGGACATCTAGGTTCTTTCCATCGTTTGGCTATTGTAGACATTGCTGCTCTAAACATTCAGGTGCATGTGCCCCTTTGGATCACTACGTTTGTATCTTTAGGGTAAATATCCAGTAGTGCAATTGCTGGGTCATAGGGTAGTTCTCTATTTTCAACTTTTTGAGGAACCTCCACACTGTTTTCCAGAGTGGTTGCACCAGCTTGCATTCCCACCAACAGTGTAGGAGGGTTCCCCTTTCTCCGCATCCTCTCCAGCATCTGTCATTTTCTGACTTGTTAATTTTAGCCATTCTGACTGGTGTGAGGTGATATCTCATTGTGGTTTTGATTTGTATTTCCCTGATGCCGAGTGATGTGGAACACTTTCTCATGTGTCTGTTGGCCATCTGGATGTCTTCTTTGCAGGAATGTCTGTTCATGTCCTCTGCCCATTTCTTGATTGGAATATTTGTTCTTTGGGTGTTGAGTTTGATAAGTTCTTTATAGATTTTGGACACTAGCCCTTTATCTGATATGTCGTTTGCAAATATCTTCTCCCATTCTGTCAGTTGTCTTTTGGTTTTGTTATCTGTTTCCTTTGCTGTGCAAAAGCTTTTGATCTTGATGAAATCCCAGTAGTTCATTTTTGCCCTTGCTTCCCTTACCTTTGGCGATGTTCCTAGGAAGAAGTTGCTGCAGCTGAGGTCAAAGAGGTTGCTGCCTGTGTTCTCCTCAAGGATTTTCATGGATTCCTTTCTCACATTGAGGTCCTTCGTCCATTTTGAGTCTATTTTTGTGTGTGGTGTAAGGAAATGGTCTAATTTCATTTTTCTGCATGTGGCTGTCCAATTTTCCCAACACCATTTATTGAAGAGGCTGTCTTTTTTCCATTGGACATTCCTTCCTGCTTTGTCGAAGATTAGTTGACCATAGAGTTGAGGGTCTATTTCTGGGCTCTCTATTCTGTTCCATTGATCTATGTGTCTGTTTTTGTGCCAGTGCTATACTGTCTTGATGATGACAGCTCTGTAATAGAGCTTGAAGTCCAGAATTATGATGCCACCAACTTTGGCTTTCTTTTTCAATATTCCTTTGGCTATTCAAGGTCTTTTCTGGTTCCATATAAATTTTAGGATTATCTGTTCCATTTCTTTGAAAAAAATGGGTGGGATTTTGATAGGGATTGCATTAAATGTGTACATTGCTTTAGGTAGCATAGACATTTTCACAATATTTGTTCTTCCAATCCAGGAGCATGGAACATTTTTCCATTTCTTTGTGTCTTCCTCAGTTTCTTTCATGGGTACTTTATAGTTTTCTGAATATAGATTCTTAGCCTCTTTGGTTAGGTTTATTCCTAGATATCTTATAGTTTTGGGTGCAATTGTAAATGGGACTGACTCCTTAATTTCTCTTTCTTCTGTCTTGTTGTTGGTGTATAGAAATGCAACTGATTTCTGTGCATTGACTTTATATCCTGACACTTTACTAAATTCCTGTACAAGTTCTAGCAGTTTTGGAGTGGAGCCTTTTGGGTTTTCCACATATAGTATCATATCATCTGCAAAGAGTGATAGTTTGACTTCTTCTTTGCTGATTTGGAGGGCATAGAGCTTCTTAAAAAATAAAACAAAACAAACCTATTGACTTCAGTTTCCTACTGACTTTTAAGTCTAAGCAGTGTTTTCTTCATCTCTTCTATGTCACACCAAATTCAACATCAAACTTCTTTCCTTCCTATACAATGTCCTCCCTGCTCCCTTCCTACCCTTCCTTCACTGGTTCAAGTAAGTGATGCTGTGGAATTTGCAGTTTGAATCACTTAGTATTTCTTAGGGGCACTCCATTGACAGGAGTAACTTTTAGACTTGGAACCTCCCATCTGCAACCAAACAATGTCTACAGATTTATTCACCTTATATTTCACTGAGTGAACATGAGGGGGATACAGTAATGGTACTCTAGTCAAAAGCCCAGCAATTAGGAGTTCTAGAGAACAAATTCCATATGGAAATTCCTAGAGTCTTTAGAAAATTGGAATTGGTCTTTGTGGCGATTTTATCTCTGATCCTCTTTGAAGAAGTAGCAGTACACATGAAGATGATCCTAGTTAAATGGAAACCACTCTAGTAAATAGGAATACTTTAACAAACATCTTATGGATGGAACTAATGTGAAAAGATGTATCCTTTGTATTTTAGAGACTATAGTTCTTTTTAATCCCCTATCACACAGTCACCTGTTAATGAAACACTTGGAAATCATTTCAGATACTTTCTTAAGATTGCAGCTTCTCTTTCCTATCTATAAGTGGGGTCTGAACCATGCCTTATTTGCCCTGTTCACTTACCTAAATCTATTCTTGTCCCTAATCTTGTCTCAATCGGTCTGTTACTTTAATGAGTTCCAGTCTAATTTAATTCCATTGTGAATCCCATTGTTTGTGCATTTTGTTGTTGTTTTGCAATTACCTTTTTCTGGTCCCTGCCATTTGACCATGCCACTTGCTTAATCTTACTGCAACTCCAATTTGTCTGCATAAAGAAACTAATGTGGTGTCTATTAGTATTTGTAGGCAGATCTAAGAGAGAATCCTATACTGGTAACTGATAACTTCCAAATGGTTTTGAAGGTCATCATTACAATTAAATCAATTCACAGTTTTTTAAGAATGTAATGATTGAAAGGTAATATGCTAGGCAATGGGGAGAAGGATAACACCAAGAAATTTCATGGTTCTTGCCCTCAAATATCTTACTGTCCGCTGAAGGAGAGGGAAATATAAACAATTAAGTTTAACATAAGCTTAAATAGAAAAATAAGAGCAAGAAACATATGGTTGTACAAGTGCCCAGATGAGGATAGGGAAGATTTCATAAAGGAGTTGGAATAAAAATATATTAATAAGAGCAAACATTTATATAGTATCATGAACTAGGTACTATTCTAAGAGCTTTACATATACAGTTGACCCTTGAACAACATGGGTTTGAACTGTGTGAGTCTGCTGATACATGGATATTTTTCTATAAACATATTACAATACTGTAAATGAATTTTTCTTGTGATTTTCTTAATAATATTTTCTTTTCTCTAGCTTACTTTGTTATAAGGATACAGTATATAATACATGTAGCATATAAAATATGTGTTAATTGACTTTTATTGATAAGTCTCCCAGTCAACAATAAGCTCTTAGTAGTTAAGTTATATGCAGATTTTCAACTTTGCAGAGGGTCAGCACCCCTAACCTCCATGTTCAAGAGTGAACTGTGTTAATTCCTTTTTAAGGATATAGGTAAGATTTTAATATATAACTATAGACAAAAGAGCATAAGGCAAAGCACAAAAATCTAACTCATATTCTTACCTGTAAGAAAGAAAGGTGGGATTAATATCTCTAATGCATTTTTTGGGTTACCTTTGTAAGCTACAAACACAGAAAGCAGCCTCAAATCCTTGGGTCATGGCAACAAAAGCAGAAGTTTAGTATCTCATCACAGAATGCAAGAGCAAGCATCCTCTCCATTTATACATGTATGGAAGACAAAACATTTAGACAACTTGTCTAATGTTACATAAGGAATTAGTATTGAACAATGGATTAAATTTAATTTAGCTAATATATTTGATCATATGCAATTAGAATAACCTTTCAGGTAGCTAAATAAGCAGGAGGTAGAATATATAGCTCTTTTAATTTTAGTTAATTCCAAACTACTGTAACCTGCCTATAACCAAGCATGCTGTCATTGTAAGACCAGAGCCTTCCATTTATAGTGCTGTGGATCACTGAGGTATATAAATTAAAGCTGGTCACTATGGAGATCTCTTTGGGACCACTTATATGAAATAAATAATAGGGTTAAATTAAAAAAATTAAATCCAAAAAGCCTTCCCAGAAGTTATGTATAAACCTTCATTAGGTACATTTTCCATTTTGAATTCTGGTGGATGGGAGCCAATCAGTGAGTGAAGCCAGCACCACATACTGCAATATACTCAAAATTTAAATGCTTAGTATTTGAATCTTTCATATTTTTGGTTGAGTAGAAAGCAGTTGCTCTCAAGCCAAGTGAGAATAATGAAAAGAGAGAAAATTTTTGCATGTAAAAACACCAATTTTAATAAGGTACTATACTTAATATGACACTTTGACACCTACCCCCAGTTTTTTTTTTTTTTTTCAAAGATCCCATTTATTTATTTGTGAGAGAAAGAGCATGTACGTACAAGTTGGGGAGGGGCAGAGGGAGAGGGAGAGGGAGAAGCAGACTACCTATTGAGCAAGGATACCAACACGGGTCTTGATCCCAGGACCCAGAGATTATGACCTGAGCCAAAGGCAGATGCTTAACTGACTGAGCCATCCAGCCACCCCCTACCCCCAGTTTTTGAGTGCATGAGAAGAAAATAATGTATTTCTCTTTGATGGCTTTGGAGATGTGTATATGTATTTCCCTTTTATGTTTGTTTTTATATCTTCAGACTTAAGCAGTTTAGTAAGGAGAGACAATATTAATGCATACTTAAAATAGCTAAAGAACCAATTCAGAAAACCCATAATATAAATTGGAATGGGTAGAAGCCCAATGTGGCATCTTTCTATGTTGCTTTGCTGTTTGTTCACTGTGGGAAAGTGATGTATTCATAATGTCCTTGGAAGCGTGATGAATTGAGAAAAATTGTCTTCTGGTGAGATTCTGATTTCAGTGTAATCATTCTTGTGAAAGGGAAAAGCTTCATATCTGCAGTCACCAAGCAAGTTACCAAGACAGAAATTGTCATTTTCTTAGAGACCCAGAAGGTCTCAAAAGAAAGCAAGGGAAAGAGAAAAAAGTGTCTCTTATTTCTTTGGATGCCAGAGGGCCCCTTTTCAGTCCTTGTTTATATTCTTCATCACTTGTTACATTGAAAGGAAAAATTTGGTACTATTGGAAAACAAAATCCTCAAGACCTTCATAAGTTTGAACTTTATAAACTGAGGAGGAGATTTTGGAGCAATGACAGGAGTTTTAATAAAGGAAAATAGAATACCAAACCAGGAATTTGAAAATCGAGGAAATTCTCAGTGTTGACGAAAGGTATGGATATGGAGATTTAAGGAACTAAAGGAACTGCTTTCCCATGGAGAGTCTTAGAGATTTTTGGAAGCATTCTTTCCCTGGCATTCATGCTGAATACAATTCTATTTTTTTCCTGTTCTTGAAATTCTTGGCAGAGCATCTCATTTGGCAATTGGGACTAATTACATTCTCTTGTTCACTGCAATTAGAAAACTTTGTTTCATTTTGAAACACAAAATTCATGTTTATCCAGAATTACTATATTCCACTATGAACCAATTTGCTGTCATTAAGTTTCAATCAAAGTATATCTATGAGTTATATAATTTAAGTTCAAATAGAAATTTCATGACTAAAATTTACTTCTCAAAAGATGATGATGCCAGTTAGTTTTCAGCAACTAGAATTTAAGAAATAGAAAAATCACTAGATCTGGCTGGCTATAGCTTACAAAATGCTTGGGGATTTACATTCAATCATTTCTAGTTTCTATATTCTTCTAAACTCCTGTCCCCACTGCTTCCTGATCATCCCCTGGAACTCAAGTAGAAACTCTTGTAACTAAGCTCTATTTAACCAACATAATATTAATGGGTACTCGTCCATTAACTCTATAAACAAAACATACAGACTGATGCCCACAGCACACTGATAGCATTTAGGTAATATGCCACTGCCCAGTATACGCATAGATTTTTGTTCTCATTAGAGAGTGGTAGACTTACCAAGAATCACTTGTGTTTATTTAACCTATTCATGCTAGATATACTTGTTATTATAATTACATAATTTAAGTGATTATTTTATAAACCATTACATAATTTTTATTTGAAATATAAATAAAGAAAATGGTTGTTTCTACTAAAATGAAGTTGAGTGGGTTGGAAAAATTAAAAAAAGGAAAACGTCTTTAAATTTTTCCATTGGTGGGCATCTGGGTGGTTCAGTCAGTTAACCATTCGACTCTTGATTTCAGCTTGGGTCGTGATCTCAGGATCATGGGATCAGGCCCTCCACTGGGCTCCGTACTGGGCGAGGAACCTGCTTAAGATTCTCTTTCTCCCTGGGGCACCTGGGTGGCTCAGTGGGTTAAGCATCTGCCTTCAGCTCAGGTCATGATCCCAGAGTCCTGGGATCAAGACCTGCATCAGGCTCCTTGCTCAGTGGCTCTCTGCCTGCTGCTAGTGCTTTCTCTCTCTCTCCCTCTTTCTCTCTCAAGTAAATAAATAAAATCTTAAGAAAAAAGATTGTCTCTCTCCTTCTCCCTCTTCCCCTCTCCTGTCACTTGCACACACACACTCTCTCTCTCTCTCAAAAAAAAAAAATTCCATTGGACTAGAGTAAAAAAGAAGAGAGTGGGGGGAAATCATAAATATCTAGCATTCTGCACTCGGATTGCTTCATGAGCACTTTTTCCAATTTTTAAAATTGTGGTAGAATATATATAACATAATGTTTACCATCTCTTCATTCTTTCAAGATTGTATTTCATTTCAAGTTAGTTAACATATAGTGTAGAATTAGTTTCAGGGGTAGAATTTAGTGATTCATCACTTGAATACAATACCCAGTGCTCATTACATCAACTGCCCTCCTTCATGCCCATCACCCATTTACCCCATGCCCCACCCAAGACCCCTCCAGCAAACCTCAGTTTGTTCTTTATAGTTAAGAGTCTCTTATGGTTTGCCTCCCTCTCAGTTTTTTTACCTTATTTTTATTTTTCCTTCCTTTCCCCTATATTCATCTGTTTTGTTTCTTAAATTCCATATATGAGTGAAATCATGTTATTTGTCTTTCTCTGAGTTATCTCGCTTAGTATAGTACACTCTAGTTCCATCCACGTTGCTGCAAATGGCAAGATTTCATTCTTTTCGATGGCTGAGTAATATTCTATTGGGTGTGTGTGTGGGGGGGTGTGTGTGTGTCTCTGTGTGTATGTGTGTATGTGTGCCTGTGTGTGTATGTATATATCACATCTTTTTTATCCACTCATCAGTTGATGGACATCTGGGCTTTTTCCATACTTTGGCTATTGCAGACAGTGCTGCTATGAACATTGGGGTTCATGTGTCCCTTTGAATCACTATTTTTGTATCCTTTGGGTAAATACCTAGTATTGCAATTGCTGGGTCATATGGTAGTTCTATTTTTAACTTTTTGGGGAACCTCTATACTGTTTTCCAGAGTGGCTGCACCTTGTGCATTTCCAACAATGGTGTAAAAGGGTTCCCTTTCTCCACATCCTTGTCAACACCTATTGTTTCCTTATTGTTAATTTTAGTCATTCTGACAGGAGTGAAGTGGCTCTCACTTCTCTTAGTGGTTTTGATTTGTATTTCCCTAATGCCAAGTGATGTGGAGGATTTTTTCATGTATCTGTTGGCCATTTGTATGTCTTCTTTGGAGAAACGTCTGTTCATGTCTTCTGCCCATTTCTTGATTGGATTGTTTATTCTTTGAGTGTTGAGTTTGATAAGTTCTTTATAGATTTTGGATACTAGCCATTTATCTGATGTGTCATTTGTAAATATCTTCTCCCTTTCTGTAGGTTGCCTTTTAGTTTTGTTGGTTGTTTCCTTTGCTGTGCATAAGCTTTCTATCTTGATGACGTCCCCATAGTTCATTTTTGCTTTTGTTTCCCTTGCTTCTGGAGATGTGTCTAGTAAGAGGGTGCTATGGCCATGGTCAAGGAGGTTGCTGCCTGTGTTCTTCTCTAGGATTTTGATGGTTTCCTATCTCACACTGAGGTCTTTCATCTATTTTGAATTTATTTTTGTGTATGGTGGGAGAAAGTTGTCCAGTTTCAGTCTTCTGCATAACATTTACCATATTAAACATTTTAAGCATGTAGTTAAGTGGTATTAAATATACTCTTGTGCTATCATCACTACCATCTACATTGAGAACAGAAATTCTATACCCATTAAACAATAACTCCCTATTTTCTCTGCCCCAGCCCCTGGCAACCACCATTCTATGTTCTGCCTTTATGATTTTGACGAAGCATTAATCTAAGTGAAATCACACAGTATTTTTTTTTAATTTTTAATTTTTTTTTTGAGTGGCTTGTTTTACTTAGTATAATGTCTTCAAAATGCATCTGTGTTGGGGATGCCTGGGTAGCTCTGTTGGTTAAGCAACTGCCTTCAGCTCAGGTCATGATCCCAGGGACCTGGGATTGAGTCCTGCATTGGGCTCCTTGCTCAGCAGGGGGCCTGTTTCTCCCTCTGCCTGCAGCTCCTCCTGCTTGTGTGCTCTCTTTCTCTCTGACAAATAAATAAATAAAATCTTAAAAAATATTCATCCATGTTGTAATGTATATTACTTTTGAAGTGTGAATAATATTCCATTGTATGTATATACAACTTTTACTTATCTATTCATCTGCCAATAGACTTTGGGTTGCTTCTGCATTTTAGCTATTGGGAATAATGCTGCTATAAATTTGGGTATACCTGTATCTCTTTGAGACACTGCTTTCAATTCTCTATACCCAGGAATGGAATTGTTAGAACATATGATGATTTTTTTTTAAGATTTTGTTTATTTATTTGACAGACAGAGATCACAAGTAGGCAGAGAGGCAGGCAGAGAGAGAGAGGGAGAAGCAGGCTCCCTGCTGAGCAGAGAGCCCGATGCAGAGCTCGATCACAGGACACTGGGATCATGACCTGAGTTGAAGGCAGAGGCTTTAACCCACTGAGCCACCCAGGTGCCCCAACATATGATAATTCTATTTTTACTTTTTGAAGAACTGTTTTCCATGGTAGCCGTACTGTATTACATTCCCAACAGTGCACAAGGGTTCCAATTTCTCAACATCCTCAATAGCACTTGCAATTTTCTGTTTTTTTAATTAGCCATCCTAATGGACGTTAGGTGGTATCTCATTGTAGTTTTGATTTTTGATTTGCATTTCCTTAATGACTAGAGATGTTGAGCACCTTTTCATGTGCTACATGGCCATTTATATCTTCTTTGGAGAAATGTCTATTCAAGCCCCATACTAAGTCTTGAATTGGACTGTTTTGTTGTTGTTGTTGTTGTTATCATTAGTTCTTATATATTCTTGATGTTATCAGGTATGTAATTTGTAAATATCTTCTCCAATTCTGTGAGTTGCCTTTTTACTCTGTCGATAGTGTCTCCTTTTTTACAGTTTTATTTAAAATTTTTTAAAGTTTTTTTTAAATCCAGTTAATTAATGTACTGTTATTTTCTGCTGAATTCAATTGTTCTAACAATATTTTTGTGAAATCTTTAGGGTTTTCTACTTATAAGATCATATCATTTGTGAATAGAGATCATTTTACTTTTTCATATCCATTCCTGCACTTTGGAAATAAATCCCACTGAACAAAAGATTCAGTGTATAATCCTTTGAATACACTGTTGAATCCAGTTTGCTACTATTTTGTTGAGGATTTTTGCAAAAATATTCATAAAGGATTTTGGTCTATAATTCTCTCTTGTTTTGTAGTGTCTTTGTCTGGCTTTGGTATGAGGGGAAAGCTGGCCTCAAAGCATAAGTTAGGGAATGTTTCTTCTTTTATTTCAATCGTTTTGAGAAGTTGAGAGGTATTGGTGTTAATTCTTTTTTTTTAAAGATTTTATATATTTATGTATTTGAGAGAGAGAGTGAGTGAGAGAGAGAAAGCACAAACAGGGGTGGGGAGGAGCAAAAGAAGAAGAGAAAAGCAGACTCCCCTGCTGGGCAGGGAGACTGACATGGGCCTTAATCCGGGATCCTGACCCAAAGGCAGATGCTTAACCAACTAAGCCACCCAGGTGCTTCAGATGTTAGTTCTTATATAAATATTTTGTAGTATTCACCAGTGAAGCCATCAGGTCTGTTGCTTTTCTGTTGGGAGATTTTTGATTACTGATTCAGTCTTCTAACTAGATATAGGTCTATTCAGATTTTCTATTTTTCATTATTTAGTCTTATTATTATTATTATTATTTCTATTTTCTATTTTTCATTATTTAGTCTTAGTAGGTTTTGTGTCTCTGGGAATTTGTCCGTTTTATATAGATTATCCAGTTAGTTGGTATGCATAGTACTCCCTTATAATCCTTTGTATTTCTGTAGGAACATTTCTGATTTTCAGAATTTGAATCTTCTCTCTGTTTTTCTTAATCCATCTAGCTAATTATTTATCAAATTTGTTGATCTTTTGTAAAAACCAACCTTTTATTTCATTGATTTTCTCTATTTTTTAAAAATTCTTGTTTTGTTTACCTGTGCTGTCATCTTTATTATTTCCTTACTTTTGCTAGTTTCATTTGTTTGGGTTTCATTTGTTCTTCCTTTTTCTAGTTCCTTAAGTTGTAGAGTTTGGTTGTTGATTTGAGATCTTTTTTTTTTCTTTTTCTTTTTTCTTTTAGCATTGTGAATGATCATCCCATGGCCTTCTGGCCTCCAAATTTTCTGGCGAGAAATCTGCTGATAATCCAATGATTTCTTGTATGTGATGGGTCACTTTACTCTTTCTGCTTTCAAGATTCTCTATTATTAGTCCTTGTATTTCCAAAGTTTAATTATAAGGTGTCTTTTTGTGGGTCTCTTACTTTGAATTCTTGTTTATTTTTATGTCTTTCATCAAATTTGGGAAGTTTTTAACCATTATCCAAATACTTTACCACTTTCTTTCTCTCTTCTCTTTCTGGGACTCTCACAACGCATATGTTGGTCCACTTGATTGTATCCCACAGGTCATTTAGAGTCTGTTCATTTTTCTTCAATCTTTTTAGTTTCTGTTCCTCAGATTCAATTAATTTCCATTGTCCTATCTTTACGTTTACTGCTTCTTTCTTTTGGTGGCTCAAATATTCCTTTAAATCCCCCTAGTGAAATTTTCATTTCAGTTATTGTACTTTTCAGCTCCAGAATTTCTTTTTAGTTTCTTTCTAAGTTTTCTATCTTTCTATTGATATTTCCATTTCACAGAGTGCTTTCTTTTTCCACATCTTGCTTTAGTTTTTTGAGCATTTTTAAGACATTTCTTTTAAAATCTTTGTCTGGTAGATCCTCCATCAGGTCTTTTTTTCAGAGACAGTTTCTCTTAACTTATTTTTTGAACCATAAGTTGAATGGATCATTCTTTCATATTTCTTCATATCCTTGTGTTTGTTCTTGTTGTTGTTGTTGAAAACTGGACATTTGACACTAATAATGTGGTAACTCTGGAGATCAGATTCTTCTCCTTCCATAGCATTTTCTGAGTTTCGTTGTTGTTATTTTATTGTTATAGGTGTCTCTGTACCAAGGATCAGCCTGAGGTATAAACTTAAGATCTTTTCAGGTCTTTTCTTAGCCTGGACCTTTCCCTAGGCATGCATGGTGACTTTCTAATTACCCTTATATATGCAGCTGCTTTTGAATATCCTAGTCTTTAATGTCTGACTTCCAAAAGGGGAAAAATAAAAATGAAGGGGAAATAATAATGTGCCAGCCTTTTAAATCCCCTGGAAATGATTTCAGCTGAAGGGGTGGAGCTTGTTGGGGCAGTACAACAACAATGGCCACCTGCCTCTTTGTACCTCTGAGTTTAAAACCTAGTAATTAACAATCAGACACAGATCCTTGATATTTTGTGGACAGAGTCCTTTTTTGCTATCTTGTTTCCTGCAAGCTGGATGGCAGGCTGCCCCTGTAGTGCATGAAGAAGTAGGGCAGATAGTTACTAATTTACTAAAAGCTGAAATTGATCAAAATTAAACAAAATTTACCATTCATGCCTTCCCTTGGAGGTTGCAAGCCTCAGTAGACTCCAGAGTTCCAAATTAGTTCTATCAGATTCTGCCAGGGCAATTTTTATCTAGATAGAAATGTAGATTCCTTGTGCTTCCTACTCTACCATCCTCTTAGAAATTCTCTCCTTGAGGACCTTTAAGTCCTTGATTTACTTTAAATAAACCAGAACAAGGAACCATAGACAATACAGTTATGTATATGGTCTATGCAAGAAAACTGATGCTGATTCCAATTAACATATTCTTTTTTTTTAATTAAATTTTTTATTTATTTTCAGCGTAACAGTATTCATTGTTTTTTCACCACACCCAGTGCTCCATGCAATCTGTGCCCTCCCTAATACCCACCACCTGGTTCCCCCACCCTCCCACCCCCCGCCCCTTCAAAACCCTCAGGTTGTTTTTCAGAGTCCATAGTCTCTCATGGTTCGCCTCCCCTTCCAGTTTCCCTCAACTCCCTTCTCCTCTCCATCTACCCTTGTCCTCTATATTATTTGTTATGCTCCACCAATAAGTGAAACCATATGATACTTGACTTTCTCTGTTTAACTTATTTCACTCAGCATAATCTCTTCCAGTCCTGTCCATGTTGCTACAAAAGTTGGGTATTCGTCCTTTCTGATGGAGGCATAATACTCCATAGTGTATATGGACCACATCTTCCTTATCCATTCATCCGTTGAAGGACATCTTGGTTCTTTCCACAGTTTGGCGACCGTGGCCATGGCTGCTATAAACATTGGGGTACAGATGGCCCTTCTTTTCACTACATCTGTATCTTTGGGGTAAATACCCAGCAGTGCAATTGCAGGGTCATAGGGAAGATCTATTTTTAATTTCCTGAGGAATCTCCACACTGTTCTCCAAAGTGGCTGCACCAGCTTGCATTCCCACCAACAGTGTAAGAGGGTTCCCCTTTCTCCACATCCTCTCCAACACACGTTGTTTCCTGTCTTGCTAATTTTGGCCATTCTAACTGGTGTAAGGTGGTATCTCAATGTGGTTTTGATTTGAATCTCCCTGATGGCTAGTGATGATGAACATTTTTTCATGTGTCTGATAGCCATTTGTATGTCTTCATTGGAGAAGTGTCTGTTCATATCTTCTGCCCATTTTTTAATATGATTGTCTGTTTTGTGTGTGTTGAGTTTGAGGAGTTCTTTATAGATCTTGGATATCAACCTTTTATCTGTACTGTCATTTGCAAATATCTTCTCCCATTCCGTGGGTTGCCTCTTTGTTTTGATGACTGTTTCTTTTGCTATGCAGAAGCTTTTGATCTTGATGAAGTCCCAAAAGTTCATCTTTGCCTTTGTTTCCTTTGCCTTTGGAGACATATCTTGAAAGAAGTTGCTGTGGCTGATATCAAAGAGGTTACTCCCTATGTTCTCCTCGAGGATTCTGATGGATTCCTGTCTCACGTTGAGGTCTTTTATCCATTTCGAGTTTATCTTTGTGTACGGTGTAAGAGAATGGTCAAGTTTCATTCTTCTACATATAGCTGTCCAGTTTTCCCAGCACCATTTATTGAAGAGACTGTCTTTTTTCCACTGGATATTTTTTCCTGTTTTGTCAAAGATTATTTGACCATAGAGTTGAGGGTCCATATCTGGCCTCTCTACTCTGTTCCACTGGTCCATGTGTCTGTTTTTATGCCAGTACCATGCTGTCTTGGTGATCACAGCTTTGTAGTAAAGCTTGAAATCAGGTAACGTGATGCCACCAGTTTTATTTTTGTTTTTCAACATTTCCTTAGCAACTCGGGGTCTCTTCTGATTCCATACAAATTTTAGTATTATTTGCTCCAGCTCTTTGAAAAATACAGGTGGAATTTTGATCGGAATGGCATTAAAAGTATAGATTGCTCTGGGCAGTATAGACATTTTAACGATGTTTATTCTTCCGATCCAAGAGCATGGAATGGTCTTCCATCTTTTTGTGTCTTCTTCAATTTCTTTTAGGAGTGTTCTGTAGTTCCTCGAGTACAGATCTTTAACCTCTTTGGTTAGGTTTATTCCGAGGTATCTTATGGTTTTTGGTGCTATAGTAAATGGAATCGATTCTCTAATTTGCCTTTCTGTATTTTCATTGTTAGTGTATAAGAAAGCCACTGATTTCTGGACATTGACTTTGTATCCTGCTACATTACTGAATTGCTGTATGAGTTCTAGTAGTTTGGGGGTGGAGTCTTTCGGGTTTTCCATATAAAGAATCATGTCATCTGCAAAGAGAGAGAGTTTGACTTCTTCCTTGCCAATTTGGATACCTTTTATTTCTCTTTGTTGTCTGATTGCTGTTGCTAGGACTTCTAATACTATGTTGAACAAGAGTGGTGAGAGTGGGCATCCTTGTCGTGTTCCTGATCTCAATGGGAAGGCTGCAAGCTTTTTCCCATTGAGGATGATATTTGCTGTGGGTTTTTCATAGATAGATTTGATGAAGTTCAGGAATGTTCCCTCTATCCCTATACTTCAAAGCATTTTAATCAGGAACGGATGCTGGATTTTGTCAAATGCTTTTTCTGCATCAATTGAGAGGATCATGTGGTTCTTCTCTCTTCTCTTATTGATTTGTTCTATCACATTGATTGATTTGCGAATGTTGAACCATCCTTGTAACCCAGGGATGAATCCCACCTGGTCATGGTGGATAATCTTTTTAATGTGCTGTTGGATCCTGTTTGCTAGGATCTTGTTGAGAATCTTAGCATCCATATTCATCAGTGATATCGGTCTGAAATTCTCCTTTTTGGTAGGGTCTTTGCCTGGTTTGGGGATCAGGGTAATGCTGGCTTCATAAAAAGAGTCTGGAAGTTTTCCTTCTGCTTCAATTTTTTGAAACAGCTTCAGGAGAATAGGTATTATTTCTTCTTTGAAAGTTTGATAGAATTCCCCAGGGAATCCATCAGGTCCTGGGCTCTTGTTTTTTGGGAGGTTTTTGATCACTGCTTCAATCTCGTTACTAGATATCGGTCTATTCAGGTTGTCAATTTCTTCCTGGTTCAATTTTGGGAGTTTATAGTTTTCCAGGAATGCATCCATTTCATCTAGGTTGCTTAGCTTATTGGCATATAACTGTTGATAATAGCTTCTGATGATTGTTTCTACTTCCTTGGTGTTAGTTGTGATCTCTCCCTTTTCATTCATAATTTTATTAATTTGGGCTTTCTCTCTTTTCTTTTGGATTAGTGTGGCCAATGGTTTATCGATCTTATTGATTCTTTCAAAAAACCAGCTTCTAGTTTCGTTGATACGTTCTACTGTATCTCTGGTTTCTACCTCGTTGATCTCTGCTCTAATCTTGATTATTTCCCTTCTTATGTGTGGAGTTGGTTTGATTTGTTGTTGATTCTCTAGTTCTTTAAGGTGTAGAGACAGCTGGTGTATTCTGGATTTTTCAATTTTTTTGAGGGAGGCTTGGATGGCTATGAATTTCCCCCTTAGGACCGCCTTTGCTGTATCCCATAGGTTTTGGAGTGAAGTGTCTTCGTTCTCATTGGTTTCCATAAATTGTTTAAGTTCTTCTTTGATCTCCTGGTTGATCCAAGCATTCTTAAGCAAGGTGGTCTTTAGCTTCCAGGTATTTGAGTTCCTTCTGAACTTTTCCTTGTGATTGAGCTCCAGTTTCAAAGCATTGTGATCTGAGAATATGCAGGGAATAATCTCAGTCTTTTGGTATCGGTTGAGCCCTGATTTGTGACCCAGTATGTGGTCTATTCTGGAGAAGGTTCCATGTGCACTTGAGAAGAATGAGTATTCTGTTGTTTGAGGGTGGAATGTTCTGTATATATCTATGAGGTCCATCTGGTCCAATGTGTCATTCAATGCTCTTATTTCTTTATTGATTTTCTGCTTCGATGATCTGTCTATTTCTGAGAGAGGCGTGTTAAGATCTCCTACTATTAATGTATTCATATCAATATGACTCTTTATCTTGATTAATAGTTTTCTTATGTAATTGGCTGCTCCCATATTGGGGGCATAGATATTTACAATTGTTAGATCATCTTGGTGGATAGTCCCTTTAAGAATGATGTAGCGTCCTTCTGTATCTCTGACTACCGTCTTTAGTTTAAAATCTAATTTATCTGATATGAGAATCGCTACCCCGGCCTTCTTTTGAGGCCCATTGGCGTGAAAGATGCTTCTCCATCCCTTCACTTTCAGTCTGGGTGTATCTTTAGGTTCAAAATGGGTCTCTTGTAGACAACATATGGATGGGTCCTGTCGTTTTATCCAATCTGCAACCCTGTGTCGTTTTATGGGTGCATTTAGGCCATTCACATTGAGAGTGATTATTGAGAGATACGTTTTTATTGACATTGTGTTATCTTTGAAGTCTTTCTTTCTGTCGATTGTCTCTATATTTCTGTTCAATGCTATTCTTAGGATTTTTCCTCTTTTATAGAACCCCCCTTAATATTTCCTGCAGTGTCGGCTTGGTGGTTGCATAGTCTTTCAAGCCTTGCCGGTCTTGGAAACTCTTTATCTCTCCATCCATTTTGAATGTCAGTCTTGCTGGATAAAGTATTCTTGGCTGCATGTTCTTCTCATTTAGTGCCCTGAATATATCTTGCCAGCCCTTTCTGGCTTGCCAGGTCTCTGTGGACAGGTCTGACGTTATTCTGATGGGCTTTCCTCTGTATGTAAGGAGCTTCTTTGTCCTAGCGGCTTTCAAGAGATTGTATCTACAATTATGATTCCTCAATTTTACTATGAGGTGCCTGGATGTTTTTTTTGAATTTATAATCTTGGGGGGGGACCTTTCTACTTCTAGTACATGAACACTTGTTCCATTCGCAAGATTGGGAAAATTTTCATGAAAAACTTGTTCCACTATATCTTCTAGACTTCTTTCTTTCTCCTCCCCTTCAGGGATTCCAATAATTCTGACGTTGGAACGTTTCATGGCATCATTTATTTCCCTGATTCTGTTTTCGTGGCTTCTAAGCTGTTTGTTCCAGGCTTCCTCCTGATCCTTTCTCTCTATTTGTTTGTCCTCCAGATCACTAATTCTATCTTCTGTCTCAGTTACCCTAGCTTTTAGAGAATTTAGATTAGATTGGAACTCATTGAGAGCGTTGTGAACCTCATCCCTGGTGGCCTTCAGCTCTGCCCTAACATTATGAACCTCCTCTCTGGTCGCTTTCAATTCTGCCCTAATCAATTCCGCTTGGTCATCCATGGCTTTCTCCAACCTAGCTATTGCCTGGATAATTGTTAGCCTGAATTCTCTTTCTGACATATTGTCTATGTTGATAGCCGTTAGCTCTGTTGCAGAAGGCCCATCCTCTGTATTTTTCTTCTGTTGGGGATTCCTCCTCCTAGTCATTTTGGTGAGAGATGACTGGACAGATGTAGCTGGATGTATCGACCGTGGTGCAGCCAAGGTGCACCCTGGAACGCTTCTGAGCACTCAGGATTCCCCACCCAAACGAGAGAAAAAAGAAAAGAAAAAGAAAAAAGAGGGAGAGAGAGAGACAGGAAAAAAAGGTAAGATAAAAGAGAAGGTTCAGCCCAAATGGGCCCCAGGGTAAGATTTATGACGTATACAAACAAAAACAGACAAACAAAAAGACTGATAAAAGTATATGACGAGAGAAAATATATATATATATATATATAAGCAAAAAAAAAGGAGGAGCCTTGTCAAGAAGAACCCCAAGTATAAGATTTATATACTATCAGGACAAACATAAATACACAGAGACACTGGCAGAAGAAAAAGATGGGAGCATGGTTATAGATTCTCGGTGTGGGCGAGGAAGGTTATTTTGATTCTTCCTGGATGTATCTTGATATCTTTGTTAAAGGACTCAACTTTCCTAAGGAAAAGGGGGATTAAAAATTGGTTCACCTATAGGGGTAGCATTGCTTGGAGAAAGGGGGTTACCTTGAAGTTTAACTCTATATGAATATTAGAAAATAAAAATAAAAAAGGAATAAACTGGACTAAACTAAATTAAAAATTTTTTTAAAAATTAAGAAAATAGAAAAGCAAAAGAAAAACACATGTGTATGTATGAAAAAATTCAGGTTAGAAGTTTATCATGGAATTTGATGTACTGGACATCTCACTGTGATGGTAAATAGGTTAAAAAATTATCTATATAAAAAAAGAAAAAAAAATGAACCAGAATCGTGTGAAAGAATTAAAAATAAAAGTTGTATCTATGAAGTAGTGGTGGTTGTTCTCTTGTAGTCTTTTTTTTTTTTTCTTTCCTGATTTGTTTTCTGGGGGAGGGGGCTGCCACGTGGGTTTTCAGTCAATGATGTTCCCTGAGTTAAGTCCTCCCGACCCCCTCAAGGGGGTGGGCTCTGAGAAAAACAGTTTTTTCAGGTTTTTGTTCTCTGGAGGTTTTTATGTTTGTTCACTTCTTTTCTCTCGCCTTGACAGCTTTTGATGGTTTTTGGAGGTTTAGAGGAAAGAAAACTGCACCCCAACCTCCCTCTCAGAGAGAAGCCTCAGTCTGCTCCCCTGCAGGTGCTGCAGCCGCTGGGCCGCTGGCAGAGCAGGTTCTGAGTCTCGGTCCCTGGGGACGCAGGATCTCCTGCTTGTACGCAAAACCAAGGCAGCTGTGGCTGTCTGGGCAGCTCCAGACCGCCAGAGAGGTTCCAAGCAGCGATCGCACACTGAGATTTTCCCGCCGGCCGGGGCTAAGAGCGCCAGGCTTGCACGCAACTCTCCCAGGGGAGGGTTTGGGGCGCGGCGCCTCCAGCTCTATCGGCTCTATCGCCACGTGGGTCCGAGAACACCAGGCTGGGCGTTCGTGCACCTCTCTCAGGGGAGGGTGAGGCACGCGCGCATCTCCAGTAAGGTGCGCGTTCTGCCCTCTGGTGTGGCTCCCAGCCCCTCACGGGAGCCGGACTCCACCGGTTCTGGGGCGCACTGGCGGCTCCGGGACAAAGACCAGGTTTCTCCACCGCACTCTCTGGCTCAGGGCCAGGGGAGGCTGCCCTGGGTCTGGGGACTTAAGCACCTGTCCCTAGCCGCCCCGATTCCCACAATTTCCCCGCGCGATCGATCCTTTGTTCTTTTGAGTGCTTTCAACAAGACTCCAAGTTAATGCTGGTCCCCAGATGCAGGGCACTCTCGTATTGGGGTATTATTTTCCAATCGGTCGCCTCTGGTGGCTCCCTCCCCCTTTTGTTTATCTTCCGATATCAGTTCGACGTTCCCACTCCACTTTACCTGCCCACTGGCGTCTTCTGGCCCCCGTAGAGATCCAGACGTGTATAATTCTGATCTCAGGCTGATTTCATGGGTGATCGGAGTTCTTTGGTAGGTAATCAGCTCACTTTAGGGTACAGGTTGAAAAGGTGCCTCCTCCTACTTCCCCGCCATCTTGTCTCCCTCCCCAGTACTCCCAATTAACATATTCTAATAATAGAACATACTCAAAGAAATCCAATAAGCAGATTACACTCAAAAAAGTTTTATGCCTTATATCAAAAGATTGGAAAATAAATGCATGCAAACAGATACATGTTTTAGGTTAAAATAAATGTTAAAGAATGTAATTTTTGCTCATGATTTCCCAATTTAATCTTTTTCAGGGAAATACCTATTGGCCAAATCCCAGGTCCCTCTCACAATTTATTAAATAAGTGGTTTTCCACTGTACTGTGGATCATCTATAACTTATATCCTCTAAATCCAGCCTTACTTCAATTCCAAACTTCCTTGACTTCTTGGCAACATTTGACACTGTTGACATCTCTTTTTTAAATGCTCACTTTTTTTGGTCTCCATGCCACCACACTCTCCTGATCTTTTCCTTTCCTTTCTATTGTGTTCCTCAGGTTCTTTTGTGGGCATCTCCTCTTCTGCACAGTTCTGAAATATTGGTATATCTCAGGGGTCTTTCCCAGCCTTGTGCTCTTTTCACTCCATATACTCACTTTAAATGATCTGATTAATTTCTATGCCAACGATTTACAAATCTATAATTCCAAGCTCAATCTTTGTTCTGACACACACACTTAATGTGTCCAAATACCTACTTAACAATCTTACTTGGATACCCCTCCAGCACCTCAAACATAGCATATCTAAAAGTGAACTAATTACCTCTTCTCTACTGATTAATTAGAGAATCTTCTCCAGTGTCCCCTGCTCGATGAGTAGCACCATCACATACATAATTTCCAGACCAAGGTGATAGTCACGTTCTTAACTCTTCCCTTTCCTTATCTGTGACATCTAATAAACCTTCAGTTCCTGTTGTTGTTGTTGTTGTTTTTTACCTCTTGAGCACTTCTCAAATCCATGTATTTCTCTCCATCTCTACTACTATCATTCCCTCCTAATTTTTGTAATAACCAACCAAATGGTCTCCTTACCTCCAGTGTCCCTTCTCACCAATCCATTCTGCCACCAGATTTGCATATTCATTCTTCAGTATATGTACAACTTTGAACTCTGCGATATGGTTCATTAGGCCTTGCATGTTCTGATCTCTGCCAGTCTTCTCTTACTATTCTCCCAAACGCTATGAACCATACTGAATTTCAGTTCCTGTAACATCATGCATCCTTGCCCCCAGGCTTTTACATGTTATTGTCTCTACTTGAAACACTCCTACATATCTTTCAAATCTCAGCTTTAAAGTCATTTTCTCAGGAGAGTTAATCCTGGTCCCTAGATTAATTTAGATCTCCCTAAAATTTGTTCCCATTACACCATTCTTTATGCAATTGCTTATTTAATCTTTGTCTTCCTGACTAGATGAAGAATACTTGCTCATCTGTCCTATTCACTGCTGGATCCACAGCCCAATGGCTATCACATAGTAGGTACTCAATAAATACTTTTTGGATGAATGAATGAATAAACACATTGGCAATAGTTAGAACTCAGTAACTATTGAATGAAATGGTCTTAAAAAGAAAAAAAACACTACATTTTTTTATGCAGAGGAGAGTTATTCTCAACAAGCTCATTGCCATGGAGATGTTATTCAGGCATCTGGAATTCTGGAATTCTTTTCAGGTTTGCCTTCAGAACATGCAATATATTCCCCCATAATACCCTAGATAGTGGCAGATATTCATCCTTTAGGTTGGATTTTATTTTGGAAGCAGCAAGATCACTTAAAGCCAAGATGGGTAATCAAGGTAAAAAAAAAATTATGTGTGACTGTAAATTAATGGGTCTGACTTTTTCATATGGCTCATAAACAGGGTCATAAGGTACTTCTAGAAGAGAAGTTTCAAAAATATTTTGAGCAATGGCAGGATTGTTAGAATATTTGTATAGCTTCCCAAGGGAACTTCTTTGTAGGGAACATGGCTCATTTAGATATATACAGTCAGGAATGTTTTTGTTTTGTTTTGTTTCCTTTAGGCACAATTTCTACATACATATAAGCTTGACTCAAAGCTTCAGGGAGAGAATGATATAGTAGATAGCAGATATGTGAAGTAAATTTTACTTATCATCATCATTATTGTGAACATTTAATAATGTGCAAGGCACTTACAAATTAATCATCACCATAATTTGATCACATATCAAGACAAAGTAAAGTTATGTTAGCCACCAACTTAAATACCTCCCCCAGCAAAAAATGTTATGAAATATAGAATAATCCTTTGCCAACTAAGATAGCTCTCAAGGGTACCAACTACAGTGATATTAGGTTGGCTCAGGTTACTGAAGTTAATGAGTGATTCCAACTGCTACAGATGGTGCCTTCAGACTTTGGTCAGACTACTCAAAAATATGTATTATTGATCATGAGGGAAATCATGGGCAAGAACAGATCTACAGAAATAAATATATCTTCCCTATTAATGGCAACAATAATAGATCTTATTTAGATTCCTCATTATGTGCCATGAATTATGCTAAGCACTTAATATGAAAGTATTATTTTTTCCTTTCAGAACCCAAAGCTAAGAGAGGTTAATTAACTTGCCCATCATTAAACATATAGCAACTGGAAGATTTAGACTGAGAACTAATAGTCTACATAACTCCAAAGCACCAGTTCTTTCGACTTTACTCAAAGTACATAATGGACTAAAACCAGGCCTTCACCATATGCAAAGATTGCACATTTGAAATACCAGCTCTGTTGATCTGATTCTTTTTTTTTTTTTTTTTTGGTGGCTCATCTTCTCATCAGTTTCTTAAGTCTTCTGACAGTTCTACTCTCTTCAAAATTAGCATTAAGAATTTTCTGTTGATCTTTCTCTCCACTTTTTACTATAATATTGAGTGTATTCTGGCTGTCTTCTCAACTGTCCTTATGCCTCACTCCTAACTTCATTGCCCAAAAAGTTGTTACTGAAGCTCAGATCCTGCCTGTGGAGGCCTGCCCCATGGAAACCAACTTTGCATGAACTTTGCCTCCTATAAAATGGTAATGGACAAATCCTTCTCTGTGGGGAGTTTTTCTTGCCACTTGATATTGAATCTTGTATGGGGAAGGTAATGGGAGATGGTTGATGGAACATTTGGAGTTACCAAATCTGATATCCATACCTTGTCCAAGTACAGCATCCAATTTGGATTTGGACCTTGCTACTAGATTCTGTCAGTATCCCAGGGAATGCATTGACTGTCATAACATTTTTGTCACATCTCCATGTTGATTGTGCCATTATGTTGATGGAATCAAATTCAGTTGCCACTTTTAACTTGATGCTCTTGATGAGGGTCTTAAAGGAAAGCATGATTTGTCTTGAGCAGGTAGGTTGACAGGTTATTTTTGTCTTCTAGCTTAATATTAGCAAAAAGACTATGATGCAAGAGCCTTTAGTCCCCAATGACAGGGAAACATCCAACTAAAGAAAATTGGAAAGGAATTAGTAAAACTGTGTCATAAAAATCACCATTACTTTCATATATGTTTATATCAAACTATAAATCAATATCTTTCTACCTATTTATAACCTAGCACACTTTAACCCCACCTCACTGTGTTTCTTCTCTTGTCTATATTCCTGATGGATTTCATGGTGTTTATTTTAAGGTCAGTACAGTCATTTCCATCTCCTCATAATATTTTAACTCTTCATCTGTCTTTCATCCTATACCTTGATTTAATTATTTATTATAAGCATCTCTTAAGTCACATCTGTTCAGAGAACTCTTTTCTGGGCCTTAAAATGATACCAAACTCTCTAAGTCATGCTCTGTATTCTAAAAAAGCCTTTTAGATTGTAATGGGAAGATTAAAAACATGGAGGAAAATCTTTTACCTAAGAGAAATATTTTAAAGGATATAAAAAACAATCAGAAAATATGCAATGGAAAGGATTAAAAGGGGTCTTAAAATTGCTATTCTAGCAGGTCTCTCCATCCATGTGTTTGTCTTACATCTTGCTCAGAGCAGCCTACACTATTATTAGTCTGCTAATACTAATTTTCCAGGGGTTCTGGAAAGTAGTTTAGTAGCAGGAATTACTCCCCCAAAATATACTAAGAAACTAAATCACAGTAAGACTTGTATAAAGCCTGACAATTGTAGGAATAATATTTAGATATCCTGACTCCTAGTTAATTATTTGCTAAAAATAAGTTGATTGCTAGGGAGATTTGGCTACACGTTCCTTTGTTATCTTTTAGCATTCATTATTGGTAGATGTTAGAATACTAAAACATGTGTTCACATATGTCATCTGTTAGTATACATAATTCTTCCTTCTGCAAAGTTTTTGTGTAGAAAGTAAACTCCAAGATATGATAATTAGTGATAACAGAGTCAAAGGTTTCCAAGGAGGAAACCAAGGAAGAAAAATAGGCACAAAATGTTGAAGAAAACTAGCAATAATTTTCATAATTGTTCTATTCTAAATCAGTGCCTTTCAAACTTCTAAAACTGTGATTTGCATGATTTTAAAATAAATGCATTTTATCATAAGACTCAAAAGTTGTTATCCTCACTATGTGTAATGCACCTTTGAAGCAATTTTTATTTCATTTCTTAAAAATTTGGTTAGGATCTAATAAGTGGGTCAAAGTCCATAGTTTGAAAATCACTGCTTTAAATTGTCCACCACTATAAAGAAGAAGGAGGAAGAAGAGTTAGTGATGACATAGACTAGTCCAAGTCAAGTTTAGTAAGAGATATTTAGCATGATCCTTTTTCCCCCCTCACTGACAAATATATACATTTTAAAGACTTCAAAAGAAGGAAGTTATATGTGCCCAACATTGCATACTTTTAAGATGCCAAAGAATTTTTAACTTAGATTGCTTGTTCTTATTTCAAAGTAATAGTCCAAGCAAAGATGTGAATGTGTTTTTTTTAATCAACTAGTGTGAATTTTAAATAGCAGCTTTCTGCTTTCATAAATCATTTGTATCAAATTCATCTGTTGTTCTTCATATGGTATATCACAAGTGGGTTGCAGCTGGCTGCTTTACAAACTGGAATTTGGATTCTATTAACAGGTCTAGTGAAAGATTCTTCTCTAGTATCTGGGCTTTTTCATTGCTACACACACTGAACATGGCTTTTGCACAATTACTTAAAGCTCCTTCAATTAGAAATTGCAAGATAGCTGTCATCAAACTCATGTAATGTGGATCAGCCAGACATCTGGCAGAATTTGTATGTTCAACAGAATAAATACCTACAATGTTTTCTCATCTTAAAGCAAAAACATTGCTTTTATAGCTAATGGAAAAATCAGAAGTGTTTCCATTATCCTGGTTTAAAAATACACATACAACAAAGCAAATGTCACCATAAAATGCATGTTCTTTAAAAAAAATTGCTATTAGGAAGTATATAAAATAGCTTTATTTGCACCAAAGTGAAACTTTACCATTATTTTTAAGACATGAAATATAAAAATCATAAGAAATTGGGAGCATTTGAATAAGTAAAATCATTGCTAAGCATAGTGAATTTTGCTTTCTGGAAAGCCCAATTAATTTCACTCTACTTCTAAGCAGTATTGTGTCATATAGTAGAAAATGCACTAGAGAGTATAAAAGGCCTGGGACTTGGTCTTAGTGCAGTCATTAACTGATAGTGTAACTTTGGGTGATCCACTTAACCTTTCTGAGACTCATTTTCCTAATTTTAAAAATGAAGATATTAAATCTCATGGTTTCTAAATTCCATAATATCTTAGATATAGGGAGGCTTGAGATAGTTATCTATTATATAAATGTTAACAAACAGGAATTATCCACTCATTCCTTTCCACATTAATTCACAAGTATATCTCATCATGTAGGTAGGAAGTAAATACCTTTGCTTAAATGCAAGAGAGCTTAATAAACCTTTAAAAATAATCTCTGACCCCACTTAGAAACTAACAGACTAGAGGTTGCTAGAAGTCTATTCTGGTTATACAGGCAAAACTTGCAATCACTTTAATAAAAGAATAAATCATACAAGAAAACGCATTAGCAAAAATTGAAGAGAGTAATCAGATGAAACAATGTGTGCATCCAACCATATCATCGAGAAAAGACAATGCACTTTTCTATGATTGAATTGAACAAAAATTATTCTAACTTATGAACACTAGAGCTACCAGAGAGAGAAAGTGGTGACCATCTGGAGTAAGAAGTTTCTTCTTCATGTAATCACAGTGATGACATCATTCACAAGTGGCAGAACATAATAAAGCATTTATCTTTCATTCCACAAGGTGGTGGTTTCATGTATAAACTATTTGGGATAGGGTTTTTATTCTGAATCTAATGATGTGCTTTTTAAACAGTTTTCTTATTTTTGTCTTGTTAGTACATCATTTAGAATCCTGCCTCTGGCTCTAACAAATTGCCTCATGCCAATGTAGATACATGTACTTTCCCCCAAATTGATAACATATGCCAAGCTTTTCTGTACTGCCCTCAATAAACATACTTCTAGGGGTATTCTTGACCCTGATCCCAAAGAGAACTCCAAATGCATTCCCTCTCAGCAAGAAGATCAGCTTCCTTGTGCTTTTTACCCTGTAGTTATGGCCTTAAAAATTAGATATATTTTAGAAACATAATATGGTCCTTTATCTATAAATATTTGTATGTATTATATGGCTGAATGAGGTTTGTGAAATAACATTAGAAGGTATTTTAAAACAAAACTTGAGGAGTTGTTGGCAATAAATTTTGCCAACTTTAACTTAAGAACCTACTTAGAGCCTTCTAGATACCTGAGATTCTGCCATTTCCTCCCTCCATAATGACATCTTCAACCAAACCCCTCTCAGATGAGTCTGAGATTAGTTTTAAGGAGTCCAGGCTAAAGGTGTTTGCCGATTCTTTATGTTTGCCTCCTACAGCTCTGTTTCAGATACATCTGTAAAATGAGCATCAGTGGTAAGGTACAGGCTTGTGCATAAACTGCAGTGTATATTTAGAGTACATTGGCCATTTATCCATGCATTCATTCATTCATCCTCTCACTCATTTTTCAAATATTTATTAAGTGCTTTCCTTTGTTCCAGGCATGTGTTAAGCATTGAGGATACAAAATAAAATAAACTCTCTTAAGAGTAATAATATAGTAATGATAGCATTAAACCTAATATTCAGCAAGGCAAATGAGATTTAATAACTTTTTATGTTAAATATCTTCACTTCTAATAATTTTCTCTATTTTTTCTATTATTAATTTAAAATTATTTTTTCACTTATCTTCTGCTTTTCTGTCTTTGATACAGTTTAAGCTAAGAGTTCTTTATAGTTTAAACACTACATCTTATCAGAAAAAAATTTAAACATTTTAGGAGGGTGTAGGGGCGTCTGGGTGGCTCAGTCAGTTAAGCATCTGCCTTCAGCTCAGGTCATGATTCCAGGGCCCTGGGATCAAGCCCCAAGTTGGAGTCCCTGCTCAACGGGGAATCAACTTCTCCCGCAGCCCCTTATCCCCACTCATGTTCTCTCTCTCTGAAATAAATAAATAAAATATTTAAAATAATAAACATTTTAGGAGAGTTTAGTGGCACCTAATTGTTATTCCACTTTAAGTTTTGCTCTAAAATAATTTTAGATTCTTTAGATTTCTAAGACTTAGAGTCCCAGAAAAATGGAGGGAAGTGGTCTCCACCAGCAGGTCTATGGGGATTGGAACTTGAATGTTATTTATTTAGAGAAGATTATAATAAGTATGAGCTAAGGGATCAGGAGACAGTACACACTACAAAAGTAAATATGATTATTAATAGGACACATAATAGAAGGTTTAACTGTGTATACATCAGAACTGAGTAGTTGCTTTCCACCCTGGGAAGGACTGGTTGTATTCTTGAAGGGTGTTCTGATTCAAATGTATGGCAAAGTCAGTGATCAAATGCTTTCTTAACTAGAGATTAGTTCAGGTGTTTACTTTTAACAGTCTTTCTACTTAGGGCATAAAAAATGACATGTGAAGATGAAAAAACTTTCTATATACTGAGAGAAAATGTTACCACTAAATGGTAAAGTAATTCTTATTCAAACTAAAAAAAGTCTTTTTTCTTTCACTCAAATTGAGTCATCAGAACATTCAGTAGTATGCTTAAGCCAATAAAAGAAAGAAAGAATAAAATATTCAGAAGTAAAACATGTCCATACTTACACAGTTTCAAGTTAGAAATGGTTGGTTAATTATCTTATTAAGCTGCCATCCACTACAGTATTTAATGCTTTCTATTTCTGAGCACTGCACAAATATTAACAAATTGATTCCATCACACTCTAAAGTTTGCTAGTGTTGTTACTGCGATTTCTAAGGCAAAGGCAGAAGAGACCATTTTAGAGTGTACTTTGAGCTAGAGGAATGACAGCATATTCAAACACCTATAAGTAAGTTAGTCTTGTTTTGGAAGCAAGATATGCACTTCTGGAACAACTAGGAGATACTGAGCATTGGACATGATTATGTGCCAAAATAGACAGTAAGTGCTATAGATCTGAATAGAGACGTAAAAAACCAGATCTATGATGAGTCTTAGAGCAAGAGCTATTTTACTTCTCAGGAACAGAAAGTATTCATATACCATGATTTTGTCTTTACACCCTGACTTCTTCAGTAGCTACTTTGAGATCAGAGAAGGTAACTGCCCTTTCTCAGCTAATTCTGAAAACATATGGAGTGTACTATCATTACACTCAAAGACAGGTACTTCAGCATTTAACATGGGGGCCACCCTGCTTGTCAAATTTTCCCCAAACAAGAGGCAATAAAAACTAGCCATTCCTCAGGAGCAGATCTTCAAAATTAGAAAAGTGACTAGAAATTTGAAGGTGGGGGAAGGGGGGCTGTTTTTAACGTGAGTTCTCCCCACCACCCCTTACTGCCTTTTAAAAAATAAATTAACTCATCATGAGATTTCCAAATGCATTCTTTTAACATATGGTAAGAGTGTAAACATACTGGATTTATTTCAGGGGAAGAAGTAACCTGATTGATTCAAACAGTACCTCAGAATTTATTCAGTAATGTCAAAAGTCACAACTTCTTTTTATCACTTTGGATTCACAAAATTGCATCAGAGGAAGATATATGCTTGAGTGTGATTGCTCCCAGACATACATTTTTCCTCTGTGAAGGACCTGAAATAATACCAAAAAGCCAGCTTGTATTCGTGTGGGTTTTAGTGGCACTTATCCAGAATGATTTCCCACTGAACGTTATGTCAGACTTGTGAAACAATAAAGTTATATCCTGACACCAGTAACTTTCTCTCTGGCATCTAAAATTCAGATCCTTCTGTTGGTAAAACTGCTCTCCAAATTTAATGAGCTATCTTGTATTACTTTTGTAAGAGTGCTGAGCGGGCCAGTTAGGAATGAACATGTGAAAAATCAGAAGAAAGTGAGAAATTGCTTAATGATAGAAGAGTTCTAATACCAGATGTAATGGTATGCTTACACTTTGAAATGAACAATCCAAAAGTCAAAACACAGTTAAATTGAACGTAGAGAAAGTATACACTGGAATGAAATCAGTACTGCCAGGGTTAAGTCTTCATTCCTTTTCATTAGGAAGTGTCCCTCCCATGCACACATGTCACCATACTAATAGGCAGCAGGAGACACTGTTGTACTGTTTTCTTCCCACCATCAGAGGCCTGAGGATGAAATCAGAGATCATCTGCTTGTGAATATGGGGGCAAAGAACCCATTTTCACTGCAAGGCTTTAATGTGATGTTGATGGTAAGCGACATGATCACTGGAAACAGATGCCATATGGAGTCTCATTGATTGATGTGCAAATCTTTGACAGCAGAAACCCAGGTTGTCAGTTTGCCTTCATGGCTGTCTTACTGAGATCTAGTCAGGAAAGGATCCTCTTCATTTAAAATGTTGGGACATGAATCACTCTGACAGAGAAAAGTTCCTTCTGTCTGGCCTTGTGATTCTCAAGTGTAGGCAACATGGGGACTTCTTCTAAAGGTGAAACTCAGGAATTTCAAAATCCCCTTTAACAAATCCTCTTCTTTAAATGAAGAATATTTTCGCTTAAGTAGTTCACTAGACGCTGTTTTCTTGTTTAAAGCGAGGGTGATTGTCACCCTTAAGGTGCTGGCTACCCTTCCACATGTATGTGTGACAACTTTGGTTAACAGGATTTTGTGAAATGAGGAAGCATGGCCCCTCGTGCTTTTGTGTGAGTTTGTATGCTGCCGTAGTACAAAGAAAACACACCATTTTACCACGTGCAGTAAAAGAAGGACTGCCTTGAATTAGGAAACCTCTCCGGAAGCAGCCAGAGGAGCCTCTCCACCTGAACTCAGTTTGGGAGGCTTATGCCCTTTGTTTTTAATTGGTGCAGTCTGATCAAGCAAACCAAAACAAGGAAGTATTTATAAGCTCAAGAGGGAATGGTATTCCTTAGAATCTCAAAGAGCTATATATTTTTTAGATATTAATCATATGTGATGCTGTAAAGAAAAGCAGTTGGCACCAACATGAGAAATGTTGGCATTAGATAATGTGTGTAGTGGAAAGGCATCTGAACCCAAAGCCTGTAAATACTTTCTTCCAATGGTAGATCCTAATTATATTTTCTGTATTGCTTTTTGATTGGTTGGCTCATTTTATGTTTGTTTTAATAACATCTATTAACAATTTTTCTACTACAAAAGCAGTACATATTTTTATTAAAACACTGGATAAGAAAGAACACTCATATTTTTATTACTTTAAGACAACCAATATATTTTTCTATGTACAGGTTTTTATTTTTAAAAAATGTTTAAAGACTTCACTTATTTGAGAGGGCACAAGTGGAGGGAGAGGGACAAAGGGAGGGGGGGAAGCAGACTCCCCGATGAGCAGGGAGCCCAATGTGGGGATGAATCCCAGGACCCAGAGATCATGACCTGAGCCAAAGGTAGATACTTAACCAACTGAGCCACCCAGTTGCCCCCTATAGGCGTTTATTTTTTAAAAAATATCCTACATGTAAAATTTTGTATTCTGATTTTTAAACTTAACATTCTATCACATAATTTTTGTATATAAATTTCATCTAAATTTTCTTTTATTAGCTACAATGATGATCGTCAAATGAATATACTATGTTGTTCTTGACCATTCCTTCACTGATACTTACCATTTCTTATCTTTATAAGTAAGGTTACAATTAACATTTCTCTTCAAAGTTGTATCTCTGGATCTTAGTTTAAATTTATATAATTGGTTCCCAGGTATAGAATTATTAGGTTAAACTATAAAACCTTTTTAAAAGCTTTTGATAGAAATTATGAAACCGTTCTCCACAATGGTTGTTTCAATTTACATGCTCTTAAGCAGAATGTGATAGTATTCATTTCTTGGCTCATTTTGATGGCTGATTATTGAAACTCTCTTGGGGTTTCATGAGGCCCAATGGAGTTTGGAAAGAGATGTTCGACTCTTTCCTTACCCACCCTTAAGCTCTAGATGTTCAATTTTCTTCATTAATGAGATGAATTATAAAATATTTCACAAAACCATTGTGTGAAAAAGACAGTAAAATAAATGGAAAATACCTCATAATTTTAGAATATTTATTAAGTACCTGCTGTGCGTGGGATTATTCTACATACAAATATGTTTTTTCAATTGAGAACCTAGCATATTTTAATTTTCCCTAGACAATAGTAGTCTAGCAAAGGAAAGGATGAAAACCTTTGGTTAAAGAATCCATTCTCATTTTTACTCTTTTACTAAGCTGCTATGTGACCTTGTATAAATTACTTAACTCTTCGTGTCTCTATTTCTTCATCAAGGAGTGCAGCGGATTTAACCAGATTATCTCTAAACTGCTTATAGGTCTAAGATTCTTTGATGCTATCAAAAGTCATTTTTCCAGAAAAGAATGACCCTTCTAACTACTCGTCCTTTCAAAATCCAAGTGGAGAGTGCCTGCAATATTTATTTCCAAAAACTCTCAGAGAGTTCAAATATATATGGCTGTACTAGGGTAACTTTCATGTTTCTATTCAGATTTACTTTAAAGAAATATCATGATGAGAGCATAACCTTTGCTTGATCCTTTTGTGAGTTAAACAAAAACAGATGAAAGTTATAACAAAGAATCCTTTAAAAATATAAGTATACTACAGAATGTGCCAAATTATGCTCTAAGCTTTGTAGTGTAATGGTCAGTGTTTTCAGTTGGAATTTCATACAAGTCTTTGAGATTACAATTTGGTGCTCATTACTATAACACAGAAGACATCCTACTCCAAACAGAGAGCATCATCTTATCTGGGCTACAGTGAATACTTATCTTTTTATTAGTGAATACTAATCTTTATCTTTTTATACAGTGAACACTTATCTTGTTTATTTCATTTTGTATACTCTTAAATATAGTGCTAACAAGGAAAAAAATCACATTTTGTTTACTAGCAGGATTTTGTCATGGAAAATTTACATTTTTTTAAAATAACAACTTTATTATGATATAATTCACAATTTTAAAGTGTATAATTCAGTGGTGTTTAGTATGTTCACAGAGTTGTACCAACATCACAGGTGTGTTTTAAAAACTAAATTGTGTAGACAATAACTAATTGCTTGCTTCTGTTTATTAGATTTGGTATCATATATATATATTTTTTCACTCTTGTTTAGTTGCAAGAATTTAAACTATTCAGAGTTAATAAATAATTTGGCTGTGTTATAGCATATTTTCAGTTTAATTTGACATCTACGCATCTACCCAGTCCTATGTGGATATCTTTGTTTACAGAATATAGCAGAATTTAAAGTTCATATGTTTGATGGTTTTGCAATACAATTAAAATCCATGAGAGGCTGAGAACAGTTCATGTGTTTCTGAATTTATTTTAGATATTTAAAGTCATTTAAAAAATTTGCCTCCCTCTGTTGACTTAGAATTCTTTTAGATGATTAAATATCATACCTCAAGAAAAAACATCTAAAAAAACATCTGAAGGTGATAGAGGGATAATAGTTGTCTTTTCTCCTCAAGCCATGAAAAAAAAATGCTTGTATTTTGAGAAATCATAGGTATGATTTAAAGTATAAATAATAACAATATTTTATCTCTAGCATTTCATAAGATTGATTTTGAAAGAGTTAACTAGATGTTTCTACTTAAGCCTTTGCAATAAACTTGCTAGTAATCTCTTCTTAACTGTTTTATAAACAAGCTGAATAACTTACTATTACGATGAGTTTTTAGTAACTTGACTACTGAAGCTATAAAAACATAACACTACCATTGTAAATTTAGATAAAACCTTTTTTCTTTAACATTCCAATCTAAATCCTTCAGTATAGCATCTCATTTTTCTTCCTGTCCATCTCTTGGGAATTGCATGGGTTGTCATAAATTATTTTCTCACTGTTCAGTTTGAGAAATTGGTGCCCATTTTCAAATAGAAACTTTCTTTTATTTTATTCTTTATCCAGTATAATTAACATACAAAGTTACATTAGTTTCAGGTGTACAGTATAACAATCAGATGGAAATTTTGAAGTAAACTTCTCACTAGAGAGGTAAAAAAGGAGAGGCCTAACATTCTTGCTAGAACCTCAATACAGACCTTTATAAGAACATCTTCTCAGGGCGCCTGGGTGGCTCAGTTGTTAAGCATCTGCCTTTGGCTCAGGTCTTGATCCCAGGGTCCTGAGATTGAGACCCACATCGGGCTCCCTGCTCTGTGGGGAGCCTGTTTCTCCCTCTTCCATTCCCACTGTTTGTGTTCCCTCTCTTGTTGTCTTAAAAAAAAAACTTCTCTAAGTGTTATGACCTTGAATAAGTCATTTACCCTTACATGGCTTATTTTCTCACCTGCCAAATGGCAGTAAAGAGTGGTCTAATTATGTGTTTGCATATGATAACCAAAAGTAATTGTATTACATCAAATAGTTGTATATATGTTGTGTCCCTCAGAAAGACATCAACAAACAAATATTTTTAATATAACCTATAAATTTTCTGTGATATCCTTATCTACATTTGGGAAACCAGTTGAACTCTTAATCTAAAATACACAGATGGGACACCTGGGTGGCTCAGTCAGTAGAACATCTGAATCTTGATTTGGGCTCAGGTCATGAGGTCAATGTCATGAGATTGAGCCCCACAGTGGGCTCCATGCTCAGTAGGCAGTCTGCTTGAGATTCTCTCTCTTCCTCTCCCTCTGCCCCCACCCTGTGCTCGTGCACACGCTTTCTCTCTTTCATAAATAAATAAGTTTTAAAAACATTAAAATATACAGAAATATTTATCAAGGTAGTAACTCATATCATATCATAATAACTCATTATGACATTTTAGAGAGATTGTGAGCATTGATTTTTGTTATTTTACCTTTAAGTGAGCATTGAGATATATGAGAAACAAGCCTAGCTTGAGGAAAATAAGGTGACTCATAATTAGACTTAAAAATTCAGAAAAAAATGTGGGACAGTTAGCAGAGATCAAATAATTAGCTGAGAAAAAAAAAACTAACTTGGAAACAAGTTTGAGACTGGAAATAGTGGGCACAATTTTCTCTTTTGTAAAATTGGCTATTTCTGGAAACATTCTGTGTTTTATAAATGTGATTTATATATCAGTTGGATGCTACTTACTGAGGCAACATTTTTTTTTAGGGGAAAAAGACGGATGCCCTTTGCTGTCATCTTAACTTCCTTCTGTTTGCTGTCAAAACAGGAAGGAAAGGGGAAAACCCAAGCAAAGTAGTCAGGGAGCAATACTGGGAAATTCTGGTATCTGCACTGCCATGGACTGAATCACATGCCTCTATCTGACTGTTTTATAACTTCACCCCAAAGTGAATTCCATCATTATTACAGACAAACATAATTCTTTTTAAAAGATTTTGTAGTGACAGAAATGTGTGCCTTTGAAATTCAGGAAAACTAATATGAAATGAAAGTATCATCTGTTTGAGATTTCTCCTGGAATGAAACTAAAATGGGTTCATTTGGTAATCAGAGGAAACCTCAGCCAAAAATTCTTTTGGAACTAATGAGTACCTCCTTCCTCAATGAAGCCGCCTAAAAGGTTATTTAAAGTATATGCTGACAGGACAGACCTAGAATTGTTATTTTTCACAATTAATTGAAGCATTTGGAAAATTCTGGCTGTAGATGGCAGCATCGCACTAATGCATCCATTCTAAAGGCTCTCACAGAACTTGTAAGATGCTAAAATCTCTCTGGTACTTAGAGGACTATAATTCATTCACTAAAAACTAGCCACCTTTTTTTTTTCCCCTCTGAGGGTGAAAACTTGCCTTGCCTCTGCATGCATCCACCTTTAAATTTACTACATTCAGACTTATTCCCAAAGTCTTTGAGCATATTCCTTTAGTTGTGGGATTTGGAAAACAAAATGAATGGTATTTTTTAAGAGCTTCTGAAAATACCAATTGTAGGGCCTTTGAAAACACAGATTTGTCAGCATTTCACATTAATGGGTCTTTTATTTGTTTGTTTTTCTTCCTGATTTATAGACAGCACCCCATTATAGAGGCAATATATCTTAATTTAAATAACTTTCAAGTTATTTATGACTAGCAATGACTTTGAGGCTGGGGTGTTTTACTTTGTTTTATTTTTGTTAACAGTTTCATTCTGGTGCTAGTGATAACAGTAGAGCCTAAAATAAAAGTTTTACAGAGTTCTCTGGATGATTGGAATAATCTACTGAATTACATGAAAGACCTAAATCTTTCTTGAAAATTTTCATTTATAGCTATATTCTAACTTAAACGTTTAAGAAAAGATAATGATGACAATTCATTATGTCACAGATATTATGTAAAGTTCTCTTATATCTTATTTCACTTAATTCTTGTTATAAACGCACATTATTTTTATTTTGCACATGAAGAAGCAAGGGCAAAGAGATTCAGTGACTTGCCCAAGATTTCACCACTAATATTGGTGGAACCAGGCTATAATGCAGGGTTTTTTAAATTCTAAGATCAGTTCATTCAAAGTGATGATAGCTGCTTCTCCAAGGAGAAAAATAGTCTGGTAAGCAGGACATGAAAGATTTAAGACAGAAAAATAGGTATAATTTGTAAGCATTTGGATAGGTAGTAGGTGATTTTTAAAATTTGGGTTTTTTTCTTCATTCAATAAATATCCTTTAAATGTCTGGCATGTACCAAGACCTGGAAAGGAACCAAGGAAACCCTAACATAATCTATAATATATAGTTCTTGCCCTTCTATAGTGTGTGTGGGGGGGGGGAGGACCAAGACACAGATAATTATAATACAGTGATTTTTATCTTTGCATTTGGTATGTTGTAATATATGTTAATATGGGAACATAGAGAAGGCAAATCTTACCTGGGGTGGAGGGCAAAAGAGCCTTCCTGAAATAATTGACATTTCAGCTGAGTCTTATAGGCTAGACTAACCAACTGGAAGGAATAGAGGAAGACATTACAAACAGAACGGCAGCATAAACCAAAGACAGCATAGTGTGCACATTAAATAATATCTAATACTGAGGTGAAGATTTTGCATTTTTTGTAGGGGAGAGAGGGGGAGAAACTTAATCTTAGGCCTGATCTCACAACCCTGAGATCATGACCTGAGCTGAAACCAAGAGCCGGATACTTAACCAACTGAACCATCCAGGTGCCCATGAAGTGTAAAATTTAGAAAATAGTTTTGTTGAGTTCAAAGGGAAGAGTCAGGGTCACTATTTTCTTATCAGCCCTTAACTGTATTATAAAACTATGTTAACTATACTATAAAACCCTTAAAAATATTATAATTATACCAAATCTTAGGGACACTTAGATGACAACCCCAACCATCAAAAATATAGCTAAGAACCTGGAAGGGGAAGGAAAATAAGAAAACTGACATTTACTGGGGCACCTGGGTTGCTCAGTTGATTAAGTGTCTGCCTTTAGCTCAGGTCATGATCCCAGAGTTCTGGGATCAAGCCCCGCATGAGGCCCCTTGCTTAGCAGGGAGCCTGCTTCTTCCTCTCCCTCTGCCTGCTTCTCCCCCTGCTTCTGCTCTCTCTCTCTCATTCTCTTTCTCTGTCAGATAAATAAATAAAATCTTAAAAAAAAAAAAAGGAGGGGTGCCTGGGTGGCTCAGTTGTTAAGCATCTGCCATCAGCTCAGGTCATGATCCTAGGGTGTCTGGGATCGAGCCCCACATTGGGCTCCCTGCTTGGTGGGAAGCCTGCTTCTCCTTCTCCCACTCCCCCTACTTGTGTTCCCTCTCTCACTGTGTCTTTCTGTCAAATAAATAAATAAAATCTTAAAAAAATAAAAATAAAAAAAATTTAAAAAAAGGAATACTGACATTTACTGAATAGCACTCATGTCATCCCAATACTGGACATTAATTCTGTCATATTAATAGTAATGTGTCTGTTTTATGACAAGGCTTAAAAATATTAAGGAAGTTTCCCACAGCAAGCTAGGGAATGGTAGAACCAGAATTGGGGTTCTGATGACTCTGAAGACTGTGCTCTTTTTTATGCTTTTGTAGAAGAGGGAAAATATTTTTTTCTTCCTACCCTTCCAAGATCTGGACTGGAACCCCATAGCAAAAGACAGATTAACATGAGAAAAGCATACAAATTTACCTAATATAAGTTTTATGTGACACAGAAGCCTTCATAAGGAAATGAAGACCCAAAGAAGTGATTAAACCTGAGTGATTTATGCTAGGTGTGATGAAGAGTGGAAAATTATGGGAAAATGTGATAAGACAAAGAGTGTGAGCTCAGAGTACTAAATGGGGAGAAACAAGGTCTGATTGTCGACCTCTTGGTGTACCTGCCTTTGGAGATAAGGATGTTCCTTTCCTTCAGATATAGAGAGGGCACCTCTCACATGAGGGTCTTATGACCTGCTTTAGGGGAAGGTCAGAAAGTTCTTTCTGCACATGTTTTGTCTCAAATTCCTTCAGTTTAAAATATGCAATACGTCAAGTTTATTTTGGGGTTATATGCATATTTTGGGGTAGCACGTTTTGAACACTTTCTTTCCTCAGAGTAGCTAAAAGTTAAGTATCACAAAATCTATACACTATGATTTCCTTATGCATTTTACTCATAAGAAAGTTCCTCAAACTCTGACTCAGGTGGTTTACTTTCATAAATCACAAATCCATTCCAATTGTCCATTCCTCATCATCTCATACACAGATTAAAAAGTAGCTTCCTGAAGTGCCTAGATGACTCGGTGGTTTAAGCATTCAGCTCATTCAGCTCGTGATTTTGGCTCAGGTCATGATCTCATGGGTCTTGAGATTGAGCCCTGACTCCAGCTCTGTGCTCAGTGGGGAGCCTGCTTGAGAGTCTCTCCCTTTGCCCCTCCCCCAACCTGTACGCATGCATGCACTCTAGCTCTCTCTTTCAAATAAATAAATCTTTTTTTAAAAAATGAACTTCCTAACTCTCTCTGCCTCAGTCTTATTACCAGCACCACACTCCATACTACTTATGCTGTTTTTCTAAAACAGAACTAGTCCTATCACTTATGCAAACAAAAACCTTTACTGCCTTCCAATTGCCTTCACAAAGTTCAAACTCCTTAGCATAGTATTCAAGGCTTTTTACTTAGCCCTGTTTTCCCATCTATAGGTCTGTTTCTTTCCTTCTTTCTGCCCTTTCTCCTCTCCCTCTCCTTCTCTCTTTTTTTCCCTTCCCTTTTTCTCTCTCCCTCTCTGTCTTCCCCCACTTCTCTCTCATCTTCTCCTCTGTCCCTTGTTCTTTCCCTCATCCTCTCCTTTTTACCATGACTCTAGTCACACTGGAATATTTATTGTTCCCTGATCATAGTGTGTTCTCTTCCCCTAAAATTTACTTCCCATCCTTTTCTAGCTGATAAGATCTGACAAAATCCAATTCATCTTTCAAGGTATAGTTTAAATGTCATGAACCATGTGAAATCTTTCCCTATCTCCTGGGGTTAAATTATTACTTCCTACTTCATACTCCCACAACTCTATTCTTACCTTTAAGTGCCTTTGCAAGTGCCCTTTGTAAGTTAATTTTATAATTAACTCTATACATATATGCTTGTTAAATTGTGAGCATGCTCATACTCATCTTAGAACATGAGAGTCAGGGGTGCCTGGGTGGCTCAGTTGTTAAGCACCTGCCTTTGGCTCAGGTCATGACCCCAGGGTCCTGGGATCAAGCCCCACATTGGGCTCCCTGCTCAGAGGGCTCCCCGCTTGCTGGGAAGCCTGCTTCTCCCTCTCTGATTTCCCCGGCTTGTGTTCCCTCTCTTGCTGTGTCTCTTTCAAATACATAGATTAAAAAAATTTTTTTTAAAGAACATGAGAGCCATAACTCTTCCTCAAAAAACTGAAATAATGGATATTCAGAATGTTTATTGGGTGCATTAAGCTCAGTTCTCTGAATTCAAAGAAGCATTAAAAATAACGAATCAGGAAGAGAAAGATGAGGTTTTAAGATCTGATAGGTATTCTGATTGTAGCAAAAAAAAAAAAAAAAAGACAGCTCTGAGCAAGGGGAAGATAGAAAACCACATAAAAAACTAAAAATACCAATCTGAACTTACTTGCTGTGGAGGTGGCACTGTTACTACACGGTACATTTTAATTTATACCAAGAATAGTGATCCTGTATCATTATGAAAGCACTTACAATTTGTTCTGTATGGTGTGCTTAAGAAGTACAATGGCATAAGGATAGATGTATAGATCAGTGAAACAGAATTGAGAGTTCAGAAATAAACGCATGTGTCTGTGGCCAACTGATTTTTGACAAGAGTGCTAAGATTATTCAACGAGGGAAAAATAATCTCTTCAACAGATAGTGCTGGGACAACTGGATAGCCACATGCAAAATAATGAAGTTGGGTTCTGATTTCATTTAGAGACATTAACTCAAAATGGATCAAAGACCTACATGTAAGCACTGAAACTATAAAACTTATAGAAGAAAACATAGTTGTCAATCTTTATGACCTTAGGTTTGGCAATGGATTCTTAGATATGACACCAAAACACAGACAACCAAAGGAAGAATAGATAAATTGGATTCCTTCAAAGTTCAAAACTTTGTACATTAAAGGACATTAGCAAGAAAATGAAAAGACAGCTTGGCAAATGGGAGAAAATATTTGCAAATCATTTATCTGATAAGAGTCTAGTATCTAGAGTATATAAAGAACTCCTACAACTCCCCAAAAGAACAAACAACCCAATTTAAAAATGGGCAAAAGTCTGGAATAGAAAATGGCCAAAAACTCATGAAAAGATGCTCAAAGTCATTTGCCATTAGGGAAATATAAAGCTAGACCACAATGAGCTAACACTTCACACACACTAGGATGGCTATATTTAAAAAGAAAAAAAAAAGAAAAAGAAAAATAACAAGTGTTGGATATGGAGAAGAGGCCGATGCCCAGCGCAGGGCTCTATCCCAGGACCATGAGATCATGACCTGAGCCAAAGGCAGAGACTTAACCCACTGAGCCACCCAGGTGCCCCAGCAGTGCATTTTGCTTTTTTATTCAACATTTTAAATATTGTAAAATTTATTATGTAATTTAAGACATTAAAAGGGCTGTCACAGATTGTCCCTCCCTTTAGTGTCCTACTATCTCCAGTGAAGCCTCTTCAACTATTTCATTAGTCAAAAATTCTAATGAATCAAAGACAACTGACATAAAAGATATGACATAAAAGACAATTCTGTTGTCCAAAAAGATAGCCTTACTATATCCTATGTGTTTTTCCGTCACTTCTGAGATTTCAGAATTTAAGCTATAAGAAATAAAACGTTCAAAGAAAATCATAATTAGAAGATACGGGAAGAACCCAAGAATGTTGGGTACTTATGTTTCAATTTCTGGAGAACACTGGCCATACGTATAATCCAACAATTCGATAAAAATTAACACTATTGAGAAACACAAGTGCATTGAAAATATTCAAATAATTTGGAAATAAAACTATGTGCATAACCACATAAAGTCATAGTATGGGCTGGATTGTAACTGCATTTAATAGATACACATAGCACTGTATGTCTGTATCTTTAGATCAGAACTTGAAACATAGTCTCAGACCAATACTTAATCTTCAACATATTTGCTTTGAGAAACTAATTTTATTAGGGGGTTAACTTTGGTGTTTAATGGTTTTATATGTTCTTCAGGTATCTCTACACCTCACCTCAGTCTCATAACTTACATATATGACAAATGCAAACTTTCCATTGACCCAGAAAAGACATGTGTTCTGGCATGGAGTGTAATTGTAAGTCCCTGATCCTCTCCTCCCCTCTCTCAGTCTGCCCCTTCTTTTTGTGTTCACATTGTCAAATACAAGAACTCAAATATGGACCAGAGGTTTGGCTCCAATTAGTATCCTCTGGCACCTGAGCCATTAGGTTGGCAATTCATTTATACACGTCTTTCTGGTTAACTCATGATCCCACTCAATAATAGTATTTTTCTGGGTGGTATTTTTTGTTGTTGATCTTTATGCTTAAATATGGGTTCTTATTTTTCTCTGTGAATCATTGTGTCAACATAGGTGTAGTTTGGTTAGGTAAATACAGAGGAGATAAATAAACTAAATCTGAACCTATAGAAACGTTCTCTTCTCAGTGCTTATAGTAATGACTTGCACATTTGTAATATTTCTTTCTGGCTTCTTTTCATGGGAGGTATTGAGTCTGGAAGTTTAAAAAAAAAGTGGAGGGGCGCCTGGGTGGCTCAGTGGGTTAAGCCTCTGCCTTCCGCTCAAGTCATGGTCTCAGGGTCCAGGGATCAGGCCCCACATCAGGCTCTCTGCTTGGCGGGGAGCCTGCTTCTCTTCCTCTCTCTGCCTGCCTCTCTGCCTGCCTGTGATCTCTATCAAGTAAATGGATAAGATCTTTAAAAAAAAAAAAAAAAAAAAAGTGGAGATAAACAGGGAATGCTTCCCACTAAGAGTTCAAGACATGTAAAACAAAAGTTGGCCTTTGAGTAACAAAAATATACATGAAATATACATGAAATATACATGAAATATATATACATGAAACACTTAAAAGAAAACAAGTACCTAATAGTTCTCAGGTAGAATTAGTCAGTATAATTTTGTAATACCTTCCAAAAGTGCTTCTTTGAACTTTCAGTTGAAATGAGACCTGTGTTAATCAGCATGCAGCTTCTTGTCTTAGAGATCAACACATTTAAAAACTAGGCGGATAAGTCAAGTTCAGTATTAATCTAGGGTGCCTGAAACTTCTTTTAGCTTTAAAATATCCAACCCTCTAGCTCTATAGAAAGATAAGTGTTTGTTAAGGAGCTTTTCATTTTTTTTTCGCTTCATTTTCATTGTTAGTTTTTATAGAGATAATAGTTCCTAGTAATAATTGTTTCCAGTGAAAAGAAGTTCAAGGAAGATTGAAAATATATTTGAATGAGCTCAAACAATTTGCAATTTAAATAGAGTGCAGTACTCTCTTACTCATAGGTAATATTGTTTAATCTTTGTTAACATACTAGGTATAAGATCAATGATTTCTGCCTGATAATACCTTGCATTTTAAAGTGTATTTAGTGTTTACTTACTATCTGGTTTTAATGTGGTGGAGTCATAATACATAAAAGAGAATATTTACCAGGCCCATCTTTTGGGTTACACCCATTAACACAAAAGTTGTAATGTTTTCCAAAATGCCTTCATTTAATTACCAGCTATGCTGAACTTTTCACAAGTTGAATCAATGGTGAGTCACGTAAAGTAAAATCCACCAATAGGTAAAGTAAAATCCACCAATGTTACAATAGAACAAAAGAGAGGGGCAAAAGAAGTTTCAGCCTCTAGACAAAAGTAGAATTTTCAAAAGATACAAAGAAATAACCTTTTGTCAACTTCCATCCTATAGAAGAGCTGTAAGAAAATACTAAAGAGTCTAGTACCATGTAAACATTAATAGAAACTAATATTTCAGCAGGTGTGCATGTTGCTTTTTAAGTGGAACTCAGTAATCCTTTGATCATGTCTCTGAAAAGGTTTTCTTCCCCAGGTATGTTGCAACTTTTCTTAAAGGTATAGTTTTCCTTTCTGGAAATGTCTTGATATCATTATTACTTTTTGTTTAAAAACATTCCATAAAGTAGTAATTTGGAAAGGAATTATTGACCATTCTAAGAATACTTGTTTTGCTTTTAGAATTTCTATTTAGACAAATTTACTAAATTCTGTTATTAACCATGTCATTAACTGATACTAAGGTTTTTTTTTAAGATTTTATTTATTTATCTGACAGACAAGAGATCACAAGTAGGCAGAGAGGCAGGCAGAGAAAGAGGGGGAAGCAGGCTCCCCGCTGAGCAGAGAGCCCAATGTGGGGCTCGATCCCAGGACCCTGGGCTCATGACCTGAGCCGAAGGCAGAGGCTTTAACCCACTGAGCCACCCAGGTGCCCCGATACTAAGTTTTATTATAATCAGAATTTACTTTTCCTTACAGTCTAGTTAAAGGAGTGACTTTAACATATTCATATAGTATGTGTGGGATTAAAGATATACACGACACCAAAATAATAGGCAGGTAAACCGTCAACAATTAGATAAGTCATATTTAAAAACTATAAACTTAGTGATACAGTAATGTGTTTTGGAGGTATCACCATTGCAAGACGTTTTTAGCAGTTTCACTTTTTTCCAAGTTCTGTCAATACCCTATAGATACAGCCTAAGGACAAACTTCTCTATCTCTGCTGCTAATACTCCAATTCAAATCTGCATCATATCCTGCCTCCAAGATAGGCTTCCTGCCTCTCTCTAATCTTATCTTCCCCTAAATTTGTCATCTATATTGCCCCCAGAACAATCTACTTGTTCTACTTGTCCTGCTTGAAAGTTGAGTATTTCTTCATTATGCATGTAAGACTTCTGGCCTCTCATTGTCCAATCTTATCTTCGGCATCTCTCCATTTAAAAATTTATGCTCTAGTAATACTGGATTTTTTTTATTGTTACATATACACATCTGTTATTTCATAATTTTTGGTGCCTTTTTTTTTTCACTATGTTCCCTCCTACCCAGATTGTACTTCCCATGAATCTTTGCTTGGCTAATTCTTACTCATCTTTTAAGAACCCAATTCAGGCATCATTTTCTCCTGATGTCCTAGGTTGAACTAAAAAGTCTTTTTCTTGTGATCCCATCATGATCTCTGCAAATCTCTATTTAGTATATTATATTGAAATCATTTATGTCTATATGGAGGATCTGCCTTACTTCTTTTTTATGTCATTAGTGCCTAATACTAAACTTAATGCATACATTTGTGTGTTTTCTGAAATAAACATATGATAGTTTATAACAGTAGGTGGAGTTTTCCTTGTTTATATCTTTACTAATTTTTAGTTAATTGCCTTTGAGCAAATCACTTGCCTCTTTAAAACAGTTTTTTCATCTTTAAAATGAAGATGACAATTGCTAATATTTATTAAACACCTGCTGTTATTTTTCTAAGTACCTTACATGTACTTTTCTAAGTACTTTACGAAAGTGCTGTAAGGTAGATATTATTATCATCTCTACTTTACAGATAAGAAAACTGAAGCATTAGAAAAAAATTTAACCATTTTGCATAGTTAATAAATGGGGAAGCTGGGTTTCATCCTAAGCGGTCCGATTCCAGAATCCATTCTTTTAAAAATTACATAATGCTGCAATGATAAGAGCAAGGTTATTGGGAAGACCGAGTGAGACGCCAGTGAGAACATTCTGTAAAGCACGTAGTATTAAGCAAATAATAATTACTACTACCACTTTTGGAGCCCTAGTATGTGTCCCACAGAGTGTAAAGGAATTTGTATATTTTATTAACATAATTAATTGTATTGATATATTAATTATAATTAATAATACTAATTGATTGGATCCTAGGTACTATTGTAATCTCCCCTAAAGATGAGACAATTAAGGCAAAGAAAGGTTGTATGAAAGTAGGTGGTAGAGCCTGAATTCAAGGGCACTGGTCTGAATTTGTAGCCACCATGCTTAACCACCATGATGTGCTGCCTCTCACATATTAATGTAAATACGGTTGCTGTGTGCTCCCTACACGTGAATTTTGTCACATAAATCTTCCCACTTACATTGTATCTATCTGAAACTGTATGCTTTACCCAAAGTGAATTTATTCCGTTTGGAACCAAAAGGAGGTGTCACAAAGCAAAGTGTGTGCTCATGCAAGTGAGGGCTTCCAGGATTGGCACCTATAAATAACCTGCTTGCTTCCTTAATATAGGCATGTGTTTAAAGATAGAATCCCACATATACTAAATGTCCTTACACATAGGTTGTAATTGGTAAAGGAAATCAATGAAAAATTCAATTGTGATTTAGGAATGGAAGTATCCAGTTCATTATTATCTAATTTATTTCTTCTTAAATAAAAAATTCTAACATTATATCCTCTTCTGAAGAATTACAGCTTATGAAATAGTCAGAGACATTTTTAAAACCCCTAAATCGGAATCCACTGCTTAGTGGAAATAGAGAGATATGAGCTCCAAACACCCTGATTTTGGTGGGGTTAGGTGAGAAAACAGAGTGATTTCATTTTAGTGCTGGTTTTTAACATTTAATTTCCTTTTATAAAAGTAGTTTGACCTTTGTGGAACATGGGAAATATAAAAAGACTGAAAAAAAAAAAGCCCAGGTTTCTTTCCCATCCCTCCAGAACCATCTTCTCCAAAGGATCCCCAGACCAGACCACCTGCTTTAGCATTACTCAGCTATATTCAGATGGAGACATATCAGATGTAGAAGCTTCTGTCTTCTAACAGCAAAAATGCAAAGTGAATCTCCTGCTTGAGAGACCTGAAGGATAATGTTGTCCCTAGGAACTATATACTTGGCATAATATGGCATGTTTACCTAACAGCCTGTTATGTGCCTAATATGTGAAGTTCCCTTTCATGGCTGTTTGTTTCTGTTGGACTGTATGTGTTAAAAATAATATAAGGTCAAATTCCATAGAAAAGCATGGTTTTGATTGAATTTCCAGTCTCAAACTCTGGACCTAAGCCAGTAGAATCTGGGAATGTGGCAAGGATAGTATGTCTTACATTGCAACACTCAAAAGTGACTACTTAGGTTGATTAACTAGTACTAAGGATAGGTTTGGAAAGACACTTCAACCAGACTAATTAGCAAGCAGTTAGATGTGACAGAAAAGTTAGTAAAATATATGCCACCTTTCTGGTAGGGGGTTCAAAGAATGCATTGGGAAAAGATGGAAATAAGTAAGATATATGCTGGAACCATATAGAGAGAAAAGTTAGCTACATTGCATGACTCATGCTGTTTAAAAATAGAACTGATAGCTCTTAAACACGATTTGAGTTAGATAAGAGCTTGACCCTGAAATATATGTATTCAGCTATATAATTTTTGATGCAATTTATTATAGGCAATGTTGCCTTTAAGCTCATTTTAAGGTTCAAATTAAGATATGAAATCTTTTTAAAAAAAAAAGCCTTATGATGTCCCCAAAACTATATTAGTCTAAATTTAAACCTGAAAGGACCAGTTTCTTATCTTTTTCATTTCCTTTGCAAAATACCCAGTAAAACACGTGTATTTATGTTGACACTTTTTGGAATTAACAGTGGAATAAAACAGAATGAATGATCTGCCCAAGAATACCACCTTTAAAAAGTGGATTGTGATTTTAGATGGTGGCCTCTATTATATGGTTCAAACAATTAAAACTTTAACCATTACCTGGTCACCCTCATACTCAATTTTCTTCTCTTGGATTTTGGTTCTCATTTACATTTCTACTCTGAAACACTTTCTTTCAGTCATCTGCCTGGAATGCCTTTCTTGCCTTTTTAGCTTAATGAAATTCTATTCATCTTTCAAGGAATATTATCTCCTGCAGAAATTCTCCATTTCTTACCCTTCATTCTTCCCCCCAAAAATTATTCTCCCTGCTCTATGGTTCTGGTACTACTTCTATTCCCATACTTGAAATATCATATTACAGTTAGTATGTATATGTTATTCTCCCAAACTTATTTGTAAGGCACTTGAGGGCAGGAACTATCTTATTTATCCTAGAACTTCTACTCTTCATGAGCAAGAAATTAACATGAAGTCTTACACACTGTCAACACTTAATGTTTTCTAAACCAAAGGATATTCAAAGCAGGAATTCTACTTTAAATGTTGGGGAGGTAGAAGGGGTACTCGGAAGCATTCTTCCAAACATTCTTTGTTATTGAACTAGGCTTCTTATTTGCCCATATTCTCCACAATGTAAATATGCATTTCCCTCTTAAATCTGCAAATCTGTTTACCAATTGTTCTCCTTATGAGATTGAACATGTTACTTTGGATCTATTTATTTATGCATAAAGTATGTGTTGACCACCCACTATGGCATTGTTGAAATTTTCATCCACATTAACTCCTAATTTTTCTCAAATGCTGGTAAGTAATAATGCCCACTACAACCATTGTTTGTGTAGCATTTCATAGCTTACAAAATACTTTCACGGCCATCATTTCATTAAGTTTTCCAAAATGTATGAACTGGAGAGTATGATCTCAACGTTTAAGACTTTTCTTAGATTTGCAGCTACCTTCATGAAAGAATGTTTTGGTTTAACCACATCTAATTACAACATTTAAGATCTGTAAGGGACCTTAATGATCAAATCCTGACATTTCCTCTTACAGATAAGTAAAATGATTATTGGACCGGTGAAGTGACTTCTCTGTCACATATTCTTAATAAGTGGCAGAACCTAAATTGTAATAGAATCTGTCTTCTGAGTCCTAGTTCAATGTTCTAGCCACAAACTACATTACCTCTAGGTAAAAAATTTAAGTACATCACCCTCATTTTTGAGAAATTCTACCTGTTCACTTGTGAGAAGTATCATTTCTGACACAGTTTTATAAATATCGCTCTCATCATAGTCTTCTTCCTGGATTTCTACTCTCTTCCTCCTGCTACTATTGGAAGTGGAACTTATGCATACCTACACCACCACACACAAAAAATATTTCTACACAATTTTCTCTCTCTAGTAGATTTTATCTGCAGATTTTAAAATCTCCTAGCTTTTTGGCCTTTAGTTGTTTTCAATGTTCAGATAGTTGGGTAGTTTTAGAGTATTTACTCGAAGTTCTGCTGAGAGACTTGAGGAATGTGAGATCTCTGGGCATCATTGCCTCATATTCTTCCATTGCTGAGAACTCAAAGTTTTAAACTGGAATAATTCTTAGAGATACTCGGTCCAATTCCATTGTTTTCCGGATGAGGAAAGTGACTGTGGTGAAAAGAATTGTCCTTAAAGTTATATAGCCTGAATTAGAGTCCAGGGTTCTAACCATGGCCTTTCTACTACTTGTAGTGCTTGTTGAATGTAAAAAAGGTCACTGAACAAGAACAAGGGCATCGGCTGAGTACAGAGAAGGGAAAGCAAGGAGTTTATGCTGACAAGGCCCCCAAATTTGATCATCCTAAACTGATTAAAAATGTAAACATTTCGAAGATTCTGTTACAATTTTGTAAAAATTGACCTTAATTTGCAACTAAACCTGGAGAAGTCTTCTGAGGGGCCTAGCAAACCTTATCTTCCTATTCCAATTAATCAAATTTTTGGAAGTGTAAACATTTTTTAAAAAAATATTTTGTATATTTATTTGAGAGAGAGAGAAAGCAAGAGACAGAGCTCAGAGTTCAGAGGGAGAGGCAGAGGCAGAGGGAGAGGCAGACTCCTGGTTGAGCAGGGAGCCTGACCTGAGGGGTCAGGGGCTCAATTCCAGGACCCCAAGATCATGACCTGAGCTGAAGGCAGACACTTAAATGACTGAGCCACCCCGGCGCCCCTCATTTTTTTTTCTTAAGAAAATGATCTTCATGGGTGGCTCAGTTGGTTAAGCATCTGCCTTCGGCTCAGGTCATGATCCCAGGCTCCTGGTATCTAGCCTCGCGTCAGGCTCCCTGCTCAGCTGGGAGTCTGCTTCTCCCTCACTCTCTTCCCCTGCTCATGAGCACTCTTTCTCTCTCTCTCAAATAAATAAATAAAATCTTAAAAGAAAGAAAATTATTTTCATGTGACAATTTCCTAGAATTGTATGCCATTTAATCTTTAAATATAAGCTCCATTATCCTTTTCATGGCCCATTATAGGGGAATACTGATAGTGTCACGACCAAAACTGGCTGAGCTTAAACATAGTATGAGTATGTGAACCTTTATAATTTATTAACAAGATTTGAGCATAGAGGCTGATTTTTGTAAGATTTGGTTCTGTGAGACAGAGTCTTTTGCATTGATTTAGGATACCCAGATTCAGACTGAAACTTTCCAGACTTGAGAGTGTTCACATTTTTGTAGCTTAATTGTAAATCATCTTTCATTTAGAAGATTTAAAGACAGGCTAAAGATCTAAATCTTTTCAGTCACCTTCGTAACTAAGAAAAAGCCTCTAGATGAGCCTTCTTATGTTATTTTTTTCCCCTAATGGATTAGAACAAACAGTTTGATAATGTTCAAATAGAACAAATACCATCACACGAAAAACAACTTTTTCCTCCAAGAGTTAAAAGTAAAATTAGGTGTCATTATAGGGCATTTGGAAGACGTTTGAAAGCAGTCTAGCCCTAGCAGGCCAAACCGCTCAACTGTAATGGGCAGCAAATCAAAACCAGAGTGGTAGGCTTGTTGTTCCCCTATTTGTTTTGCTTCATTCTGCTTGATTATTTTGGCAAAGCTAAGCTGAAACGGCAATGCTCTGAAGTTCTGTAAATTTAAGCTTTTAATTAGGTAAAAGACTCTTTTGCAGCTCTTGTTGAGTGCTCATTTTGTGCTTGGAATGCTTTATTCCATACTTTGGTATGTTTTGAAAAGAGTTGTGGTACTCTGCTGACTCCCTTCAGTAGCCATGAAAACCCTCCATGGATTCTTTCCGAGTTTTATCTGCTGAGGTGTTGTTCTGTAGGTGCCTGGTGCATTTGAATCTCTCTGGAATTTTCTGTCCATTTGTGGTGGTAAAAGAAAGCTGAATTCTGCTTAAAGATTTCCTGCTTAAAATTATTTTTAAATTTAAAAAAATGTGTAATGAGCAGTGCCTATAAATGATAGGTTTTTCTCAGAAGAGAGTATTTTCTACCTTTACTTTTTCACAATATTTTCTCAAATGTTTAACTGATTTGCACATGTTTTTATATCCGTGGTTTTAACTTAAAAAATGATACACAGGAGAAAAAGCATTGTCAAATGATGGTACAACACCACAGATATGTGGTTTTCTTTTAAGAAAAAATTTTGTGGTCTTTAAATTGATATTTTTCATTTAGATTTTTAAAAAGTCTTTAAATAATAACTCATATGCTAGGGTAGTAGAGTCTGTCTTATAAAGAATCATTTAAACAATCTAAAGCTCATAAGGGAAATCTTGATCAAAATCAAATAGGTTAAGTATGTGTGTAGAAACATCGGTCACTGTTAGTGTTTTTTGGTACAGGGAAAATCTCTAAATTGGCTTCCTCCTGAAATAGGAAATATATTGCCTATGAATTAATAGCTACAGTTGGAGGATAGTCTATTTATTTTCAATTAAAATCCAGTCTTCTTCTCACCTAAAATATAATACGTATCTCCATTATAGAAAAAACAGCCTTATGAAACATTCCTTATGAAAACGAATCCTAAAAGTATGTGTGTCAATATTCAAATGTCAACAATGTCTACAGAAAAAAATTGCTACCCACCGACAACCTTGCCACACTTACTCTTCTTGTGAAACAGGTGTCTGAACTGATTTGGGAGCTTTGGTTTTATTTTTGTCAGTGTTTAATTTCCTACCATGCAGATGCACTTTGTGTTAAGGGATTTATGTGATTAAGTGGCAAAATGACAAACAAGGTTGTCTGGTGCTCATCTTCCCTCTTTAGTCGACTAATCACCTTTGGATTCTGGGCTCTGTCAGTGAGTGTGTCCCTTACACAAGTAAGCCGCATTTATCAGGCTAAACATTTGATCTGCACATGACCACCTTAGCTGGAGGTGAAGTCCAGGATAAAACGTACAGTTTCAATTTAGGAAAACATTTTATCGTCCTGGGTTTGGAGATGGTTTTCTTGGTTAGAGTTAAGGATCTTTACCCCTGGCTATGTTGACAGCGCAGTCCTGCCCATGCACTTCAGCTTAAGTATGTATGTCAATATTCACTGTTGCCAAGATTTAAAGCATTGAGGGAGGTAAACTAGTCAAGACCTTATCTTCTCATAGCAGTGAGGTGACTTAGAATTCAGAATCATTTTCTTAGAAGCAAAAAGTTCACAGAGAAGGCTTGAGGCTTAGACAAAATCATTCTGACACCAGGACTATAGTTTGCATATGTCTCACTCGCCCTTGACTTGACACACAACTTGAGGGATTTGAGGTGATTAATAGCTTGCTCTTTCTCTCTCTCTCTCCAAGGTGATGATTACCGCCCTGCAGGTACTATCATCCTAGTGTATTAGTGGTAATAATGACTGGGATTTATGTAACACCGTCTTAAGGAAGATTGCAAAGTATTTGATGCTTATTATCTCCTGCCATTGTGTTACCAGCCAGAATTGTTATTTAGAGCATTCTGGTGGGGAAACTGAAGCCCCGTATTTAGAGGATTTGTCCCTGGGGCCCACTCACAGGGCAGTGGCATAAACAAGGTTTAGTTCCTTGATTTCCTGATTGTTAACCCACTATTCCTTCATCCAGATTACTACTCCCTCTTCATTTTTCAAAGTGTGTGGGAGACATTAGCATTCCCATTCCACCCCAAGCATAGAAAACAACAAAAATCCCCTGGCAATGTGAAAATACATTTATGCACTAGCTTGAATTTGCATTACAGCATATGGTCCTCTGCATATGGTTTGAGATATCGTTTAACAAAAAAGTTTGTGACAGGATGACCTAACTCTGAGTCATCAAAGGTGAGGCATGGGAACTGTTGCATCTTGTTTGTACAGACTGCCTAAATGTACATGTGGCATGTTGTGAGTGTGATTCGGTGGTGGTGGAGGTGGTGAGACTCATTTGTATTAGGGTCTTCAGTTTCTCTTATTTTCAACTTACACAGGATTCTTTCCCTTATCAGGCCTATACCAAACCACATATCCACATGTGACTATAGGAGTTAACTAAACTCTTGTAATTCTATTGAATTCCTTGTACAAAATGGATTATGCCTTTGGTGTTTTATGTGTACAACCAAACCCTCTAAAACCCAATTCCTTTGGTCAGTACCAACCCAAATTTGCCTGCCTTTCTTATGGTAAAATCACAACATGAGGAAGAGAAAAATTTGGTTTGATTCACATTTGGCTTGAAAATATATTGTTGATAAAGGACCCCACCTGGTCATATTTTAAAACATAGATAATTCTTACTTTGAAATAATTATTTAAAGTGTTCTTTTTAAAAAGAGGGGGAAGGAAGAGAAGAGAAAGAGATATCTTGAGCCTTAATTTTGTGTCAGTCTCTGTCATATATGTTTTCATAAATTCTATCTCAAACCTCATAAAACCTGCAAGATAACTGTTTTCTCCCATTTTAATAGAAAAGAAAATTGAGAGGTTAAATGATTTGAATAAGTTACTTAGTAATACACTAATAAATGACAGAGCCCAAATTTAAGCTCTGATGTATCTGAAGGTTATCCAAAATATATCTGGAGAGGCCTTTGGGTTAGTTTAAATGTTATCAACGAATATCATGGAAATAATGGAACTAAGTCTCTCTGAAAGGGAAAACTTACTATAGAGAGAGAGAGCCATATCCATGCAGATATTAAATATAAACAGAAAAGAAATATTTTCCAACCTGATAGCTTGTGGCATTGAGAAAATTTTCTCACAAAAACCCCAGCTTAAAAAATAATTGCAGCATTTTAGAATCTTCTGAGATAATTGTGAGGAAATCTAGGCTCAATGACTGGGCAGAATCAAGTATCTTTTGGATTCAGACTTTGTAGGGGAGTAAACTGCAGGAGAATCTTTAGTGCTTTTAGTCAACATTTCAGCACCTGGGTAGATTAAAAGAAAAACTACCTGAAAAGAGCAATATTTTTATTGACTATTTTGCATTTCTAGGCACTAATCATTTTATATGGACCTCTTCTCTTTAGAGGCAGGGGATGGATGTCAGAAACACTCTCTCACCTTTCTAAATTAAATAATAAATTACTATTAGATTATAGATTACTTTCAACTCTTAGCATCAATGTATTTAAACTGTGTAAACATTACAGTTGTTTGTAATCGTGCCTCAGAAAAGCCTCAGAAAAACTGCAGTAATCAAACCCAATACTGACTCCTAGGCCAGAAGACAGCACTAGGATAGGGGACACCTGAAGGTGAAGTAGCTCCAGGAGGTAAGGGGAGACGTAGATTCAAGTTTATAAGCGTTCCTGCATAAACTTTAGTGACTACCTGCGTGCTTCTGAAGATTTCTGAACTTTGGGCAGGCTGTAGATTGCACATGCCTGGTTGATGTTTTTCTGAATGTTTAATCCTAACATTGAAGCCATTCATATTCTCAACAGTAGAGGTCCTCAGTACCATAGTTCTTCAACTAAGAGGCTGAAAATTTTTCCCACTCTAGAATTATTTGACTTTATGATTGCTTGTGGAACTTAAATCATTTTATATGTACAATTGTCTACTTTTGTGTCATTAATACACAAAAACATTTTATTCCTAATTGTCTTAGATTGGCTTAAATTTTCACTGTCTTTTGTAACAGCTGAAATAATTTGTCAAACATATTATTCAGATGGGTGGAGGGATGGGTAAAATAGGTGATGGGCATTAAAGAATATACTTATTGGGGTTCCTGGGTGGATTAGTTAGTTAAGCATCTGCCTTTGGCTCAGGTCATGATCTCAGGGTCCTAGGATCGAACTCCACATCCCTGTTCAGCAGGGAACCTGCTTCTCCCTCTCTTCCCTGGTCCTGCTCTCTCTCTCATTCTTTCTCTCAAATAACATAAAATAAAATCTTTTTTAAAAAATAAAGAGTACACTAATCATGATGAGCACTGATTGATGTATAGAATTGTTGAATCACTATATTGTACACCTGAAACTAATATAACCCTGTTTATTAACTATACTGGAATTAAAATTAAAAGCTTCAAAAAATGAGTCATTCAACAGTGGGATATTTGAAAAAAATATGTAAACTATTTTCTTGAAATTCTGAAATAAAAAGACTGAGAAGCTGTTTAGAGAGGATTTTAAAGGTTTTTGAGATGAAGGACAACAATGATTTGTTAGGAAGACTAAAGGGTCAGTTCTGGTTTTCTAAAAACTGCCAATTTATTTATTGTCTATTGTGTTTAGAACTATGGATCTATAAGCTTTGGAAGGGGTTATTTTTTGGCCCTGTCTCGGGAATTTGTATTTTTATTTATTTCTATTAGGATCTTCTGCTATAAACACAATTCACTAAGAACATTCCTATTTACCCCTCTTTTTAACCAAAATCTTACATTGTGCTTAACCCCTCCCCATTCATTACTTTTCATAGATAAGTAATCACTAAATGTTCCAATTCCACCTCCTATATATTGCTTGTGCCATTTCCCAACTCTTTAGCCCCCACAGTCCTCCGTCAGGCCCTAACTTGGCTATTACAACCATCTTCTAATTAATTTAGTTCCAGTCTCTCCTCTTTCTAAACCATTCCTTGCATATTTATGAAACCACCTTTCTGAAATGCCATTTTCCTCCTGAATACTTTCAGTGGTTTGCCATCACTCCTCAATAAAGCCGGAATTTTCTTAGCGTCACCTGCAAATTCTTTTATTACTTCGTTCCTAACTCCTCATCTTTATTACTTCCTTCTCTCTTCACCACAGCCCCAAACGCATGCGCCAGTCATCCCCAGAACTATTTAGAGCTCTTCAAACGCATCACAGTGTTTCAAATTTTCTGCCTTTACATGCTGTCATTTGCTCAAGTATTACCATTTTTTTTCTTTTACTCCTTTTTTTTTCTTAAGATTTAATTTACTTATTCTTTTACTCCTTGTTTGCGTGACAAATACCTAACTCTACCTTTAAGATCCAGGCCAAGTGCATTCCACTTTGTAAAACCTTTCCCGAACCTCAGGCAGGGTTAGCCACTACCTTCTTGTGCCAGTACTCTACTGTATATATTCTTCCACTAACACCCTCCCATAGTGTGTTAGTTACTTCCGCTAGACCAGTAGTTCTGGTGGGGAGGGTAAGGAGGATGCCGTGTAGCAATATTTGGAGACATTTTTTATGGTCACGCAGGGGAGGGGGAACGCTACTGGCATCTAGTAATTAGAAGCCGGAGATGCTGCTAAACATTATATAATGCCCAGGACAGCCTCCCACAACAAAGAGTCATCCAGTCAAAAAGTCAGTAATACCAAGGTTGAGAAACTCTCCCAGACTGCTGTAAACTTGTATCTTTTTTTTTTTTTTCCCAACTCTGGATCCTTATAATGTAGAACAATGTCAGGCAAAAATTAAGCACTAAATAAATAGCGGGTCAATGAGTGCAAAATTTCATAGGATTCTCTGAAAGGAATCCATCCAAAGATAGAAAAACAAGGTTCTTTGAGAAAGTAGCCAAATATAGCCAAATTCAATCCCATTCAAAGATATAATTTGAAATTCACTTTAAAATTCCCTTAGTAATGCATAGTGAGGTTGGATTTAAAATCATGATCTGGTTATGTGCCTACTTCTCCTCCCAAAAAGTCACAAAATGTAAGAAAATATACATTAAAAATAAGAAACAGTTCATCAAGTTAGATATTTTGAAGAATCTCTGAAAGAGCACAGAGGATAAAAGGAAGGAAATAATCAAAGAAATAAGAGGAGAAACTTTCCTAGTTTCCAAAAGCCTTCAGATTGAAAGGGCCTAAAAAAAATTCCAAGGATAGAGAGATTAAAAAAAATCTACAAAGGAATAGATATCAATTTGGCATTAAATGTTTTATTACTAAGGCTGAATGCCGAAAGATAGTAAAACAGTATCTCGATATATTAAGGGAAAATTATTTTAAAGCTAAAAATCTTATTCCCAGTCAAGTTAACGTTTAAATGGGGGGGGGGGGTGGCAAAATGAAGACATTTTCAGGTACATTAAGACTTGGAAGCTTATCGTCCACAAACCTCTTTAGAGAATTACTAAATGATGTAACTCAACCCCTCCTCCCTGAAAGGAATATATAGAAATATAAATGATCAACAAAGCAAAAAAACCTACAGTATTTCTAATAGTGTTCATAAATAATGAAAAATTATTAACAACAACCTAGAACTAAAATACCAGATCATTTTAGCATGAACGATAGGAGGGACAAGATGAAAGGACAGGGGAGTGAATGAATGCTTACTAAGACTCTGGTGTTGTTGGGGTAAGAGCTGTGTTGATAAGTAGATTAACTGATAGGAAAAAAATGATGGAAAAAATTTAAAAATCAGTCTAAAAAAATGTAAGAGTAACCATAAGAAAAATACATAGATTCCAAGACAGTAAGGGGAAAAAGAGAACTAAATCAATCCAACAAAAGGCAATACAGAAGAAAAAAGAAACAAACAAAAAAAAATCACAGTAAATAGACAGTATAAAATAAGGTAACAGGGTTGTCTGAATAAGCCAGTAATCACAATTAATGTCAATAGATTAAATTCTCCCATTAAAAGATAGAAAATCCTTGGGATGCCTGGGTGGCTCAGTTGGTTAAGCGGCTGCCTTCGGCTCAGGTCATGATCCCAGCGTCCTGGGATCGAGTCCCACATTGGGCTCCTTGCTCCACAGGGAGCCTGCTTCTCCCTCTGCCACTCTGTCTGCCTGTGCTCACTCTCTCTCTCTCTCTGACAAATAAATAAATAAAATCTTTAAAAAAATAAATAAAAAATAAAAGATAGAAAATCCAATTGAACTTTGCAAAAATCCTGCCATATGCTATTTACAAGTAACATATATAATATAAAATGATAAAAGTTTAAAATTAAAAAAAGGAGAAATATATCCCATATAAATGCTAACAGAAAGTGGATGTAGTAATTTTTTTTTTAAGATTTATTTATTCATTTATTTGACAGACAGAGGTCACAAGTAGGCAGAGAGGCAGGCAGAGACAGAGAGAGAGGGAAGCAGGCTCCCTGCTGAGCAGAGAGCCCGATGGGGGCTCGATCCCAGGACCCCGGGATCATGACCTGAGCCGAAGGCAGAGGCTTTACCCCACTGAGCCACCCAGGCGCCCCTGTAGTAATTTTAATTTCAGACAAAATATTACTTTCAGTTTAAGAAGTGAAAAACAGGGGCTTAGTTACAAAAGCATCTGACTCCTGGTTTTGGTTTAGGTCATGATCTTAGGGTCATGATATTGAGCCCTGTGTTGGGCTCTAGGCATGGCTCAGTCTGCTTGGGATTCTTTGCCTCTCCCTCCCCGTCTTCCCCTCCCCCCCTTCCCCCCCCACCACGTACACACCCTCTCTCTCTCAAATAAATAAATAAATGAAACCTTTTTAAAAAGTGAAAAATACAAAATAAAAAGTGAAAAACAACAAAAGGGACAGAGAAGGATTTTTTAAATATTGATAAAAAGTACAATCCACCAAGAAGACATAAGAATTTTGAACTTTTATCTACTAAACACATAGTTTTGAAATATATAATATTAAATAAAAATTGATAGAAATACAAGGAGAAATTGAAATCCAGAATTAGAGTGGAAAATTCTAATAGCCCACTCTCAGAAATCAAATAATCAAGTACCCCCCGCTCCCCCCACACAGAGTTAAGAAATAGAGGGTTTAAATTATAGAATTAAGCAAGCCTGTTCTAAATGATACATATAGAACATTATATCCAGCAAAGACATAGTGCACCTATTTTCAAACAGCCATGGGTGATTCTTAGAATTTAGCCATGTATTAAACTACAAAGGAAATTTTAACAAATACCAGAATAGCAAAAATCTTATATTCTACAACTCTCTGGTCACAATGCAATAAAAATAGTGATAAAGAATTAATACTTAAAGGATTCCTCCCACCCAAATTTCTCTGCATGTAAAAAATTAAACATCCTTAGTACTATTGTATCGATCACAGACTATTTAGAAATGGAAACCAGTAAACACACAACATTATCAAAATCTAAAGGATTCTCACAAAGTGACACTTGAAGGAAATTTCAAAGCTTTTACTGCATTTATTAGAAAATATAAATATTGGGGCACCTGGATGGCTTAGTCAGTTAAGCGTCCAGATTCTTGATTTGGGTTCAGGTCATGGTCTCAGGGTCTTGAGATCAAGCCCTGCATTTGGCTCCAAATTGAGCTCGGAGTCTGCTTAAGATTCTCTCCCTCCTAGAGTCCTGGGTTTGAGCCCCGCTTCTCCCTCTTCTGCTCCCCCTGCTTGTGTGTTCTCTCTCTCTGTCTGTCAAATAAATAAATAAAATCTTAAAAGAAAAAAAGATTCTCTCTCCCTCATCCTTTGCCTCCCCCCAACCACTTGTGTCCTTTCTCTCTCTCTTAAAAAACAAACAAACAAAAAAAACCAAAACAAAAAAAATTAAAGATGAATTAATTAAGCATTGAGAACTAGGAAAAAAAAATAAGATAAACCTAAATGGAGGAAATAATTAATCAAGATGAAAGCAGAAATTAACAGGAAGATAAAACTAGTAGACCCAATTAATAAAACCAAAAATTAGAGGTTTTTTTAAGACTAATAAATTAAATACAAAACTTCAGCAAATCTAATTACCAATAAAAGAAAGCACAGATGAAGATATTGGAAAAGTTGTACTTATATACCAAAAATTTGAAAATCTAAATTCAATGGGGGGGATCCTGGATGGCTCAGGCAGTTAGGCAACTGCTTTCGGCTCAGGTCATGATGTTAGGGTCTTAGGATGGAGCCCCGCATTGGGCTTCCTGCTCAGCAGAGCACCTGCTTCTCCCTCTCCCTCTGACCCTGCCCCACACACTTGCGCTTTCTCTCTCTCTCTCTCAAATAAAATCTTTTTTTTTTTTTTAAGATTTTATTTATTTATTTGACAGAGATCACAAGTAGGCAGAGAGGCAGGTGGGGGGGGCGGGGCGGGGAAGCAGGCTCCCCGCTGAGCAGAGAGCCCGATGCGGGGCTTGATTCCAGGACCCTGAGATCATGACCTGAGCCGAAGGCAGAGGCTTAACCCACTGAGCCACCCAGGCGCCCCTCAAATAAAATCTTTTAAAAAATCAAAATTCAATGGAAAATTTCTAGAAAAGTGTAACTTAGTAAAATCTATTCCACAAGGTAAACAGTTTAATGTACTAAAAATAAGAGAAATTTTAAAAGTGAGAAGAAGTTGGGGTACCTGGGTGGCCCAGTCGCTTAAGTGCCTGACTTTGGCTCAGGTCATGATCTCAGGGTCCTGGGATCGAGCCCCACATTGGGCTGTGCACTTATAGCCAGGAGTAAGCTTGTCCCTCCGACCCTCGCCCCTGCTCATGCTCTCTTGCTCTCAAATAAATAGATAAAATCTTAAAAAAAAAAAAAAAAGTGGAAGAGGTCTTCCTCTGAGAAAGCATCAAGCCTAGTTTTTGTTTTTAACAGATGAATTCTATCAAGCTTAAGGTATAACTGTTTCTTTTGTTAGCTAAAATACTCCAGAACATAAAAAATGAACTAAAGATTTCTGACTCAAACTTCAAGCTTGAAACCAAATCTAGACAAGGGCAGCATGCATTTAGATATAGAAATAGACCAATGTCATTTGTAAAAGATTCAAAAATTTAAATAATATAATGCACAAATCAAGTCCAGTGATGTATTAAAAGATAAATGCATTATGTCTAATTAGGATTTATCTCAGGAATGCAGAGATGATTTAATAGTCTATAAGTTATCTGATTAACAGAGGAAAAATTAGTAATCTCAACAGTCTCCAGCTCAAAAAAGAACATTTAATGTAACTCAGCTCTATTCTTCATTAAACACACAAAAAAGCAACAATTTTTAGTAAACTAGGAATAGAAGTAAATTTCCTTAACTTGACAAAGTTTATCTGTCCAAAATCTATAGCAAACATGTAAACATTCCCTTCAAAATCTGGAACAAGATAGGATGCCCACTATAACTACTTCTTAATGATACTGAATGCCAATGCAATATGAAAAGGAAAAGAAATAGAATTATAAATACCGGAAACAAAGACAACAGTGTCATTGTTTGCGGACCACATGACAGTCTGCTTAGAAAAATCAATAGCTCTAAAAACTATAAAGAAAATTTAGCAAAGTAGCTAACTAAAGATCAATATAGAAAAATCAATGGATTTTTTAATATCCCAGCAATTACGTGAAATAGATAAATTCCTAGGAATAAACCTAACAAGAAATCTGAAGGACCTATATTAACTACTAAACTTCAATGAAAGCCATAAAAGGAGATTCAGTGGAGATAAATACCACGTTCTTGCATTGGCAGACCCAACATTGTAAAGATGTCAGTTCTTCTCAGATTGCCCATAAGTTTAATGCAATCCTAATCAAAATCCTAGTAAGTTTTTTTCATGGAACTTGACAAGCTGATTCTCAATTAGGTACTGAAGAGAAACTGAATGAGACTGTAGAGAACTATTTGATACAGAATAATGAAAGGGAAATTGCCCTACCAGATACACTGTAAACTTATGATAATTAACACATTGTGACACCGGTACAAGAATAAGCAATTAGGTTAATGGAACAAATGTAGTGCTCAGAAGCAGATACATTCACATGAATAAACTTACTTTATGCAAACAATGGTATTTTAAATGAGTGAGAAAATACTATTGGGGTAATTAATTGTCCATTTAGAAAAATAAAGCAAAATCATATCACGATCTCACATCAAAATCATAAGTCAATTCTAAATAGATTAGAAAGCTAAATATAAAAAATAAGTATCAGGAAAAATATAAAAGAATATTTTAAATTTGGTCTATAGAAGTCTTTCCGAAGCATTATGAAAAATCTAGAATCCATAAAATAGATTGGCAGTCAGTAAATAATTTATACAACTGAAAACACATAAAGTTTTTTTTAAACGACATGAGTATAAACTTTTATAAAAACTTTTGTACTGTAGGGGCGCCTGGGTGGCTCAGCCGGTTAAGTATCTGCCTTTAGCTCAGGTCATGATCTCAGGGTCCTGGGATCGAAACCTATGTTGGGTTCTGCCACTGGGCTCTGCACTCAGCAGGGAGTCTGCTTGAGAGTCTCTTTCATGCCCTCTCCCTCTGCCCCTCCTCCCTTGCTTATGCACCTTATCTCTGTTTCTCAAATGAATAGATAAAATCTTTAAAAAATAAATGTATTAAAAAACCCTTTTGAATTGTATACTCACCATATGTAAATTATACCTTGATTTTTAAATTTTTAATTCAAAAAATTTAAATTTATGTTTTTAAAGATTTTATTTATTTGACAGATAGCACAAGCAGGGGGAGCAGCAGAGGGAGAGGAAGAAGTAGGTTCCCTGGTAAGCAGGGAGCTCGATTCAGGACTCCATCCCAGGACCCTGAGATCATGACCTGAGCTAAAGTCAGATATTTAACCCACTGATCCACCCAGGTGCCTCTTCCTCAGATTTGTTTTTTTACCTTCCTCAGTTTTTTTTAAAAAGGAAAGGAAAAACTGCCAGGGAGAAAAATAATCATGACATCAGTAATAAATAAATATTACAAATTATTATAAATAAATAAACATTCAAAATATAAAGAATACTACAAAGCAATGAAAGAAATTATAAACCAAGAGTGAAAAGGGCGGGGCGCCTGGGTGGCTCAGTGGATTAAAGCCTCTGCTTTCGGCTCAGGTCATGATCTCAGGGTCCTGGGATCGAGCCCCGCATCGGGCTCTCTGCTCAGCAGGGAGCCTGCTTCCCTTCCTCTCTCTCTGCCTGCCTCTTTGCCTACTTGTGATCTCTGTCGGATAAATAAATAAAATATTAAAAAAAAAAAAGAGTGAAAAGGGCAATTGACAGAAGTAAAAATGACCTAGTAACATCTGGCAAGATGTTCAAATGCACTAGTAATCAGGAAAAGGCCAATGTAAGCAACAATGGATGCCACTTTTGCTCATCTGACTGCCCAAAACAAAAAGATAGGTAATATCCACAGTTAATGAATGAAACCAATAGCCACTCACGTGAATCACTGAGAACTCCAGAGCTTGAGAGGTGACTTTAAATTCTCAACAACTATTCTCATCAATGTATCACTTGTTTTTTGCTTTTTGCTTTTTATCCTAGATAAATATTTGCACCATATATATATGCTGAAATAGGTATGAGCATGTTTATAGAAGCATTGTTTACAATAGAAAAAAGAGAAATAGCGTAAATATTAATGGAGCTGACTGAGTAGACTATGGTTCTATAGATTTGTGGAATACAATGCTATTCATAAGCAAAATCAAAATATGCACATATGTAAGATATAAATATGTAGAAAAATGGTCATGAAGGATATAGGAAACCAGCAATAGTAGTTGCAACCTAGAAAGGAAATAGAATTGGGGATAGGGATGGGAAGGAAGAATAATTTTCAGTATTATGCTACTACTTAGATATTTTTTTAAATTTCATGAGAATATATTTCTTGTATAGACAATTTAAAATTTACATCAATGAAATGACATTCTGATAACAAAAGCAATACATGTTTATTGTAGAAAACTTAAAAATTCAGAGAAGGAAAATAGGAGAATAAAATTAGCCTGTAACCTAGGAATAACCACTATTAACATTTTGATGCATAACCTGTAAATTTTTTTATTCACATATATGTATATTTCTTCAGACTACATTCCTAAATTGCTGGAGGTGTAGATGCTGGATCAGATATAATACACATTTTCTAGGCCTTTGAAATCTATTTCCCCAAGCCTTTCAGAAACTACTATTTAATGCCCCCCAGCAGTGCACAAGAGTACCAGGCTCCAGGGCCCTAACCAACACTGGATATTTTAATTTTTTTAAATATAAATTTGATAAGTAAAGTCTGATGTTTTGTGTTTACTCCTTGATTATGAATAAAGTTTAGTATTCGTGATATTAACCCTTTGATAGTATGTTGCAAATATACATAAACTTTTTAGCCCCCAAGCCATAAACAGAGATTACATTTGATTGCCTTTAGAGCTCTCAGTAATATTTGTTGTTTAAACATGCTATTAAGCATGTATTATGTAGTGTGTGTGTGTGTGTGTGTGTGTGTGTGTGTGAGAGAGAGAGAGAGAGAGAGATACATGACTCTACATAGAAAAATAACATCACGTCTTGGCTTGTGATTGACCACACAGTCCCTCATAGAAAAATTAATTTATTTCAATGTTTTTAAAAATCAAAACATTTTCTGGAAAACTACATTCTTTGGGAAAGCTTTCTTCATTAGAGATTAAAATCTGTCTTAGACTTTTACATGGATTAAGTTTTAAATTAGCATAGAAGAATAACAAAATGAATCAATTTGATCAAAGAAAAAGTGTCACTAATTATTTAAACAAGACACTTACAACAGGGATTTAAAGGCAAAGAAGCGGATTTCCCTTGCATGTGGATCAAATCAGAAGTATCCCATAATTGACTCTTTACAAGACCCTGCTTCAGTATAATGGACTAGATATTAAAGCTCTAAGTATTTAAAGCTAGTTTCCGTCTTTCTCTAAATGGAGGCCTGCCACTAAGAGCTATTTTACAAGTCTGACACATTAGCTGCATCACGGGGAAATACACTGGCTCTGCTTCTAGGGTCCGGAATTTCAAGTGCTTTCAATAGTTAAATGGTGTGAAATGGGTAACATTGAAACTGTGAGAAGCAATGAGTGCCTAAAAAATAAAATCCAGATGGGAAGTTGATGAAAAGGGATATAGATACTGTAATGGTTCTTTCAATGAATTAATTCTAAAAAAAAACATGCATATTTTGTATGTATGTGTTTTAGCTAACTTATTTGTGCACATTTTAGGGGGGGAGCCCTGTAATTTTTCCCATTCTATTATTTAATGTTGTTTGGAAACAAAGGAGCTTTTGTAAACTATTGCTGTCAGATCAAACACAGGAGCAGAGTAAGAGGAGTCATATAAGGAGTATTTTATAACTTTCTTAGAGCAGTAAAGTCAAAAGGGTCAAGTCAAGACCACAGCTCTTCCTTACACTGTAATTTTAAACTAACTAACTAACTTTTTCATACTTCGGTTTTCCCACTAGGGAATGGAGGTTTTGGTATTTACCATTATAGTACATTATTCAGGGAAACATAGTGTGCTTTAAAGTATCAAAGTTGTTTTGGTCTCACAGCATCTTTAACAGTTCACATACATAATAACTCTGAAGAAGCATTACAAGGTCATGAAAAGGGTTTTAATATTTGACTAGATGTGGATTCAAATCCCATATTTGCCACTTAGTAAATGCATGATGTGAATCCAATTACTTAATCTCTCCGAGCCTCCCTGTCCTCAGTTATAAAACAGGGATAGTAGTCATATTATTAGGGATGTTAAAGGAATTACACCATTCAGTGTCTGAGAAGCCTGCAGCAGAGTGGCTAACTGGGAAGCCCTCAAATTCATACCATTACTATTCATAGTAAAAGTTTGTGTTTGAATTAATTTTGCTATAATTTTTCTTCCCAATAATCAAAATAAAGACTAATTAGTACCAAAAACAGGTCCTATTTTGATACTCAAATATGGGCTACTCTTTCTCTTGTACAGAATACAGAATATTGGAAAAATATATATTTGCTTCTACCATCCAATATAATAAATGGAATCGAACCAAAGCAATACCCTCAGAGTGTTTTTTTTTAAGGTTCTAGCTTCATATCTGACCAACACAACTGCAAGAAACCAACAGCTCCAAGGTACTGCAGTGTTCCATTAGAGTGAGAGTCACACTGGCCAGTGAAGGGGGAGAGCTCCGTTTGGCAGGAACTAACTACTCATAAGTGAAAGGTGCTGGAGGAGTCAGGATAGGGATCTGGCTCTGACTCTAGTTAAAGCTCTCCATATTTTCATTACCTACTGCATTTTTATGGTTGAGACCTTGGCTATAGTAAACTCCAGATTGAATAGATGCTTCAAAATATACATCTGAGCCCAGCATTTCGCCTTAAATAACAGTCAAGTTGCCAGCAGATGGATTTTTTGAAATGGGGCATAGAAAAGGTTTAAAAAAAATGTCAGGCATCAAGCAGCCTCACAAATCATTTTTACGTGGCTTCCTGGACCTTTGTCTTTAACAAATCCTTTAAGGGGGGATTGACTCATTTGTGTATTTTTTCAAAGGAAGGATTTTGCAGGTAGCTCTTCATGAGGCACCTTCTGGGATTTGGGAGAAAGAGAGTTTTAAAAGAGTAGAGATGTTTACTCTTGAGAAGTCATTGTTTGGTCCCTGCAGCCATTATCTCACTAACTAAACCGCTGGCAATCTCTGGAGTAAAGTATGTGTCTGTGGAGGCCTGTGGTCCTCAGACTACAGACTGGAGATCCCAGGACTGAGCCGGAGACAGAGCAGTGATGTTTCAGAATCTCATTAGCATTATTAATAAATGGACATGGGTACCATGTCAACCTAGGAGCTTCTTTTATAAATACAAATTTTGTTGGATGTCTGTTTTGAAAGCAAAACCAGTTAAACAAGGTGAAATTATTTTTTGTCCCTTCATGTTGGGTTTTTGAAATAAAATCATATATGTAATTTAGATGGCGTGTGCCTCTAACTAAGTTAAAACATAAGCAAATCTACTTAGCCAAAAACCCAAATTTATTCTCATTTTATTAGGCAGGTGGTGTACATATTAGGTGATTTCCCTCTCGGGTTTTACATTTATTTCATGTGTTTTTCTCCAAAGAACAGGAGTTATTCTGTCAAAAGTGGGGAGGTGAAACCTCGGTTAAGGGGATACTGCAAATTCTACCCTTTCAGCAGAAGTAATTTATAGTTTCATAATATTCCAGAGTTTCTCTTTGTCTTTTCCATGACAATTTACGACCAAGGTATTTTCTGTTTCCCTTACTCCTTGCTACAAGCCTGAACAAATAAACTATGTGCATATCGGGTCTGTTTCCCCATGCTCATTTCCAGGTATCATTATTTTTTTCTTTCCCTGACCTCAGGTGACATAAACTGGATTCTGCAATGCATTATTTTAATACAGAAGGTGCGTAATGTGAAACTTAACTAGTGGGAATGAGCTTTTGTGTTATTTTGTCTAAAACTATTCTTTAGAGCAATCCAATTGTTAAAATCCAGTATTTGGAATATAGAAAAAATGTTTTGGCTGCCTAGAGAATATATATAATTTATACATTTGATTTTTGGTATACAGTTAAATATTTATAATACTTGGTATACTGTGTGTGTGTGTGTGTGTGTGTGTAAAATCTTGTGTATACCTAAAGAATGACCTTTTCAGGCATTTGCCCTTGAGTTTTTATAAAGTTTATTATGAAACTATATTAGATATATATCACATGTATAAAACTAAAAAAAATAACACAGGAAACACCTCCCTACTCACTGCCTAACTTAAGAAATGAGACATTAACAATAAAATTGAAGCCCTTTGTGTGTTCCCCTCTCCAGTTGCATCTTCCTTCCTATTCCCTAAATGAGGAAATCTGATGTTTATCATTTGCAGGCATTTCTGTGTATTTTTACTATATATGTATGTATTCCTAAACAATTTACAAGAGTAACACCCATTATAAAGACTTTATATAAATGTCATACTGCGTATTCTTATAAAACTTGCTTTTTTCCCCTCAACATTTTGCATGTGAGATACACTCACATAGCTCTGACTTCTTAATTTTCACTGATGTATGGTATTATATTGCATGGTTATACTACAGCGTATTTATACATTTCCTGTCGATAGATATTTAGCTTGTTTAGTATTGTTTGCTGTTATCAACATTGCTACTATGAACATACTTGTGCATACCTTTCTGTGCTGACATGCAAGAGTTGTTCTAGAGCATATCTTAAAAGTAAACAGATATTTACTTTTTCTATTTATTGCCAATTTACTCAACAAAGTGGTAAATCAAATTATACTCCCATCAGCAGGTTCTGCTTCACTATTTCACCAACACTTAACATTATAAAGAATTTTAATTTTTGTTAATCTGATGGGTGTGAAATATCTCATTTCTTTGATTACTTAATGAGGTTTAATATCTATTTCTTTATTGTCCATTCGTTTTTCATCTTCTGTGCAATATAAGCTTATGTCTTTTGTCCTTTTTGGGGGCAAGGGTATTACTTGTCTTTTTCATACAGATTTGTAGAAGTTCTTTTTTTTTTTTTTCAAGATTTTATTTATTTGTTTGAGAGAGAGAGAGCATGAGTGGGGAGAGGGGCACAGGGAGAGGGAAAAGCAGACTCCTCACTCAGCAGGGAGCCCAACATGGGGCTGGATCCCAGGCGCCCCGCAAATTCTTTATATACCCTGAGCATTTATCCTTTGTTGGTTCTATGTATTACCAGTATATTTTTCTAGTGTGTTTCTTTTCTTTTCAACTTTTTTTATGGTGTCATTTGATAAACTGAAGTTTTAATATTTAAAATAGTCAAACTTATCATTCTTTATGGTTTGTGTTTTTTGTGTCTTAATTACTGTAGCTTTATAATAAATCTTGATTTTTGGTGGGACAACCCCCCCCCCATTTTTCTTCATGACTATGTCCTTGGTTGAAAGTGTGCTTATTCCTGGCTTTTTTAATAGTGTAACTTTATTTTGAATATCTATTTCTAGCCATCTGATAATTTCCACAAATGAGCTGAATGTAACTTCCCTGATCCTGTTCCTCCTCTAAGTCCATCTCCATCCCAACCTTTCTTCTGCCTTCTCTGATTTTCAGAAAAGTGTAAAAAATTATGTTTATCCTTATGCAGATTGCCAAATAAATGATCAGCTGCTCTATAAAGAACCATGATTCATGGCCCCTGGGTGGTTCAGTTGGCTAAGCATCCAAGTCTTGATTTCAACTTAGGTCATGATCTTAGGGTCATGAGATCAAACCCCATGTCAGGCTCTGTGCTCAGTAGGGAGTCTGCTGGAGATTCTCTCTCCTTCTCCTTCTCCCATCCCCCGTTGCTCTCTCTCTCTCTTTCTCATAAATAAATAAATCTTAAAAAAAAAAAAGACCAAGATTTATAAACTTGTTTTTATGACCTAGCTTTGAAAGTCATATAGCATCATTTTTTATATATTTTTTTATTTTATTTTATTTCTTTTCAGTGTTCCAAAATTCATTGTTTATGCACCACACCCCATGCTCCATGCAATATGATTTATGAACCTTAAATGCTATTTAAAAATTTTTATTCTAAAAGAAATCAAATAAATAATTGATTAAAACCCCACTATATATGGTATGAAGATGAGAAAAATTTAGACTAAATAAAATTTCTCTAAACAATAGGAAACTAACTCATGATCAAGTTCAGAGGATGTATGCTATAGATTCAGGTAGTTCTTCCTCTTATAGATACCTTATTCAACCTCTCTAAACTTTGGTGTCCTCATTTATAAAATTATCTCACAAGATTTTTGTAAGCATGAAATGTTAAGTATCTGCATAATGTCTGAAAGATGGTAGGTACTTGACATTATTCTCTCCATACCCTCAACCTAAATCTTTCCCGTAATGGTAAACATAATGTTATGGGAAGGGGTAATGCCTTAGCTAAAACCTGAAAAATATGTAGTAGTTAATAGTAGGGAAGGACCTTTAGGGTTGCCAGCTTCAGCAAATAAAAATACAGGATGCCCTGTAAAATTTGAATTTCAGATAAGCAACAAATAATTAGTTAGTATAAGTATGTCCCAAATATTGCATGGGATTTAAATTTAATTGGGTGTCCTGTATTTTATCTGGCGGCCCTACTTCCTTTTCCAGGTCTCAGTTTTCTCATAAGTAAGATTAAGTTTCAGGCTAAATTACTATATGTCTACTCTTGAAATGAGACTGGGCTGTGATGGTAAAATGAGAAAAATCAGCAATATATAGCATGTTTGGGGACATGTATTGATATAAAGTTGCAAACTGTTCTGTGTTGAGAAGGCCCACCATTTATTTTGAGGTTATTCTTCTACCACATGAATTCATAGCTTTGATGTCTACCATCTTCAACCCTACTTCTGATTCCATTATTCCAAATTCTGTTACTTTTTTCTTTAGAACCCAAAGTTTCTTCTCCCTCTAATACCAGCAATTATCAAACTTTTTGGTCTCAGGGTGCTATAATATCTCCTCTTTTCATAAAATGACAGGTGTTGCTTCTCTAGTGTCCTTTTCTGGGAAAAATTTATGATTAATTCTTAAAATTGTTTCAAAATATTACTTGTAAAAAATTTTACTTGTATGTAAAATCCAAACTATCAGGAATCACCCCACTAGATGATGTCCAAGTTTCTTCCCAACATTAACATTTTGTGGACTTTGCCATAGTCATGAGAGGCACACGGGTTCTTCCCCTCAACACCCTATGTGACTCTAACACAATTTCTTTTCTAAGCCACATTTTCCTCAATATGCAATATAAAAAAAAAAGCTCTCACTCTCCCCTGCACTGTTAGTTACTGGAGAGTGAATGAAGTCATGTCTGGAAAGTGCTCCGAGCTCTTAAGAAAAGTACCTAGAAGGGGAGAGAGGTGCCATTACTCTGTATTGGGAGTAATAGTTAATTTTTTAGGATGAACTGAAAAGCTGAGAATATGTTTTAAGTATTGTTTTTGATTTGCACATCTTTAGTTTGATCCTTAACAACATGTTTTCTAGGATTCCAGAAATTTTGTGATCTTAGTTCAGTAATGACATTTTACATCCTTCCCAGGACTTTAAGTACTGTTTAAGGAATGTATGGTTAATGTAGTAGAGAGAAAAATTTTAAACCACACTATATCTCAGAGCCAAAAAGTCCAGCCTTTTTATTGGCTTTCAATACTGACCTTAAACAAGCATGACTTGTTTTTCTAGAAACACCTGTCAACTTAAAAAAAGAAAAAAGGACAAAGCCAGAATTCTTAAGGTTCACTGAATAGCTAAGTCAGACATCATTTCTATTCTTCCAAAGGTTGTGATTATTTGTTTTTCCACACAATTTCTTAGACTAGCTTTCACCAAAAATAAAAGCTAAATCTGATGCATCATGGGCAGAGAATTCTTGATCCAAAGCCCCAGAGATTACCTGACTTGATTATTCCACATACTCTGTATTCTCAACCAAAATAGACTTCTTTTTAAAGAGAATCCAATTTCCAATGGGTTTAACCTAGAAAAACAGCAAAAAGCTAATAAAAGCTCGGAGGCTGGTCCAAGGAAAGCATTGTGGCTGCTACACATTTGGAGACCTGGTCTGGTGGAGAAGTTTGGAGTAGCTGCCAGTTCCTCTAGTGAATTTGCTGTTCTCTGAGATGTGGGATGGGGCACCTGGTAGACTCCTGGCAAATCTTATCCAGGAATAAATTTTACTTGACTTCTTTCCTGTATTGCCAAGATTTGGAGTAATTGAGATACTAGAGTTGCTAACAGAGTCTTGGGAAAGAAAGAAAGATATGAAGATAAATTCTTCTCCAGGTTCTTCCTACTCATTCCTTATCACTCAAATTCATATTTTGGCAAATTCATATTTTGTGGTGCATCGGAGAATCAAAATTCTTTAGGAAAGCATATTTTAAATGCCTAGAATAATGTCTGCCTCTCCCCTATCCATTCTCTTCCATAGTATCCCACACTAGGAGTTTTTACTTATTTTACCAAGGAAATACAACCTACAATCACTATTCAAAGTTGAGTTGATTATTCTTTTACCAGTAGCTGGATAATCTCAACAACCATCACCTGGGTAATGACCTTTCCTTTTCTCCCCATACTTATAAAATCTCTGAGTACAGTGCTCTAAGTTCTATTGTCAGGCTAAGATCCTTGTATCTACATATATCATATGTATTATATTGTAGTGTAGGATCTGACTAGGAATTTCTTCTTTCTCTCCTCCTGGGTTTCAAAATCAACCTTGTTTTCCTCATTCTCAGCTAGATTGACTGAACACAAGGAGCTCATACAAATTTGGCTGTCAAAGCTATTAAAATGAGGGGGTCCCCCCCAGACGAAGGACCTAGTATGTCCCAATACTTCTCTGAGTTCCAAGCTTTTTGACTGCTTCTCTATATCTTAGAAAAACTGATGGCACCCTCTCTAGATGAGAAGTTGTACCTCATCAGTAAGTGTAAAGCAAACAGTTATGAAGCATCATGACCTCCAAGCAGAAAATAGTAAATATCATTATGTATAGAAATCTATTGAGGCATGGATTGATGCCACCATGAGATGTCTCATTTCTAGAGCATTATACACATGGGATCCTAACATTAATTAGTGTCTTGGGAAGGCAAAGGCCAAACAGAAAAGTCTTTGTGTTAAATGAACTGAGCCTGTTGGGTTATGATGGGCCTGAATGACTGAGAAAGACAAATGATTCCAAACCAGCTCTTAAGACAGGTTCATAGAACTTGCCTCTCTGATGCTAAGATGAACCTACTAGATCACTACCCTGGACCATAGAAAAAATTGATAACTATCATTATCTAAAAACATAACAAATTCATTTGTTGAAGGCCTGTCATGTACCAATAAGTATGCACATGTCATTCTCCCTTTTTTTAAGATTTTATTTATTTATTTGACAGAAAGAGATCACAAATAGGCAGAGAGGCAGGCAGAGGGAGAAGGGTAAGCAGGCTCCCTGCTGAGCAGAGAGCCAGATGTGGGGCTCGATCCCAGGACCCTGAGACCATGACCTGAGCCAAGGAAGAAGCTTAACCCACTGAGCCACCCAGGTACCCTGCACATGTCATTCTTATGACAACTCTGCAAATTGAGATTTACTCTCCCCATTTTAGAAATAAGGAAACTGCTCAGACAGATTAAAGGATTTATTCAAGCTAGTAAAAGAACTGGAGTTTAAAATCATTCCTATGGTCTTAGAAGTGCTCTAGTCTAAGTGGTCCTCTCTATGCAAATATGGACACTAAATCCCAGAGAAAAAAATGGACTTCTAAGTCCATATTGTTGGTAAGTAGAAAAACCTGGAGTTAAAACCCAGTTGAATGGTGCTTCTTCTATTGTATTTGGATTCTCCATGACTCTTCATCCTCAGCTTAAGAGGACTGAGATAGGCCATATGGTAGATGATAAGACAGAAACTTCAATAGATTTAAAAAGAAAGAAATAATACAAAGTATCTTCTCCTATCATGATGAAATGAAATTAGAAATCAATCACGCAAAGAATTTTGGGCAACTCACAAATATGGGGAAATTGACACACTCCTTAATAACCAATGGATCAAAGAATTCAAAAAAGGAAATTTTGAGATGAATGAAAATGAAGACACTACATACCAAAACTTATGAGATGCAGCTAAAGCAATACATAGAGGGAACTTTGTAGCTTTAAATGCCTATATTTTTTTTAAAAAAGAAAGATCTGAAATAAATAACCTAAGCTTCCACCTTACAGGAAAAAGGAGAGAAAAACTAAACCCAAAGCAAGCAGAAGGAAGGAGATAATAAAGATTAGAACAAAATTAATGAAAGAAAGAATAGGAAAACAATAGAGAAAATTAGTGAATCAAAAAAATGGTTCTTTGAAAAGTTTGACAAAACTAACAAAACTTTAGTTAGATTGACCAAAGGAAAAGAGAGAATACTCAAATTACTAGAATCTGAAATGAAGAGAAGACATTGCATCAAACTTACAGAAATAAAAAGAATTATAAAGAACTATGATAAACTATTAATTATATGCCTCTAAATTAGATGATCTAAATGAAATGGGCAAATTCTTAAAAACATACAAATTATCAAAACTGACACAAGAAGAAATAGACAAACTGAGTAGATCTGTTATAAGAGATTGAATTAGTAAAAAAAAAAAAAAAATAAAACAAAAAAAAACTACCCACAAAGAAAAACCCAGGACCAAATGTCTTCTCAAGTGAATTCTACCAGACGTATAAATTTGAATTAATACCAACTCTTCACCAACCCTCCCAAAAAATAGAAGAGGAGGAAACACTTTCCAAATCATTGTATAAGGCCATTATTAGCCTGATACTACAACAAGATGAAGATAAGAGAAGAAAACTATAGAGCAATACTTGTTATGAAAATGAACACAAAAATTCTCAACAAAATACTAGTAAACTGAATCTAGCAACTTATAAAAAGAATTACATACTATGACCAATGGGATTTATTCCAGGAATGCAAGATTGGTTTAACATTTAAAAATCAATTAATGTGATGCACCATATTAAGAGAGTACAAAACATAACCTCATAACCATCTCAATGGACAGAGACAAGCATTTAACAAAATTCAACAAACATTCATGATAAAAAAAACACTCAACAGGCTAGGAATATAAAGCAGGTACTTCAATCTAATGAAAAGCATCTATAAAAACCCAAAGCAGGGGCGCCTGGGTGGCTCAGTGGGTTAAAGCCTCTGCCTTCGGCTCAGGTCATGATCTCAGGGTCCTGGGATCGAGCCCCGCATCGGGTTCTCTGCTCAGCAGGGAGCCTGCTTCCTCCCTCTCTCTCTGCCTGCCTCTCTGCCGACTTGTGATCTCTATCTGTCAAATAAATAAATAAAATATTAAAAAAAAAAAACAAAGCTAACATCCATACGTAATGGTGAATGACAGAAAGCTCTTAGATCAAGAACAAGGCAGGAATGCCTACTCTTGCCACTTCTATTCAACATTGTACTGGTAGTTCTAGCCAGAACAATTAGACAAGAAAAATAAATAAAAACATCCAGGTTAGAAAGGAAGAAGTAAATCTGTTTGCTAATGGCATGATCTGTGTAGAAAATTCTGAGGAATCCACTAAAAACTATTAGCACTAATAAACAAGTTCAACAATGTTTCAAGACATGTAATCAATATACAAAAATCGGTTGTATGTATAATTGTATATATAATTTACATATGATATGAAGAATCAGTTGTGTTTCTATATTTTTGGAATGAATAATTCAAAAATAAAATTTTTTAAAATTACATTTTCAATAGCACCAAAAAGAATAAAACTTAGGAATTAATTTACAAAAGAAATATAAAACATATACTCTGGAAACTATAAAAATTGCTGAAAGAAACTAAAGGAGACCTTAAATAAATGAAAAAATATCTCATGTTCATGAGCCGGAAGATATATAATTAAGATGGCAATATTCCCCAAGTTGATCTACAGATTCAATTTGATCTCTATCAGAATCTCAGCTGGCTACTTGATAAAATTTACATGAAAATTTGATGTGAAAATTTCAAACTTGAAAAAGAACAAAGTTGAAGGACTCACACTTCCCATTGCAAAACTTACTACAAAGCAACAATAATCAAGATAGTGTGATACTGGCATGAGGATACCCATGGAAGAGAACTGAAAGTCCAAAAATAAACTCATGTGTCTATGTACAAGAGTGTCAAGACCATTCAGTGGAAAGAATTAGACAATTCAACAATTGGTTCTGGGACAACTGGATGATAGCCACGTGCAGAAGAATGACACTGGACCCTTACCTGATAGCATATACAAAAATTAACTAAAAATGGATCAAAGACCCAAATATGATAGCTAAACGTATACAACTCTTAAGAGAAAACATAGGGGTAAATCTTCATGACTTTGAGTTTGGCAATGGATTCTTAGATATGGCACCAAAAGCACAAGCCACCAAAGAAAAAAATAGATAAATTGGATTTTATCAAAATTAAAAAAAAAAATCTTTGGGCCTCAAAGGACAATCAAGGAAATGAAAATCTAACCCACAGAATGGAAGAATATACTTGCAATTATATTTCTGATGAGGGAATTGTATTTAGAATATATAAAGAACACTTACAACTCAATAATGGAAAGATAAATAACCCAATTCTAAAAATGGACCAAAGATTTGAATAGACATTTCCACAAAGAAGATACACAAACGTCCAATAAGCACATGAAAAGATGCTCAAATGCTAATCAAAACCGCAACGAGATGCCAGGTCATATCAACTAGGATGGCTATAATCAAAAAAGTCAGAAAATAGCAAGTGTTGGTTTGGTGAGTCATAGAGAAATCAGAACCCTCACACACTGCTGGTGGAATGTAATATGGTGCATCAGTTTTGGCAAACTGTCTGGAAGTCCCGCAAACCATATGTTATCAGATGACCCAGCAATTCTACTCCTAGATATATACCCAAGAGAAATGAAAACATATGTTTTCAAAGAAGCCAGTCACAAGAGACCATATATTGTATGACTGCTTTTATGAAATGTCCAGAAGAGGCAAATCTATAGAGATAAAAGATGATTAGTAGTTGCTTAGGGTTAGAGTATGTGGGAAATTTGGGGGCAATAGTTAATGGATACAGGGTTTATTTTTGACGTGATGAAATGTTTTAAATTGATTATGGTAACAGTTGACTACTCTGTGAATATACCAAAAAATCATTGAGTTATACACTTTAAATAGGTGAATTATACAGTATGTGAATTATATCTTAATAAAGATGTATCAGTGGCAGAGAATATTATAGAGTGTTTATTTACTCAAATAAAAATTTTCCAAAAGTTTAAAAATGAATAAAGAAAAAAAAAAAGAGAAAGAAGAAGCTTAAATCAGAAAAAAAAAAAAAAAAGCTAAATGAGGTACAAATCTGAAAGTTCACAAAATCAAGGCTGGCTAGAATCAAATCACCTACCAGGTTTTCATCTCATGTATTGGAATCTTTATATATATATATCACAAGGGTTTCCACTGTCAGTTTCAAGTCCTGTATATTTTCACACTTTTTTTAAAATTTTTGACCAAGAGGTTAAAGATTTAGTTAGTGATATCAATGAAAAAAGAGGGAGAATGCCTTCTCAGTTGGTTGGGAGGAGGGCCATGAAAAGGGTGATTAAAATCCACAAAGATTTGAGAGCTTGCCATATGTTTTGTACTAGGCTTTGTAGAGAAAACAAAGATGAATATGTTCACATGGATGTTACAGACTCTAGGAGAAATTTGACTAAGTGACGAAGCTATTTGGGCTTGAGAGACAAGAGGGAGGAGAGAATATCTACCTTGAAGCTTTCTGGGAAGTCTGCATGTCTCACAAGTTTAAAAAAATTGAAAAATACTAATCTGGACTGGATATGGTTCACTACACTGTGATAGATGATCCTTTTTCATTTCTCTGATCGGTTTGGTCTAAACTTACAGAGTTCGGACCCTCTAACAAATGCAAAAGTCTGTCAGCATTATGTGTTTTCTCCCTTCCTCCCCTCCTTTTTTAAATTCATCATCTCATCTCATGTTGATCTCTCCACATCTAAGTGGAGGACTCAGAGCAGAGTTCTTCCTGACCTTACTGATATCCTGCCCTATCTCCTAGGACAATCATAGTTTACCCGTTGGAGCCCTAAACTGACCACTTGTTACACACACAAGGTTTCTGTTGCGTTTTCTTTTTTTTTAATAGAGCCAGTAATGTTCTGGATGACTCTGTGGTTAACTCTGGTCTGACCCTGCACCTTAGTGGTTTTATTAGCTGTGTGTTTGGCTCTGAGATCCTCTCTCTAGCTATTGTCGTTATTGAGACTATTTGTGTCTCCAGTGAATCTCTCCTAAATCCCCTGCTGTTATCTGGCCTGGGTATGTGTGTCTAAGAAGTGAGTGCATTCTTGTCTGAAGTATGTCCTGACTGTCTCTGATAGCAGCCATTTCTGTCCTAACTTTACTGGGTACTCAGATTGATATGATTAAGACTAATGAGGCTTACTCTCAGTCAGGGACCTACTCAAGGATAAACTTGTAAATCCAATGAATTCTGAAAATGACTAGTAAGTACTTACCTTTCAACCTTTAGGGGATTTGAGGAATGATTTATAACTACTCCTTTTCCATCCAACAACATCATTAGAAAGATGTTGTGAGAGATACTGCTTTGCAGCCCACAGATTATCACTCACAAAAAATGTGCCTTTATTAACAATGATTCTTAAAATATATTTATATGTTTGTACAAACTCTACCAATGAATGGTGATTCAATAATGTCATTGCCACAAAGGCAGGACAACACACACCCCAACTGAAAAGTGTATAGTTCTCATGATTACTATGACAAAATTTTTCCTGAATTGGGTTTTCTTCAAAATGTCACTGAGGTAACTATATAAGATCATCTACAAGAAATACAGACATGAAAATTATAATATTGCATGAATAGTAAGGTAAAGTTGGGAAAAGTATAAGGTTCTAGATTATATAGTAGCTCCTTTGTTATTGTATATCTGGTCATTCTGGAGAGCTAAGTCTTCCAGAGAGCGGGGTGCTTGTACACTTTTCCAGTAGTTTAACAAATACGATTTCCCTGAAATTTTCCATAGTTTTAAAGTCATCTTCTTTGGGGGTGCCTGGGTGGCTCAGTCAGTTAAGCGTCCAACTCTTGATTTCATCATCTCAGGTCATATCTCAGGATTGTGGGACTGAGCCCTGAGTGGTTGGGCTCTGTGCTCAGCTTGGAGTCTCCCTCTCCCTTTGCTCCTCCTCCTACTTCAGCTCACACTCTCTTTCTAAAATAGATAAATCTCAAGAAATACAGATTGATATTATTTTTAATTTTAATGATTTTAATGACTCAGAGCCATGCCTATGAATGTGGAGGCAACATGAGAGTGGGAAAAGCACAGGCTGTGAAAAGGACCTGCATTTGAATACTGGTTCCTGCTCTTCATAGCTACATGACCTTGGGGGAAATTTCTTAGTAGTTTTTGAGCTCCAATTTCTCATCCATAAAATGGGAATGATAGAATCAAACTGAACAGTGATGGGGTGCCTGGCTGTCTCAGTTGGTTAAACATCTGACTCTTGATCTCAGCTCGGGTCTTGGTTTCAGCTCAGGGTGGTAAGTTGAAGCCCCACATTGGGCTCAGCGCTGGGCCTAGGGCCTGCTTAAAAACCCAAAAAAACCAGAAGAGTGATGATTTGGTAATTAAGTGATATAATGCAATGGTTTCTCAGTATTTTTCACCCCAAAATTCTTTTTACAAATGAAATCTTGGGCAGAGCTGTGTCATAAACAAGTAAAAATAGAAATGCTCTGAGTTTTTAAAATCGTGTCAGAGACCAACACTTAGTAGATACTGTTTAAATGATAGCCATTTAGTTATTAAGATCACTTAATATGAAGCTTTTATTCATGTTTATGGTTTTATTCTATGTCTGCTTTTTTTTAAAGTTTTTATTTATTTATTTGACAGAGAGACACATAGCAAGAGAGGGAACAAAAGCAATGGGACTGGGAGAGGGAGAAGTAGGCTTCCTGCCAAGCAGGGAGCCGGAGCAGGGAGCCCGATGTGGAGGTTGATCCCAGGAGTTGGGGATCATGACCTGAGATGAAGGCAGATGTTTAATGACTGAGCCACCCAGGCGCCCCTTCTATATCTGCTTTTAAAGTTTTCTGTCTTGCCATCAAGCTGTCTGTCATTTGTCTCTTCTCACTGTAATCATTGTACTTTCTCACAAAACCCCTTCTCCCATCTTTTAATTTGCTACTTCTTTCTAATCAGCTCTGGACTTAGAACCCAGACAACTGTAACTTAGAATTATGTGTAAAATAATAGTGACCAAGTTCTGCAAGAAGTTTGTAGACCGCTTATGTGAGTATAATACATTATCATATACTTCTGGGCTTGTACTTTGTAACACAACCCCTGGTTATTCAGAGACATTTTCAGAAAATAGTGTGGTCCAGTAGAAGGAATATGAGTTTGAAAGTTAGACCTACATCTGAATCTTAACTCCTCTACTTGTTAATTGTGTGACCATCGGAAAGTTACTTGGTAAATCTGAACCTCAGATTTAATATCTTTAAAATACAAAGAACAAAACCTGTGTCGTAGAATTATAATGATTAAACAAAGAAAGTGTATAATGGAGCCCTAGACACCTAGTAGATGGTATATAAAGTTTCATTCTCTTTCTTTGCTTTGCCCTTCATTTTCCTTTCTTCCTGATTTTTCACTGTGTTTTTGAATAGATTAAATTGCTGACTGGCTCAGGTGCAGTATATGATCTAATGGCATAAATTTTGGACTATGTTAGGAAAGGAGTGGTGGGGAGACTGTAGAAGATTGAGACCATGAGAAGCTGTGACATGGAGGATGGCTATAATTTCCCACCTATAAAAGAAAAAGGGAAGGGCGCCTGGGTGACTCAGTCAATTAAGCATCTGCCTTTGGCTCAGGTCATGATCCCAGGGTCCCAGGATGGAGCCCACATTGGGCTTCCTGCTGGGCAGTGAGCCTGCTCTCCCACTCCCTCTGCCACTCCCCCTTCTTATGCTCTCTCTCTCAGATAAATAAATAAAATCTTAAAAAAAAAAAGAAAGAAAAAGGGAAGAAAAATGCCAAGATGTTAAGGCAATTCTGTGAAGGCCATAGTATAAAGAGTCAGCAATGCAAATTAGCATACTAGATGCAGTTGCAAGTGTGGAGCATCCTTATTCGGGCACTAGTCTGAGCTGTCTACCTTGCCTGTTAGTTTTTCACATAAAATCTTGACTTTAGCAGTGAGCTGGAATTCAGTTCATTCTAGTGTCATCAGTAGTTAAATGGTTTTGTGTGTTTGAACTCAAGACTTCATAAAGGCTTTTATGTTTCTTTTGAGGATGACTACATATTATAGAATGAACCATATTTTATCAAACAGTTAATTTAAACATAAATCTATAAATACAACTAAGGAATAAAGAACTTGGCTTTGACATGAAGCACTGGGGAGATGGCTCTCTCCTGGTCCTGTTAACACTGTCTTCTTACACTGTCTGCCCTGTCTATACGGCACTGTTTGCCCATATTCTGTGTCCCATGCTGTCTCACAGTCATCCCTGTTCCACCTAGTCTAAATGCTTTTAACCAAACACAGAGAATTTTCAGCTTTTCTGTCTGTAATTGCTCAAAGTTTAGTCTTTAATTATAAGCCTTTTGAACTATATTTCCACAGCACTAGCGAAACTGTTCCACATCTGCTCCTGAACAGAACCATTTAAAGCTATAACATATGAAGGTTCATTTTCTTTTACTGTGCACCCTGCAAAATGCAAGCCACAACCATCTACTCTCTATCTTGTACAGCTTTGATATCTCTTGCTCTCACTTACTTGTTTGTGTTCTCTCCCTTTCTCTTGCTCTGTTCTTTTTTTTTTTTTTTTTTAAAGAAAGAGAACAGTTTCCAGGTTGGTAACAATCTGAAAAGTCTTCTCCACTGCACAGAAAAAAATGATAGTTCTTATAACATACCATTTGTAGCATACCAACTATAGCATACCATAGTTCACTGGTTGTAGTGAACTAGAGTTGTGTCTGTTTAATTATTTCAGGCTCATATCTAAGCACATTTTACCAAATTGTGAAAAATTTCCTGGAAGTTCCCTTTGATTTTATGTTGTTTTACTCTGCTGTTTGCTAATTAAAGTCTGATCATGGAGTGAAGGATTTTTAAGACAGTTTCTGAGGAAAAGAAAATAACTAAAACCAAAGTTGGAGAAAGTGTGAAAGAAAGAGGAATTAAGGGACGCCTGGGTGGCTCAGTTGGTTAAGTGTCTGCTTTCAGCTCAGGTCATGATCTCAGGGTCCTGGGATCGAGTCCCACATCGGGCTCCTTGCTTGGCAGGGAGCCTGCTTCTCCCTCTGCCTATGCTCGCTCACTCTCTCTCTGACAAGTGAATAAATAAAATCTTAAAAAAAAAAGAAAGAGGAATTAAGTTAGTTCCACTTAATTCCATTTAAAAACATGCTGTGGGGAGCCTGGATGGCTCAGTGGATTAGGAGTCTGTCCTTGGCTTGGATCATGATCCCAGGGTCCTGGGATTGAGCCCCACATTGGGCTCCCTGCTCAGTGGGAAGCCTGCTTTTCCCTCTCCCTCTGCCAGATGCTCTGACTGCTTATGCTCTCTCTCTCTCTGTTTAATAAATAAATAAAATCTTTTTTAAAAAACATGCTAGAATTAAATTAAATGGAATAAACATATTCCATTTAAAAACATTTGAGCCTTGGTTGTACCAATCCCAAAGTATTTTCCGGGGTTCTCAGTGATTAAAAAAAAATGGGATATGCTTTCTTTAGATAGTGAGTGTTCTAAAAGGTGTAATGTCAACCTTTTAGAGTAAGAACCCATAAGGTAGGGGCACCTGCATGGCTCAGTCAGTTAAGCGACTGACTCTTAGCTTTGGCTCAGGTCATGATCTCAGGGTGGTGAGATCAAGGCCCACGTCAGTCTCTACACTCAGCATGGAGTCTGCTTGTCTCTCACCCTCTGCTCCACCCCCGGCTCATGCTCACACTCTCTCTCCTTCTCAAATAATAAATAAATAAACAAACAAATAATAATATCTTAAAAAACAAACAAAAAAAGAACCCACTAGGTGATGATGACTCCACCATCAGCCATTCCTTCTAGTTCCATGAAATCATGGAACGTTGAAAAGAGTACCAAACTTAGTATCAGGATATGGTTTGAGCCCTGGTTTTTCACTTTTTAGCTATTTGGTCATGGCTAATCACTTAATCTCTCTGAACCTCAGTCTGTAAAATGGATGTTCTAATTAAATTATGAGACCATAAATGTAAAGCAAATCAAATTTTATTTCAAAGTCTTTAATTTCTATCTTCTCTCCCTTGGTTCACTCATGTGCAGTCCTTCCAGAGTCAGTCCTCTTTGTTCCTGACCCTGCCTCTTGATTCAGTTTTATTGTAGTGTCAGGCACTTGGATATATTACCTCACTGAATCTTGAAAGCAATCCTGTGAGGTTGGTACCATGTGGATTTGAATCCAGGCATTCTGACAAAGTCTGCATACTTGAAATCATGCTGATTTGAGGTAACTTTCAGGTAGCTGTCAATACCTATCACTCTTGCTGCCATGAAGGAAGAAGTCTCTGGTAGAGATTTTCTTTCAGGAAGATGCACCAGCCAGAAACCACTGGTAAATCCAGGGGAGTCCTGGATACCTCAGGAATGGTGGCCTTCTGCATCATGGGAAGGATTCCTGGGAAGGTGGTGGCCTGCTCTAGGACAGGAGCTCAATGTAGTACCTCTCAGGGTCACTTGGGAGACTTTAGACTAAGAGGCCTTGTAGACAGCTCTGAGGCACACCACAGAGCTCTGAAAATAGGAAGCCTTCCACAGGCTGGCCTCTGCAGTCAGTCCAGACATCACCCTGGACATCTCCAGATGGGTCTGTATCTAAGCTGCCTTTCCCAGCTGGGCTAGGGGAAGGCTTGGTGAGATCTGAAAGGAGAAAAGGAGGCCCCAAAGTAAGGAAAGCTGGACAGGAAGTTTCCCAGCACAGAAGAGGACAGGAGCAGCAAGAGGATAGCATCACCCCCACCAGCACTCGACGTTCTACGAAGTGCAAAGATTGTGTCAGCATTTCCATTTTAAACCCCTCATTTCATAGGCTTACAGCTCAGGTCATAAAAATTCACTCCAGGGTGAAGTTTGGCATCCAGTCTCTTAGCTGTTCTTAAGCAGTGTGCCCAAAAATAGAGACGTTTCTAGTTTCAGACATTTTGGGGACTGCTACAAACATCCCCCCAAAACTTCATTGGGTAAAAATAGGCTTCTAAGCTGTTGATCTACAATGCATCAAAAGCTTGCCTCTATAAACCTATAGGAAACATGTTTTGAAAAAGTAATATCATTCCACCAGAAATATGGATTCCCTACACACTGAGCTGGAGCAGCGGATGTGTCAGAGTCTGCTGCTATTATTACTGCGTGCTTGGAGTAACACATCATGTACCCTTCACTGCCGCTCACCACCAGAGCTATTCTCACCCCAAAAGCCATTTGAATTTCCAACTGGAGGCACCGTTGTAGAGGTTTGGATTCAGCAATTGCTTCAGATTTTTACAGGTTATTGGACTTTGACCAACATGTATTTAAGCCTCAATTACACTTTCCTTACAGTTTAGTATGAACAGAAAAGATAATATATGTCAATACAGCCTGACATATAATAGACCAGCCTTTATCGGTAGCAACTGATTGGCATTTTGGAGATGAGAAGGTATCTATGGTAGTCATTAGTGAAAAGTCCTTTAACCTCTTCATTGTAAGGTTTCCATCTATTCTCCTCTTCCCCTAATATCCCTCACTGGCCACCTAAGCTGTACAGACATTCAAAATAGTAGACAAATTGAAATATAAATTCCCAAGAGAAGACTCCCAATGTTTTAGCAATCAGACAAGTGACAAGGAGCTAATAATTATACCAGAATGATGGGGGTGACTGAGAGCTATGCAAACTTGAATCAGATGACTTAGCTCAGGTAAGTAATGCTCCGCCAACTTGGGACGTTATAACAGCCTGACCTGAGGGAATTTTGGAGACTGGTCTCAAATGTTAGGATTTCGGCAGTTAACAAAGAAGAGGAATAACCATAATTTCAACATATGCCCTAGCTGAAGGAACGGCAGAGCAGGAGCCGGGCAGCCACCATTTTGGACCTCCGCATCCCTGGGCAAGAGGTTGCCCCTGATTCTCAAATAGTCTGTGACACTTGGGGTGTCAAAGCTTATCTTAGGGGTAGAAAGGTAATGTCTGGCCGTGGCACCTGGTTTGGGAGCAAAGAGAGGAATCCGTGGCTCTGAGTCCCAATTCCAACCTTCCCACTTAGTATCTATCTCTGGAAACAAACCTCCAACAACCAAAGGATTTTTGGAAACATCATCTTCATTAACAGAGGCACTGCTGAAAGGTCCATGGAGCTTTTAGGGGTCAGTTAAACCTGAAGGTTAACTTTTATTTTTAAATATCAAAAGTAAACTGCAGATCTACCAACAGTTAACAGTTTTACCTACTCTGTCTAATCCTTTTATCCACTGCAAATTTCATTCCAAAGGGAGCCATTAAGGTAAAGTAAAAGGGGTGAATACCAAGTACGGAGGGGAAATTAGTGAGGTTCTATGAAAACTAATGCATTTCTAAACCCTCAACGCTATTTCTTTCTTCATATTGTTAAGTTATAGACTCAAAGGAATGCATTATATATATATATATATATATATATAATATATATATCTTAAAATAAACATTTTTATACCCAAACACAGGCTAAGAAAAAGGACACCATCCATACCACCAAAGATGTCTATGTGATTCTCCCTCATTTCAAATTCTGCTCCCTCCTCCCTGGAGGTTAACCTATCCTGAATGTCATTTTTATTACTCCTTGACTTTCCTTTAGTGTGTGGCTCACTTATGGGAGTAAATTCCTAAACTAACCTCAGTTTTTTGTTTTGAGCTCTGTAAAAATGGTATCATACTGTATGTATTCTTCTGCAACTTACTTCTTTCATTCAACATGCTTACAATATTCACTCATGTTGATCTACATGGCCAAATTCATTTTCACTGCTGTATAATATTCCATTATCTGACTGTACTGAAATTTATTTAACCATTGTCCTCTTGAGAGATATTTGGGTTGATTCCAGTGCTTTGCTATTGCAAACAATTCTGCTTTGAACATTATTGTACCTGTCCCTTGGGGAACATAGCAAGAATTTCTCTAGGGATTTATTTCTGCTGAGTCATGGAGTTTATACATCCTCAGCATCCCAAATCATGCCAAACTGTTTTCCAAATGGTTGTACATTGTACACAATAGCCAGCAGTGTGTATTTCTTCCAGTTGCTCCATATCCTTTCTGATTCTTGGTTTTGACCTTTCAAGTTTTGACATGGTGAATGTGAAATGTTATCCCTTTTTGATTTTAGTTAGCATTTTCTTTCTTTTTTTTTTTTAAGATTTTATTTATTTATTTGAGAGAGAGAGAGATCACAAGTAGGCAGAGAGGCAGACGGGGGAGGGGGGAGGCAGGCTCCCTGCTGAGCAGAGAGCCCGATGCGGGGCTCGATCCCAGGACGCTGAGATCATGACTTGAGCTGAAGGCAGGGGCTTTAACCCACTGAGCCACCCAGGCGCCCCTAATTAGCATTTTCTTGATTTCCAATGAGGTTAAGCATATTTTCATATACTTATCAATCTTATTTATTCTTTTATGAAGTGTTTATTCAAATCTTTCAGCCAGTTTTATGTGGAATTATTTGTCTTTTTCTAGTTAATTTGTAGAAATTCTTTATATACACTATATCTTTGTCACTTGGTATGTTGCTCATGTATTACTGACTTGTCTTTCACTTATTTATGCAGACTTTTGATAAGCAGAATTTTCAATACAGTTTGTTATTACTATCTTTGTTCTTTCTTTGCATAATTGTTTCTCACAAGAGGAAAAATAAGCTGGAATTTGGTTCATCCTTAGTGAGTGGCTCCCCTAGTCCCATTTGGATAATATTGGTTGGGATGAATCTGGACTTGATTCAGTTTATTTTACACATATTTTTTTCTGAAGCAAGAGTCTGTCTCTAGAGGCCCTCAAAAAGTATGGGCTTTTGTTGATAACTTTCACCTGTTTCTGGGGGAATTCTGCTTAGCATCAAACAACCATCGGAGTCTCACAGAGATTTTTTTTCCCTGAGAGTGCATAAGAAATTGTAAAAAAGAGTCTTTACCCTTACTTAGGGTTCATGGTAATGTGGTAATAGAGTGGGTGATATGGAGCTAACAGACCTGGTATCTAAACCAAGTTCCATTCTTTACCCACTGCCTAAGCTCTCAGACCCTCAGACTTCTTGTTTGTTAAATGAAGATAATTGCACTTGCTTTATTCCCTTGTGAGAATCAGTAAGATGATACAGTTCAAATGCCTGCACGACACACAGCTCTCAACAAATGTTTGTCCCCTTCACGTTAGGAAGGGGAGTCCTTTTGCAGTCAGCCTGCTCCGTCCATCTGTGATCTTTGGCCAAAAACCTTTCTTCCACCACTCTCTCCAAGCTTGCACCTGCAAATAGGGCATAGGGGAAGACTATAGTAGACAAATAACTGTTGGCCAGGGCTTCTGATTTTTTTTCTCTTCTTTAAATACTCAGGAATATTAGCACCGTGTGCTTAACCATTCCAACTCAACTCACTCACCATGTTCCATATATTTGTCAAATGAAAAGCCAATATTATTTTTGCAAGTACAAAAGCTGGGGAGGAACCCTTACGACAAAGTATAATTGGACATACTGATTTTCATTTTGCCAATCACAATGTTTCACTGACAAGTGCCTCATACACTTTCATTCATATTCTCTTCCCTTCTCTCTCTCCACTTCCTCTCTCTCTCCCCCCTTCTCTTTCTCTCTCTCTCACTCTTTCTCGTTCTCTCTCTCTCACACACACACACATACACACACATGCATGTGCACACACACACATGCCTCCCTACTTCCTGCACTGGTATTTCTTAGTTATCATAATCAACGATGACCCCATTGGGGTCACAAAGTTATGACCCTGGAATGAATCAGGAACCGTTGCAGTGAGGCAGTGAGGTTTTAGTTAAAAGCCTCCAATTCCACCTTTATGGCTCCTCATACCAGAATTTAAGAAGCTTCTAAGGCCTTGATCTGTCTTCCTCAGCTGACCTCATCCTGGCTGGCACCAGGGTTTGTTATCTTGGTAAAGAGCATCTATGCTGTTCATTCTTTCTTGAGTCAAATTTATTTTGTAGTCATGCACCCATTCAGGATCTCAGAGACTCTTTGTAAGCCATCCATTCTTTTATTTTACAATCTTTCCTGCTTGATCCATTACACTGGTTCATTTATCACTTTCCATTCTGAATTACTTTAACAAATTCTTTGCTCATTATTTATTTAAGCAACAAATGTTGTGTTAAGTTTCACTTTTAGGGATGTCTGGGTGGCTGAGCTGGTTATGCAGCTGCCTTGGGCTCAGGTCATGATCTCAGGGTCCTGGGATGGAGCCCCATGTCAGGCTTCTTGCTCACAGAGGAGTCTGCTTCTCCCTCTCCCTCTACCTGCTACCCTCCCTGCTTGTGCTCTCTCTCTATATATAAAAATAAATAAATAAATAAATACAATCTTTAAAAAAAATAAAAATGAGCTCCTAAATTTACTATTGGAGAAATCACTGTTACAGTTTTCAGTAACTCATAGCACATTTATCTGTGTGTTGTTGGTATGCATGTTGCTTTTATTACATATGCATTCAGATACTTCTATCTCATTCTACTTTCATTAATATCAAAGCCCTCCTTGGTGTGGTGATTTTCAATGTTGCTATTTTCCTATTGTATACTCCAGTAGTTCTTTATATATACACCTGTCTTGTGGCGTGTATTTTATGGTGCTTTGTATCATGATTTTACTCGTGTTAATCTCCTTTCTGACTGTAAGTATAACCTAAGTGACTGCTTGGCTCCTTTCAGAGGTCACTTTCTTCTGATATCCTTGCTGAAGGCGGTTTTGTTTAAAGAAAATAGTCCTGAATCGTCCTCCCTCAGCACAGTGCTGCTACCGGCCACACTGGTCTCGAGGAGGGCTGATGTAGCAAAAGCTTCATTTCTTTTTGTTGTCCACACCTCTAGTTTCCTTCAACACCACTTATGCAAGGCTGTTATGGCTAGTACACTTTTATGAGAGTCACAGAAGGGCTAACAACATAGCACAGCAAACAACTTGGAAATGGACATCATTGTTCTAGAGTTTCCACGCCATCCCCATTCCAGACAATCTCTCAGGAAGAAAGGAAATTTCTTCCCTTTGGTTCTAGCTTCCCGGCTATCTTCTTGGGCCCTCTTGTCTCCCTAGGCCATCTTCACATCTCTGGGCATCTCCATCTGATGGTCCCACCCCATCTCTTTCACACTGATTCTGTATAGAAACTCAAGCCTTCTTCCTTTCTTCCTGGAAATACTCAGCTCTCTCTTTGTTTAGCACATTGAGGCTGTGCCTTTCTCAGCCAAAAAGTTCCATCAAAGTGTTTTCCTTGACCTTGAAAATCAATTTTGCCATTTTCCTGTAAGTAAGAAGGGGCTGCGATGTGTGTGTTTTTTTAATAGCATTTTTTTCCTACCACTACAAATGTGAGGATCTTATTTCACATCATTCATAATGCCTTACACATGAGATGATCTGATTTTGCTCTTCCAACCCTGTTGACCCCCCATTTAATAAAAACACCTGCATTTCACCAGTATATAAGAAGGAGAGAGGAGGAAGAGGAAGGAGACCGAAGTTTTCTTCCTTAGATGACCAGGTGATTGGTAAATCATCAACTTCTGCTTAGGGCACACAGGACGAGGAGCTTTTTTGTGGGGAAAGGATTTCAATTTTTAACACATCAAGCTTGCAGTATCCATTAGGTAACAATACCCAGAAGGCAATAGGAATACAGATGTTAGTGCTCAGGACAGAAGTGATTTTTCTCTTGATTTGGAAATCATTAGTGTGTAAGGTACTGGTTAAAGCTGTAAAAGAAATCACGCAGAATACCAAGGGAAAGAGGAAAACTATGAGAGACCACATGATAGATCTAGAAGTCAGTGAATAGATACGGCTCCTAGAAAGGATAGTATAAATGGGGACAGATGCAATAATCAGATGTATTATATAAGAAACATAAAGATAAAATACCAGAGGATTTTAATAGAAGTCAGGGTCAGGAAGGAAGGTCCACTATCACTACACTTATTTGTCATTGTTGTTGACATAAATTCTAATAAAAAGATAGAAAGGAAGGAAAGGAAGGAAGAAAGGGGGGATGGTTTATTATTTGCAAATATTACCAATATTTGCAAATAATAAGATTGAGTAACTAAAAAATCTAAGAAAATCAAAGCTACTAAAACCAAGATAGTAATAGTACCCATTTACAAAATAAAAACTGTTTTCCTATTACATCTCAGAAACAACCCTTTGGAAAATATAATGGAAATGGAAAAATATTGAAATAAATATCATGCACAATAAAAACAAATAAAGAAAGAGCTACATTTGGAAGTGCAGAGGAAAAAAGTTAAAGGACTTCCTTCTTAGGGCCCATGTTATGGGTGGTAATTATATCCTACATTTTTGCTGTTTGCTGCATGTGTGCTAGTCCCGAATCCCCAGTCAAGTAGCAAGCTCCTAGACTATAGGACATGTCTTCTCTTCTGCTTCTTAGCTGAAATTTACTAGAAAGGCTTAAACTATCTGATTCATGCTGTTTTTGTGCATTTTTTTTCAATTTGACTTAAAGTAGAGACTTAACCAGAGAAAACAACTACTTTGTGAACTAATGAAAAAATATCACTATATCCAAATTAGAGTACCTCCCCCCACTGAGAACTAATAGTTCCACAACACAAGATTTAGTGTCCACATTCCTGTTCAATTTCCTTGCTTCAACTAAGCACATTTTATAAAAAGACCTTTTAAAAATGAATCCACTAGAATAACCGTAAGAACCAGCATCCTCAAACAGACTAAGGTCAGGGAAAGTGAAAGCAAATTCTTTCAAACCAGAGTTTCCACTCTCCTGTCATTTCTCTCTCCTCATCTTGCTGGCTGGGGGATTACCCAGCGGTGCAACAAGGAAAATAATTAGTACATCTAATTCATAAGGAAGCAAGACACAACAAAGAAGATAATTAGTACATCTAAGTCAGAGAAAGACAAATACTGTATGATCACACTTACATGTGGAATCTGAAACAAACAAACAAATAAAACTCATAGAAAAAGAGATCAGACTTGTTACCAAAGGTAGAAGGTGGGGAGAGAAGGAATTGAAGAAAAGTAGTCAAAAGGTACAAACTTCCAGTTATAAGATAATTAAGTACTAGGGATGAGGTATACAACAATAGCCGAACCTATTGTGGCAATCCTTTCACTATATACGTAAATCAGACCATCATGTTATACGCCTAAAACTTATACAGTGCTATATGTCAATTATTTGTCAATAGATCTGGGAAAAAAAGATCCAGAGGAATCCAGAGCGATATACGAAGAATCATTTGTTAACTTAAGACTTTTTTTTAAAGATTTATTTATTTATTTGAAAGAGAGAGAGAGAGAGCACGCGCTAACAGGAGGAGGGGCAGAGGGAAAGAATCTCAAGCAGACTCCCCACTGAGGGCAGAGCCAGACCTGGGGCTCCATCTCACGGCTCTGTGAGATCACCCCCTGAGCCAAATCAAGGGACGCCCAACCAACTGAGCCACTCAGGTGCCCCAAGACTTTTCTAAATCACTTTTCTTTTGCTGCATGGTTGACTAAGCCTAGATCCTGGCTTTAATTAGAACAGAGTCATTTGAGAAGTAAAAATGCTTAAGGAAATTCAAACAAGTGGGAGTGTAATAGTGTTATATTATGGTTATAATTTGCATTTTCCTGATGACTATTGAAGTCAAACATCTTTTCATAAAAGACTTCGGATTTGGCAATATTGTGTCCTAGAGAACCTGAAAAAATGCTCCTGCTCAAAAACCTTTTGAAAGATAAAGTATAAGTAACTTTCTGCTAAGAGAGTAGATCTTAAAAGTTCTCATCACAAGGAAAAAAACTGTAACTATGTGTGGTGATGGATGGTAATTAAACTTCTTGTGGTCATCATTTCACAAGACAGTTCCTTGAACAACATGGCTGTGAACTGCATGGTCCACTTTCACACAGATATTTTTATAGTACAGTGATGTATTTTTCTCTTCCTTATGATTTTCTCAATAACATTTTCTTTTCTCTAGCTTACTTTATTTTTTTAAATCCTAAATTCAGTATAGTTAACATACAGTGTTATATTAGTTTCAACTAATATTATATTAGGTATACAACATAGTGATTCAACACTTCTATACATTACTCAGTGCTCATCATGAGTGTACTCTTAATCCCCTCCTACTATTCCACCCATCCCCCAGCCCACCTCCCCTCTGGCAACCACCAGTTTGTTCTTTAAAGTTAGAGCATACTTTATTTGTAAGAATACAGTATATAATACTTATAACATACAAAACATGTCAATCAACTGTTTACTTCATCAGTAAGGTTTCCATCAACAGTAGGCTATTAGTAGTTAAGTTTGGGGAGAGCCAAAAGTTATAGCCAAAAGTTTCGACTACATGGGAGTTAATATTCCTAACCCCCACGTTGTTCCAGAGTCAACTGTATATATGTATGTCAAATCATTCTGTTGTACACCTAAAACTAATATAATGTTATATGACCATTATATATCAATTAAAAAAAAAAAAAAACAAACAGAGCAGGGGCACCTGGGTGGCTCAGTCGGTTGAACATCTGACTCTTGATCTCAGCCCAGGTCTTGATCTCAGGGTCATGGGCTCAAGCCCCATGTTGGGCTCTACACTGGATATGGAGCTTACTTAAAAATAAAAAACAAACAAAGCAACTTTCATTTAAGTGTGTAACTGAGTCTTAGGAAAGTAAGAAAAATCCTTAAAGATGAAAAATGTAGGAAGACTGAAGACAGAGTTGCAAATCGAAGCTGATGTTAGGACTGCCTGGAGATAAAGAATCTGTCTTATCAAACCCAGGGGACTGAATTTTGTTTTTCTCTTTTCAGTTGGTTATGGAGTGTCATTTTTTTTTTTTAAGATTTTATTTTTTTGACACAGAGAGACACAGAGAGAGAGAGAGAACACAAGCAGGGAGAGTGGGAGAGGGAGAACAGGCTTCCCACAGAGCAGGGAGCTCGCAGAGGGGGTGGATCCCAGGACCCTTGGATCATGACCTAAGCCAAAGGCAGACGTTTAATGACTGAACCACCCAGACGCCCCTAGAGTGTCTTTTCTAAGTTAACTTTTTTTAGTAAACTTTTTTGAAGTATGACATGCATAAATCATAATTGTATACTTCGATTAATTTAAGCAGCACAAACACACGCATGTAAGTAGCGCTCACACCAAGAGACAGACTTCTCTTGCCAGCGCTCCAGTAGCCTCCTTTGTGTCCTGTTTAATCACTGCTCATGGCCTCAAGGGAAATCCTACCTTCTAACAGCATCAAATTAGTTTTGCCTGTTCTGACTTTGTATAATGAAAACACACAGTAAGAACTCATCTGAGTCTGGCTTTTTTGTTTGTTTGTTTGTTTCACATTGTGTTTGTAAGATTTATCTATGCTTTTGCATTAAGTTGTAATTCCCTCATTCTCATTGCTGTGTATGAGTCCAGTGTATGAATATATTGCAATTTGTTATCCTTTCTACTGCAGATGGACATTTGGGTTGCTTTCACTTTTGAGTTACAATGAATAGTGCTACTGTTAACATGTTATACCTACCTTTTTGTTAGCATCTGCACATATTTCTTTTCCATATATACCTAAGAAGGGAATTGCTTGGCCATAGGGTACATTCCTACATTCCTCCTAACCATAATTGTAGGATGCTGACAATTCAGTAGATACTGCCAAATAATTTTCCGAAGTAGTTGTACCAATTTACATTTCTACCAGCTGTATGTGAAAGTTCCACAAACACTCAGTATTATTTGTCTTTTTCATTTTGGCCATTCTGTTGGGAGTATAATAGTATTGTATTATGGTCATAATTTACTTTTTCCCAGTCACTATTGAAGTTGAGCTCTTTTTCATATGTTTCTTAGAAATTTGGATATCCTCTTTTGCAAAGAACCTATATAAGTCTTTTGCCCATTTATTTTTTCAGGTTGTCTGCCTTTTTCTTATTAACTTATAGGAGCTCTTTAAATATTCTGGACTTGGGTCCACATATATCCAAAAATTATTTTCATTTTTTTTTCCTGTTCTGTATTTGGCTTTTCATTGTCTTTTGATGACCATAAGTTTTTATTTTTTTTACTTTTTTTTTTAAGATTTTATTTATTTACTTGACAGAGATCGCAAGTAGGCAGAGAGGCAGGCAGATAGAGAGGGAGAAGCAGGCTCCCTGCTGAGCAGTGAGCCCGATGTGGGACTCAATCCCAGGACCCTGAGATCATGACCTGAGCTGAAGGCAGAGGCTTAACCCACTGAGCCACGCAGGCATCCTGACCATAAGTTTTTAATTCAATATAGACCAGTCTATCAGTTTCTTCCATTATGGTTAGTGCTTTTTGTGTCTTCTTTAAGAAATCTTTGCATAGCCCAAGGTCATGGAGACATTCCTCTTTGTTTTCTTTTAAATATTTTATTTCATATTTAGATCACAATCCACCTGGAATTTATTTTTTCTGTATGGTGAGTCAGGGGTCAAATTTCCCTTTGTTTCAAATGGATATCTAATTGACACAGGACCCTTCTTTTCTACTGCACTGTCATGTTTCTCATAACTCGGGTACCATAGGGGCACCTCAGTGGATCAGTTGGTTAAGCATTTGACTCTTGGTTTCAGCTCAGGGAATGATCTCACAGTTGGTGAGATTAAGCCCCCTGTGTTGGGCTTTTGCTCAGCAGAGAGTCTGCTTGAGATTCTCTTCCTCAGCCCCTCCCATCACTCACACACTTGCTTTTTCTCTCTCTCAAATAAATAAACTTGAAAAAAAAATAATTCAGGTGCCATATATGTGTGGGTGTATTTCTGGACTTTGTGTTCTATTCTATTGGTCTATCATCTATCTTTGCACTAGTACCATACTGGTAAGACCAGTAAGATAAAGACTGGTGTAGGATGAGTTTTTACAAAATTGCAAAACAGGGGTGCCTGGGTGGCTCAGTGGGTTACACTTCTGCCTTCAGCTCCAGTCATGATCCCAGGGTCCTAGGATCGAGCCCCGCATCAGGCTCTCTGCTCAGCAGGGAGCCTGCTTTCCCCCTCTCTCTGCCTGCTGCTCTGCCTACTTGTGATCTCTCTCTCTCTCTCTCTCTCTCTGTCAAATAAATAAACAAAATCTTTTTTTTTTAATTGCAAAACAATAGAAGAAAATCCTGTCGTGAAACATCAGTAAACCCAGGAAATGTCATATCACTTCAATGACGGTTCCCCTAAGAACCTTAGATAACAGGACAGCCACAAGCAGAAAAATGAAACTGGACAATTTCCTTACACCACACACAAAAATAGACTCAAAATGGATGAGAGAACTCAATGTGAGAAAGGAATCCATCAAAATCCTTGAGGAGAATACAGGCAGCAACCTCTTCGACCTCAGCCGCAGCAACTTCTTCCTAGAAACATCACCAAAGGCAAAGGAAGCAAGGGCAAAAATGACCTATTGGGACTTTATCAAGATCAAAAGCTTTTGCACAGCAAAGGAAACAGCTAACAAAACCAAAAGACAACTGACAGAATGGGAGAAGATATTTGCAAACAACATATCAGATAAAGGGCTAGTATCCAAAATCTATAAAGAACTTATCAAACTCAACACCCAAAGAACAAATATTCCAATCAAGAAATGGGCAGAGGACATGAACAGACATTTCTGCAAAGAAGACATCCAGATGGCCAACAGACACATGAAAAAGAGCTCCACATCACTTGGCATCAGGGAAATACAAATCAAAACCACAGTGAGATACCACCTCACACCAGTCAGAATGGCTAAAATTAACAAGTCAGGAAATGACAGATGCTGGTGAGGATGCAGAGAAAGGGGAACCCTCCTACACTGTTGGTAGGAATGCAAGCTGGTGCAACCACTCTGGAAAACAGCATGGAGGTTCCTCAAAAAGTTGAAAATAGAGCTCTGCCATGACCCAGAATTTGCACCACTGGGTATTTACCCTAAAGATACAAATGTAGTGATCCGAAGGGGCATGTGCACCCCAATGTTTATAGCAGCAATGTCCACAATAGCCAAACTATGGAAAGAACCTAGATGTCCATCCACAGATGAATGGATAAAGAAGATGTGATATATATATACAATGGAATACTATGCAGCCATCACAAGAAATGAAGTCTTGCCATTTGCAGCGACGTGGATGGAACTAAAGGGTATTATGCTGAGCGAAATAAGTCAATCAGAGAAAGACAATTATCATATGATCTCCCTGATATGAGGAATTTGAGAGGCAACGTGGAGGGTTTAGGGGGTAGGGAAGGAAAAAATGAAACAAGATGGGATCAGGAGGGAGACAAACCATAAGAGACTCTTTTTTTTTTTTTTTTAAGATTTTATTTATTTATTTGACCGAGAAAGATCACAAGTAGGCAGAGAGGCAGGCAGAGAGAGAGAGAGAGAAGCAGACTCCCTGCTAAGCAAAGAGCCCGATGCGGGGCTCAATCCCAGGACCTGAGATCATGACCTGAGCCGAAGGCAGTGGCTTAACCCACTGAGCCACCCAGGTGCCCCAAGAGACTCTTAATCTTACAAAACAAACTGAGGGTTCCTGGGGGGAGGAGGGTAGGGAGAGGGTGTTTGGGTGGTTATGGACTTTGGGGAGGGTATGTGCTATGGTGAGTGCTGTGAGGTGTATAAACCTGGTGATTCACAGACCTGTACCCCTGGGGCTAATAATACATTATATGTTAACAAAAAATAATAAATTTTTAAAAATCAATTAATTAATTAATTTTTAAAAAGAACCTCAGATAACAAAATTACCATCTAGAGATTATTCTAAAACATGTTTAAGGTACATAAAAAGCAGAGATCACAAACAGAGAAAGCAGTATTTTTTTAAAAGACTAAATTGACTTTAAAAAAAAAAAACAGAATTTCAAGGAATGTAACATGTACTCCTCAAAATTGAGAGTATTCATTGATTCCAACGAGTGGCAAGTCTTAGTTAAGTAAATGACAGGTTTTAACTGTGGAAGCATAAACATGACCCCTGGTTATTGTCCTTTCAACTGTAGGCATCAGGCAACCTTCCATCTTTTGTTGTGACATGCTAATGCCAGCAGACATGAAATAAGCAGGAAATGTGCTGAATGGGCTGGGCAACCCTATGGTTTCATGCCCAGCATACTGGTCTGTTTTAAATGTTAGGTTGGCATTAAAAAAAAAAAAAAGATTTTATTTAGTATTTATTTGAGAGAGAGAGAGAGAGCACACAAGTGGGTGGTGGGGAGGGGGTAGAGGGAGAGGGACAAGCAGACTCCCCACTGAGCAGGGAGCCTGATGCGGGGCTCGATCCCAGGACCCCAGAATCATGACCTGAGCTGAAGGCAGACACTCAACCTACTGAGCCACTCAGGCGCCCCTAAATGTGGCATTTTTGTGAAACATCACCAGGAGGATAACACTAAAAAATGACCCACAAAACAGAAATTTAAATGAAGCTTTCTGGGTAGCTACGCAGTGAGCATTGGAGGGGTTTTTTGATGCCTCATAAGCGAAACAAGCCCCATCTGGCTGATTCAGGCTTAGGCTGTGTTACAAGCAGCTGACATAATTCTCAATATTTACCAACTTGGAGGGTGGACTCCAAGGTTTTGGAGTCAGATCTGAATGTAAATTCTGATTGTACCAGTTATTGCTATATCTGGCCCAGAATGGGAATCCAGTCCCTGAGGCCTCCCTTCTCCCACTTCAGAAGGCTTAACAAAACCAGGGTCCACACAGCTGGTTCTTTTGCCCATCTGGGTCCTAATGACCCTTAGGAAGTAGGAATGGTAACAATTTACAATCTCTGGCAGGCACAGCACTAGATGTTTTATATACATTACTTCATTTTGATCCTCATGATCACCCTGAGATAGATACAGACGTAGATATAGATGATTTCCCCCATTTTATTTGCCCTGAATCACATGCTAAATTGTGCCAGAAATGAGATTTGAACCTATGTCTGTTCCTGGTTCTTTCCATAATGCTAAGTGGCTTATTTTGAGGCTTTTTACATTCATTTTCTTTTTCTTTCTTTCTTTCTTTCTTTCTTTCTTTCTTTCTTTTTTAAGATTTATTTATTTGACAGAGATCACAAGCAGGCAGAGGGTGGGGGTGGGGGGAAGGAGGCTCCCCGCTGAGCAGAGAGCTTGATGCGGGGCTCGATCCCAGCACCTTGGGATCACAACCTGAGCCAAAGGCAGATGCTTTAACCCACTGAGCCACCCAGGCGCCCCATTCATTTTCTTTCTGAACAACATATTTTCATAAAACTTTAAACACTGGCCAATAAGCAAAAGGACTCAGCTGATTTTCTTCTAGGCAGCTTTGTGGTCTTCATGACAGTCGTGTTTCTGTTGCAGGTCAGGCTGCTCCCCTCCCCTGTGCCTGCTGCACACTCTTATGTCAACCCCTCATGCAGAGACAGGCTTTATTGAGCTTTCTTGATGCTGCCTTCAAAGCTAGGGTGGCCATCTGAGAGGATGGAAGAAACCAGTAAAAGATGGGATTTTGAGGAGCCATCCCAGGTAGAACTGTGTTTTCACGCACCAGCACATTCATGGAGCAACTCTGGTGTAGTGAGGACAGCGAATGAGTACAAGTGAAGTTTAGTTCTCTGTGTAAAGAAGGGGGAGAGCATGTGTCTGAATGTAATTCCGACGGCATCAAGGTCATTTTAGAGCTGGTGGAGCTCTATTTGTCTTAGGAAATCTCGAAAACTTTTATAGGGAATTCGGAAAATATTTTCAGCCGGCAGGAAAGATAAAATCCCTGCTCACAAAGTACAGGCACGGGCCCAGAGACTGAACAGACAGACTGCTGTAAAACCCCCATTTAATAAGGCATTAAAATGCCATCGACCTGGACACATTTAAAAAAGAGAGAGAGAGAGAGAGAGAGAGCAATGAAAACAAATACCATTCAAGTAATTAGGATCTTATGCCTGAGGCCAGCCTGGATGCCAAGCAGGGGCTTCCCTGCAGGAATCCGCGTGGAGACCGATCCCAGAAAGGAGGGATCGGCTAAGACAAAGGCAGCTCTGGGCTGGGATTTTTCTCCCCAGTCCCCCTCGACCGCCTGCCCCTTGATGCCAAAGGCAGGACATTGGAAGTGGTCCCCCTCGCAGACCTCTCGGTCTCCTGCGGGGGTCTGGGGCTCAGGAGGATGGCCGAGCCACCCTCCTCCTCCCCCCGCACCCCACCAACGGCTGGGAGCAGGCTCCCCACTCCAGCTGCTAAGGGAGCAGCGCTTGGGCTTGTGCCTTCCTGCTCCGCCAAGGACAAGGAGGCATTTGAAGGTCTGCCTTATTGGGTAAATATGCTCCAAATTGGGGTGAGGGCTGGAGAGTGAACATTTGTTTACGAAGGTAGCTGTGAGGGGGAAAAAGCTGTCTTTTCACGAGCTCCTGCAAATACGGAAGCTGCCTCCCAGCTATTTCCTGCTGCCCGAGCTTCTGAAGAGTGGAAGGCCAGGTGCACAGCCTCCAGCCTGCACACTTCTTCCCCACCAGCCCCAGAGGTAGTTCCCCAGGGCTCAGCCCTAGAAATGTAAAAAACAAAGGACTTGTCCTCTTCTTTCTGGAGTGACCCCCTGTGTGTTTGTGGCACCAGCAGGGTGCAAGGCTGCTTGTCACCAAGCAATGCCTAGCAGGTCTCCCCGGAGGAGACACCCGTTGCATTTTCAATTGCCTCATGTCTCTGGTACAAATTGAGAGGGTCTGGTATTTTTCGCCTTTTCATTCACTTTTTAAAACTTCCCATCTGAATTTATGACACTGATCAGTAACTTTTGTTAAAGACTCCCATAGAGAAACTTGTGACTCTGAATATGTTTCTCTTCTATTTCTTCCTCTTCCTGTACCCTTTCCTTTTCTTCCAATACGTTGTAATCGCCAGCAAAATTTGGCAGTGAGAGATGGGAGAAAAGGAGAGAGGAAGAAAGGGAAAAGAATGAAAGAAATACAATTAAAGTCTAAGCATTTTCTGGGGTTAATTTGAATTGGACCAGTTGGTTTCGTTTTGTAATACAAAAGAAAAATTCAGGCCTTAGGGCCTAAAACTTTCATTAAATTCAGCTTTGGTGAGTTCTAATAATACAGAGGTTTATTAAAAGCGTGAAAAATGTCATTGCGGAGGCCTTCCCTGGGCAGCAGCCTCACCTCTTGGGTATGACTCATGCTTCCTCCATGGCTGCCTGAGCTGTAAAGTTGTGGGTAGGATATTTAAGGTCCAGTGAATCTTTCTTGCCATTTTACTGGGATCATGTCCCAATTAGCAATCTTGCCATCCAGAGCAGTAGCCGGACAGCAAAAGTGAGAGAAGGGCTGGGTGCTTAGGGCTGTTACAAATGATTAGTCCGAAAGGGTAGCGTAAAATTTAGAACTTAGTCTCCGGCAGGAGTCTGCAGGAGGAAATGAAGGGATCAACAACACGAGAGGAGCACTGTGGCCGATTGTTCCCGACCACAGCCACAGGCTTTTCTGTGTGTGCTGGAAATTGACCTCGTCCAAAGCTGAGGACGCAGACAGGGCAAAGACACCGATAAGGTAAATGATGATGCTAAATCATCCACCTCTCAGAGCCAAGGAGATTGCTCCATACCTTGCCAACTGTTCCCCCTCCTTAGTCTATAAAAAGCAGTGATTTTTTTTTCATGCAAATACAAACATGAGCCTGGATGGTACTAATTGGACCAACAGGAAATATAATAATTGCAATCCCTTTCTTTTCTCACTAAGTATTTTCATGCAGGGCATCTCATTTGGCCCATAAAGCAGGCCTAGGAGGTTGGTGGCACAGATAGTACTCATCCTTCTTTGTAAAGAGGAAATCAAAGCCAAGGAAGACTGGGGGATCTCCAACAAAATAGTGGCAGAGTTGGGACTTTCTTTCAGGAATAGGGTAATTCCCAGCATCCCTGAATATGGCGATGAGCTTTGAATGAAGGAGCAGAAAGCCCAAGCTTCCTGTGGTACCCGTGAAGATGGCTGGTATCTCCGCCGGAGGGATGCCCTTCCTAAATGTCCTTGAATGTTGTCCTGAATCCTGGATGAGTCCCAAGCCCCTGGAAGTGTGAGGTGCTCAGGGGGCTGGAAAGACCAGACGGGATTCTTCCCAGAATGGCCCTCCGTCTCCCTTTGGCACTCTATACCTAACTGCTCATAGGCTTTGGCGTCTGTTAAAGGAGGCTTAACTGTGAGACAGGAGAAGCAATAAAGTCCCAAAAAGCAATAAAAGGAATTTCCCAGAAAAAAAAAAAAAAAGTCTACATCTTTTCAGCATCTAAAATAAAATCTGTGCAGACTGGCATCCCATGTTGGGGGAGGGGACCAAATTAATTGAGCTCAGTTTTATCTGTACTGTCTTGTTTAACCTTTTCTATAACCTTGGAAGAGAGGGAGCACTTCATTACCCCTAATTAACATATAGGGGTATAGAGGCTCACAGAGATTAGGCATACAGCTAATAAGTAACGGGCTCCAGGACCACACTCTCTCCACTGTCTTCTTTTGCCTCTCCATCTCTGGGAGGTCATGTAGAGCCCAGACCCTCGCAGGCACTTCTCTAGCACACCTTAGCCTCCATACTTTTTAATTTTTATTTATTTTTTTAAATTTTATTTATTTAAGAGAGAGAGAGGCGAGAGCACGAGCAGGGGAAAGGGGGTACAGGGAGAGGGAGAAGCAGATTCCCCACTGAGCAGGAAGCCTGACACAGGGCTCCATCCCAGGACCCTGAGATCATGATCTGAGCCACTCAGGCATCCCTCCATACTTTTTTTTTTAAATCTCACCTCCCTTCAGCAAAAAGCTTTCAAGCACATACCCTAATATATTATGTATTATTCATAAATTTACTTATATAAATTACACATACTTACTACTGTACTAATCTAGACCTTAGATATTTGAAAAGGATGAGATAAATATAGAGAAAGAAGTTTCTGTATTTCCTACCATTACCCTTCTTTGGAGAGAGTCCTGCTGTAGATTCAGAGTCCTGGATATAACTAAGAAATTCATGATTTCAGACATTATCCATGGAATTATAGACCTTCAGTGCTGCAAGGGTTAAGAGGAGCTGTGCAGAAGAAGGAAAAGGAGGCTCAGAAAGAGGGCGAGTCACACAGCTGGCGAGGGACAAAACTGGGACCAGAACCGGCATCTTCTCACACCCAGTCCCAAGCTCTTTCCACTGCTCACCATTGATAATAATATGCCAAAAGCTCATTTTGGGGGGCTAGAAAACTCAGGTCGTCAGTGTGACTGGCCATAGCTTAATGCCTGAACCTTCGGTACTGAGTTTGGAGTAAATACAGGCCCATCAACTGCCCTGAAGAGACAGCCCTTGGCTTTGAGTCTGGGCCACAGAACATGTGGGCCAGGCCGTCAGCACGTGGGGTCTAAGGGAAGGAAGACTGTGCTGTGCTGTATTTGGTGTTATTAAAAGCAGCTCACATAGTTTCCATCATTCCTAATGGAACAACGTCATTTTACAGACCCAGCCCTTGCTTCAGCCACCCTAGCTAGGAATTCTTGGTGTAAAGAACTGTGACTCCAGATCGAGTCTCTTCCAGGTCATCCCGAGGAAGAGTTCTATGACCAGGAGTTGCAAAGGCAAGGAAAAGACACCCAGGCTCTGCCACCCAAGCCAAGAACACCTGGGGCCATCCCCCAAACACTTTGAACAGTTGTTTTAGAGTGACCTGGATTATTTACTAAGTCTGCTAGTTTGGACCAAGCTGTCCCAGTCTCATGCATAGGATGAAACCTAATGCAGTGACAGCCTACCCACTCCCACCTCCTCAGCCCCCACCCAGTGAGACAGAGGCCAACAAGTTCATGGCCAGCCTGTGGTGAGTGGTTGTGTCTGGTAGAAGCAATGATAAATCTAAGTGCCACAAATTCTTTACTAAATTATATTTGGACGAATCTCCAGCTTCCTTAGGCTTTGAATATAAGGAAGTTTCAGATTAGAGCATTTTAAGGAACTCATCTACTCAGGTGGGATGGTGAGTGGCTCATCTGTGACTGCCCTAGCTCATAGGCACCTATATTCTAGGGAGAGAGGTCAAGCTCTTCAAGAGGACGAAGGCGCACCATCATTTCCTAAGCATATACCCTGTCCTAGGTACTTTACGCAGGGAGCCATGTTTGGGGGCTTCTTATCTGGCTTTGTTGGGGTTATCTCTTTCTAAGGGAGAGACAAGGCCAGTCCTATCTTGGCTTAGGGTGAGTGGTCTCCTATAGAAGGGCTTGGGAGAGTGGACTATTTGGAATCCCTGAAACAGAAAGAGATATAAAGACCTGGAGGGCAGAGGCTGGAAACAGCCCCCGTCTAATACTCCCAGGGCTCATTTGCCCTGTACCAAGCAATTAGATAAGACAACAGAGAGTTTTAAGTTTGGGCATCACACTCTCAATGTAAGCCTGCTGGGCAGGAGGGTGCTCAGACTGCTTGTGAGCTTGGGGGGGCACAGGCCTAGCCTGTGCACCTACAGAAATAGCTGCAGGGTGTCCTGTTCTCTCACCACACCCCGGCGGTGGCCAGAGCAAAGCAATCAGGCCATACCAAGCTGAAAGCAGAGTCACCAGCAAAGATAGCTCTCCCTTGCTTGAGCAACCTCTTGTCTTTTGCCTGGGCCATTCCCTGGCTCCCAAGTCTGAAGAGCCCTCACCTCACAGGCAATGCTCTTGTGCCCTGGAGTGCTGCTTCCTACAGCCCTATGCTCTGCGGCCTCACACAAACACTAAAAATTGGGCAGCTCAGACCCAGGGATTTGCCGCCATGGTAGACACTGCCAGCCCCGATGACAGAGAGAGAAAGTATACAGATGTAAGCCAGCTTTAGAAAATAGAATCTGCCTCAATTAGCACAGGTTTGGGAATGTGCAGGTAGGGAACTGGAGCCCAGGTTTCTGACTTGAGCAATGAGACATTGGCTGGTGGTGCCGTTTACCTAAACACAGACGGCAAGAGGACATTTGGAGGGCTTTGGTTTGAACCGGAAGAGTTGGAGATCCTGACATCTATTAAACGAAACATCCAGGAGACAGTCTCAGGAAAGGGAAAAAGGAGATCAGACCTGAGATTGGTCAGCATATGTCAGTGAAAGACCTAGGGAGAGTGGCTAGTGAGGAGACATGGCTAAAGCTCCAGTCCTGGAACAACAACTTCATTACAGGCCTGGGCAGAAGAAAAGGTGTCTAAGAAGGAGAGCCCGAGAATCGGAAGGGAAACAAGCAGGGTGAAGAGACCCAAAGGTCAGTCTCTGTGCACATGACTGGGAGCAGCAACCACTTCCCAGAGTTACTATCATAGCATTTGGGCACGATTTCATTGACTCCTTCTTTTATTCTAGGCACTTCTATAATCACAATTTATTTTTCTTTGTTCCTTAGTGAAATCTGTTCATTATAAAAGTAATACATGCTCATGTTAACAAGGCAAATAAAGCAGAGATGTATGGGGGAAATATCAGAAAAAATTACTCCTAAACCTCTTAGCCCCTACCACACACACACTTGCACACACACAAGCACATGTCACAGGTTCACATGTCACACACACACATATAGACAGACACACAGAACACACACATATGCACACATACATGTGCACACACAGGGGGGTTGTTATTTTATTTTATTTTATTTTATTTTGCTTTATATTTCACACAAATGGGAAACCATACCTATTACTTACAAAATTTTTTTCACACAATACATCATGGAGCTATATATTTATATATTTCATTCTCTTGTTGATTGTTGTTTAATGATCTGTAGTTTGACTGCAGCAGTGTTTTTTTCATTCCCGAGTATTCTTGAGATCATACTCTATGCTATGATCCTCTTTTTTCACTTAGTATTAAATCAATTCCCCATGTCATTAAACACATTTTGTAAGTATAATTTCAATGACTGTATCATAGTCCTGAATATGAGTATATCATAATTTAACTATAATTTACTTTCTGCCAATTTGGGCTATTAAAAATAATACCATAATGAACATTATAGAACACTAAGCTATGTCCACATTTCTGGTTATTTCCTTTAGTATATGAACACTAATTTTAGAGTCTTTGTCCAAGTTACCAAACTGCTTTTCCTAGAAAGACTGTAGCAATCTGTGTTCCCACTGACAGTGATTGAGAGTTGCTCCTCACATCTTTTCTTAAATGTTTATTAATTGGTTAGATAAAAATGGTGTTTTATCACTTTAATTTGCATTCCAGGTGATTCAGGAGGTTAGCTTTGTTCAAGTTCATTATCCCTTTGCAATTCTTAAAATGATGCTGATCACAGGCACCCAGGGCCGTCCATTTCTAAATCAGCCCTTCCTTTTTCACCACTTGCCCTACCTCAGATGCTTCTTTCCCACCCTGGGCTCCAGCGTGGCCCTCTCCTTCCTGGGTCTGCATCCCTTGCCATCAGCTCACAAGCCTCTCATTCCTTCCTTGGTCCCAGAGCTGGTCTCTGTAATAGCTGCCATGCCCTGGCTCAGCCTCCCCCAGTCCCCCTGCCCTGGAGGACCGAACAGGAGCCTGAATTTTCAATCAGGCTTCCAGGGCCCAGCATCAGACTGGGGTCAGTGCTGACCTTGGGCAGACACAGCCAGAGCCCTTCCTGCCCTGCCCTGGGCCCAGGGAAACCAGAGGGCTGCTGTTAGGGCCTTACCTGCTGTGACTTTGTACAACTCTGTCTCATCTTTTCCTCTCCCATTTTCCTCCTCTCCGCATTATGCCAACTCAGGCTTTAATTTTCACAAATGATACAATTTGGTGGTTTGGGGTTTCTGCAGGAGAATTTCTGTGATCCTCTGAGCACTGGGACCTGTTTGCCCTTGTTAGAGAAGAGGGACTCTAGATGCTCTGCAGACCCCGTCAGGCTGTGGTAATAAGCAGGGGCTGTTTGAGCGGCAAAGTGTAAACCTGGTCCTTCTTAGTGAGACTTCGCAGAAATCCCACTGGAGATTTTTCTGCCCCTGCCCTGTCTACTTTCCTTCATAATGATAAATGGCTGAAAAGAAAACTATCTAATCTCCAAACTGCTTGCTTTTTTTCTCCTCTTTCTTCAAGGAGAGAAAGAAGAACACGGTCACATAAAACAGAGTCCTTCATCGCCTGCTTCTCAGGAGACAGTTCCTTCCCTTTTCATCCCAGGCCTGTTTCTGATCTCTGATGGGCTCACACTGAAAGCTCTGGCCAGCCTCTCTAATCAGCTGCGACAGATGACAGACGCTGCAGTTGCTTGGGTTGCCCATCGAAATTGAATTGATTACCCGGCCCCTTTGCCATTTTGTTCTGCACACAATTGCTTAATAGCTGTCACCTTGGCTTTCAGTCCCAGCCGGCTGCAGGCTGACTGGTTCCCATTACTTGGGATGGCCAGTGCAAGTTCATCACCTTTACAGGATGTCCCTGATTGATTCCGTATGCCTCGGAGACCTGTAATATATTTGCATAGGAGGGAGCATGGCGCTGTTGGGGGACGGGATAGAACTCTCTCGGCTGCGGGAACTGCCAGGTTTAGCTGCAGGGCTAGCCATATTTGAATCATTACCAAGGCTTCTTGTCAGGAGTCTGGCCTCTGCTGACACAGCTGCTAATGAATTTGTAAATTTTTAAAAAATACAAAACAACCCAGCCTGATCTAACCTTTGCTGTCGCCACCTGCTGCCTGGGTGGGGACGGCCAACAGAACCGTGCTTTTCCTGCTGAGCTTGTGCTGGTCTTTTGAAATGACAGTCTCTCCCTCCCCGCTCCCTTCCCCTGCCTGCCAAGCAGGAGAACTGGGCTCAGAGGGGAACATCTTTCAAGTGAAATCTTTGCACTGGGAACTACTTCAATTAGACAGCAGGGGGAATGTTAACATGCCCTCCGGCCTTTTAAGTGGGTTTTAATTTTATGTTGTAAGATAAGACACTGCGAGGCTGGGGCTGCTACTTCTCCAGCAGGCTCCATTAGTGGGGCAAGCCGAGGCCTCTTGACCCCCTGAGGCCCAGCCAAGACTGGAAGTTGGTTTGGTTTTTTAACAATTTGTCAGTCTGACCCAGCATCTCTTTCATTCTCCCTTTGGTCGTGCCAGGCTCTTCTGTTGTTGGAGGGCAGTTGGGTAGCCGAGTTGTAGCTGAGAGCCTAGCCCCCTTTCCCCAAGCGGCCGGGCCTGGGCTAGAGAGCAGAGCCCTGGGTGGGAGCTGCCTGTCTGTGGCCTCACAGCTGAATATTCATCGTTTTTTTTTTTCCCCCTTCCCAAGCAGAGCACTGTGGAAGCAGACACTTTTCATGTGGCAGGTTTCTGGCCCGATGATGTATGACCTGTTGGCGCTACTGAATGGTGCCCTTTGTTCCAGGGTATCCCATGTGCCCCCTTTTTATTGACTTGTTGATTCAGAGGGGCAGGAAAGTTCCACAAATCCCACTGCAGGCCCTGCTCTCTAGCCGTGCCCAGGTGGGGAAGCCCAAGGACCTCATGCTTCCCAGAAAGCAGGTAGGAAGATAGGGGCTGCCTAGAGGCAGAATATTCCTTAAGAGACAGCATTCTTTACCTTGGACTCAGGCAACTATGTGTCTAGAGAGCCTGGGAACCCACATGTAGCTCCCAGCCCTCTGTCTGGGGTTCTAGAAAGTGTGGGGTATCCCAGAATTCAGTCTTCGCCCAGAAAGAAAAGAGCAGAGCGGGTGTGTACACAGGCACACATACATGCAGACAAAACCCACTTAAAATTAAAAGTAAACCCACCCCTTCCCTGAACCCTAAGCTAGGTTCAGGTAAGTTTTTCTCTGTGACCAATGAGCCCAAGATGGGAACCAACAGCCAAGGAGAGAAGGAGGTTGGCCTCCTTCCCCAGCAAGAAGTTTCCCCAGAGAGCAGCCCTACAGCCACAGGGAAGGATTCAGGGGGAAAAAGATGACAAAGTTGACTTTTTACCCAGCAGGAAACCTCATCATCCTGAAAAAGATGAGGGTTTAAAGAATGCCCTTATCCTTGCTTTCTCTTCTGCTGACTTCCCAGACCAGCCTGCTGTGCAGACAGTGGGTAACAATGAGCAGCTTTGGAAAAGGAGCCACAAGGGGAGGGGGCAAGAGGCAGGATTGTAAGGAGGGAGACCCAACACACCTTTCCATACCAGCTTCTCTTCTAATCTAACAGGGTGAAACTAGACTGAATTTCATCTCTCCTTTTCACACTCCATCTTATGGCCAAGCTGTAGGGATCTGGCAAAGGAGTGGGAAGAAGAGATCTCTGCCAGGCCTTCATTCTGTTCTCTGGGCTGCAGCTGGCTGATGAGCTCAGACATCTGACCTCTCCAGGAAACCCCAGGCTCTCCCTCCAACCTGCTCTTCAGTTCCTTGTCTGAAGAGGCCACACAAATCCCACCAAGAATTCCCTTCTGTGTAAGACCACCTCTCCCAAATCACCAGGTTGTGTGTTGATTACTAAAAGGGGACGAATTCTGGTGTATTGCCTGCCTTGCCCTTCTGGGGTCTTTGCGGGCCCTGGAATCCAGACCCATCATCTGGGGAGTAGCATGAGAGCAGAGGTACAATTATTCCGTTGGCTCTAAATCCCTTCACTCGAGGCTCCGAGGCTCCATGGTATAAATGCTCAGAGGCACAGAAAAAAATACCAGCAAAGGGGACACTAAGACCATTGCTGAGCCAAGAAATGACAAGTCAGTAGTAAAGAGCATCCACACACTTCACAGTTGTAAAATGGCTTTATGTTACGATATGTAAAATAAAATGTCCATGCTATATAACAAAACACTTGAAGTTCCATATCCCCTGTTGGCTATTGTGTCTTCTAAAATAGTTTAATCTATGGTGGGTGTATATTTATATATATAGATTTATTTATTTATATATTTATTATTTATTTATTTATTTATATGTTTTCTCTAAACCCTTCTTAGTTTTTAACATCAAATGTGTAATAAAAATTTAAATAGATGTCTTTCCAAATACCCCCTCCAGCGTTTATTTTAAGTTTATTCATTTGTAAAAAGCAAAGCTGAATTTGACATGTGGCCTGCATTTGTGAGAGAGAGAGATATATATTTATTTATTTATATAATATATAAATAGCTATTCAGCATGCAAAGAGTTTAGTGATTTCCCAAATTAGATTACAGAGTTCACGCCAGCCACATGGATGGTCTGGTGACGGTCCGCGCTGAAGAGCTGGGCTGGGGACTATATGATCCACCTCACGGGAGAATTATCCTCACTTCTCTGAGCTCACTGGCTGAATGTACTGGAAGAAATGAATGTTTGCTCGATTCTTGTTTTTATTCCTGTCGGGCTTTCTTGCTCCAAAGGCGAGGATTTTCTGGGAGCTGAACAGACTCTGCCTGGCAGCAGCTCCGATGCGGCCTCCTGGGGACGTTGCCAGGTGAAGTGTGTTTCATGACTGCCAGTCATCAGATGCAGATGGTGCCTGAAAGGCCGAGTCTTGTACACCAGAGAGAGTGGGAAACTGCATGTCGGGGGCTGAGAGGACGGGCTTTGTGTCATATAAAAAAACCTGAATGATGACAGAGATGCTATTGGTTGCATTTTCCCTCCTCTTGAAGGAAAAAAATAAAATGTTTTAATACCCATCAGGTGGCACTTAGCACATGACCTTCTCTGAAAGTCATCCCTCAGACCTCAGGACTCCAGGGATCAATTTCCAGGCCACTGACTGAGCTGTGAGCTCTACTCTCAGAGAGCACTTTGTGGCTTAGCTGAACGCACGTCTCAGGTCATCTCACGGAATCTCCAGAGGCCAAAAGAGGGGCCCCCTACTCCCCAGACAAGATTTTCAGCTTCTCTTGCTACCAGAAGGCCAGGAACTCAAAGATGTGCACAGAGTCCTCCCACCCCAGCAATGAGAGTCTTCTCCAACCTTCCCTATGAGAGAGATCTCATCACCTGGCCCCTGAGTGAATCAAAGATTATATTATCAAAACCTTTAAGTAACTCACATGAACTCTCCACTCCCGTCCTATCCATGTACCTGTCAGGAGATATGAGATAACACTGGACCCAGGTACCAGAGCCAAAAATCACTTCTTAGATAATTGTGGTTTTCTTCCTTGTCGTGGCCTCAGCTGTATGTCAGAAGGCGGATATTCTCCAAACGTAGGCACATACACAGGCACACAAACATGCAGACGCACACGCAGACACCCTACCCTTTGAAATACCTTCCCGGGTTTCTTGGTAGCGCAGGCCACCCACAGAGGTTAACACCGGATTACCGTGGTCCTGGGGCTATCAATAGACATGGGAGTCATCCGTCAGTCCAGTTCTCTACCGTTCCCATTCCTGAATGATACTGTAAGGAAGCTTCCCGGGACAGGGAGAAGCTCTGAGAGTAGAGAAACTCATTGGCAGCATTCAGGTGTGGAGAAGGCGGCTTCCTCTCGCACACGGCGGGGAGGCCACGCTCCCTGGGGAAGGAGGCAGTGGGGCCCCGCTCCCGGACCTGAGACTGTGAGAGCTGATTGTAGACGCTGAAGTGGGTGTTTCCCGGCGGCTGGGAGCTCTGAGCGGAGAGAGTGGGCAGCCGAGGCATCATAGTGGTGGCGGTGAAGTGGGTGGGGAAGGACTGGTAAGGCACAGTCTCCATTGTCTGAACACTGTAGCTTGTGTACGGGGAGACTGACGTCCACATGTTACAGCTCAGGGGGGGTGGAGGCAAGTCGTCCACCCCAGACACCCCACCAATCTCCGGCCCCGAACCTGAGTACATACAGGCTTCTCTTGGGGTCACCTCACTGCAGTAGGAGGGGCTCAGCATCTGCTGGTCGTAGGGAGGGGGAGAACGGAAATAATGATCCTCTCCCACCGCGGGGGGAGCTTCCAGATAGGATCGCTTGCAGGGTAAGTCCAGGTGGCGGGCACTGTCTGCTGGAAGACAGAGAAACCTTCAGGAAGAGCCATTTCCACCAGCCCGGGGCCCAGAACCCTCCTCTTGGATGCCAAGACAGCCTGCCATTGTCACTTAGGACTTGCCCCTCATCCCATGTGGCCATGGCACTTCCAGAATCACTTTAATCAGCTACAGCTTTTATAAGGAGGCAGCAGCCAAGAAGTGGTCAGATTATGGACCCTGCTCAGAGGACACAGGGGACACCACATCAGTGGACATGCAGTGATGTGGTCAGCCAGGCGGCGTATAGCTTTCATCCTTTGCCACCATGACTCCTGGGGATGGGAAGAGGCCTTAATGTGCCCAGGCATTCTTAGGCGAGGCCCACCCTGGCCAAGGAAAGTGGAGGCAACTGCCAGGCCAAACTAGGCCCAGAGGCCACATCTGTCTGAATTAGCCAGAAAATTAAAGCCACAATGTTTCTGCCTTAATCCTCAGCTCCCAGGAAGGCCTTAGCAAGCCAAAGATACTTGCAGGCACGTTCCTGTTGCTTTTAGTAGAGGAAGTAAACCCTACATGTGTTCAAAGGAGTCCCAGCATTGTTATAATACAGATTCCAACCAAACAGTGTTTACAAAATGGAAATGGAGCCGATAATCAGTAAAAGGTGACTTGGACTTTTAAGGCTAAGCTGATACTCTCTTTGGGGAAAGATGACATCAGCTGCCCCAAACCACCTATGTGTGTCTTTCGATGTCCTCAGCCATGACAGCTTGACTGTCTGGAGTGGGTCACCCCTGTTTTAGGATTGAGGGTGCTTTGATAAATGATAGCTCCAGTCCCCACACCTCTGGACCCTGAGTTGTCGGCCTCCTCGCAGGCTTAGACACAAAGCCCATGTGACTTTATGTGATGTGCCCACCCCATGAAGGCTCTGAGCAGTGGCTATAAAAAGCACCTGGCACTGGGCAGGGGTACCCACCGGGGTCCTGGGGACATCAAGGCCAGAAGTGGTCTGTGAGGATTAAAATCAAGAATCAACATCCCTGCACTAAGCTGGCCATGTTCCTAACCCTCCAGGTTTGTTCTCCCAGGCCACACGATAACCAGGTATGTGCATGTGTGTGCATGTGTGTGTGTACATGCACACATACACGCATAGGCGTGTGTCCACACAGCATGAATGTTCGCACATGTGGTGGAGAGTGTTTGTAGGAAGAGCTTTACCCCTTGTCTGACTGTCTAGGGCTTCCAGCCTAGGAGAGAGCTACCTCGTCTTTTCAGGCAGTGGTAGAAGAGGCTGGAGTCCCTCTGGGCTGGGAAGGTGTTGAGGGGAATGTCCTGTGGCTCAGCAGTGGCAAACTGCATGTGAGCCCCGTTCTCGTACTGGTAGTGCTGGAGCGCCTGATGGGCACCGTGCAGGGGGCTGACGTCAGGCTTGGCTGAGAGCTGGGTGGAGACGAGCCTCTGCCTCATGATGCTTTTGGAGATCACAGGATATTCTTTGCTGGTGAGGCGGGGAGGACAGGGACAGGAAGACAGAAAGAGAGTAAAGAAACTTTGAGGGTTACCCTTCGTTCTCCTGAACCCAGTCTGCACCCCTACCCCCGACCCGCATCCCGCCCCCGGGCCAGGCAGCCCCACCTCTGCAGCCGAGCCACACGCAGGTCACTGTCGTCACTGCCCCGGAATCCCTTGGCAAAAGGGTTGTTCTCAATTTTCAGCTGTGTGATCTGTCAGGAGAGGACACACAGAGTCGCCATAGTAGAGGACTGAGCTGGTCCTCCTCCCCTGTCCCAGACTGTTCAGAGCTCTGGGCAGAGTCAAGGGACGGTGTACACCCCAGTCCTCGACCAGCTGGCCGGCAGCCTTGCTGAGTCCTCCCGGCCCTCTCCATCCATGACTGGCTCCTTGCTGGCTCCCATCCATTCTCCTCACTGCAGACCTTCTGACTCTGCCTCCTGTTCTCCTATCTGTGTGCCTCTCACAGCTTCACATCTGTGTCACCCCATCCAGGGCATCTGCCACATCAGCTTCTAAGGGACCATACTAAATGCAAATCTGTCACTCTTCTGCCTGAAATCTGCCACAGCCTATGGCCCTTCCTCAATCCCCCAAGCCCACCTGGCCAGTCCCTTGCACGATGTGACAAGCCCCCTGAGAAGGGTTGCCTGGGCAGCGGCAGAGGGACAGGGGAGAATGGCCCATGCATGGACCCAGAGGTGGTTTGGGGCAGTCAGGCTGGGGAGGGGCTTAGCAGGGTGGGAGGTAGACCCATCTGACCACTGGCTGACCGCAGGCTCAGTCTCCCGGCTCCCACACAGCTGACCGTGCCCTGAGGCTCCTTTCCCCAATCTTTCCCCTTTCCCGGCAGGCCCTGAGTCTGATCTTTGAATCCCAGCAGGGCCAAGAAGTTTGTAGGACAAAATGGCCTAATACTCAAGCCACAAGGCAAGATCCACGCTCTTGGTTCTTATAGTGCCGACTTTGTCCATTCCCCATAATTACTTCGCACTGGAGATTTAGGAATCTGGTCTCCCTTCCTACTCAGCATTTGCTTTCTCACTGCTCCGAGGGACAGTTCAGGTGTCCAAGGCGCCTCTGCCCCGTGCATGGGGGCTTCCCTTCCTGCCTCCCTGATGGCACAGAAATGCCAGGCAGGGTCAGTGGTGGGGGCTGGGGGTGGCTATACCTTGTGATTCTGGTAGGAGGTCACAGAGATGAAGGAAGTCTCTGGGAACACATGGGTGCAGAAGGCTGTGTTTTTGGAGCCGAAAGCATTGTTCTCATCAGCCTTCACGATGTGTAGCCTTGGCTGGTACTTGTGCATGGAGTTGAGGATGATCTGGAAGACAAGGGTCTCTTTCTGAGCTCTAGGTCCCCACCCCCTCGTCCCTGGTCTCAGTCAGCTGGCCTCAGGCTGGCTTTCATGCTCCTAAAAGCCCAGGTTCCAGGGTCTGACTCCTGGGACAGGCCAGAAAGGTGCTAATGCTCCCAAGCAAAGAAGCAGGCTCCTGGGCCCCAGCTCAGCCCCCATGGCCCCCGCTTAGCCCCTCTGCTCCAGAACGAATGCCTGGCCCCAAGACCTTCCTGATGGCACAGATGTTTCACTGCAGTAATGGAGAACTGAATAGTTTAAAGCCCAAGTGACCTCAGCACTGTGTAGCAGGTGGAATTCCGAGCTGTAGGCAAAGGCCCAGGGTGTCACTGACTCTCTGTGTGACCTCAGGAAAGTCACTGGACTTCTCTGAGCCTCAGTTTTCATATTTGTAAAATAGGATCCTAATTCATAACTCATCTCCCTCAGGTTTCCTGCTCCAGCTGCCCCTTCACCCTGCCCATCCTGTCCTCTCTTGCCTCTCCTGTTCCTCACCCCCCTCCTCCCCCCCCCGCACTGCTGTATGACCCGCTTTTCATAAAGATGCCTGCCAGGGTGTACAACATGGGGGAGGAGCTGAGGAGGGTGTCCCACTTGGAGTTTTTTCATCTGTTTCAACATTTGCAGAGGCCTGCTGAAGGGATTCTGGGAGACCCAGACGCATCCTGCGGGCAGACCTGCTCAAGGCTGCTCACAGCCTGGGAGGGAAGCTCCGTCATAAGCTACAGTTTCAGGTGCCAGGGTAGGAGATAGCAAAGTTCTAGAAATAATGCCAGAGAAGGCCAGAGGCCCCACGCACCTACAGGCCCTTGAGGATGCCTGGGGCTGGGGAGTTGAGTCGACCCACCAGACCAAAAGAACCCACGAGGCTTGGCCCTGGAGCCTTGGGAGTAACATACAGTAGTTGCGGCTCCAAACCTGCTTCATTCGGCTGTGCCCCACGGTAGCGGCTGCATCATGTGCCATTAAAATGTATTTTTTATCGTTGACATTTGCCAGACGCCCTCCCTATTGGAGGCAGGACCAGGAATTTGGGGCATTTTATCAGCACCGCTGCTTTTGTTAACCCTTTGGCTCCTATTCTGGCTGGGCAAGGCTGGCCCTCTGGCCCCATTACTCTCTGAGTTCCCTTCTCTCCTTCCTTTCCTTCTAGGGGTGCCCCTTCCTGGGCTAGCCCTGCTGGCTCCCATCTTCCCAGTTCCCAGGTCTGGTGCCAGATTAAAACCCTGAGTGACCAGAGTGCCAGAGGAAGGGCCGGAACCAGACTCTTCTAGGGCACACCAAGGCAGAAGGGTTAGTCTAGGGAAAGGTGCCACATTCAGCACGGCCTGGGGACAGAGAAAGCCCAGGGGACAGGCACAGCTGAGGAGCAGGTGGGGCAGCAGCTGGGCCATGGCCTCTGGCTCTCCCTGGGCTCCTCAGCTTGCCTGGATCTCTCTATCCAGCAGAGCTAGTTTTTCTGCCTTCTGCACTGGCTGTGACAGCCTCCCATGACAAATCTCTGGACCCTCTCAGGGCAGATACAGAGCATCCCAAGCCCCCAGCCAGGGCCTGCAGCTGAGGACCCATTGCCCAACTGGGAGCCTGCCAGATAAACAAACGCAGAGTGGACACAAGTCCTGCCTCGGGAGGCCTCAATGGACATCCGTTTCCAAGAGGCTGGGGATAGGGGATGGGTCTTGGGAAACAGCTCTCAGTCCCTTTAGGTTATTCTGCCACCCCGCACTGCCCCCCAGCTGCAGGAGTCCACAAAGGACCCAAGTTCCCAGAAGACCAGGAAACTAAATCCCTGGGAGGTGGCCAAGATGCCTCCAGAAGTCCCCAGAGTCCCACCTCCTGGCCTTTTCACATGCAGTTCCTTTGGCTTGATCTTCCTTTTCCCCTCTCTCTCACCTTCTAGGGTTATCGTCTCTAAACCTGACTCTTCCGGGAAGCCTTCCCAGACCACTAGGTCCTGTTGTGAATCCCTGATTCTGAAACTTCCTCCCTACACATTGTCTACTTGGCTGTTGTGTTGCTCCCTAGTGGTTTCCAGTTCCTGCTTGTCCCTTCAATTAAACTGTGAACTCCTCAAGAGAAAAAGAGAAAGGGCCATATTTTTTACTCCTTTTGTACCTCTGGGCTCCTTTACCCTCAGACAGGAACTAGTAAGTGCAAGGCAGCCTCTAAGGCATTTTTAGGTCAAAATTCAAGATTAAACGTGTGCACAGTGTGCTTCCATCCCCGGCGGCAGGTCTAGCCCCTGGCCACTTGGGGAGCAAACAGCCAGTGGACTGACAGATCTAAGCAATGCCAGGCACCAGCACAGTGAGGCTGGGCTGTCCCTCAAGGATACCATCAGACAGATGACAGTACCCACCCTGCTCCTCGGCCACCTGGGGAGTCCTAGGCTCTGTCAGTCTGGCCAGAGCCCTGGGTACCATCAACTCCCTACTCTTCACTGTCACTCACCTCCAGGTCCAGTCACCTCCAGGACCAAGTCCTGTGACTCCATCCACAAGATAAATGTCTCTCTGTTCCCACTGCCCAGTCCTGATTCAGCGCACCCCCACCCCCGCCATCTCTCTCTGGGTTTGGGGCTACCTCCTCCTGTCTCTCTCCATTTTCACTGCTACACATCAGATCAGGTCACTCCCCTGCTTATAACATTCCAGTTCATCCAGGAGGACTGTCCACTTGCTTTGTATTTCTTCCTCTTGCCTCCCAAGTTTTCCTCCCTCCATTCCTGCCAGCATTTAGAGCTCAATAAATGTCTTATATTCATAATGCCACCTTTGCTGGTTCCCTCTTGCCCCTTGGGATAAAGGCCAAACTCCTTAGCCTATCAGACAAGGTCCTCCATTGACTGAGGTGGAGAGATTGCCAAATACACCTTCTAGGGGAGGGACCCAGTCTGGCTGGCAGGGAAAACTGGGAAGAGAGAAAGTGCCAGACGTGAAGGGCAGGGAGGAGCCATAGGGGGGTGCAATCCTGGACACAGAGAAGTCGGGAAGAGTCCAGAAGCTTAAGTGGATCTCTGCTCAGCAGCTGCAAGACTTGAGCAAGCTCTTTCCCCCCAGTCATTGGGGTCCCTATCTGCAAAGGGAGGCCTTCGACTAAGAAGTGGTCCCAAACACCCCTCATAACTCAGACACTCTGGAACCCAGACAGGTGTCTGGAAGAAGGTCCTGCTCATTGAGCCAATGCACTTTTAAACTAGTGCTTCAGCCCCAACAGCCCAGGAGAATGTAGAACCAACTCCATGACTCACACCTGGCTTTACTGGGAAGTTCCTCAGGCGCCACATTAATCTCCTTTGCCAGAGTCTCACATTTATACTTGTGGCAGAGGACGTTGGGCCAAGTGGACCAGCCACATCAACAAACCCCACTACATAACTGGTCCCATCATTGTTTTACAGACATGGGATTCATTACGTTCTGGCTACAATTCAGAAGACTATGCTATTTTAATAAACTGTGATAGCGCCAAACATCCATTTCCTCAAGAGATCACCCTAGCGTGCTTGGCCAATGAAATTGAGATTTATCTGCATTAGAATCACAGAACATAAGCACATGGAGAGGCAGACCTTAGAAATCATTCTAGTCCAACCTCCTAATTTACAGATGAGGAACAGGAGGCTTGTAGTGGGAACGTGACTTGCCCAAGAACACATAGCTGGCTGGAGACAGAATCCTGAGAAGAGTCCAGATGGCCTTTGAGAGAGCACACACTGCTCTCCACAAAACGCTCAGGAATTAATGATAAGGTGTCAACCCAACACTGTGAGAGACGAGGATTCACCAGGCCCTTACGTCCATCACGGAACACAGTGTATCTGGATGCTAGCCGCACAAACGTGGCTAATGTCCATTTTGTCATAGATTAAAACCAGATTTTCCCCTGTGTCATAATTTTACTTTTTAAGACTACCTTCTCCATCATCCTTCTTACCCTCTCCAGTCCTGCGAAGAGGTAAGGATGGAGGCAGGTTCTAGAGCTTACGCAAAAAGAGGAAAAAACTGAGACCCAGAAAGGTAAGCAATTGGCTGAAAGAAGACCCAAACTAGAGCTGAGTTGGGCAGCCCATTAGCCAACTCACGAGGCCTTGGCCAGGTATGCCTTAGGCCTCACTCCCAGGGCAGCAGCCCAGAGGCCCGGAAAGCTTTCTGCCTTCTCTCACAGACACTGCAGTGTTCACAGAGCATAACCTATGTGCCAGGCCCTGTGCTGAGGAGCCTACACACATCAAATAAGTACTCTTTACAACATCCCTGTGTAGTAGGCATTATTATTGGGTGCATCAGGCACAGCCTAAGGGGACTGCAGCTCAGGGAGGTGAAGGCACCTACCCAACCTTAGACAGCCAGTGGGAGGTGGAGCTAGATTTTGGTACTAATTCCTGAGCCTGAGATCATACATGTCCCTGGCTGGAGAGCACCAGGCCCGACTGGGAGTTGTGCAGGGCATCTGTAGCTCCCAACGCACCCAGCAAGGGCTCAGCACATTGTCAGGGTGCAAAAAATGTGGGAGAAAAGGAGGTAAAAAGAGAGAGATCAATAGCCCTGGGTCCCCACTGACATGCTGACAGCATAAGCTTTGGAGGGAATTTAGCCCCTGGCAGAGAACAAGCCTTCTCTAGCTAAATCCCACCCTGTCAGCCAGTTCTCTCATTCACTTATTGCTTACGAGCACCCAATGTGCCAGACCCAGTGCCAGGCACTAGGATACAATGGTGACTTAAAACCTCATGGTTTCCTATCTAGTGGGGGAAGTCACTAATCCAAAAATTAGGCAAAAGTAAGTAGTGAGAAAATGTACTGGAACAAAGACTACACTTATTTATTTATTTATTATGTATTTTAAAGTTTATCCAATTTTCATCTTTTTTTAAGTTTTTTTTTATTTTTTTTTTTTTAATTTGTCAGAGAGAGTGAGCAAAAGCAGGGGAAGAGGTAAAGGGAGAAGCAGACTCCCTGCTGAGCAAGGAGCCCATTGCAGGGCTCAATTCCAGCCTGAGCCAAAGGCAGGTGCTTAACCAACTGAGCCACCAGGTACCCCAAGACTACATTTATAATAGTGATGACTAAGATGAAATAACTAACTGAAAATATGTAGGTTCTGATGAAGAAAACTTTGGGGGGGTAAAAGATTTCATTTATTTATTGATTTATTTGACAGAGAGAGAGATAGTGAGACAGCACAAGTAGGCAGAGCAGCAGAGGGAAAGTGAGAAGCAGGCTCTCTGCTGAGCAGGGAGCCAGATATGGGGCTTGATCCCAGGACCCTGGGCTGATCCCAGGACCGTGGGTTCGGGACCTATGCTAAAGGCAGAGACACTTAACCATGGAGCCACCCAGGCATCCCTGTGATGAAGAAAACTTGAGGACACCTTTGAAAAACAAAAAGCAGGCACCAACAAAGAGAAAGGCATTCCTATCCATCCCTCCCTAAGTCAATTTATAATTTCGAGTGATCATAATAAAAATACAAATAAGTTTCTTTTTTAATTATATGCTGATTCTTAAAGTTCATATGAAAAAACAGATAAGATGAGCCAAGAAAACTCTGCAAAAGAAGAGCAATGGGGGACCAGCCCTGCCAGACACTAAAGCCTATCGTGAAGTCTCAACAGCGAAGGCACTGGCACATGAACAGACACAAATTCAAGGGGGATTTAGTGTACAGAAATAAGGCATCTGAAGCCAGGAGGGAAAGAGAACCAGTCAATTATTCGTGTGAGGACAACTGGATAGCTCTTTAGAAAAAAAAAAAAAAAAAAAAAAAAAAAAAAAAAAAAAAAAAGTTGGATTCGCACCTCCTATTGAATGCCAGAATAAATTCCAAAAGGATCAATGGTTTAAATGTAAAAATAAATCCATAAAATATTAGAAGAAAACAGAAGAAATTTTCCTTCAAAGTAAGGAGTGGGTAAGGGCTTTCAGTCACTCAAAATCCAGAATCCATAAGGAAAAGAGCAATGTTTTCAGTCAAAAGCTTCTGTGTGGGAATACAGACCCCTATAGGCAAAGTCACAAGGCAAATTGCAAACTGGGAAAACACGTGAGCAGTTCCTGTCACATATAGGGGCTAAGCCTTCCTCATTTATATAAGCTCCTAGAATGGATAACTGCTCAAAAATCTGAGAGAAAAAATGAGCAAAGGATAAGAACAGCAGTTCACAGAAGAGGGAAAAAGATGTTTAACTTCACTCAGAATAAAAGAAATGCAAACTGAAACTACAACCAGCATCTACCCCTCAGACTGGGAAAAGCCCAGAACGTCTTTCCCACCTGCTAGGAAGGCTCCAGCCAAGGCAGGAATACACATCAAAAGGACTCCGATGGAGGGCTGTTTACAAAGCAAGGTGTTTACACTGTTTACAAAGCAAGGTGCAAAAAGCTTTTATAGTGTACTACCTTTGGCATATGAAAGAAAGGACTTGAGATTCTGCATTCTGCTCATTTATGCAAAAAGAAATGCCAAAAAGAAATGATTAACAGCGGTTAGCTGTGGCCGGGGATTAGAAGAAACTGGGAGATGGAGAACCAGAGGGAAAAAAACGGTTTATTACAGACGTTTTTTATTTACTCATTGATTTGTTTTTAAATCATGGAACTGTATATTTCCTATTCAAAAACAAATCTGGTTTATAAGTATAAAATTCTAGGGGGTGCCTGTGTGGCGCAGTTGGTTAAGCATCTGACTCTCGGTTTCGGCTTGGGTTGTGATCTCGGGGTCATTGGATGGAGCCCCAAGTCAAGCTCTGTGTTCATCGCGGAGTCTGCTGAGGATTCTCTCTCCTTCTCCCTCCACCCCTCACTCCTAAAATAAATAAATAAATCCTGAATAAATAAAATCCTAACTGCGGTAAGGACTAGGACAGAAAGCTGGATGGCACGTTGGGAGCATGTAATGGGGACCCTGAAGAAGGGGGTTTGAGCTTAGATCCCAAGGCTCAGGAATAACTAACTAGGTGAAGAAGCCCGGGGTCAGAGGAAAAGGTGGCACACCGAGGGGACAATGTTGTGCCACTTGGTGACCAAAGAGCCACAGTCCACACCCCCAGCCTGGAGCCAACCCGGCCTCTGGAACAGTTAGACTTACTGTGTCAGAAATCGTAAGCTGGTCTCCCACCTCAGCAGTCTGGGAGTCCTGGGGCATAAGAGGTCTCTCCTCTCACACAGAGACGCACAGACACACCCTGCTGCAGCCATTGGCTCCCTGCCTCCAGATCAGGAGAAAAGTAAGACCCAGCCATCACCAAGTCCTGCTGCAGGAGACAGGCCCTGCCTCAGTGAGGCCCTCCTCAATTTCCCGAAGCTGCTTCTCTTACCATTTCTTGGTGTCCTGGCCCAGGACCCAGTGGGGGTGGGAGGCAGTACAAGTAGGAAGCAATGGGCACCTGCCCCTCCCTAGGCAGAGGAACAGAAGTGGAGCTGAATTGGGGTCCTAAGGCAGCAGCTCAGTCCTGCCCAGCACCCCCTGATCCTTTCTGCCCATCTCTGGGTTTAGGCGTACTCCCAGAAACGTACTCCCAGGGTATTACTGGTGGTAATACCCTGAACCTACCCCAGGAAGGAATAGAGGGCCTTCCCGGACTGCAACAAACACACACCAGGAGTTTTCTAGGCAGAACCCAGTCTTAGAACATGTGGGCCGTGTGGTCCGAGGGGTCTCTCTGGCCTATATGTAGGACTGGCTGCCCTGCCCAGGCCCTCATTGGGACCCTGAACCTTCTCCTGGGAGTGGGTTGCAAATGAAAGGCAACAGCTAAAATCCCTGAGATACTAGGAGACCCAAGCCACAAGTCCAAAGTTCACTTGGTTGAGGAAAGTGCCTCGAGGTCCGGGAGGGTTTAAGAAAAACTGAATCTGTGGAGGTGAGCAGTGCAGAAGCAAGGGCTTGTTTGGGGCAGACTTGTAGCCCAACATAGCTCTTTCCCAGGCTCCTGCACTGAGAAGCCAGGCAGGGTGACGAAGGGCTCAGCACTCGCACCGGAGCAGGCCAACAAGCAGAAAGCCCTGGTCCACCCGGCTTATCTAGGAATCCATCCTCCACAGCCCTTGCCTGCATGGTCAAAAGCTGCTCCCTCTCCAGGGATGCTCCAAATAGTTGAAGATACGACAGCTCAAGCCCTGGGTAGAGAAAAAACAGGCGGAGAAGCCAAAAGAACGCTGGACTGGGAACAGGTATAGGTCCAAGACAGCTCCTTCACACCCAGCCCTGAGACAATGGCCTCATCTCTGGGTCCTGCCACCACACACACGGGGAGCTGCAACCACTAAGCTGCTCATGCTGGGCAGATGCAGGGCAGGGGGAGGCTCTGCATCTCAACCCTCTGCAGAGAGCTGAGTTAGTATGGGGAGTATCCCTATTGCCAAGGAAAGATGAGCTCCAGGCAGACGTGGTGAGTGTAGCCAGGGGCAGCCCCAACATCACGAGCCCCTCAGGCAGCCCCACGGGCTCAGACTCAAGACAATATGCAGGATTACTGCAAACCCAGGAGCAAGCCAGGCTGGGAAAATCTACTGCTGGGCTAGGAAGGCCAGGTCTCTCTCCCACTTCTTAAAAACTCCCCACTTTTCAAGCACTTGAGTCCCACCCCTGCCACCTTCTGCAGGGGTTTGGGGTGGGGGTAAGGGTTTGACAAGTCCTCTCAGGCATCCCTGCAGCTGGGAACCATGGTAGCAAGCCGTGCCTCCAACATTCTCGCCAGAACTTTGATCTCTGGGTACTTTGGACTGCTCACTCCAAGATCCAGCTCTTGCCAAGCTCTGTGCTCACCCCAGTGGTCAGTCCCATGGGGTCCCTGTGTGCAGTGTTGGGCAGAGACAGGCCTGCCAGTGAGGTTCCCACACACCCACCACAGAGGCCCTCGTTAACCTCTCCAGGTTGGTGCCATGACTTGGGCAAGCAAGGGAGGCTGGGTAGGAGCCCGTGGGGAGCAAAGTCTTGGCCAGGATAGTGCCCAGGAAGACCCAGGAGGCCCTTCTCTTCCTCTGTTAAAAGGCCCTGTGCTCTGGGAGGTGGGGGCTTGGCCCACCCTTCCCATTAGATCGGTGGCTTGCCTCTGCCCCCACAAGAAGTTGGGGCTGCATCTTTCTGCCACGCCCCCCACAGCACCTGCCTGCATTGCATGAGAAAACCTGCACCCCTTAAAAACGGAAAAGTCAGGAGTTAATTACACTAATTAAGCTTTCTCCTAGTTGCTTGTTTATAGATTACCAACTCAGAAGAGAACTGACAGACTCAGAAAATTAGAAGTAAGGGCTGCTTGTCTTATATACCACTCAGAAATGACCCACTGCTGGCATTTTCCATGAGGAACTATGATTCACAGGATTCTGATGTGCATGCAACCCCTCAGGAACAGAATTTAGGTATAAAAGAGGCACATCCCTGCACCCCCAGCCCTACCCCTGTGTCCCCCACCACCAGCCACACCCTGAGGATTTCTTGAACAGCCTGGGCAACTGCCTCTAGCAGCCTCTGCTGCTCCCGTGCCCCACCCCACCCCCACCCTGTACTTCCAGAGTAAGGATGGGTAGCTGAGAGGGGCCAGGCCTGTGCCCTGGCCGATAATACCAGGTCCCCAGACTTCCATTTGCCACACACTTGAGCTAAAAATTTCCACATAAAACGCTTTTTGTGGGCCTGCCAGAGCCAGATGAGGAAAGAATGAGCCTTAGCAGCCTGGATGGGACGTCAGCAGCAGCATCCCTGGGGCTGTAGAGTCTCCCTTGTAAGAGCCAGGTCCGGGGCAAGGCCAGGGAGGAGCGGCCACCGGGGCCAGAGTGAGGCCCTCCCTTCGAGAGTGCAGGGGCTGCCAGGCCAGGCAGATGGCTCACGCCAGAGAGAGGCCTCAGAACTCATCAGTGACTCTTTCCCAAGAAAGTTAACATGTGTTAGGCTCCAGCAAGGCCAAATCTGGGGACACTGATGCAGAGAGATTTTACCCATCATCATCTTCCTTGTCAACGTTGCCATTTATTTAGAGCCTCCCATGTGCACGGTGCTTCTGCGCATTCTCTCAGTTAATTCTCACAACCACGAAAGGTTTCTAGATAAGAAAGCCAAGGCTCAAAAAGGCCAAGAAACTTGCCCAAAGTTACCCAGCCAGCAAGTGTGAGGGGAAGGATGCAGGGCCTTGGGGCTGTAGGACTCAGACCCCAGCCTCCTTCCTCACTCTGGCCCAGGTGCGGACCAAAGCCCGGAGCTGGATCCCCGGAGTGGAGTCTCCACATCGCCACCCCTACCCAGCCCCCCACCAGCGGTGCGGTGCGCCAGGACTGGCTCTCAAGGCCAGGCAGTGTCTTTCTTACATGGCCGAAGGGGTCCAGGTGGTTGTTTGTGAGCTTCAGCTTCTGGAAGGAGACGAGCTGCCGCATCCAGTGGGCCCCAGTGGCAGGAGAATCGGGGTGGACATAGAGCCTTCCTGGCATGGCGGGCTCAGCCTTCCCTGCCACCATCCTGCCAACAGAGCAGACAGAACCACAGCAGCTGATTACTCTGGGGACTGGAAAAGCCCAGATTCCCTGCCCCCTCTGAGAGCAAATCCCCATAAACCTGAGGGGGGCCGGGTGGGAATCACTGCTTATCCTATACTCTCAATTTAGGGCTTTGGAAGTTTGAGTGTTGGTCAGAGGAGAGCGCGCTGAGGAGGGGCCGCGACTCTGAACCTTTTATTTGATTGCAGTATAAAGAGAAAGGGAAGTTACAGACAGATGTGATTATTTACTTCAAAGAATGGGGCTAATCACAAATATATTGTGGGCAGATTTAGGCACTTCTGTTATACGTGTTATCGTTTCAATTTTGAACTGTTATAATTTATATTATTTGGAGGGAGCTTCTTAGAGGACCTAGACAGCTTTCAAATTGCTTGTCTCCAATATAGTGTTTACCCCCAAAGAAATTAATTGGTAACTGTCCCCTCAGCTAGAGCCTGCTCTGAATGATAATTCAACCTGAAGAGAGAAGAAATAGAAACATGGCCCTTGCTAGGACCTGGCCACTGAATCCTGCCGCCTCGGCCCAGTCTCTGCTGACCCTACTGCCAGCCCACTGTGGAGCCCACATCCCAGCTGGCTGCTAATTCATTCAATCCCTCTCTCAACTTGAGCCCCGTCCTGGGCTCTGGGGATACACAGTGTACAGAGGAGGTGGCCTTGGGAAAAGTAGCCCAGTGTTTATTTACCCAGCCCCTGGGTAAATGTTTATTTACCCTACAACCCACTTGTTTCTCCCAGTCCCTTGCCGAAGGGTTCGGTCATCCAACCACCAGGCAGCTGCCCCTCACTGTGGATCAACCGCTTAAAGGAAGGGCTCACAGCCAGACAATGAGCAAGTGGAAAAGCAGCAGAAGACACCACAGACCAGGCACCTGGGTGGTAACCATCCAAATCAACGTCCCTCAAGAAAATAGCTCCCATCCTCCTCTCCAGTGCAGCCCAACCAGAGCCTGTATCCATCCAGCGTTGGTGTCCATCTGTCACCCCACAGCATAGTCACCAATGCCATCTGTCCACAGCTGGAGGGAGAGAATAGGCTCTCGAAAGCCACCAGACAAACACCGCAGCTCATTTATAGCCCAGGCCCCTTCGGCAGCAGGTGGGCAAACATTTGTGGACCCTGCAGGCCCTGTGAGTTTGGTTCCCAAGTCTATCAGTCCAGGCAATCCTTGGAACTAACTGGTGAGTCTCTGGACCAAACATCAGGTGGTGGGGGGGGATGGTGGTGGTGAGAGAAGACGGGGGATGTGAGGGCCCCAGGTTCTTACCATTTGTTGTCACAGAACTTGTAGCGGTGGTCATCTGCGGGGACGATATCAATCAGCAGGATGTACTTGGTCTTGGGGTTCATGCCTGTGACTTTGACCTTGTAGCTGGGGAACATCCTCCTGGGAGGCACCAAGGTGTCAGGCAGAGGCATAGAGCACCAGGAGAGACGGCACACAGGGGTAAGGGGACAGAAGACCCTATATCAGAACTGTAAGCTGGGTAAGGCCCTTCCCTCTCTGGCCTCAGCCTCCCCCTACACAAGGGAAGGCCTGCACCAGATGGTCTGAGCCCCGGGAGCTGTGTCTAGGAAGATGGCTTACCTGGCTTCCCCAGTGCAACACAATTCCCTACTATTTAGTCCTCCTGGCTGTGAGCACATAAGGCATAGGAACCCTCAGGGTCACAAGAGAAGATTTCAACACCAACCTAGCTGCTTAATTTCGCTTCTGTCCTTTGCCAGTCCATACACCACTAAAGCTCTGGGCTGCCATTACGGGGGCCAGAGCAAAAGACCTCAAAGTCATTGTCAGCTGCTTCTGTAATCAGTGGAGTGTCTCCTCTGGGCCTTGTCTAGGTGGAAACCCTCAGGCTTCAAACCAATTCACAGGAAAACAGGAGAGCGCTGCTAGGTCTTTGGATTCCTTTGGAGTGTTTAGCAAAAGTGTTTAACTGTGTGAAGACCTTGCCTGGGCCTATGCACACTAACCGGGGACCAGGGGAAGTCAGTTCAGGAGCCTCATGGAGAAAAGCACAGATTCTAGAACCACTGTGCCATGAGCCCCACCACTGACAAGTTGTGAGGCATTGAGCAACTTGCTTGGATCTCTCTGTGCCTTGGATTTCCTTATCTCTAAAATGGGGATATTACCACCTATCTCATAGGCTGGTGTGTGGATTCACTGAGTCTATTTGTGACTCTTACCTCTGGCCCTCACTGCACTCCTCCCTCCACAAACCGGTGGACTACCAACCTCTGTGAAAATGGACTCACTAAAAAAATAGGACGTTTTCCAGTTTCCATAGCCCTTGCTAAGCCTGGGACCCTCAGGCTCAGTGACTATTCTAGAGAAGGGCTTCCCCAGACCCCCATTCACACACATGAACAACAGAATGTACACAAACCTACAAGGGCGCCGCTCTGCCCCGTGGTCACTAGACCCCTGATACTGGATCTCCCCAGAGGGGCAGATAGAACTTCCTCACAATCCTCCTCAGACACCCCCACCCTTTCTAGCTGATCTCCCACAAAGATGTTTCCCCAAGAGAGAGGCCGATCCAAACCTAACTGAAGATATTAAGGTGTCAGGAAGCAAATCCCCTGAGTTGGGACCCTGCCCAACCAGTCCCCTCAAGGAAAGCCATCAAGTGGTCCTCTGCCTCCTCACTAAGCTGAGGGTCTGTAAGGGGAACCTCAAGAGAAGCTGCCCTAGACACCTCAAACAGATGATTGGAGCCCCTCGTTTTGTCAACAGGGGTTCCAGCTTACCTGGACAGGACAGGGCTTCCAGAAGGGATCAAGGCCTCCATAAGCTGGCAGACCTACAGCAAGCCCCAGCCAGGACCCTGAGGTTGGAGGTTCAGTTCTACCCCTGGCTCAGCCCCAGCCTGCTCACCCTCTTTCTTGTGGGAGGACAGGCCTGTGAGAGCACTGCAGTGGGCCAGGGACGTGGGAGGTGTTTGGCCCTGTGTATGCGCGAGCGCATGTACTTCAGTACACAGTGGAGTGCGCATGTGTGCATGTGTGCGTGCCTGGAGGGAGGAGGGAAGTTCTAGCAGCAAGTCTAGGGACTTATAAACCGTGTGGAAGAATTTGTCTCAGATGTCAATTGAAAGCATTTTCAAATGTCCACCCCGCCCCCTCTCCAGGAACAGGGGAAGTGAGAGGGCTCAGGAACCCAGTCCTGCCTCCTGCTCACCAGTCCCTGCCTGGCCTGGGGGCACAGCTGCAGCCTGCACCACCCTCTTTCCCAGCTCAGCCTCTTCCCTGATAGGCCTAAAGCTGAAGTGGGGACGGCAGCAGCTGCCTCACCTCCCCTCCTCCCTGGGGGAAGGCCAAGAATCCTGTCCCCTCCAGACCACCATTTTGTAACTGTTACAGAAACTGCCACAAAATGGGACAGCCCTGGCTGTGCTTGGGCTGACCTGGCACCAGTGCCCTGCGCTTAGCCTTAGTCTGTTTCTCCTGTAATCACTCCAGGTGGCAATGGCAGAGGACAGATATGGCTGCCCCCACCCCCTCCCTGCTTAGGCCAGTATCTACCAAGGAGGCCGGGAGAAAATGGCTCCTTGCCACTGGTTGTCTCCCTAACCTAAGCTGAGAGGAGGGTGAAGGACCCTGCCTCTCCCCTTCTCCTACTCCCTACTGCCCTTCATCTCGGCGGCTCAGGAGGCCAGGCTGACATTGGCTAAATGCTTTTTAGAAGACCTATAAGCAGCCTTGGCTCAGCTCCCCCAGGCACTGAGCTGGTGTCCTGTGATTTGGCTTCTCCCAGAAGCTGACCATGGACCAGATTCCCAACGGAAAACACCCTCGGGAGGTGTTGCCAAGACTTGGGCAGGGAAGGAAGGTACTCCCCAGCCTCTGCCTCCCCTGCCTACTAATTCCCCTCTTCTTAGGACAGGAGCCCTTGCGGAGGGGATATCTGGTCTGAGAGAGGGGTTCAAAAGTCCACTGCTCCAGGCTGAACTATTGAGGCTCAGTGAGTTCCACTGCTTTCACCGGAATAAGCATCTCCCCATCTAGCAGGGTCCAGTTTGGTGACTGCTTCTGAGAACGCAGGCCTTGGGGACCCTGGGCACTATCATTTCCCCACCTGCGGGGCTCCAGTAGAATGAAGGGCGCAGCCAGGTGGGGAAATGGCTGCGTGTGCAGGGGAAGCACACGGTCCACGCAGCCTGTAAACCTCTCCTCTGGGCCAGAGGGGGCTAAAGCTGGATCCTAGAGGCCCAGCAAGGGAGCGTTCACCAGGTGGGCATGGCTCCGGCCACCGACAGCAGGATGGGTCTGGGAGCTGTGGCATCCTCGGGACTCCCCGTCCACTGTGAAGGCCCTCTCTACTGAAATCTATGAAAGGATGGGGCGCGATGTAAATTGTTTCTGTGATTTAGGACATAAATGTAGCTGAAAACCACCCCTGGGGGGGGGGGGCGGGGATGAATACCTCAGCGGGTCGGGGAGGGAGATTCCGGGAGGAGAGGGAAGGACTCGGAGCCGCCTGGCTCGCACTGTGCCCCGCCGCCCGCGCTGGCCGGGAATCGCTGGCTCGCCCGTCCCAGACACCCCGCGGCAAACCACCCCCACACCAGTCCCGCGCCGTCCAGCCCGCTCCCCCACCCCCTCCCTGTGCCCGGCGGGCCTCCCGTCCGCGCCCCTGGCGACCCCTCCGGGCTCCGGGCCCCGCAGGCAGAGCGGCGCTCCGGGCTCACGCGGAAACGGCTCCGCCGGGGAATAAACAAGCCTCCCGCCCAGCCGCCCGGGAGGAGATGAAAGCCGGGGGTTTCTCCTCTGATCATGAAACAGGCTCTGAAAGGGTGCGGGCTGGAGCCTTTATCTAACTTCGTACTCGGAAATGGTTTTAGAATGAGCTGCTAAGATAAGCTTCCTTGGACGTTTCTCGGCGTGGGAGGCTTGCGGGGCGCGGGGCAAGGGAATCGGGGCATTGTGATTTTGGCAACAACCCCTCAACTGCTCGCTCGCTGCTGAGAGGGGACATGCAAGGTCAGCTGGGCTCCGAGAGCCGCGGGGGGCTCCCGGCCAAAGCCGTCGCCAAATTCCTGGCCTTGACCCGTGAGCCCCCCACCAATCCAGAAGGGGGGTGCAGGGAGTAAACCGGCCCTAGGAGACCAGCGAGATTCTCTCCACCTAGCCAGGCGGCCAAACCCCAAACCCGACGGCATCCGACTTTCTCTGAGGGCCCGGAAACCCCAGGAGCAGCTAAATGTGCCTTCCCTTAAACATAGGCACAAAACCAAATCGAAGGGGTGAGAAGTTGGGAGAGGGGCTTTGAGGGGAGAGGAAGAGGTGGGGGGGGGGTTGGGAAGGCACACAAGAGGATTCGCTTCTGTTTCTTTATCTGGGTGGTGCTTTGATGGGGGGGTATTCATTTTGTGTAAGTCTCTAGAGCTGTACAATTAAGGTTCGTTCATTTCTATGCAGGAATTTTCCACTTCAATAAAATGGGCATTGAAAATTATATCCGTGTATATACGGATACTGTATATATCCGCATATATACTGATATATAACAAAATACATCGGCAGCAGAGCCCAGAGTCTGAAAGGAACCAGTTACAGGCAAAAGATGGGGTTCCACAGAAAACCCCACCCTTCTTTCTATCCTTAGTGTCTGGGAATCTTGAGAGAGATTTCTGGGAAGAGGTTAAGGCCCATCAACCAAGGTTCAGTTTGCTGGAGGAGGGGGTCCTGTGTTGCTGGTACTGCCTATACCGAGACCAAACTTTCTAGAGCCAAATTATTTCTGAGAGCATGGCAAAGCGTCATAATTTTTTCCCACTTTATATAGACACACACACACAGAGTTTTCTAATTCACTCAAAGCATTTTTAAGAAATATTTTCCCTGAGGTGGGAGGCAGGAGTGAGGGTGTGTGGAATGGATGCTGTTTTGGGAGATCAGTTGCTTCTCAGATTCTTTTTTTTAAGACACTTCCTTCTGATAGACTTTTGCTTTCAGAAAATACTTTAGAAAGAGATCAAAGGACTCTCTCCCCAACCCACTTTCCCAGTGTCTTCAACCCTTACTTGTCTTATCACCCACGCCACTGGGCTCTGACGCTCTGTATACAGAGCGAGAGCAATTGGCTTTGAAGCCCCGGATTAAGCTGGGCCAAATCCTTGCCTCAGAATAACAAACAATACAGGTTCAACAGGAGTTCTCATCGGTAGTTCATTTTTCAAACGCAAATTCACTGTCACTAACACAAGCAACATTGAACTCAGCAGGCTATGAAGGCTGATAGTGGAGATTTATCTGGTGGCAAAACCATGACCTAGGAGGAGAGCAGTCAAACGGTTAGGAAATTTTCATTTTTGGGACGTTTATATTTAAATTTTTGTGGAGCTCACTTTTATCTATGTTTGGGAGAAAATGCAGTTTCTCACATGTATCAAGCTTGGCAGGGATGTGAAGGAGGTAGAGAGAGGAGGGGTCTGCTCTCTGCAGCAAACAGCTTAAAACTTGTGAATGCAGGAGCCTGAGAGGGACAGAAACTGGCTGGGAGCATTCTGGCCCCATTTTACACCTGACATCAGGGGTTACTGAGCATTCAGAAGTTGATGTCTCCCTATGTGATTGGCATTTTATTCCCCAGATCCAATGGTTTGGGAATCCAAACCACTATCTGATGAAGTGGATGATTCTCTCCTTGTCCTGCAGACCTTCAAGGGCTTAAGGCAAGAGGCTTGTGACCCAAAGACAAACTAGCTTGAGAGTATTCTGGTTCCCCTTCTCCAGGGCCTGCCTCTCCCTCAACAAGATAGCAATGACCAGGCCTCTAACCAGCCAGGGTTCCTAGGGTAGAGCAACAACCCCACATTGAATGGCCTTGTAAATAAGCAATAAGGGGAATTTCTCAAAGTTGGGGTGTTGTTCTGGGGGTGGGGTGTTGTTCTGGGGGTGGAGTGTCATCCACTTGACTTGTGCAGACCCGGCAACTGCCTAGTCTTGCTTCTGTCTATAAGAGCCAAGTGCCTTCTCTTTTCTGGGGTAAGGTTTATGTTCCCTCGGTTTTCCTCCAGCTCTAGCAGTCTAGGAATCTGTGATTCAAGGTTCAGGAGAAGAGTCCAGGCCCTTTGCTAAGAAATGCAGGTGTCCCAGGAAGGGTGCCGGTAGAGATATGAAGAGAACGAAGAAGAGAACTGGGAGTCCGCAGGGTAGCCCAAACAAAGCAAGATGCCTCCCAAGGCTGCCCAGGCAGGGGAGGCAGGAGGAGGGGATCATGGGGGGTGGGTAGAGCCCTGATTTTGGTCTCTGAGGTCAACAAGCAGCTATGCAGGAGGAAAGAGGGTCTGTGAGAACCATGGGGAGGGGCAATGAGACTAGTGACTTTCTCAAGGACTAGACCTGTTGCACAAATAACTTTCCGCCAGAGAAATGAAAGAGTGTGATGAAACCATAATTGGCCAACTTCATCACAGCCACTTAAAAATTATCATCATTCCCTGAGGTCCATCTCTAAGATCAGGCACAAACATCTGCCTGGCTTTGGTCACCTATGGAAGTGTGTGTGTGTGTGTGTGTGTGTGTCTGTCAGTCAGTCTGTCCATTGAGGGGAGGGAAGGAGGAGGACCCATACAGATGCAGGAAAACCCACTGAGGAGAATCACAAATGCCTTTTGTTTTAAATAGCTGAAGCCAGGCTTGCCCCCAAGAACATGCTGGCCATTTATTTTCAAAAGACAAGGTTATTTCTGCTGCCTAAAAAGGAAAATCTGGAAATTTCTCTTTCTTCTTTCCTTCCCTCAACTCTAGCAGTCGTAAGAAATAAATTTCCCCTCTTCACACCTTTAATCCACTCAACAATTTACCATACATAGCTCACAGGACCCCTGGTTTGAGTCTCATAGTAACCAAGAAAGGAAGGATGGCAGGTAAGTCTGCAGTCACCAGCTCTGTTTTACCCAACACTGTTGAGCCACAGGAAGCTTAGAGACGTATCCAAGTGCACTCAGCTAGAAAGAGGCAAGGCTTGTGACACCTGGCTCCCCACTGAACTCAGGGACTATTCCAAGTGGCACCCTCTACTGGGTTCCCCTCATGTGTCCTCCTTCCTCATCGCCCAAATGTAGCAAATTCAGGCCCTGATAGCCCCCTGCTTCTTCTCATGATAGCGTCGCCAGGTGCCCTTGCCACCTATTGGGGCAGGTGGCCAAGTGCCCAGACCTTTATCCCCCCCAAAAACAAAGGAAACCTTGCATGCCTGCCAGGGAGCGGACATGAGGGGCCACAGCACTCCTACACCACACACTGCAAATCACCAGCTTTTTGTTTCTTTTGAACAGCCCACCGTTCTCTGAACAGGTCAGCAGAGTTCTTTAAAAAGTAGAAGAAAAATGCTGAGCGGATGCCAGACATTTCTCTAATTACGATTAATTTTAGCTAGCATTTAGGGCACGCTTACATGTGCCAGGAGCTATGCTAAGTGCTTTGCATACAACTGTATGTATGGTTTTGCAGAGAGGGATGAGGAGAGTAGGGATGAGAGAGTGGAGAGACTCTTGCCTGGGGGTTGCACAGATGCCAGCAGCTGCGGTCTGACTCCCCATTCCTGGCCATTGATGCTTCACCACCTTATTCCTTGGAAAACCTAATGAAGGGCACACAGCCAGGCAAGGGGACATTTTCACACCTACCCTGTCCCCAGGGAACAAATCAAATGTGAGCAAGTGGGGAGGGGGTAGTTCCTACACCTGAACTCCCCAGCTTCTCTGTCTGTGGGTCAATCCCCCTTCACTGATAACTGCTGGCCAAGCCCTTCCTGCCCTGCTCAAGACTCCCGGCCCCATCCAGTCTCTGGTCTTGCCCCCTCTGCATCTCCCTCCTCTCACCCTCTCCTTCAGGCTCTCTCCCACAGACACCAGCACATTTTAAAGATGTTTCCACTTTATAAATCATTATTTCTGGCAGCCACCCGAGAGCTGCTCCCTAAACAGCACACACACAGGGCCCAACAGTGCCGTTCCCTTGGCCGAGGGGGTTGCTGGCAAGAGAGGAACAGCACCCCTGGGATGAGAGATCTGGGGTTCATGCTGCCCTGGAAAAGTTAGGGAAATAGGAAAACACCATCAGGTCCCCTTCTGCTATCTGTTGAGGGTCATCTCTGGGTCCTCAATCAATGCAATCCTGATAAACCAGGCAGGTTCCCAATAGGAGGAGGACAAAGCAGCCCCCCACAGGGGCCCGATAGTGCTTGAAGTGGGACCTCCGACCCCCAGATCCTTATTTGCATTTTATTTGCATAGAGCTGCCCCTCCCATCCTTCCATCCCTGGGGGCTTCCTAGAGGAGGAATCTCCTGGGTGAAGTTCTGTGGCCCAGTCGCAACCCTTGGTAGAATGCCGCTGGGCTAAGGCCAGAGCGCCCAAGGGGACCCCCATCGCTCCCCTGGCTCCAGCCGGAGATGATTGTTAAGCAAGCTCCTGGGGATCCCCATCGCTCCCACCAGTCATCTTCCAATCCCCAAGTAAACATCCCAGAGCTGACCTGCCCGCCTTGGTGATGATCATCTCGGTGCCTGCCTCGTGGAATTTCTTCCAGAGCTCCTTCTCATGCAGGCCAACCTTGATGTTCTCGATGGTCTAGGGGCAAGAAGGAAGGGGGCTTACGTCGGCCTGGGCTGTGGCTCCATGCGGAGCCCTGAGGACGGAGAACACAGACCCAAAGAACTATACAGAGTGCTGCCAGCCCCAGGACTCCTTGCCTGAAGGTTTCGTTTCATAAAATTATACTGTACCATTGGTGAATTTTTCAAACTTTAAAAAGTAGCTAAAACCCACTCCTTCGGAGCTATAGCGGCCTGCAGAGGACACACACTGACTGTGTCAGGGTAGATGACACACTACACAAACATAAACACTCCATGTGGTGGGACTGTAGCCACAGGCTTGCGGACAGACACACAGACACAGGAGGGACGCGCGCACCCGCAGACCCTATGCAGACCCAGGCAGGCCGAGGGCGTGCACAGACGGATTCCTTTCATTGTGATCATCAGGTTATCACCGAGACCCTCTTAGGGACGTCCCCACAGCGGCTCCCCGCTCGCACCCGCTGGGATCCGCTCTTCCCTCCCGGTGCCAGGCTTTCGCCCCTGCCCTCTCAGCGTCGTCGAAGCTGGACACTTGGCCCGGGCTCGCCCCGATGCCAAAAGGGTGCCCTCCCCCGCCTGTTCCAGAGGAGCCCCGAGGGCGCGAAGCAGAAGAGGGACAGAAGGCAGAGTGTGAGTCCTACTCCGCGGAGCAGAGCACAGAGTCCAAGACGCAACCAGATCCCGGGGAAGCGAGTCCTGTCCTCTTCGGGGCGAACTGGCAGATGCAGGCGGCCCTAGAGACAGACGGATGCCCAACCTCTGCCCGACGGCCACGGGCCCTACCTGCTCCGCGGCGGCGGCGGCGGCGGCAGCGGCTGCGGCTTCGGCGCCGGGGCCCGTGGGGCTGCCGAGCGCGGCTCCGCTGAGGCCCGGAGCAGCCAGCGCGGGCTCGGGGGCGTTGGCGGCGTTGGAAGCGCTGGCCTCGCCGAGCGCCGAGCCCGGAGCCCGGAAGGCCTCCTCGCTCTCCGACAGGCCCTTATCCTGCAGCATCTCCTGCGGGCACAGCACACACCGAGTCACATGCCTGGGTCAACACTCGCCAGAGGCCCCGCAGTCCGCTCCAGGCCAGCCGAGGGACTTCGGGCCCGGGAGGGAAAGGCCGCCCTGGCGCACGTGGACACCGCCCCCTTCTGAGCTGGGGGAGGGAGAAAATGCGGAGGGTAGGACCGTGGCCGCCTCCCTCTGGGTTCTGGACCTGGGAGGGTCTGTGTGCGGTTCAAGGTCTGGCTGGCCCTGGGTGTGGGGCTGTGTGATGAGCAGGTCTAGGGGAAGGACCGCCCTCTCCGCGTTGCCCCAGCAGCACCCCCAGTCCCTCCCTCCTGCTGGGCTCCAGTGGAGCCTGAGGCCTAGGTCTCTTTTCACTGTTTCCTAATAACGGTCCAGGCTCACTCTTGGGTCAGGGCAGCCAGGAGACTTCCTGGGTAGGCACCAGAGGACAGCCAGGCCAGGAGGGCAGAGCCCAGGCTCCTGAAGCTCCACACCTGCAGAAAGGGCCTAGGGCTGGGCAGTCGCTCAGGTCCCCGCTCACCCATCTGCCCTCACGCAGTCCCTTAGACACCAGTCAGGAAAAGACTTCCTGAACCAAAGGCTTTCTTTCACTCCTGCCCATTCCCACTCCCATAGACACCCTGTGGGTCCCTCCCACAGGCACATACAGCCTCACATGGACACAAGCACCCTCACAGAGCCTTCTAGTCCTTCAAGCAGCCACACTCTCCTAGTGCAGTGCCGATTCAGGCCTTGAACTCAGCCAGGGGCCTCACAGCCTTCCCCACACATTCACATGCGCTGGTTCACTCAGTCACACTTATGCTCCAAAGGGCCCTGCTTTGGGGTAAAGGACAGAGACCCTTCCCAGCTAAGGACCAGGCCAGCTGGGTGGGTCCAGTTCACAGGCACAACCTAGTCCTGCTCCCAAGCACAACCATCCTTCCCCAAGTGTCTAGAACTATTCACCAGGCTGCCCCAAGCGCCTGCTCCCTTCTAGAAGTTGGTCCTGGGATATCAGAATGAGAGCCCAGGCTGCAGGTCCTGCCTTTCCTGCCTCCATCACGGATGCACCCCTACATTATCTCTGCTTCTCCTTTCCACCTCCCTGCTCTTCTCCCTTCTTTTGCATCTGGTGGGTTTTTTTTTTTTTTTTTCTATGTGCATGGCTGCCTCTCTTCCTATCTTCTTTCTGTTCTCTTCTGGGTCTCCCTGAGCATCCCAAGGCCCAGGCCTCTGACCATCCTGCCCACTGGCCTTCCCATCCCAGGTCCTAGACATTGGCTCCCAGGGCCTCACAAAGTAAACAAGCCAAGTGCAACCGAGGGAGATAAAAAGGGGCCTGGGCAAGTTGGGGCTGGGAAAAGCCCATAAAGATAAAGCTGACAGCCCTCCCAGTCCTCTGGACACAGGCAGCAGGAAACAAGTCTTGCTCCTCATGGTTAGCACCAGTACCCGCCTTGGGCCACGTGCGGGTTCCGAGCCAAGCCTAGGAAACCTGAAGCCCCCAGGGCGAGGGGACACAGCTCGACGAGGGCAGTTGCACGCTCTGGCCCAATACGCTGGTTCCAACTGAGTCTGGGGTCAGCGGGTTGGTCCCCCGCAATCCGCTTGGGCCCGGAGGGCGCGCCGCCTGTTGCAATGCTGTTTTGGCCATTGGGTCCTCTATGGGGCACTTGTCACACCAGAAGCCATTCAGGGCCGCTGTCTGACTCACGCCCGGCGCTCTCAGTCCCGTGCATGGAGCTCGTCCGCCGCCGGCATCCACTGACGCCAGTCCCATGTCTCCGACCAAGGACGAGGGCAGCACGGTGCTCTCCTTCGCTTCTTCCTTTTCTCTCTGCCCCGGAGACACATGCGGACATCGCGACAGCTGGCCCTCGCCCTGGCTGGAGCTCCCCGCCAATTTCCTTTTCTTCCCTCCAGGCTGGCCCAGAGTGGCCCCCATGGTTCCCCTCGCACCCCGAGCCGCGGCGCGAACTGCACAGCCGAGTTCCGCACCAAGCGGAGCCCGAGGCCCGGGGCCAGCGGAGCCCGAGGCCCGCGGCCTCCGCAGCCTCCGCAGCCTCCGCAGCCTCCGCGCTCGCCCCACTCTCCGACTCCTCCGTGAACGCGGCCCGCCACCTCGGCGCCCTTCCGCTCGGTCTGCCGCTTTCAGCCAACTCGTTTTCTAAGGAGAAGGGCATTTTACTTTTCACTCTAGATTACTGATCATATTTTTCTTGCATTGAGGGAATTACATTTTGTATTATTTTAAATATTTTAATTATCTCTATTATCAGCAGTATTCTGATCAGTTCAAAGACATTAAGAATATCCTAGCACATTAAATTATTAGTACTTTTAATTTTTAATACTGTAAAATCAAAGCACTGGTTTGATTTGTTAATTCGTCATTATCAAATATGTTGGTGCTTTCCTGTCACTGCTCCATCATTCTAGGGTCTCCTGGTACCTTAGTGATACTGTTACCAATAGTCAGGTAATTATTAGATATCGTAGTCCCATAGGTCATTGTAATCTATTGTTATTTTAATTTTTATTCTGTACCCCTAAAATGCTTCCGTTGCTGGCTCCTCGGTCTCTGTATTTTGTCACAGTTTCGGTAACTTGTTATCTACCATTACTTGTAATATTATTGTTCTCAATATTGATGTTAATTTTCTTCACATCCTTATAATACTTCTTATTTTGTCATTATTTGTTTTGTTAGAATTGTTCACAATATTCTAGGTATTCTTCATCACATCGTTATAATATCTTGTCATTATTTGTAATTGCGATCTTAATTCGCTGGCTATTTTTCATCGCATCATTACTCCTTGTTACTTTGTCAGAATTGGTGGTATTGCTGTAGTTCCTAATACTCTGATTATTTTTCATCACATTGATATGATTCTTCTTATTACTCTACCATTATTTATAATGTTGGGACTATTAATACCTTGGTAATAAACGGTCATATTATTCCAGCAATTCTTGCTGCTGTCTTTGTTTGTATTAGTATTGCTCTAAAGATTTTAATTAATATTTAGTAATTCATTAGAGTATCTACAATACATTATATGATAGTATTCCATCAGTACTACTAATATTAGTATTTCCCTTAATAGTATTTTCAATTGTTCACCCTTTTTCCATAGTTCTGTCATTTGTTACTATTTCCTATACTATTATTATTGATTTTAATACAATGGTTCTTATTACATTGTTCCTATATTTGGAGTTACTTTGTCTATAATCTTTTTAAATTTGTAATTACAATTTTCACTTGGTTCTGAAACAACTCTTTTACTCTTGTTTTAAAGTGTGAGCACTATTAGTTTTGCCGCTTAGCCCTGTTTCTTTGGTAATTGCTCACATTCTGATAATTCTTGATCATCGATAATTATTTATATATAACGCTCCTTGCTTTAATTTTGACGAGCCTGTTGCATCAAAGGCTCTGAAGTCCAGGTTTCCGATCGCGCACTTTCACAACGATATCGCCGCAAGTACCCGGGCCCTCTTCTTGGCCTTTCTTATTCTGCAAACACCAGTTTCAAGACCACCGCTCCGCTTGTCACGGCTTAACCTTGTTCCTTTGGAGCCGGCGCTCTCCCTTCTTTGCCTTTGGGTCCCTAGACCCAATCCGTCCTGTTATTCAGAGGAGATGAGGGCTCGCGCCCCAAAACGCGGGGAGTCCGGCCGAGGCGGCAGCCTGATCTGAAGCACATCTCGCCACCCTTCTGCAGCCTTGCGGGTCCCTGAGGTCCTTCTCCCGGTCACGTTACTCGCTTCTTTTCCAGTTCATCCTCTTCTGCCCTGCAGCCTAACCCTGGGCTCAGGGTAGCCCCTGTCCCGTACGCCCGGCTCACCCCCATCCCCGCCGGAACCACACTCACCCTAACTGCGCTGCCGCATGCGGAGGCGCCTGCGGCCCGAGGTCCACTGCAGGCTCGGGTCCGAGGGGCACGGGACGGCTGGGGCACTGACTTGGGGCCGCTGGGTCAGTGTCCCGCTGCCCGCCGCGCCCTCGGGGCCGGACACATCCCGGCTCTGGAGCGGGCCCTTGATCTCCGACGCTGCACTTTGGGGCCTCAGCTCCCTCCTCCTCCCTCCCTCCCTCCGGGGCCACCACCCCCCTGCGCTGACGTCGCCGCTGTCAATCAGTCTGCGCCCGCCGCCCCCCCCCCCCGGGGAGGGGGGCTCTAGGGTCCCCTGGCTCCACGGGCCCCAGGACGCCGAGCCCTGAGCGGGCCTCGCACTCCCCTACCGCGCGGCTTGGTGCCCTCCCTGCGGCCCTCGGGCCCCGCCGGCCGGGCCGGGCTGGGAGCCCCGCATGGTTTAGATTAGAGGGGCGGGAAGAGAGAGAGCGGCCAGGCCGGGCCGCACTGCTCGCACCAAGACTCGACAACCAGGACGGCACGCCCCGAGCCGCGGCGCTGCCCGCACACTGAGGCTCGGCGCAGAGGCTCGGCGCAGCCAGGCCTGGTCTGGCCGGAGTCAACTTGCAGTCTGCCGCCCTCCGCCGAGCCCCAGGCAGCGGGCTCGGCGCCCGCACACACCTCCGTCCGAGACCCGCTCCCAGCCGTGCACGCAGCGGCTCGGTAAGCCCACGTCCCGGGGGGGGGCGGGCGCACAGCGCCTCACAGCCCCGCACTCGTCCACCGACCATGCCCCCAACACATTCTCACACCTACGCGCTCCGGCCCGCGCGCTCCTGCTCTCCGGCTCCCCGCGCGGGCGCGACGGCCAGGGCGTGGACCCTCTGCTCACCGGCCCCCCGGCTTCTCCGGGCCTGGCGGGCAGCGGGCAGCGGGCGCCGGACCCGGCCTGGCGCGCCTCGGAGTCGGCCGCGGAGGTCACGGGTGAGGGCAGGCCCTTCGCCCGGGCGGGGAGGAGGCCGGGCGGCCGGGCCTGGAGCCGCGGCAGCGGGGAAGTGCTGGGCCGGCTTCTGAATCTGAGCCGAGGCCCGGGCTTCAAGGTGCCAGGGCTTGGCAGAGCCCCTGGGGGAAACTGCGGCGAGGGCCAAGACTCCGCCAGCCGCCTCAAAACCCAGAAAACTGAGGAGGAAGTCCAATGCCCGCTCCAGTCTAGGAAGCTTAGACCACTGTGCTGGGAGCTATCCGACCTCTGTGCCTCAGAAAGTGAGACCCCCTCACTGTCTAGATCTCCCTGCCCAGCCCCTGACTCTCCACTCCCTCTGTCTCCACTTACCTCTCCTTCTCTATGTCTGTCTGTACCTTGACACAGGACCCTTCAGCTGGAGAGGCAGACAGGTCCATGTGGACCTTAGCCTATGTCCAAGCCTCACAGCCTGTCATATGCCCAGGATACTGAGGCAAAATTAGGTCTGCCCACCAGAGTCCCCTCTCAGTAGGATTCCCAGGTTAGCCTCTTGGTCTTCAGCGTGAGCCGCATCCCTCCCTCCACTCATTTCCAATGAGCCTCTGTTCCTTTCCAGGCTTTTACCTCAAAATCAGATTGAAGGGAACAGGACAGGGCAATTGCTTCCCTGGATGGATCTGTCCCTTTTCTTATGCTAGAAATGGAAAGCCAGGATCAGTGCCTCCCTTACTACCCAGCACTCAAAGGTGGAAGCCTAACACCAACTAGGAAAAGTCAGCTGCTGCTGTCGGGAGCCGATGCCATCTCCACAATGGGCTCACTGCTCAAGAATCCCTATCATCCTTAGCAGTACCAGATTCCACTACCCCATCTTCCTTTCACAGTTTGTATCATGGAGTCCCAAACCAGGAAGAGGAAGTAAGGTCTAAGGGATGGAGAAGTTTAATCCTCCTCCAATCCTGCCTTCTCCTGGAGTGGAGAAAGGAAAGGCCCTGGTGTTTCAGAGATGCCTGGGGAGTCATGTTTCCTGTGTTAGGGAGAATTGGATGACACATCTCAGCTTCTGCTCCCAAGCCCTCCTCCCATGCCCTCCCCAACAGCCTGTAGGGAAATCCTTTGCAAATAAATAGTGTACAGAGGAACCATCCAACTACTGTGTGGAATGGTGAACAGGGAGGGCAGTGAATCACCAGGCACCATGGGAAGACTACATTTAGGCCAGAGTCTGGAAAGAATTGGTTGATAATCATTGGAGGAAGTTCATAATGAGAGCGTCTAGAGTTGTTCTTTAAAGAAACTAGAGTGGAGACTTTCTATAAGTGCATGGCTTTCTGAAGACTCACAGGAGATACTCCAAATCAGCATTAAGTAGTTCATGATGACATGGAGAAATGAGATACAGAAGGGACTGGCAAGTGTTTGGCGATGAAAACAACGGAGCAAACCAGCCAGCAAGTAAGAGAGAAAGGGAAGGTATGTATACACATTCTCTGTTAGTAGAATGGAATTCTTTGTTTCATTGATTCTAACACAGACATTTCTTTCCACATTTTGACAGCTCTGAAATGGGGATGCATCCTAGAATCAATGGTAGTTTAATTCATTGCAGTGCTATAGTATAATAAATATTTTTTCTTCTTGGGGCACCTGGGTGACTCAGTGGGTTAAAGCCTCTGCCTTCGGCTCAGGTCATGATCTCAGGGTCTTGGGATCGAGCCCCGCATCGGGCTCTCTGCTCAGCAGGGAGCCTGCTTCCTCCCTCTCTTTCTGCCTGCCTCTCTGCCTACTTGTGATCTCTGTCTGTCAAATAAATAAATAAAATCTTTTAAAAAAATAAATATTTTTTCTTCTTAGTGGTACATAAAATAATAGAAAGGTGTAGTATTTGTTGATAAACAGCCGATGGAGAAAAGAAAAAGATGGGTGGTTTTTTTGTTTGCTTTTTCCAAAATGAATTTGAGGAGCTCCGAGTATAAAAGCTCTCCTCAGCTAGCTAAGTGAATAGTTGACCATCTATCACACAAACTTGGGTTGGCTTAGGGGAAAGCCGTCAGGTTTGGTGTCAGGTTTGGTTTTGAAACCTGGCCCTGAATCCTGGCTCAGCATTTAGCAGCTGTGTGACCTTGGGTAAGTCCCTTAACACTTAAATAAAATGGATATAATCACTCCAACATACTAGCTTATTGTGAGGTTCGACTAAGTTAATGCATGTGGTAGGTAATTAATAGGTTAATTCCCAAGTATTTCTAAAATTTATTTTATCCCACCTCTTTTCCAAAAAAGTTTGAGATGGTTTATAACCAAAATAAGTTAATAAAAACACAAGTAAAAAGACGAAATAGGAGTAAGGGAAAAGGAGTATAAATACATGCTATCACCAAATGTTGACAAAGTCACTATAATGGAGAGCAAAATCTGGCTTATCAGCAGCAGGGCAAAATGGTCTTTTTCCATTTTAGAAATGTGGAAACAGTATTTCTTTGGTGAAGTGTGGGGAACAAACTTTCCCTTGGCCCTAACTTTTATTTATTTAATTTTTAAAGATTTATTTATTTATTTGAGAGAGAGAGAAAAGGGAGAGCACAGAGGGAGAGTGAGAGGGAAAAGCAGACTCCCTGCTGAGCAGAGAGCCTAGGCAGGGCTCCATCTGAGGACCCTGAGATTATGACTTGAGCCAAAGGCAGACACTTAAACGACTGAGCGACCCAGGTGCCCCCCGCCCTGATTTTTTGTTTTTTAAGATTTTATTTATTTATTTGACGCACAGAGAGAGATCACAATTAGACAGAGAAGCAGGCAGGGGGGTTGGGGGGGAAAGCAGGCTCCCTGCTGAGCAGAGACCAGATGCAGGGCTCGGATCCCAGGACCCTGAGATCATGACCTGAGCCGAAGGCAGAGGCTTAACCCACTGAGCTCCCCAGACACCCCCCCAAGTTTTTTTAAAAGATTCCATTTACTTATTTGACAGAGAGAAAGATCACAAGTAGGCAGAGAGGCAGGCAGAGAGAGGGAGGAAGCAGGCTCCCTGCTGAGCGGAAAGCCCCGAGGAGGAGCTCCCTCCCAGGACCCTGAGACCACCACTGGAGTGGAAGGCAGAGGCCCCAACCCACTGAGCCACCCAGGTGCCGCTCTCCCTCCCAATTTTTGAAGTAGTTTCTCATGTCAATTTTTACCTATATATCTGTACAGTGTCTTACCATTTACAAAGTGGTTTCACAGCTACTATCTCATCCGATGCTGTATTCATTCCATTTTATCTCCATTTTATGGATTCATTCATCCAAAGTATTATTTATCATGTGCTTGCTATGTGCTAGACATAAAAAGGAAAGGCCAAGCTCTTGGTTAGTTTATTAGTTCTATTAGTTAGTCAACTGATTGTCTAACCAGTTACTACCACAAATTCACTAATGAATGACCTGCAAACTTACTAATTAATCACCTAAATTGTCAACTCCGAGGGGAGCAGGGACTGCAGGATAAACTGGAGAATCCTGGTCAGTGCAGTAAAATGGCTTGCGCAGAGGCAAGGGGAGGTTTGGTTGAAGACAACTGCTGGAGCTGGCTCCATAGTGTGGTGAAAAGCAAATTACAATTAAAAAAAAAAAACAACTAGGTTTTTGGAGTATTTAATAAATTCCAATGTGAAGATCCACCCCAGACCAACTGAGTCAGTACCTCTGAGGATAGGAGCAAAGTACTGCCCTATGCCAATCCTGGAAATCCTGTTCTTTGCTTTCCTAGTTTCCCTGGTAACTCGAAGTGGTCACATGATCCAATGTTGGCCAATAAGGCCTAAACAGAAGACTGCCAGGAGGAAGTTAGGGAGGGAGGAGTTTTTTGGGTTTTTTTTTTTTTTTTTTTTTTTTTTTTTTGCTTTCTTGGTAAAGGGGAAGACATAATCTTCTTTTCTTCTAACGATGAGAACCCTGGAATTCTCACCCCCTAGAGATCCTGACGCAAAGACAAAGGGCACTATACTAAGGATATCCGAACAAAAAGAAAGAGCCCGAGGGCATCAATGAGCAGGTAAGCCAGTGCTGACTGTTTCTTGCGAAAAAAATAAGCCTGTTTCTTGACATCATTGTTAGTCTGGGTCTCGTTACTTACAGCCAAACACTCCAGAGACATGTGTAAAGGTCACAACTATGTGTTGAGTGAGTCCTTAGGCACTCCACCCTGAGGGACACAATCTGAATGTTCGTGTGTATCCTTGTGTATTTGCACACACTTTCCTGTTCAAAGCCAGGACACAAAAATCCCTCCCTCCAATTCCCCTTCCCAGCCATGCTCTTTAGTGTGTGCTATGATCTAAGGCCTGGGGTCCTTATTAAGTCCCCTAAAGGGAGAGGATGGGTGAGGCAGCACAGAATTCACTTGTCCCCTGTGGCTTTATCCCACTGTGTCCCCAGTAGCCCCAAATCTTGGTTCTAGATTTTCCAGCCCACATCCCATTGGGATTATCAAGCTCAGCTGGGGTGGGGGCAGGAGCTGAGCTCATTCTGGAAATTGGAGGATTGAGCAACAGGAATGGGTAGTAGGTAGCAGCTGCTGCAGGTGCTTCCCCTCGTGCCCCAGGTGCAGTTTTGCTCACCTGACCTCTCACCCTGGCCTCCCAGGCCTTCTCCCACAAAGAGAATTAAGAAACTTCCAGTTAGAAGAAATTGAGGAGTGGACTGGTCTGATCCCTGACCTGGGTGATATAGGCTGGTCTGAGGCCCCTCAGGCCTGAGGGCAGAGGCAGTGATTTACCATTTACCCTGTAAGTCCTTCCTATAACTCTCAGTGGGGGCGCTACAGAGATAAGGAACGAATACTCAGATCTGGGTTTTGCATCGTCAGAGCTAGCAAGCTAGGCCTTCTGTTCCCGAGGCCTTAGCCATAGGTGCGTTGTCTGCCAATCAGACTTTCTTCCCCATTCCACTCCCTGCTCCTGCCCTGCCACTTCTTCCCATTTCCTCCAGTACGACTGCTCTGAAATGCACGCTTATTTTACTATCCCTCTGAGTAAGGTATCTCTACAAGGGTGGGATTGGGTAACAAATATGCTTAAATCAGAGAATTTGTCTCATTATCCAACCCCCTTCTTCTTTCTTCCCCTTTCTCCTCTTTATTCTTCCTAAGCACAGACTATCCAAAACTGGGTTTGAATTTGGGTCCTCTGAGGGTATTTTTTTGAATGAGGGGCTGAAACAAATTAGGACTAAGAATGAGAGAGTATGTGATCGATCAGCAAGTCCTTGGAATTTGAAGTGAAAAAACCTGAATTCAGATCCTCAGCAGGCTGCTTACAGAGGGACCTAGATCACGACCCACTTAAAGCCTGTTTCCTCATCTGTAAAATGAACTTAATAACAGCCACCTTGAAGGATAGTAGAAAGGATGAAGCACATAGAAGTTCTTAAAGGGCTCACAACAATAGCTAATGTTTTGTTTTGTTTCGTTTTAAGATTTTATTTATTTATTTGAAAGACAGATATCACAAGTAGTCAGAGAGGCAGGCAGGGAGAGAGGAGGAAGCAGGCTCCCCGCTGAGCAGAGAGCCCGATGTGGGGCTTGATCCCAGGACCCTGAGATCATGACCTGAGCCGAAGGCAGAGGTTTAACCCACTGAGCCACCCAGGCACATAGCTAATGTTTATTGAGTGCCTACAATGTGCCTGGCAGGATTCTAGGAGCTTTATGTGTTTACCCTCATTTCAACCTTACCATATTATCTGGTGATACTATCATGGTCCTCATTTCACAGATAAATATGCCTAAGGTCATACAACGAGGAAACGAAGTCAGGATTTGAACCCAATTGATTAGTCTGGATCTCCAGTGCCCATGCCTTCAAATATACTGTTCTATGGTCATTTAACCTAACTAAGCTCATTTCATTTGTTAAACAAGGATAACAGTACCTCCCCTACAGTATTGTTGTCAAAGTGTAATATACTGCCTGACACAAAATAATCCTATTATCATTACTGTACTGTCAATTGATCTTACCCAGGGTCTCACGCTTAAAAAAAGAGGTCATTCAACCTCTAAGTTTCTAGAGCCCAAGATCTTAACTATCGTTATTGTTCATTTTCTAAAATATACAATACCTACCTAGAGACCAAAGACTTAATCATCTCTCTTTAGACTCCCCAAAGATAGGGGCACCTGGGTGGCTCAGTGGGTTAAGGCTCTGCCTTCAGCTCAGGTCATGATCTCAGGGTCTTGGTATCAAGCCCCACATCGGGCTTTCTGATCAGCAAGGAGCCCACTTCCTCCTCTCTGCCTGCTTGTGATCTCTGTCTGTCAAATAAATAAATAAAGTCTTTAAAAAGAAAGAAAGAAAGAAAGAAAGAAAGAAAGAAAGAAAGAAAGAAAGAAAAAAAGAAAGAAAGAAAGAAAGAAAGAAAGAAAGAAAGAAAGAAAGACATAATACAGGGACACCTCCTGGGTGGCTCAGTTGGTTAAGTGTCCAGCTGTTCATCTCAGCTCAGGTCTTGGTCTCAGGGTCATGAGTTCAAGCCTCCCTCCCCCCCAAAGACATAGTACATCCTTCATGGTCCCAGAAACATCATGCTCTGTCTCCCACTGACCCCCACCAAGCTGGCCATGAAAGAGTCAGCAGGACTCATGGAAGTGGGCTGCTCATTCACCAGGACATGCTGGTAGTAGGATGGAGAGCACTGATTCTACTGCAATCCTTTCTTATGCAAAGATGGTGCTGATGGCCCCTTCTAGCTGGTAATACCATCTTGGCCAAAAAAAGCAATGTTTAATAACCCAGGCACAAATGGGGATGAGGATAAGTGCACTTTCATCTGGAATAAAATCCTCTATAACAGGCCTTCTTCCTTGCCTCCAAGATCCATAAGCTCCCTCCATCTAGATAATGTTTGGAAGAGCCTCCTAACATGTAGCTCATCCCCTCTTGCTGCAGTTGGTCTGTTCCCTGTCTCTAAGGAATCAGAGGCATTCTGGGGCTCTGTTAACTGGTCAGACCTTCACAGTGGAGGTGCCATTCTCTAATTTCAGCCACCAAAGCTGGGCGGATGGAGCTGTCCAAGGAGCCCTGAGCCTAAGAGCTATGCCACACTGGCACTGAACAGGGCACAGACCCTGGTCTGTGTTCCTGGGAGGCAGAGCCTGAGGTTGTGGCTCCCCTAGAATTCAACAGACCCTAAAAGGGGAGGCCAGGAAGGAGTCCCTAGGCTCAATCCCCCATGTTCCTGCATTTTCTGAAGTTCCTTCTTTGAACATGTCCCTTTATATATTGGGCTTCATTTAACCTCAGCCTTGTCCTCTGAGATCATTTATTTGGTAACTGTCACTCAGCCTGCTGTGGCATTAACTTCATAATCCTATTGATTTCCTCCAAGCCAGTTGGGGGCTTTCTCAACATCTTCCTGGGTCAGCAGGGGCTGATTGCCAGGTCTGGTCATTACCGAGTAGGAGGCCCCAGACTGGTATGGATTTGCCCAGAGGACCATCTTCGTGTACCTTTTTCCCTACTGGCCCTTCTCAGGCTGTAAGAGATGGATTTGTGTGACTACCTTGGTTGCTGAAGTGTGAGGTAAAGTGGCGAAGTGCCCACCACCGCCGCCAGGAGCTCCCTGAATGGCTACTGAGGCCGTCCTTCAGCTCAGAAGTCCTGGGCTTCACCAACTGCAGCTTTGCTTGGGCCGGAACCCCACCCCCTCCACCATCTTGGATCCGGAGGGGTAAGGGGTCCAATCAGCACAGGAGAAGCGGGTGAGGGTGGGGTGAAGCTGCAGCTCGAGCCCACGTGGCCACCGACCTGCGCCTTCCCGCCACCTGCGGCCGCCCCTGTCGAGCTGCAGCTGCAGCTCCCAGACACCACCCCAGCCCGTCGCCAGGGGATTAGTGTCCGTCTGTGGGTTGGGACAACCTCAGTGGGGGTTGTCCTGGCCCAGACGAAGGCTCTCCTTCACCTTCCCCAGGACCACTTCCCCAGAGTCCGGCTTGGGCAGAGGGGATTGTGTTGGGGGGTCTGACAGCCTGGGGCGCTGATCTCTCCCAGAGCTGAGGTGTGGGGTGACGGGAGTCCCCCTCCCCTCCAAGCCTGAGCCACATGTGCTGGGAAGTTCATTTCCCCTTGTTTTGCACAACGGGCTCAGGGATTGACCCCAGGAGTGACCTCGGTGTCAGGAGGCATTAATGATCTCCATACGGGCAATAAACAGGCAGACCGGCTGGCTTGGTGTGGAGGTGCCCTGGAATGGGGCTGCCTTATTAGCCTCACATTCGTTTTTTGGGTAGAGGCTTAATTAGCAAGGGCTCCCTCATTCTTCCCTCCCCCAAACATCCTGGAGTGCAATGGGAACATGGTTGGAGACACTGGACTTCTCTGGCTGGTTCCTTTGCTCCTCATGGGCCTCCTCAAGAGGCAGACTCTTCAGGCGTCCGCTGGGTCATTTGTCTGCCTCTAACAGGACTTCGGACTTAGTCTTCCTGATAAAATCTCTCTTGTTTTTAAAAGCCCCCAGAGGTCAAGTCCATGCATTCTGAGTCAGTTCACTTTTTGTCTATAAGAGCCCAGGAACAAGAAGACCTTACTCTTCTTTAACTTAAATCTCTCCTATTTGAATTTGAGCCCAATTTTCCCGAAGGGAAATTTCCCAAGGGGATAAATAGGTGATTACCAGCCTATATGTGGGTGCAAGGTGGGGGATGGGGGGGTATAGGGTCCTTAGCAACTGCCCAAGCTGTTAAAATCACCGTCTGATGTATTCTATCTCCTCCAAATCCATTTCCCTCAGGTAGGCTCATTTTTCTAGGTGTGTGATTTACCCTCTTTGGGCTTCAGTTTTTTGTATCTGCATAGTTCCTTTAAGATTCAGCAAACACTATATGCTGGGCACAGTGCTAAGTGCTACAGAAATGAAGCAGAGAAAAACCCAGGCCCTACTTGAGATGGAGCTCCCAAACTAGTGGGGAGACCGACTTGTAAAGAAATGCAGTAATAAAATGTGCTCCGGGCTGTAATCTAAGTCCATATTGGGTATGATGAGAGTACAAAAGAGGGAGTTACCAACTCATCCTACCTTTTTGAGGAAGGCTTCATGAGCAGGTACCACTGAGCCCATCTTTGAAAGACAAATATGTATGGATTCCTGAGGAAGAATGTGAAAAGGGTATTTAGGAAAAGGGAAGAACCTGTACAAAGGCACAGAGGCCATGTTTGAGGAGCAGCAGGGCTGCGGTGATAGAAATTGGAGCTTTGTGGGAAGGGAGGGCTTGGGAAGGGCCTTGTAAACCATATTGATAACTTCATCTAGAGAGCCATGGCAGTACACTGAGTTCCGCAGAAATAGCACCAGGGCCCTTGAGAGCCAGATGGGCACTGGGTGACTCTGAGCCTCACGGAGGAAAAATAATTAAACATAGGCAAAGGAGACCCTAAGAAGGATCCTGATAGGCAGAAAACATAGTGTGCATTCTTTCTGCAAACTTGCTGGAAGGGGCACAAGATGAGGCACGAAGATGGTTCAGCCAACTTCTCCAAGTTTTCTAAGTAGTGCTCAAAGGGGTGGAAAACATGTCTTCTAAAGAGGAAGGAAAATTTGAAGATATGGCAAAGACTGACAAGGCTCATTATGAAAGAGACATGAAAACCTGTATCCATACCTCCTAAAGGGGAAATAATAAGGAAGTTCAAAGATCCTGATGTATCCAAGAGGCCTCCTTTGGCCTTCACATTGTTTTGTTCTGAGTATCATCCAAAAATCAAAGGAGAACATCTGGGCCTGCCCATTGGTGATGTGGGAAGGACCTGGGAGAGACATGGGATAATGCTGCTGGAGACGATGAGCAGTCTCCTGAGAAGAAGGCTGCCTAGCTGAAGGGAAAATAGGAAAAGGATATTGTTGCATATTGAGCCACATGGAAGCTGATGAGGCAGAAATGGGAGTTATCCAGGGCTGAAAAGAGCAAGATAAGGAAGGAAGGCAAGGAAGAAGATGATAATGGTGGAAAAATTGGTTTGAGGGCAGCTTTTTTTCTTGTCCATAAAGCATTTAATGCCCCCCCCAACTCCTTTTAATGAAAAAAAAATTGTTAGGCTGTGTAAGATCTGTTTTTAAACTTTACCGTGTCTTTTTTAAAACGGAGTTTACATACTACTGAATTTGTCTTTAGCTAACCTTATCCCCGTGGTATTTTCAATAGCTACTAAATTTGTTAGCAGTATGGGCATAAAAATGTAAAGCAAGTTCTTGTTGGTGCACAGCCCAAATCAGATATATATGGGGATGATGGTTTTTTCATCTTCAGTTGTTTCTGATGCAACTTATATGAAATCATTGTTTTTCTGTTCACTTTGTAGTTGTTAAAAACAGCTGTTCTGTTGACTTTTTTTTTCTTTTAAAGGTTTTATTTATTTATTTGACAGAGACAGACACAGCGAGAGAGAGAACACAGGCAGGGGGAGTGGGAGAGAGAGAAGCAGGCCTCCTGCTGAGCAGGGAGTCCAACTTGGGGCTCAATCCCAGCACCCTGGAATCCCAGGACCCTGGGATCATGACGTGAGCCAAAGGCAGACACTTAACAACTGAGCCACCCAGACGCCCCTCTATTTTTTTTTTTAATTTTATTTATTTGGGATGCCTGGATGGCTCAATTGGTTAAGCCTCTGCCTTCAGCTCAGGTTGGGATCCCACAGTCTTGGGATCAAGTCTCACGTTGGGCTCCTTGCTCATCAGGGAGCCTTCTTTTCCCTCTGCCTGCTTCTTCCCCTGCTTGTGCACTCTCTCTGATGAACAAATAAGATCTTAAAAACAATATTTATTTATTTATTTATTTATTTATTTATTTATCTGAGAGAGAGAGAGAGAGAAAGCATGACATGTGAACAGGGAATGTGGCAGATGGAGAAACATTCCCCACTAAGCAGGGAGCCCGATGTGGGACTCGATCCCAGGCCCCCCAGGATTATGACCTGAGCTGAAGACAGACACTTAACCGACTGAGCCATCCAGGTGTCCCTGTTCTGTTGATATTCTGAATGCTTCTAAGTAAATACAATTTTTGAAAGTGTGTTGTCCTTTTCATAGGTCTGAATTTTTTCTTCTTGAGGGGAAGCTATAATCTTTTGCTTTTGCCCATTTTGGATCACACGAATGATTTACACTATCTTTTCATATAGTTAGCTGATATGAAGCTTTTTTCTACACACCTGCGTATAATGAGGGTAATAAAATTTGAATTGAGACAGAAACAAAACAGTTTTAAAAACCACCTCTATCTAAGGGCAATGAGAATCCATAAAGGGCTTTTAGGAGAGAACAGGGCTGGACTGGTCGGTCAGACTTGTATTCTAGAAGATGACTAAAAGGCAGGGCAGAAGTTGGATGTTTCTGGGCAGGAATATGGTAGACATTTGTCATCTTCACCCCCTGCATCCACACTCCTTTTTCACACTCAGAAAAGTTTGTAGTTTTAGGGGAAAGAATCATTCCCGCTTAGTATTTTTGTGGGACTGTCTGTGAAGGGGCTCTGTCCATCGTCAGCCTGGACCATGTTAGATGCTCTCAGAATTCTAATGTTGAGCATAATGGCAGAAAGAAGGAAGGAGTGTGAGTTTAATCATCCTTTTTGGGCCTCAGGTTCCTCATCTGTACATATCATTTAAGATTTGGCAAACACTCCATAGTAGGTAGCATTCTTTTTTTCTTATATAACTCCAATATCATTTACATTAAAAAAAATAACAAGTCCACGGTATCACCCAATATTTATTCCACATTCAAATTTCCCCAGTTGTCCCAAGTCTATCTTTTACATTTTTCCGCAATTCAAGATTCTTGCATTGTGTTTGTTTTTTTCTTTTAAAAATTAATTAATTTTTTTAAACATATAATGTATTATTTGTTTCAGGGGTACAGGTCTCTGAATTGTCAGTTTTGCACAATTCACAGCACTCATCATAGCACATATCCTCTGCAATGTCCAGCACCCTGCCACCCTATCCCTGCCCCCCCCACCCCCTAGCAACCCTCAGTTTGTGTCCTGAGATTAAGAGTCTCTTATGGTTTGTCTTGCTCCCTGGTTCCATCGTGTTTAATTTTTCCCTCCCTTCCCCACACAACCACCCCTGCCACCTCTCAAATTCCTCATGTCAGAGAGATCATATGATAATTTTCTTTCTCTGGTTGACTTATTTTGCTTAGCATAATACCCTCTAGTTCCATTCATGCCATTGCAAATGGCAAGATTTTGGGGTTTTGATGGCTGCATAGTATTCCATTGTATATATACCACTTCTTTTTTTTAAAACTTCCTGAGACCTCTCTTCATTTTTTTAAGATTATTTATTTATTTATTTGACAGAGAGAGAGAGAGAGAGAGAGAAGTAGGCAGAGAGACAGGCACAGAGAGAGAGGGAGGCAGGTTCCCCGCTGAGCAAAGAGCTGATGCGGGGCTTGATCCCCAGAACCTGAGATCATGACCTGAGCTGAAGTCACAGGCTTAACCCACTGAGCCACCCAGGCGCCCCTATACCACATCTTCTTTATCCATTCATCTGTTGATGGGTATCTAGGCTTTTTCCATAGTTTGGCTATTATGGACCTTACTGCTATAAATATAGGGGTACATGAGCCCCTTTGGATCACTACAATTGTATCTTTAGGGTAAATACCCAGTAGTGCAATTGCTGGGTCATAACGGAGCTCTATTTTCAACTTTTTGAGGAACCTCCATGCTGTTTTCCAGAGTGGCTGCACCAGCTTGCATTCCCAGCAACAGTGTAGGAGGGTTCCCCTTTATACACATTCTCGCCAACACCTGTCCTTTCCTGACTGGTTAATTTTAGTCATTCTGACTGGTGTGAGGTGGCATCTCGCTGTGGTTTGGATTTGTATTTCCCTGATGCCAAGTGATGTTGAGAACTTTTTCATGTGTCTGTTAGCTATTTGGATGTCTTCTTTGTCGAAATGTCTGTTCATGTCTTCTGCCCATTTCTTGACTGGATTATTTGTTCTTTGGGTTTTGAGTTTGATAAGTTCCTCATAGATCGTGGACACTAGCCCTTTATCTGACATGTCATTTGTGAATATTTTCTCCCATTCTGTTGGTTGTCTTTTGGTTTTTTGACTGTTTCCTTTGCTGTGCAAAAGCTTTTGATCTTGGTGAAATCCCAATAGTTCATTTTTGCCCTTGCTTCTCTTGCCTTTGGCGATGTTTCTAGGAAGAAGTTGCTGCAGCTGAGGTCGAAGAGGTTGCTGCCTGTGTTATCCTCAAGGGTTTTGATGGATTCCTGTCTCACACTGAGGTCTTTCATCCATTTAGAGTATTTTTGTATGTAGTATAAGGAAATGGTCCAGTTTCACTCTTCTGCATGTGGCCGTCCAATTTCCCAAACAACATTTGCTGAAGAGACTGTCTATTCTCCATTGGACATTCTTTCCTGCTGTGTCGAAGATTAGTTGACCATAGAGTTGAGGGTCTATTTCTGGGCTCTCTATTCTGTTCCATTCATCTAGGTGTCTGCTTTTGTGCCAGTACCACACTGTCTTGATGATTACAGCTTTGTAATAGAGCTTGAGGTCTGGAAATGGGATGTCCCCAACTTTGGGTTCCTTTTTCAATCTTCCTCTGGCTATTTGAGGTCTTTTCTGGTTCCATATAAATTTTAGGATTATTTGTTCCATTTCTTTGAAAAAAGTTGATGGTATTTTGATAGGGATTGCGTTCAATGTGTAGAATGCTCTGGGTAGCATAGACATTTTCATAATATTTGTTCTCCAATCCATGAGCTTGGAACGTTCTTTCCATTTCCATTTCTTTGGAACGTCTTTCTCAGTTTCTTTCACAAGTACTTTATAGTTTTCTGAGTGCAGATTCTTTGGCTCTTTGGTTATGTTTATTCCTAGGTATCTTACGGTTTTGGGTACAATTGTAAATGGGATCGACTCCTTAATTTCTCTTTCATCTGTCTTGTTGTTGGTGTATTGAAATGCAACTGATTTCTGTGCATTGATTTCCTATCTTGACACTTTACTGAATTCCTGTATGAGTTCTAGCAGCTTTGGAGTGTAGTCTTTTAGGTTTTCCTCATGAAGTATCATATCATGTGTAAAGAGTGATAGTTTGATGACTTCTTGGCCGATTACAATGCCTTTTATTTCTCTTTGTTCTCTGAGGCTTTTTTGTTGTCTGCTGTCTTTTTGTTGCTGAGGGTAGGACTTCTAGTACTATGTTGAATAGCAGTGGTGAGAATTGACAGCTCTGCCGTGTTCCTGACCTTAGGGAAAAATCTTTCAGTTTTTGTCCATTGAGAATGATATTTGCTGTGAGTTTTTCATAGATGCTTTGATGATATTGAGGTAGGTACCCTCTATCCCTACACTGTGAAGAGTTTTGAAAAAGAAAGGATGCTGTACTTTGTCAAATGCTTTTTCAGCATCTGCTGAGAGTATCATAGGGTTCTTGTTCTTTTATTAATGTATTGTATCACATTGATTGATTTGTGGATGTTCAGCTAACCTTGCAGCCCAGGAATAAACCCCACTTGGTCGTGGTGAATAATCCTTCTAATGTACAGTTGGATCCTATTGACTAGTATTTTGGTGAGAATTTTTGCATCTGTGTTCCTCAGGGATATTGGTCTGTCAATTCTCCTTTTTGATGGGGTCTTTATCTGGTTTTGGTATGAAGGGAATGCTGTCCTCCTAAAAAGAGTGGAAGATTTCCTCCCATTTCTATTTTTTTGGAACAGTTTCAGGAGAACTGGTATAAATTCTTCTTTAAATGTGTGGTAGAGTTCCCCTGGGAAGCCATCTGGCCCTTAGTTCTTTGTTGGGAGATTTCTGATGACTGCTACAAGCTCCTTACTGGCTATGGGTCTGTTCAGGTTTTCTATTTCTTCCTGGTTCAGTTTGGGTAATTTATATGTCTCTAGGAATGCATCCATGTCTTCCAGATTGTCAAATTTGCTGGTGTACAGTTGCCCATAATATGTTCTTATAATTGTTTGTATTTTGGTGTTAGTTGTGATCTGACCTCTTTCATCATGATTTTATTAATTTGGGTCCTTTCCCTTCTTTTGAATAAGTCTGGCCAGGGGTTTATCAATCCTATTAATTCTTTCAAAGAACTAGCTCCTAGTTTCGTTGATCTGTTCTACTGTTCTTTTGGTTTCTATTTCATTGATTTCTGCTCCTATCTTTATTATTTCTCTTTTCCTGCTGGGTTTAGGATTTCATTTTAGCTGTTCTTCCTGTAACTCCTGTAGATGTAGGGTTAGATTGTGTACTTGAGACCTTTCTTGTTTCTTGAGAAAGGCTCTCTTTCTATATACTTTCCTCTCAGGACCGCCTTTGCTGTGTCTCAAAGATTTGGAACAGTTGTGGTTTTATTTTCATTTGTTTCCATTCCATTCCACTGCAATCATTTTTTAAAAGATTTTATTTTTTTATTTGAGAGAGAGAAATCACAGTAGGCAGAGAGGCAGCAGAGAAAGGGGGGAAGCAGGCTCCTCACTGAGCAGAGAGCCCAATGCAGGGCTCAATCCCAGGACCCTGAGATCATGACCTGAGCCAAAGGCAGAGGCCCAAACCACTGAGCCACCCAGGTGCCCCAATTCCAGGAATTTTTAAAATTCCTCTTTAATTTCCTGGTTGACCCATTCATTCTTTAGTAGGATGCTCTTCTGCCTCCATATATTTGAGTTCTTTCCACCTTTCCTTTTGTGGTTGAGTTCTAGTTTCAAAGCATTATGGTCTGAATATGCAGGAAATGATCCCAAACTTTTGGAACTGGTTGAGACCTGATTTGTGACCCAGGATGTGATCTATTCTGGACAATGTTCCATGTGCACTGGAGAAGAATGTGTATTCTGTTGCTTTGGGGTGAAATGTTCTGAATATATCTGTGATGTCCATCTGGCCCAGTGTGTCATTTAAAGCCTTTATTTCCTTGTTGATCTTTTGCTTAGATGATCTATCCATTTCAGTGCAAGGGATGTTAAAGTCCCCTACTGTTATTGAATTATTGTTGATGTGTTTCTTTGATTTTGTTATTAATTGGTTTATATAATTGGCTGTTCCCATGTTGGGGGCATAGATATTTAAAATTGTTAGGTCGTCTTGTTGGACAGACCCTTTAAGTAAATATAGTGTCCTTCCTCATCTCTTATTATATAGTCTTTGGCTTAAAATCTGACTTATCTGATCTAAGGATTGCCACCCCAGGTTTCTTTTGATGTCCATTATCATGGTAAACTGTTTTCCACCCCCTCACTTTAAATTTGATGTATCTTTGGGTCTAAAATGAGTTTCTTGCAGACCGCATATCAATGGGTCTTGTTTTTGTTTGTTTTTTAATCCATTCTGAAACCCTGTGTCTTTTGATTGGGGTTTTTATCCCATTTACATTCAGGATAACTACTCAAAGATATGAATTTTGTGCCATTGTATTGCCTGTAAGGTGACTGTTACTGTATATTGTCTCTGCTCCTTTCTGGATGTTACTTTTAGGCTCTCTCTTTGCTTAGAGGACCCCTTTCAATGTTTCCTATAGGAATGGTTTGGTGTTTGCAAATTCTTTTAGTTTTTGTTTGTCCTGGAAGCTTTTTATCTCTCCTTCTATTTTCAATGACCACCTAACTGGTTATAGTATTATTGGCTGCATATTTTTCTCGTTTAGTACTCTGAATATATCATGTCAGTCCTTTCTGGCCTGCCAGGTCTCTGTGGATATGTCTGCTGCCAATCTAATATTTCTACCATTGTATGTTACACCACTTGTCCTGAGATGCTCTCAGGATTTTCTCTTTGTCACTTAGACTCATAAGATTTACTATTAGATGACAGTGTGTGGACCTATTTTTATTGATTGTGAGGGGGGCAGTTCTCTGGGCCTCCTGGATTTTGATGCTTGTTCCCTTCACCAAATTAGGGAAGTTCTCTGTTGTAATTTGCTCCAATATCCTTTCTGCCCCCTGCTTCATCTTCTGGGATCCCAATTATTCTAATATTGTTTTGTCTTATGGTATCATTTATCTCTCAAATTCTCCCCTCGTGGTCCACTAGTTGTTTATCTCTTTTTCTCAGCTTCTTTATTCTCCCTCATTTGGTCTTATCACTAATTCTTTATTCTGCCTCATTTTTCCTAGTGGTAAGAACCTCCATTTTTGTTTGCACCTCATTAATAGCTTTTTAAATTTCAACTTGGTTAGATTTTAGTTCTTTTATTTCTCCAGAAAGGAATTTTATTTCTCCAGGAAGGGATTCTCTGGTATCTTCTATCCTTTTTTCAAGCTGAGGTAGCATCTTGATAATTGTCATTTTGAACTCTGGTTCTGACATCTTACTGTCTGTATTGATTAGGTCCCTAACCATTGGTACTACCTCTTGTTTTTGTTTTTTTTTTGAGGTGAGTTTTTCCACCTTGTCATTTTATCAAGGTAAGAATAGATGAATGAGAGAACAAAATAATAAAAGGGTAGAAACAATTCTAGAAAAATATACACTAACCAAATCAGAAGAGACCAAGACTGGGGGAGAAGAAAGGAGAGAGAGAGAGAGAGAATATATATATATATATATATATACACACACACACATACATATATATACATATATATACACATACATATATATCACAGAGCCACACACTTGATTTTGAGTGTATTTGGATACACACACACACCCACACATATATATATGTGTGGGTGTGTATGTGTATATATATATACATATATTTATATATATATATATGTTTTTCTTTAAAATTTGGGGAGGCAATTTCTCTAATATTCTCTATATATTATAGAGAATTATATAATATTCTCTCTATATTATATATATATATAATATATACACACACACACAAATAAGGTTAAACACGATGAAGGGATGGAATATGACTGTAAAGATGAATATTGAAAAGATTCTAAAAAAGGAATTGATAATAAGTTGGTTGGCAAAAGACAAACAGAAGAAAAGAAGGAGAAACTATGATCAGGCTCAGACTAGAACAAAGCTATACGCTAGATTTAGGGTATATTTTCATCTTTTGGAAGAAAATATATCCAAAAATTTTAAAGAAAGAACAACTTATATGTCTACAAAAAGTAAAGTTAAATACAATGAAGTGATATAATATGACTATACTAACGAAAATTTAAAAAGACTTTTTAAAAATGTATTGATAGGATAAAATAGTTTTAAAGAAGGTAAAATAGGAAAGAGGAAAAATTTTAAAATATAGAATAAGAAAAAAATAAAATTTTAAAAATTTAACTTGAAAAGACTAATGTATCATGGGGAAAAAGCCATGAATTCTATGTGGTGCATTCCCCTAGCTTGGAGTTCTGTGGTTCTCATTGATTGGTGAACTTGGTCTTGGCTGGATGTTCTTGCTAATCTTCTGGAGGAGGGGCCTGTTGCAGTGAGTCTCAAATGTCTTTGCCCAAGGCAGAATTGCACTGTCCCTGCCAGGGGCCAGGCTAAGTAATCTGCTCGGGTTTGCTCTTGGCAGTGTTTGTTCCCTGAAAGCTTCCCATACAGCTTTGGAGGATGGCAATGAATATGGCGGCCTCCCAATCTCTGGCCCTGTAGGTGCTGAGAGCTTGGGGCCCCACTCCTCAGTGCGCCCTCAAAGAAAAGCAGTCAATCCCCCATGTCCCTGGTCTCTGGCCACACTCTGTGCTTACCCAGCCTGTGACCGAGCATTTCTGTCTCTGGCACATAGCCCAGTTTGGAGTCTCCAACCCAGCAGATTTCTGCAGTGTGTACCTGTGCCACTCCTCCGGTGGAGGAAGCATTGGTCTCCCCAGATCTGCCACTTGTGGGGTCCTTGCTCAAAGAGCAGTGGCCTGAATGTGCCTCGGATCCCAGTTTAAGGTAACCCCAAGCTGAGAGCCCACTCCTCGGCTCCATCTCTGCACCAGGCTTCCCCACTCTGATATCTGGGACCTCTGACACACACAGGTAACCCTGGTCTTTCTGTGACCCAAAAGGCCTGAGACCACACTGTCCCCACAAGGGCTCCACCCCCCACTTAGCCTCTGGAGCAACATCCCTTAGTGGAGCATCTTCTAAAAGTTCTGATTTTCTGCTCTGCCACACTACCACTTGCTGGGGGCCAACCCCTGTCCCCCCCTTCCCATATATCACTTTGGATTCACTACTCTGGATGTCCTACCTTCCAAAAAGTGGTCTCTTCTCTGTTCCTAGAATTGCTGTTCTTCTCTTTGATCTCCTGTTGAGTTTGTAGGTGTTCAGAATGGTTTGATAACTATCTAGCTGAATTCTGGACCCAATGAAATTTAGGTCTCCTACTTCTCTGCCATCTTGCTCTACCCCAGTAGGTAGCATTCTTATGCCAACTACATTCTTCAGTCCTCATGCCCTGAAGAAGTTATGCCCCTGAACCCTCTGCTTGGCTCCCCACAACTGCTCTAGCCTCCATCACTTCTAAGCCTGTATCTTCAGTCTTTCCTGCAACCTGTTGAGTGGATTCATTCTTCCAATACATCCCCTATCTGCTTAAGCCAGCCAGAGGTTCATTCAGTCATGACAAGCCTGAAGTTGGAAATACAGGAATTGAGGATCTAGAACACATCAGTGTGTGGTGGGGGGTTTATATTGGTAGTTGATGAGGGCACTAAGGGAGAATTCATAGAAGAAGGAGACCAAAAGAGAGTCTGGAAGGTGTGGAAAAGAAGAAAGGACACTGGCGATGCAACCTAATAAGAGTCTATTAGAGTTGGTCAAGACAGAGTACAGTCCTGGCAGAAAAAGAACTTTTTCAAAGTAAAGGAGTGGTCAGCAGTGTAAAATACTAGAAAGAGTGTCAAGGAGGAGGATCTAAATGATTAGGGGAGGGGGACAATTCGAGGTCACTGGGGACCTTAGGAAGAGCAGATCAAGCACAGAGGAGAGGTGTCTACCTGTTTCCCAGACTATAGGAGGATCACATGAGTTGGCTCCAGTAAATAAGGAAGGGCCACCAAATAAGAGAGGCAGGCGTTCTGGTTTCTCTGGGCTTCTAGAAAGAGCAATAGTGCTAGCCTTCTATATCACCCTTCCCTCTTTTGCATAGTGACTAAAATTTAACAGCAAGCCCCCACACACCACTGGAGCCCTCACCCACCAGCGGGCTTGTCCTGGAGGGCTCTGTCTCAGACTCACTTAGGAGCCCAGGGGCCCAGCTGAGAGGCTGAAGACAGCCCTGCCATCATCCTGGATTCTACTCCTGCTGCTGTAGAGTCAAATATCCTCCTTGTAGAGCATCTGGCAGTTACAGCCAGATGCAAAGGAAACAAAAGAGATAACCACTGTCAACATTTTGTCAGATCACCTTTTTTTCCCTTTATTTAAAAAAAATATATTTTTAAATTATGAAGCAAAACAGATTTAGAAAAGTCAGTCCTTGGCTTTTCAGATGAGGGTTGTTTTGATGAACACCATTTGTGTAACTTTAAGCATTGGTGCCCAATTTTTATAATTTTACAGGATTTTCTTTTTTCCCCCTAATTAATATTTAACCCATTACTTATGCTTTTGACTTCTTTTAAGAGCAAAGAGTTGGAACAGCAGGAATGTTACTTAATTAAATTATGGCCACTTATAGTGTATGTATGGTGTGATTGGAATTTTGTAAACAATTAATTATATCTGTAGCAACCCACAGCCAGTTGTGATTGGTAGTTGTCCCAGGGTAAGATTGTGGATTTTTTTTTTTTTTTTACTTTTTTGGCTTATGTTTTTCTTTGGTTTGCGTATAAATTTTTCTATAATGAGTATGTATTGCTATTTTAATAAAAGAAATAGGAAAAATAATGATAACTAATAGCTAACTGTAAATACTTATCATAAGCCAGGATGCTAAATGCTTGATATAAGTTCCCTTACTGAAAGCAACAACATAACCTAAACCCTGTTATCCACATTTTAAAATTTATTTTTATTTTTTTAAAGATTTTATTTATTTATTTGACAGAGAGAGAGAGAGCAGCAGAGGGAGAGGGAGAAGCAGACTTCCCTGCTGAGCAAGGAGCCCAATGTGGAACTCAATCCCAGGACCCTGGGATCATGACCTGAGCCAAAGGCAGACGCTTAATTCACTGGGCAACACAGGCGCCCATATCCACTTTTAAAAAAAGATTTATTTATCTGAGAGAGAGAGCACATGCACATGTGAGCAGAGAGAGAGGATGAGAGAGAGTCCCAAGCAGACCCCTGCTGAGCGCAGAGCCCAATGGGGGGCTTGATCCCATGACCCAGAGATCATGACCTGAGCAGAAACCAAGAGTCAGACGCTCAACCAGCTGAGCTGCTTCTCCTTCTCCCTCTACCCCTCCCCCTGCTTGTGCTCCCTCTCTCTCTCTCTCTCTAATAAATAAATAAAATCTTTAAAAATATATGTGTTAACTGACTATGTTATCAGTAAGGTTTCTGGCTAATAGTAGGTTATTAATAGTTAAGTTTTGGGGGGAGGCGAAAGCTATTGCTAGATTTTTCAGCTGTGCAGAGGTGGGCACCCCAATCCCCCATGTAGTGCAAGAGTCCAGGTCACATGTGCTGTAGGAGGTTAGCCTGGGGAAAGAGATGTTGCAGCAGGCTCTGTGTAGTTGGCCCACTAAGTTGATGACCACTTACACCCACAGCTGGTGTTTTGGAAGTATTCATATGTTTAGTTCCTTTTGAAGTAATTTTGCAACTTTAGCTATCTTTAAGCATTTCTACCTTTTCAAGGTGTTTTAAATCTATTTTATTATTTACTTTATTTTATTTTATTTTTTAAAGATTTTATTTATTTATTTGACAGAAGGAGAGAGAAGGCAAGAGGGAGAATACAAGTGGAGGGAGTGGGAGAGGGAGAAGCAGGCTTCCGCTGAGCAGGGAGCCTGATGTGGGATTCGATCCCAGCACCCTGGGGTCACGACCTGAGCCAAAGGCAGACACTCAACCAACTAAGGCACCCAGGTGCCCCTTTATTTATTTTTTAGATGGCTTCTTAAAAAGATTTTATTTATTTATTTATGAGTACAAGCAGGCAGAGGGGCCAAGGGGCAGAGGGAGAGGAGAGGAAGAGAGAGTCTCCACCAGACTCCACACTGAGCACAGAGCCTGACATGGGGCTCGATCTCACAACTCTGAGATCATGACCTGAGCCAAAAACTTAGTCACACAGGTGCCCCTAAATCTACTTTTAAATTTCTAATTCTTTTGTAGCTATTTCTTTTCTATGTCATATATATTAGCACAGATTTGGAATAACTGAAATGTCCAGTAATAAGCATTAATTGGAACAAAACTAAATATCTAACAAAATTAAATATCTAAAAATTGGTAGGAAAAAACTAATGATCTCTCCCACACACATGCATGAAAAGAAAACCATAGCCAAAGATTGTGGATGAAGAGAAATTAGAGAAGTTTTGTAAGTGGGAAAATTTTTTTCCAAACTCCTCAATTCCTAAAAACTTGTGGATTTATTATTTTTTTAAAAGATTTTTATTTATGTATTTGAGAGAGAGTGAGTGAGAGAGATCACAGAGGGAGAGGGAGAAGCAAACTCCCTGCTGAGCAGAGAGCCTGATGTGGGGCTCCATCCCAGGACCCTGGGATCACCACCTGAGTCGAAGGCAGATGCTTAACTGACTAAACCATCCAGGTGCCCCTAAAAACTTCTGGACATCTACACAGCTGTATAGTTCCTACCTCTTATGCGTGAGAACTACAAAAGAAAGCAGGATCCTCAAAGGAAGGCTCCATGTGCCACCCAGAACCATGTTGCCCGCCACTCCTCATCTCCTCCTCCATGTTCCAACCATACCTGGCTGTTTGTGACCCCACAAGGATTATCCTCCCTCCTCCTGCTGGCCACCTGGGGGAAACCCTATGTCCACACACAGAAGACTACTCTGTTGGTTGGTGCTACCTGACCTTCAAGTTTTCCAAAACCCAGCCATGCCTTTCACCTCCCCTGACCCTCTGAGCAACCCTGTGAAGAAGGCAAGAGCAGGCACCAGTGCTCAAAGGAGGAACTGAAGATACTGGGGTATAGAGGTTAAGTGACCAAGTCAGAAGCAGAGTCAACCAGAACTAGAACCCAAATGTCCCCCTTCAAATCCAGTGATCCTCCCTGTTGCTGCAGCTGGTCTCTGTTCTGGACACTCTATCGTGGAAGATGAGATGAGATGAGATACTGACTCAAGACCTTACCTGCCTTTATCATGCTTGGGTTGGTTCCTGGGCACCTCTTCAAAGGCAGTTGTCTCCTTACATCTGCTGACAAGGGAGGAAGCAGAAAAGAGCAGAGGGATCCCAAGCCTCTCCCCTCTGATGACAATATCAAGACCAGGACCAAAGTAGGTAGGACAAAAACCGATGCCAGGGCCAACACTGTGGGGTCCACAGGTACAGCACCAGAGAGCCTAGAGCAGTGTTTCTCGACCTTGGACACAGGCTGACCTAAAGGGCTGGATAATTCTTTGTTGTGGGGCTGTCCTGTGCATTGTAGGAGCAGCATTCCTGGTCTCATCCATACCCGAGGTAAAAGCCAAAAATGTCTCCAAGTATTGCCAAATGTCCTTTGGGAGTCAAAAATCACCCTGTTTAGAACCACTGGCCTATATTTTATCTGCTTTGATTGCATTCCTTTCCAGAAATATAAGTTATTCAGTATGTAACTGTGACTTGATTTATATGCCTTTTTAAAATTTTTATTTATTTAATTTATATACTTTGTTTTTTTAAAAAAGATTTTATTTATTTATTTATTTGACAGACAGGGATCACAAGTAGGCAGAGAGGCAGACAGAGACAGAGAGGGGGAAGCAGGCTCCCCACTGAGCAGAGAGCCCGTGCGGGGCTCGATCCCAGGACCCTGGGATCATTACCTGAGCTGAAGGCAGAGACTTAAACCCACTGAGCCACCCAGGTGCCCCTAATTTATATACCTTTAAGGGCTTTTCACATCAATCAATCCATAGATTTTTTTTATCAGGTATAATGTCTTGATTTGGGATTTTAAAATATGGTCACCATGGCATGTTCTCAAAGACAGGACAGTCTACCTCTTCCAGAAGGAAGGACAGCCACAAAGGACTAAACTCTTGCCTTCTGCCCAAAGGCCTGGCCTCCTAGGGAGGGACCTGGCCAACTTTGGGAAGGGCATCTAGATGTTGCCCCTGAGATAGTGAATGATCTTTAGCTGTGACACAGACCTTTTCTGAGTGTTGTATCCCCACTGCCACCATACATCCTCCTGTTGGGCATTGCCCATGAAAACAAAATGGTTGCCTGCAGAGTAGAAAGTGACCACATGCACACCCTCACACCCACCATTCTCAGCATGGGGAATGTGTTCACTAGGTTTAAAAGCTTAACATTGAATTCTCAGGCCTGAGGAGCAGAAGCACTAAGGACCATTATGTTTGACCCAAGTTGCAGAACTGCTTAGTAAAAACCTTTACCCTTCTGAAATATGGTGGGAGTTGGGGACAGGGAACTTTTTTCTGTTTTTCCCAGGTTGGACCAAAAATCTAGGAACTTCCGAAGAGCGAGAGAGTTAAGTAGATAGGAAACTGGCAGACAAGCTGAGACTCTAGGAATGGAGAGGAAGGAGGTGTTGGTGGATTCTCATTGGTCAGAGGTAGATAAGTGACAGAGGTAGGTAAGTGCCCTTCACATGCCCTTCTAGTTCAAAGTCTTCTAATTGCTGAAGACAGTGATTCCTACCTATGCCTGAAATGGAGATCAAGTCAAGCACTTTTTCTGAATTTACCTGATGTGAAGATTTACCTAGGATACTTACTAAAAATAAAGATTCTCGGGCCTTTTCAGCAATTCTGAATAAGTCAGGAATGGGGCCCAGACATTTGTAATACTTGTTATAAGCATCTCAGGCAAGGAAGCACCAGGGACACCAATTCTTATTCTTTGCCTTTAGCATATCCTTTTCATGCTAGCTCGTATCTCTTTGAAAACTTGGGGAACTGTGTTATAGCCTTGGGCTTCCTGAGGGTATAACATGCCTTATAGACTCACCAGTGCCAACCAGTGCCAACACTGGACTGGTGTTCAATACTTATCTGTTGTCTGAATGAGTTCTCAGATAGACTTCGCATGTAAGACACATATGTTATTGAAGTAGAGGATGTAGTACTTAAGGTCCACAGCTTCACAAAATTTTCTTTTTTTAAAGAATTTATTTATTCATTTGAGAGAGAGAGAGAGAGAGGTGGGTATTTAGTGCAAGCAGGCAGGGGAAGGGGTACAGGGAGAGGGAGAGAATCCTCCAGGAGACTCCCTGTTGAGCGCAGAGCCCAACAGGGGGCTCAATCTCAGGACCCCAAGATCATGACCCCAGCCAAAGTCAAGAGCAGGCTGCTTAATTGACTGAGCCATTCAGGTGCTCTTAGAATTTTCTTCCTAATTGACTTTATTGAGATACAGTTTACATACAATAAACTGAACCCATTTAAACTATCAATTTGATGAATTCTGACAAATGTATACATCAATGTAACCTTGACCATGATCAAGATGCAAAATATTTCTGTCAGCTTCAAGAGCCCCCTCATATCCCTTTTTGGCCAATCTTCCCTCTACCCCAGCCCCAGGCAATTTCTGGTCTTCCTGTCACAAGAGATTAATTCGTGTTCTCTAGAATTACATGTAAATGGAATAGAATATTATGTATTATTTTGTGTCCACCTTCTTTCAGCATGACTTTGAGATTTGTCTATACTGGTGGTTAAAAGTCCTTTTTATTGCTGAATAGTATTCCATTGTATGGCTATATCATTTGTTCATTCACTCAAATTTTGATGGGCATTTGTATTGTTTCTAGATTTAGCTATTGTAAATGAAGCCTCTTAGACATTCGTGTACAACTCTGTGTATGGACATGTTTTCACTTCTCATGGAATTTTCTAGGACTAGGGTAGAATGGGGACGTCAGTAAAACTCCCTCCCTCATCCCTTAAGTCAATAAACTCTTATTTGGACAATGATGTGGCAAGCCTGCTCCACAAACCAAGCATGACAGAGAGGGATCTCATGACCTTTTTGGTATGGTCAGTATTTTGGCAGAAGTGTCCTCTGCTGAGTGAGCCAGCCCAGCCAGGAACACCAAGAAGGCCTTGAAAATCTAGACTCACTTTCCAATAAGAAGGCTTCATTTGCAATGCAGATCTGTAAGAGAAAGTTCTTAATGCTAAGAGAGAAAGACTTTTTATTTATATATTTTTAAATTAACATATAATGTGTTATTTGCTTCAGGCATACAGGTCTGTGAATCATCACCCTTACACAAGTCACAGCAATAACCATAGCACATATCCTCCCAAATGTCCATCACCTAGCCACCCTATCCCCTCCCACCCCGGTCCCAACATGTTTCATTTTTTCCTTCCTTTCCCACCATGAACCCCTGCCCTGCCTCTCAAATTCCTCATATCAGAGAGATCATTTGATAATTGTCTTTCTCTTGTTGATTTATTTTGCTTGGCATAATACCCTCTAATTCCATCCACGTCATTCCAAATGGCAAGATTTCATTTCTTTTGATGACTTCATAGTGTTCCACTGTGTATATATATACCACATCTCTTTATCCATTCATCTGTGGATGGACATCTAGGCTCTTTCCATAGTTTGGCTATTTTGGACATGGCTGCTATAAACATTCAGGTGCATGTGTCCCTTCAGATCACTACATTTGTATCTTTAGGGTAAATACCCAGTAGTGCAATTGCTGGGTTGTAGCAGAGCTCTATTTCTAACTTTTTGAGGAGCCTCCGTGCTGTTTTCCAGCTTACATTCCCACCAACAGTGTAGGAGGGTTCCCCTTTCTCCGCATCCTCACCAAGATCTGTCGTTTCCTGACTTGTTAATTTTAGCCATTCTGACTGGTGTGAGGTCGTATCTCATTGTGGTTTTGATTTGTATTTCCCTGATGCCACGTGATGTTGAGCACTTTTTCATGTGTCTATTGGCCATCTGGATGTCTTCCTTTCAGAAGACATGTCTGTTCATGTCTTCTGTCTGTTTCTTGATTGGACTATTCTTTTATGTTGAGTTTGATAATTTTTTTTTTTAAGATTTTATTTATTTATTTGTCAGAGAGAAAAAGGGCACAAGCAGGGGGAGTGGCAGGCAGAGGCAGAGGGAGAAGCAGGCTCTCCGCTGAGCAAGGAGCCTGATGTGGGACTTGATCCCAGGATGCTGGGATCATGACCCCAGCTGAAGGCAGCCACTCAACCGACTGAGCCACCCAGGCATCCTGAGTTTGATAAGTTCTTTACAGATTGTGAATGCTAGCCCTTTATCTGATATGTCATTTGCAAATATCTTCTCCCATTCTGTCCATTGCCTTTTGCTTTGTTGACTATTTCCTTTGCTGTACAAAAGCTTTTGATCTTTTTTTAAAAAAATATTTTATTTATTTATTTGAGAGAGAGACAGTGAGAGAGAGCATGAGTGAGAAGAAGGTCAGAGGGAGAAGCAGACTCCCCAAGGAGCTGGGACTTGATTCGGGACTCGATCCTGGGACTCCAGGATCATGACCTGAGCTGAAGGCAGTCGCAAAAGCTTTTGATCTTGATGAAGTCCTAAAACTTCATTTTTGCCCTTGTTTCCCTTGCCTTGGCGATGTTCCTAGAAAGAAGTTGCTGCGGCTGAGGTCCAAGAGGTTGCTGCCTGTGTTCTCCTCAAGGATTTTGATGGTTTCCTGTCTCACATTGAGGTCTTTGATCCATTTTGAGTCTATTTTTGTGTGTGGTATAAGGAAATGGTCCAGTTTCATTTTTCTGCATGTGGCTGTCCAATTTTCCCAACACCATTTGTTGAAGAGACTGTCTTTTTTCCATTGGACATTCTTTCCTGCTGTGTCGAAGATTTGTTGACCATAGAGTTGAGGGTGTATTTCTGGGCTCTCTATTCTGTTCCAGTTATCTAGGTGTCAGTTTTTGTGCCAGTACCACACTGTCTTGATGATTACAGCTTTGTAATAGAGCTTGAAGTCTGGAATTGGGATGCCAACAACTTTGGATTTCTTTCCCAACATTTCTCCGGCCATTCGGGGTCTTTTCTGGTTCCATATAAATTTTAGGATTATCTGTTCCATTTCTTTGAAATAAATTGAAGTATTTTGATAGGGATTTGATTAAATGTGTATGTTGCTCTACGTAGCATAGACATTTTCACAATATTTGTTCTTCCAATCTATGAGCTTGGAATGTTTTTCCATTTCTTTGTGTCTTCCTCAATTTCTTTCACGAGTAATTTATAGTTTTCTAAGTGCAGATTCTTTGCCTCTTTGGTTATGTTTATTCCTAGGTATCTTACGGTTTTGGGTGCAATTGTAAATGGGATTGACTCCTTAATTTCTCTTTCATCTGTCTTGTTGTTGGTGTATTGAAATGCAACTGATTTCTGTGCATTGATTTTCTATCCTGACACTTTACTGAATTCCTGTATGAGTTCTAGCAGTTTTGGAGTAGAGTCTCTTGGGTTTTCCACAGGAAGTATCATATCATCTGCAAAGAATGAGAGTTTGATTTCTTCTTTGCCAATTCTGATGCTTTTATTTATTTATTTATTTATTTTTGTTGTTGTCTGATTGCTGACGGTAAGACTTCCAGTACTATGTTGAATAGCAGTGGTGAGAGTGGACCCCCCCTGCTGTGTTCTTGACCTAAGGGGAAAAGCTCTCAGTTTTTCTCCATTGAGAATGATATTCTCTGTGGGTTTTTCATAGATGGCTTTGATGATATTGAGGTAGGTACGCTCTATCCCTACACTGTGAAGAGTTTTGAACAAGAAAGGATGCTGTACTTTGTCAAATACTTTTTCATCATTTACTGAGAGTGTCATAGGGTTCTTGTTCTTTCTTTTATTAATGTATCACAATGATTGATCTGTGGATGTTGAACCAACCTTGCATCCCAGGAATAAATCCCACTTGGTCGTGGTGAATAATCCTTCTAATGTACTGTTGGATCCTATTAGCTAGTATTTTGGTGAGAATTTTTGCATCCCTGTTCATCAGGGATATTGGTCTGTATTTCTCCTTTTTGATGGGGTCTTTGTCTTATTTTGGGATGGTTCTTGTTCTGGTTCTGTTTTTGGTCTCCTAATAAGAGTTTGGAAGTTTTCCTTCCATTTCTATTTTTTGGAACAGTTTCAGGAGAATAGGTATTAATTCTTCTTTAAATGTGTGGTGGACTTCCCCTAGGAAGCTGTCTGGCCCTGGGCTCTTGTTTGTTGGGAGATTTCTGATGACTGCTTCAATCTCCTTACTGCCTATGGGTCTGGTTATGGGTTTCTATTTCTTCCTGGTTCAGTTTTAGTAGTTTATATGTCTCTAGGAATGCATCCATGTCTTCCGGATTGTCAAACTTGCTGGTGTACAGTTGCCCATAATATGTTCTTATAATTGTTTGTATTTCTTTGGCATTGGTTGTGAAGTGTCCCCTTTCATTCATGATTTTATTAATTTGGGTCCTTTCTCCTTTCTTTTGGATGAGTCTGGCCAAGGGTTTATCAATCTCATTAAGTCTTTCAAACAGCCTGCTCCTAGTTTTGTTGATCTGTTCTATTGTTTTTTTGGTTTCTATTTCATTGATTTCTGCTCTGATCTTTATTATTTCTCTTCTCCTGCTGAAGTTAGGTGTTCATTGCTGTTCTTTCTGCCGCTCCTGTAGGTGTAGTGTTCAGTTGTGTATTTGAGACCTTTCTTTTTTCTTGAGAAAGGTTCTATTGCTATATACTTTCCTCTCAGGACTGCCTTTGCTGTGTACCAAAGATTCTGAACCATTGTGTTTTCATTTTGTTTCCAGGAATTTTTAAATTCTTCTTTAATTTCCTGGTTGACCCATTCATTCTTTAGTAGGATGCTTTTCTGCCTCCATGTATTTGAGTTCTTTCCACCTTTCGTATTGTGCTTGAGTTCCAATTTCAAAGCATTATGGTCTGAAAATATGCAGGGAATGACACCAGACTTTTGGTACTGGTTGAGACCTGATTTGTGACCCAGGATGTGATCTGTTCTGCACAATGTTCCATGTGCACTAGAGAAGAATGTGTATTCTGTTGCTTTGGGATGGAATGTTCTGAATATATCTGTGATGTCCATCTGGTCTTGTGTGTCATTTAAAGCCTTTATTTCTTTGTTGATCATTTGTTTAGTTGATCTGTCCATTTCGGTGAGGGGGTATAAAGTCCCATACTACTATTGTATTTTGTCAATGTATTTTTTTATTTTTTTATTAATTGGCTTATATAATTGGCTGTTCCCATGTTGGGACATAGATATTGAAATTTGTTAGATCTTTAAATACTGTTGCCCAGAGCCTTTATGTATGATATAGTGTCCTTCCTCATCTCTTATTATAGTCTTTGGTTAAAACCTAATTTATTGGATCTAAGGATTGCCACCCCAGCTTTCTTTTGATGTCTATTTGCATGGTAAATTGTTTTCCACCTCCTCACTTTAAATCTGGAGGTGTCTTTGGGTCTACAATAACTTTCTTGTAGATAATATATCGATGGGTCTTGTGTGTGTGTGTTTTTTTTTTCATCCATTCTGATTCCCTATGTCTTTTGCCGAGGCATTTAGCCCATTTACATTCAGGGTAACTATTGAAAGGTATGAATTTAGTGCCATTGTATTGCCTATAAGGTGACTGTTACTGTATATTGTCTCTGTTCCTTTCTGATCTGTTACTTTAAGGCTCTCTCTCTGCTTAGAGGACCCCTTTCAATATTTCCTGTAGGGTTGGTTTGGTGTTTGCAAATTCTTTTAGTTTTTGTTTGTCCTGGAAGCTTTTATCTCTCCTTCTATTTTCAATGACCACCTAACTGGTTATAGTATTATGCACATTTTTCTCAATTGGTGCTCTGTATATATCATGCCAGTCCCTTCTGGCAAGCCAGGTCTCTGTGGATAGCTCTGCTGCCAACCTAATATTTCTACTGTTGTATGTTACAGACTGCTTATCCCAAGCTGCTTTCAGGATTTTCTTTTTGTCACTGATACTTGTAAGTTTTACCATTAGATGACTATTAGATTTACTATTAGATTGACCTATTTTTATTGATTTTGAGTGGGGTTCTCTGGGCCTCCTGGATTTTCATGCTTGTTCCCTTTGCCAAATTAGGGAAATTCTTTGCTATAACTTGTTCTAATATACCTTCTGCCCCCTTTATCTTCTTTTTCTGGGATCCCAATTATTCTAATATTGTTTCATCTTATAGTATCACTTATCTCTCAAATTCTCCCCTCGTGGTCCAGTAGTTTTTTTAATCTTTTTCTCAGCTTCTTTATTCTCTACATTTGGTCTTCTATATCACTAATTCTCTCTTCTGCCTCATTTATCCTAGCATCAAGAGCCTCCAATTTTTATTGCATCTCATTAATAGCTTTTTGATTTCTACTTGGCTGTATTTTAGTTCTTTTATTTCTCAAAAAAAGGATTTTATATCTCCAGAAAGGGATTTTCTAGTATCTTCTATCCTTTTTTTGAGCCCAGCTAGCACCTTGACAACCATCATTCTGAACTCTAGTTCTGACATCTTATTAATGTCCGTATCAATTAGGTCCCTGGCCCTCAGTACTGCCTCTTGTTCTTTTTTTTGAGTTTTTCTGCCTTGTCATTTTATCCAGATAAGAATAGATGAATGAGAGAACGAAGTACAAAAAGGGTAGCAATGACCCCAGAAAAATATACACTAACCAAATCAGAAGAGACACAAAACCAGGAAGAGAAGAAAGGAGAGGAAAAATAAAAAAATAAAAAAATATATATGATTAGACTGGTGAATAGAACAGAGCCACACACTTGATTTTAGGTGTATTTTAGTCTGTTATAAGAAACTGCCTCCCATAATTTTAAAGAAAGAGAAATATATATATATATATTTGTATGTGTGTACATA